>NC_140776.1:159295747-160509689 GCF_044657685.1 Stegodyphus dumicola | reverse complement strand
TAAATGTGAAATGCCTCTAGAAAATATAATTCACCAGTGGCGAGTGGAAGATGTTTTTTGAATAGTTTTAGCTGAAGAAAAATCGAAAGTGTGATTTTCAGACCAACAGTGCTGGGCAACGAAGGACTTTTGTATTTCTTTTTTCCTAACATATGCCTCATGTTTTTAAAAGGAAATTTTCAGATTATCTTACTTTGAACAATGTAAATTAAAGCACATTGGCAAGGAATCTTGCAAATAAGCCAGGAAATCATATCTGGAATGGGGTTTTTAAATATGGAATTCGGAATTTTATTGGTAAGAGAATGAACCATCTAAAAGTTAAATTTCTTTAAAATACACTGCTCGACATTGAAAATGCAATACCAAGAAGGAGTGGTTAAAAAGTGATGAAATTTGGAAAAAAGACAGCAAGCAGGAATAAGTGATCTTTATTTCAAAATGATAGGCAGAATACAGAGTGAGAACGGCTCATTCCATTCCATTTCATTGACGGGAGACGCGAGCACTGTAGGTAGGTAGGTAGTAGGATGTAGGACCACCGCCGACAGCGATGCACGAAGAATAGGCATAGAGTCAATAAAATATGGATAGGCCTACGGCCCAACTAAATGTATGGATCATGTAATATGCAACTCTAATAATTTGACATATGTGTTTATTTATGTATTTATTTTTATTCCTCTTATCTGCTACACTTCAAATTTTCTGTCTGCATTCTCAGTTTTGTGATTGTTATAGATATATGAATATAATTATTTCAAGTTCCTGTCTTAATATTTGATGTTGTGTACTTGATAATTTTTAATGGATTCAGTTTGCCTATGTTTGCCCTACCTCATTCTTGTCACACTCACCAGTTTCTCGACTTTTCTGCTCTCACTAATTTAGACAACAACTCCATTGATATTAATACGTTAATAATACTCTTATCTGACTTTAACAAAATTATTAAAAAAAACTATTCGATTTATCTTTCGGTTATTGTATACTACCTTTCGAAATGATCAAACTGTTCTACAAGGGGTAGAGCCTTGGCTCAGGCACCCTGCTGTCTCAAACACCATTCTACAGAGAAAGAAACTATTTTTTTGTCGTTTTCAGGCTGTAGGGATCACTTACTTATATTAAAGTATCAGTTTGATTCTAATAACTATTTCTAAGTGAACAAATTTCCATGCTAATTACTATAGTACAAATTGTTATAAATTATATTATAACTGAATTGAATATACTCCAAAATCAAATTAAAATGTTATAAGGTATTTCTCCCGCCTTCCTAGCGTGCCTTCGTGGTGTAGTGGTTCTGCACGCTGGGCCGGTATTCAAGAGGTCCGTAGTTCGATTCCCGGCGAAGGTGTTTGCTCATTTTCATCTTGCCTGCTTCCAAAAACTATCCTAATGTCTCTACAATATACTAAAATAAAATGACATTTTACATAATATTATTTAGTTATTTCGAATTCTTTATCTTATATTGAAATTTTTATTTTCCACGATTCCATTTCAAAATCAATTCTATTTCATAAAATCACAATTATTATAAATGTTCAATCAACCTTTATTTCTAAAACACCTCGAAAAAAAATATTTTAAAATCAAAGAAATTTTAGGCTGAAATGCGTGAATAAACTAACTAGTCAATTAATAAAAACGTATGTGTTTATATTTTAATTAGACAGCCCTTAATTAAGCATTTTAAGCAATAAAATATTTTTATTATGAATTCGCTGACGGCAGACGGCAATAATCCTTTACTAATTGTCTAAATTGTGACCGCCATATATTCCAAAGTTTTTAAATCTACTTTTCCTTCCTTCCTGCTAATGACATAGAATTTTATATGAAAATAAATTTTAAGAAGAATTTTTATGTTCGTTTATTTATGTTTCTCATTAGTGATTAGGAACTTCATCAGAGCAAAGAATAAAAAAATATTTAACAAACTTTAATAAGGATATTTCGTAGAAGATTTTACAGCTAAACTTTTTATTTCAGTAGTTTTTAACCTTCAAAGAATCTAAATCATCTACCTTTTTTATGCATGAATACATTTATAGTAGGTTGAAATTTTAATATTAACTCTACTACACTAGCGGAGCTTTGAAGAAAAATGTTCCCAGAAATCATTCAGTTAAAGTGCTTTAGGCTACAAAAGACGCACTTATCATTATGAATGAAGTGTGCTATTAGCTCAATAATATTCATAAAGTTTTTTTATTATTATTTAAGAGGTTTTAAATTATCTTTTAATGCACAAAGTTTGATAAAACTTGAAGATTAGCTTGCGAAGTGTATAAACAGAAAGATTGAAACAATAAATAACTGGAAATATTTTGAACATTTAAGATAATATAAATTATTTCATATAATTTCAAAAGACTGAAAAGAATAATTATGTTACTTACTTTGTATATTATTAGGAAAAGGCGTTTACACAATTTATGATGTACAAATTTACGATTTCTTAATATTGGAACATTTGTAGCTATGTACTATAAATTTAGAAGTCAATATGTAAATTTAGAAGTCAATGTAATAACAATATGCACTATAAATTTAGAAGTCAAACAACAAAAATCAGCGTTATATTTGCAAATTTTCCAGAAATAGTTTCGATGGTTTTTATTACCGAACCATCTACCTCAGCTGTCAAAGTGCAAATGAACGAGATGAAATATGGTGATAAGATAAGATCAGAATGGCTGGACCGGAGTTAAGTAACTGGCGCCATCTATAGATGAAACAAGAAAACAAAAATGTAATTTCCTTAAATTCCTTTTAATTTCCTTTTCTGAAGGTTAAGATGGATTGGAATTAGGGTCGTTAACTAGAGCAGAAAGATTTTTTTAAATGTGAAATGCCTCTAGAAAATATAATTCACCAGTGGCGACTGGAAGATGTTTTTTGAATAGTTTTAGCTGAAGAAAAATCGAAAGTGTGATTTTCAGACCAACAGTGCTGGGCAACGAAGGACTTTTGTATTTCTTTTTTCCTAACATATGCCTCATGTTTTTAAAAGGAAATTTTCAGATTATCTTACTTTGAACAATGTAAATTAAAGCACATTGGCAAGGAATCTTGCAAATAAGCCAGGAAATCATATCTGGAATGGGGTTTTTAAATATGGAATTCGGAATTTTATTGGTAAGAGAATGAACCATCTAAAAGTTAAATTTCTTTAAAATACACTGCTCGACATTGAAAATGCAATACCAAGAAGGAGTGGTTAAAAAGTGATGAAATTTGGAAAAAAGACAGCAAGCAGGAATAAGTGATCTTTATTTCAAAATGATAGGCAGAATACAGAGTGAGAACGGCTCATTCCATTCCATTTCATTGACGGGAGACGCGAGCACTGTAGGTAGGTAGGTAGTAGGATGTAGGACCACCGCCGACAGCGATGCACGAAGAATAGGCATAGAGTCAATAAAATATGGATAGGCCTACGGCCCAACTAAATGTATGGATCATGTAATATGCAACTCTAATAATTTGACATATGTGTTTATTTATGTATTTATTTTTATTCCTCTTATCTGCTACACTTCAAATTTTCTGTCTGCATTCTCAGTTTTGTGATTGTTATAGATATATGAATATAATTATTTCAAGTTCCTGTCTTAATATTTGATGTTGTGTACTTGATAATTTTTAATGGATTCAGTTTGCCTATGTTTGCCCTACCTCATTCTTGTCACACTCACCAGTTTCTCGACTTTTCTGCTCTCACTAATTTAGACAACAACTCCATTGATATTAATACGTTAATAATACTCTTATCTGACTTTAACAAAATTATTAAAAAAAACTATTCGATTTATCTTTCGGTTATTGTATACTACCTTTCGAAATGATCAAACTGTTCTACAAGGGGTAGAGCCTTGGCTCAGGCACCCTGCTGTCTCAAACACCATTCTACAGAGAAAGAAACTATTTTTTTGTCGTTTTCAGGCTGTAGGGATCACTTACTTATATTAAAGTATCAGTTTGATTCTAATAACTATTTCTAAGTGAACAAATTTCCATGCTAATTACTATAGTACAAATTGTTATAAATTATATTATAACTGAATTGAATATACTCCAAAATCAAATTAAAATGTTATAAGGTATTTCTCCCGCCTTCCTAGCGTGCCTTCGTGGTGTAGTGGTTCTGCACGCTGGGCCGGTATTCAAGAGGTCCGTAGTTCGATTCCCGGCGAAGGTGTTTGCTCATTTTCATCTTGCCTGCTTCCAAAAACTATCCTAATGTCTCTACAATATACTAAAATAAAATGACATTTTACATAATATTATTTAGTTATTTCGAATTCTTTATCTTATATTGAAATTTTTATTTTCCACGATTCCATTTCAAAATCAATTCTATTTCATAAAATCACAATTATTATAAATGTTCAATCAACCTTTATTTCTAAAACACCTCGAAAAAAAATATTTTAAAATCAAAGAAATTTTAGGCTGAAATGCGTGAATAAACTAACTAGTCAATTAATAAAAACGTATGTGTTTATATTTTAATTAGACAGCCCTTAATTAAGCATTTTAAGCAATAAAATATTTTTATTATGAATTCGCTGACGGCAGACGGCAATAATCCTTTACTAATTGTCTAAATTGTGACCGCCATATATTCCAAAGTTTTTAAATCTACTTTTCCTTCCTTCCTGCTAATGACATAGAATTTTATATGAAAATAAATTTTAAGAAGAATTTTTATGTTCGTTTATTTATGTTTCTCATTAGTGATTAGGAACTTCATCAGAGCAAAGAATAAAAAAATATTTAACAAACTTTAATAAGGATATTTCGTAGAAGATTTTACAGCTAAACTTTTTATTTCAGTAGTTTTTAACCTTCAAAGAATCTAAATCATCTACCTTTTTTATGCATGAATACATTTATAGTAGGTTGAAATTTTAATATTAACTCTACTACACTAGCGGAGCTTTGAAGAAAAATGTTCCCAGAAATCATTCAGTTAAAGTGCTTTAGGCTACAAAAGACGCACTTATCATTATGAATGAAGTGTGCTATTAGCTCAATAATATTCATAAAGTTTTTTTATTATTATTTAAGAGGTTTTAAATTATCTTTTAATGCACAAAGTTTGATAAAACTTGGAGATTAGCTTGCGAAGTGTATAAACAGAAAGATTGAAACAATAAATAACTGGAAATATTTTGAACATTTAAGATAATATAAATTATTTCATATAATTTCAAAAGACTGAAAAGAATAATTATGTTACTTACTTTGTATATTATTAGGAAAAGGCGTTTACACAATTTATGATGTACAAATTTACGATTTCTTAATATTGGAACATTTGTAGCTATGTACTATAAATTTAGAAGTCAATATGTAAATTTAGAAGTCAATGTAATAACAATATGCACTATAAATTTAGAAGTCAAACAACAAAAATCAGCGTTATATTTGCAAATTTTCCAGAAATAGTTTCGATGGTTTTTATTACCGAACCATCTACCTCAGCTGTCAAAGTGCAAATGAACGAGATGAAATATGGTGATAAGATAAGATCAGAATGGCTGGACCGGAGTTAAGTAACTGGCGCCATCTATAGATGAAACAAGAAAACAAAAATGTAATTTCCTTAAATTCCTTTTAATTTCCTTTTCTGAAGGTTAAGATGGATTGGAATTAGGGTCGTTAACTAGAGCAGAAAGATTTTTTTAAATGTGAAATGCCTCTAGAAAATATAATTCACCAGTGGCGAGTGGAAGATGTTTTTTGAATAGTTTTAGCTGAAGAAAAATCGAAAGTGTGATTTTCAGACCAACAGTGCTGGGCAACGGAGGACTTTTGTATTTCTTTTTTCCTAACATATGCCTCATGTTTTTAAAAGGAAATTTTCAGATTATCTTACTTTGAACAATGTAAATTAAAGCACATTGGCAAGGAATCTTGCAAATAAGCCAGGAAATCATATCTGGAATGGGGTTTTTAAATATGGAATTCGGAATTTTATTGGTAAAAGAATGAACCATCTAAAAGTTAAATTTCTTTAAAATACACTGCTCGACATTGAAAATGCAATACCAAGAAGGAGTGGTTAAAATGTGATGAAATTTGGAAAAAAGACAGCAAGCAGGAATAAGTGATCTTTATTTCAAAATGATAGGCAGAATACAGAGTGAGAACGGCTCATTCCATTCCATTTCATTGACGGGAGACGCGAGCACTGTAGGTAGGTAGGTAGTAGGATGTAGGACCACCGCCGACAGCGATGCACGAAGAATAGGCATAGAGTCAATAAAATATGGATAGGCCTACGGCTCAACTAAATGTATGGATCATGTAATATGCAACTCTAATAATTTGACATATGTGTTTATTTATGTATTTATTTTTATTCCTCTTATCTGCTACACTTCAAATTTTCTGTCTGCATTCTCACTTTTGTGATTGTTATAGATATATGAATATAATTATTTCAAGTTCCTGTCTTAATATTTGATGTTGTGCACTTGATAATTTTTATTGGATTCAGTTTGCCTATGTTTGCCCTACCTCATTCTTGTCACACTTACCAGTTTCTCGAATTTTCTGCTCTCACTAATTTAGACAACAACTCCATTGATATTAATACGTTAATAATACTCTAATCTGACTTTAACAAAATTATTAAAAAAAACTATTCGATTTATCTTTCGGTTATTGTATACTACCTTTGGAAATGATCAAACTGTTCTACAAGGGGTAGAGCCTTGGCTCAGGCACCCTGCTGTCTCAGACACCATTCTACAGAGAGAGAAACTCTATTCTTTTGTCGTTTTCAGGCTGTAGGGATCACTTACTTATATTAAAGTATCAGTTTGATTCTAATAACTATTTCTAAGTGAACAAATTTTCATGCTAATTACTGTAGTAGAAATTGTTATAAATTAAATTATAACTGAATGGAATATACTCCACAATCAAACTAAAATGTTATAAGGTATTTCTCGGATATTGTCCTGAAGGATGGCTCCCCATTCCCTTTCAACCATTTGCCATAGTTCGTCTTCTGAACGAGGCAGGGGCAGAGTCTGCAAACGGCGTTCAATCGCATCCCACACATGTTCGATTGGTGACAGGTCAGGAGAGTACGGTGGCCAGGGAAGCATCTGTATACCTTTCACAGCATATTGGCAGATGAGAGCACTGTGTGGCCGGGCGTTATCCTGCTGAAAAATTGCATTAGGCAGCCCCTGAAGGTAGGGGATTGCCACCGGCCGCAGTACATTATCCAAGTATCGTTGGGCCGTCACACTGCCCTGAATACGAACTAGAGGTGACCTGAAATCGTAGGCAATAGCGCCCCAAACCATTATGCCACGTTGTCGCGCGGTGGGGCGTTCCACAGTTATTGCCGAATTAGATCTGTCTTCAAGTCGACGCCACACACGTATGCGGCGACTGTCACTGGATGAACAGAAGCATGCCTCATCCGAGAACACGACGTTTCGCCATCCTGTCATCCACATCGTTCTAGTCTAGGACCATTCTAAACACTGGCGTCTATGCTGTGGGGTCAATGGCAGTATTCATAACGGACACCTTGAGTGCAGGTCAGGTTCAACCAATCGGCGGAAAATGGTTCTGGTCGACACGCGAACATCCAGGGTATCTTGCACATGCTGCAGAATCGCGGTACAAGTGACTTGCGGAACCGCCACAGCTTGTCGGCGGATGCCTCGATCCACGCCTGCTGACGTCACACTGGCTGCACCTGCTTAGCAGCTTAAACAGAGCATTATTAAGCCGTTATTGATAATTTAATGTGTTGTAATTTTTTACAAATGTTTAATAATATGTATTCTTAAGATACAATAACACGCCGAATAAGTATTAATTTAGAAGTCAAACAACAAAAATCAGCGTTATATTTTCAAATTTTCACGTGACTAGTTTCGATTGTTTTACTGAACTATCATCCTCAGCTGCAAAATCGCAAATGAACGAGGTAAGATTAATATGTATTCTGTCTATAATAAACGTAAGATATTTTTTCTTTTACAGGATGTTTTTATTTCTTACAAGATAACTAGGAAAACGGGAAATCGCCTTTAATATTTAGCGGGCAGAACCTATATATGTCATTTTTATGGGCTGTTTTGATGGGCTAGTTTGTTTCCCATTTATGGATGAAATTTTACAATTTTAGATACAAAAATTTTAATTATAATTGTATTTACTCCAAACGTAGTACGCGATCTCATATTTACGCATAACCAAATGAATAAGAATGCTTCAGACTTTTTTATTTAAAACTAAATACGTTGAACAGAAAGCACGCTTGGTGCTTACAAATCAGCCAGCATTTATGGCATGAACTCAAAAGTAAAATTTTTTAAGTTGAAATTAAACTAAGTATCTATTAGCCAAAAGATACAGAGAGATATTTATATGCGGAAGTTAAGTGACGTGACAGAATTGTCAGAAAGAAATGAAACAACGCCGTAGAGAGGAACACATAAATAAATCTTATATATTAGATAATTTACTTACTTATCAATTAAAATAATTCTAAGCATTTTTATCAGAAGATAACCGGCGTGTTTTTTATTTATTGATTGACTGATTTTTGTATTTTCACTTACAGATTAAGTTTTCTTTTTTTATCTATATTCTTGATAAATACTTTATGTTGTGTCTCATCAAATAAAGTATACCTAAAAGATATATAAAATAAATCCCTTAATAAAATTCATAATCTTTTAATGGTCTTGGAAACTCTATTATAGAGCATTCCTTTCTTTTGTGTAATACATATTTTGTGACTCGCGTCATTTCCCAGAAACCTCAAAATCTTCTTGTCATTTCTCTTTTAGTATGAATCTGCGAGCAGATAATAAATATTGCATCTTAAGAACTAAAGAAGTAAGATTTTTTTAAATTTTTAATCCATATATATTCTTTTATCATTGCAAACTTTCACTCGCTGAAATTTGCATTTATATTTTTTATATTTCTATATCTGCTTTTATCTCATCAAGAAAATTTCTATACTGTGCACTTTTCTTCGAGTATTATTAAACAAGTTTATTTATTTTTTATTTTAAAATTATCTGTAATGTTCGAATATGTTTCTAAGTTGAAATGTAAGCAAAATTAAAATTACTGAATTAGTTTTACAAATACCATAATTTCTTATCCTAAGATGCAATTTATTCCCACATTAGAGTTGAAACGCAGATTTTTTCTGATTTACTAAATATTTCAAAATAATATTTTTTTCCAAACTGTCAAGTAAGATAGGAATAATCCTATTGGTAATAAACCAAATTTAATTATTAAAAATGTATTAGACACATTTTAGCGGTCTACTTCATTTACTTTATTTTTATCGAGTCAAAGTTTCTTTCCATGTTTGTCAAACTGAAATTAAAGGGTGCTTCCTATATTCAATGGCATCTTACAGTCGAAGGCATACGGTAATTAAATCGTATCATGCATAAGGTTAATTTAATTAACCCTTAACCCTCTCAGCGGCATGATCGGCTTTATCCGCTCATGAAACGTTAACCCTCATGTAATACAGTGGACATATAACTCTCGCTCCTTGTCTTGAAGTCTTGACCCTGAAAGAAAAAAGATCAAATGTAAAACTTAAACTAAAATTTTGTTTCCTACGAACTTCTAGTTACAATAAAACTTTAACACATATACCATACTCATTTCTGGTTTTCACAGGAAAGATTAAATATGAAAAACGGTAAATACGTAGAGTACTTTAGTATCATCGCAACCACCTTGGTAGAAGTCGCCAAATTTTCAAAAACCGCCAAACTGTGGCAACCATTCGCATAACAATTCGTCAGGTTGTAAGGATCTTAAGTTTTATTAACGTTTATTTTATTTTAAATCTTTACTATCACTTCTTATTTTCTACTTCCGGCAGGAATTAAAAGCTTTAACTTATTTATGCAAATTTGTCTGGCGAACGCCAAGTACTTAAGTTGTGGCTTTTTGCCAAGCGAGAGAGAGGAAGGAGTTAGTAGAAGCAGGCCGCTTGCCTTAGCAGTTTTTACTCGGTTGCTGGTTGCCTTCCAGGCCAGAGGTTTAATCCTCTTGATCATTTTAAACGTATTGTAGTGTTAACAGTTCTCTGTACTACATACGGCTCCCTGTTAATATGCGACCAATCTTCTCGGAGGCCCTTGTTTATTATTCCAAAGTTAAGTTAGAGTTTAGTTAATATTTTTATATTCTTACGTTCAGACCACAAGTGGTTGGTCTCTGTATTCCGAAGTCCGGAAATCATTGTAAAGAGTGAAAAATAAAGTGTTTCGTATACCCTTCCTTTGTATCTTGTCTACTTCCCACATTTATTGAACATAGCTTTAGTAAGCTCCCTGTTCCGAGTCAGGTTCTTGAATGTTCCCAAAGCAAGTAAGGCGGAACACTGAACCTGATAAGGTAACCATATCAATAACTGTAAGTTTGAATAAGCAATATCGTCATTTTCGTACATTCTGTTTTGGCTATAACAGAAGCTCTAAAGTCAAACTACGATATTTTTGGTCTACAATTTAATCTTGAAATATGCGCTTCTGAGACTTACTTGCAAACGAAATACGCTTCTGAGACTTACATGCAAACAAAGAACGTTCTGTGAAATTGTTACAGGAATATAATATTGTGCCACAAAGGCGAGAATTCTCAGATTCGCATTTGATGATGTCGTATTTTGGAAAACAACCTTCTTGGAAGTGCAACGTGAAAAATGTAACAAACACGTCGGTATTCGAAGCGGTAGCTAGTTTAAGAATATTCATCTAACATTTACTAGTACAGTCAGATTTATATACTGCTGTAGTAAAGAATTAACAAATGTTAAATTTTGCTTGGAAGATATGGAAACGGCCGATAAGACTGTGATAGACCGTAGTAATTATTTGCGGGAGATACCATTTGTAAAAGGTTTTATAAAAATATTTTCCAGAATAAATATCAAACTAAAATTAAAATATATACCTAATAATATGTATAATATAAAATATAAATAACTTTTTCTGGTTTGAAATTACCATTGTTTTCTTCTCCAAAAAATCGCCAAACTGCGCGATGATGGTTGCGATAATACCAAAATACTGCAGGGGTTTACTTTTCTAATAGTTATTTTACTTGAAGACAGCCTTTCCTATACATTCTTATTTTCATGCCTACGTTTTATACCAGAACGAGTTTTCCGTTTTACGTTTTATGCAAATAGGGTGGAAACTGCTATTTAAGCTGAGGTCTGAGGTATTCAGAGAGAGAGAGAGGGAGAGCGTGTTTGTCTTTCGGTTATGTTGTTGCCTACTAGTTAAAGCTTGCTAGTTTACGGCCATGCTTATTACGCACCTGTTAGTCTGCGCTGGGACTTTTAGATAGCAGCCTTATTACGCGGTAAACAACTCAGTGCAGCTTAGGCTGTTATTCTACTTAGCTTTAGTTTAATTTTGCATTTTCTATTTTAAGTTCAAGCCGAAAGTGTTGGCTTCTTGGGGACCCAAGAAGGTCCATCTGTGAATCTATTTGAATTCAAATAATGAAAGAATAATTTAACCCTTCTTCGGAACTGTTCTTTACCCTCACAGAAACTTACCGAACAGTACCTACACGGTTCTGTTAGGTTCTAGTAGTTAAAGAACTTTTTTTTAGCTAGAACATTATAGTACAATCCGTCTTCTAATTATGCAGGACCTCTAAACATAAGAGCGTTTTGAAATCACAGAAATCACTCTGCGAAATACACAAAATTAACAGGAAGTCGGTTCACAAGGAAAACAACTCTTTCGGAGCATTGCCAGACTCTCTTTCTCCGTCTATACATCTCTGTTTCAATTTTACATAATTTGCATTACTGATGAGGCTGATCCCTTCCATCAGTAGAGCATAAAAATAACGTAATTACATAAATAAACCCACACTCAGTTTAATAAAAGGTTAAATATCCAATATGAATTTGTTATTATGGCAATATTACCTTACCATATATCGTGTGTACTTAAGAACTAACCATACGTATGATTTAATTGCTTTACCCCTCTGTTATTATTCCTATTATTATTAGCTTTATAAGAATTATTCGGATTTATGACTATTTGACGACATGACGTTACTTCTGGATTGTATAAAGAAAAAAATGTATTATACTTTATAACTATAAAGGATATTTTTGATATGAAGCTTAATAATTAGCATAATTAGAAGACGGATTGTACTATAATGTTCTAGCTAAAAAAAAGTTCTTTAACTACTAGAACCTAACAGAACCGTGTAGGTACTGTTCGGTAAGTTTCTGTGAGGGTAAAGAACAGTTCCGAAGAAGGGTTAAATTATTCTTTCATTATTTGAATTCAAATAGATTCACAGATGGACCTTCTTGGGTCCCCAAGAAGCCAACACTTTCGGCTTGAACTTAAAATAGAAAATGCAAAATTAAACTAAAGCTAAGTAGAATAACAGCCTAAGCTGCACTGAGTTGTTTACCGCGTAATAAGGCTGCTATCTAAAAGTCCCAGCGCAGACTAACAGGTGCGTAATAAGCATGGCCGTAAACTAGCAAGCTTTAACTAGTAGGCAACAACATAACCGAAAGACAAACACGCTCTCCCTCTCTCTCTCTCTGAATACCTCAGACCTCAGCTTAAATAGCAGTTTCCACCCTATTTGCATAAAACGTAAAACGGAAAACTCGTTCTGGTATAAAACGTAGGCATGAAAATAAGAATGTATAGGAAAGGCTGTCTTCAAGTAAAATAACTATTAGAAAAGTAAACCCCTGCAGTATTTTGGTATTATCGCAACCACCATCGCGCAGTTTGGCGATTTTTTGGAGAAGAAAACAATGGTAATTTCAAACCAGAAAAAGTTATTTATATTTTATATTATACATATTATTAGGTATATATTTTAATTTTAGTTTGATATTTATTCTGGAAAATATTTTTATAAAACCTTTTACAAATGGTATCTCCCGCAAATAATTACTACGGTCTATCACAGTCTTATCGGCCGTTTCCATATCTTCCAAGCAAAATTTAACATTTGTTAATTCTTTACTACAGCAGTATATAAATCTGACTGTACTAGTAAATGTTAGATGAATATTCTTAAACTAGCTACCGCTTCGAATACCGACGTGTTTGTTACATTTTTCACGTTGCACTTCCAAGAAGGTTGTTTTCCAAAATACGACATCATCAAATGCGAATCTGAGAATTCTCGCCTTTGTGGCACAATATTATATGTTATGTTATTTTTTATGATGATAAATATGTTATTTTTTATGATGATAAATTCGAGACGTAAGAATTCTGAGTTATGTATGAAACTTAGAAAGGTATTCGTCACAAATATAATTAAGAACTTAAATAATTTGACAAATAAATTATCTAAATTCCACAATTTTCTCTCATTAACCTTTATATTGATGAGAATAATTGTTAACAACTCCATTTAAGACATTTCCGCTGATTTAGGAAGTGATAAGCGTTTGGGAAAGAGAAAAGGCTTAAGTTTCTGAATTAAGCTATCCTGGGAGTTTTAAAATATTCATCCAAACAAAAGCAACTTCAAGATTCTGATGAATCAAGTAACTCTTTTCGGAACTTTTAATTATCGTTCCATGGTTGGTAATCGAATCTTGTTCAAACAATTTTACCGTCTCTATATCTTAAAGATAAATTTAGTGGAATCTCATGATTAAATTTCGCTTTATATGTAATTTCCAAACACGTCGACTGACAAAGAACAAAGATAAAAGTTATTTTGAGGCACCTATAGTACAATGTATTCAGTTAGGATGATTACAGGCTTTGTTCCTTATACATAGATTTTCAGTGTTTATTTGAAATTACAAAGTTTCACAGGATAAAGTAAAGGGAATATTGAGAACGATCTCAACCTTGAGGATGAAAAGATTTTAAAAAATAGTTTATTTATTTATTTATTTCCACCAAAATTGTTTAGAAGGATACCTTTACGAGGTTAAATACAGAGATAAAACCAGAGCTCATACAAATTAAAAACAAAATACTAAAATTCTCTCGAGAGGGGATGGTGCACACTCGAATCTCTGAAAACAATTTGGGCATGGACTATTAATGCATGGCTAAGAATGTGACCTTTAATAATAGGGCTGGAATTCTAGAAAGGACATTTCTAATGTCGTCCAAGTAGGCAGCCAAGAAATCATGTTCGACTCTCAAATCATTAAGCTTTATACTATCAATCCTCAAGCTTCAGCCTTTATTTTTATTGCGCTTTTGAAGATCACAAATATGAAGAACTTTAAATCTTGCTGGCTATAACATTGTAGGCTGTATTAAATGCTGCTAGAAAAACATCTTATATCTAGCAGACAAACATATATTTAGAAAAGCTTATTAATTTGCCATTTTTGGTGATTTAAAGATATTTTAACTTTTCTGTCAATTAAGAAAGCTTAAACCTTGTTTGGGTAGATTTGACTTCTGAAATTTGTTTTTTAGCTTCCTCAAAGTTAATCATTTTAGTTAGTGTGCTTTGAATGGTAATTATTACTAAACCATTAAGTAATAATTGACTTATTATTGGCAAGTTTTTAATTAGTTTCAACTCAAAAGCTTCCCTTGTAAGAAGCAAATGAAACATACCCCGTCAAGAAAGTCTTTAGTGCCAAATAGTATAACATTTTCAATGCAGACCACCATTTTAAGCTTCGCCGTTTTTTATATTCCTTTATATACATAAAAACCTTAAAATTCTTCGGAGACCTGGAGCAGTTCGACCACTGGATCAGTATGCCACTGGCTTTTTGAAATAATACAATCGCCTTTTTTATTTTTAAAAAGACAGTCCTATTCATTCGTCGAGAGTGAAAATTCATTCTAATCCCACATATTATTTAACGGTTTTTCTTACATTCTGAAAGCTTTATTAGCAGTCTTGCGTTGATTACGATTCTTATCTGGTGAATGGATTAACTTTATTGATGAATTCTCAATTATTACTTCACTAAATAAACTTCTGTGATTTGTATTGATAAATTTTTCACTTTCCGATTACCGAGACAGTAACTTATCCTTAGGATCCCTTTCAGCTGAAAATACAAGGCACTTGGGGTGAGAATTCCATATAAGGTATCACAGAGCAAGTAAATCTCTGCTGTATTCAAGCACATACCAAACAGTTCTTCAACTCAACTACATGTCTTTCAATTTTGTGAAAGCTATCGTCAGTAATTGATTCTTATAATATATTAAATAAAAGAAAATAAATGTAAGCATTAAAATGCTTAAAATCTTCCTTAAACCTTAACCAGTAATGAAATTAAATAAGGCGTTTTATATTCCATGTTACTGCGTATCTGCGTTTATCTATTTAAACTTCAAAAGATTTAAGATGAAGCGAATATATTTAACACAACAGAACACAATCTTAAGACTTGTAAATCTTTTAAAAGACAACAGCAAATTTTTAAACATTACTGTAAAAAATATCTTCTCTTCTAATTATAATAAATAATGAGATAATGCACGGATGAATTGTTAATTATATGATAACTATACATTTATAAAAAGTTTTTAATAATGAACTGTAAAGAATATTTTTAATTATCGATGTATTGTTTTTTAAAAGATTTACAAGCCTTAAGCTTCCATTCTGTTGTGTTGAATATATTCACTTCATCTTAAATCTTCTGAAGTTTAAATAGATAAACACGGATTTATAAAGGTAAATTATCTATTTGCCCTCTATCAGCAAACCAAAAAAACTGCCTAATATTTGCCTGAAAGTAATCGCAGAAACTAAGGCAATCCACCTTTGCAATTTTATGAACTTCCTAATGTAAGCAAACATCGTGCACTACCGTTGGCGTTCCTCAGAAAACCGTTCTAACTTCCCTACTCCTCGATGAAAATAATAGAATCGCCTCTTTCATAGGCTGCCGTTTTGGGACGTAGACGCTAGTATTCAGAATAGATACCCTTTCAGTCCATAGCCAAAACGGTACGGGAATTTAAAATTTTAAGCATATCTCCTATACATTTTTTTAAAATGTTGAAGTTACTAAGTTCAGTTTAATGAATTTTATTTTATTTTAGTAAAAATAAGGCAGGGTCTTCCCTGCCTTATTCCTACTTAAATAATTTAAATTTATAATTACCCTCACATGTTGTTCTCTAAGCTACTAAATTATTTTTTGTAATGCGTCACTGTATTTACATAACATCAAGAGAGTTTGAGTGACTTTAATTATCACATTTAATAAAAGACTAAAAGACAATAGCAGGAAACTGAGATCCTCAAACATGTGCTTATAAATACTATGAAACTCTGCTGATCCTTTTTACTAAGCCCGCAGCTTCTTATTACAGCTCTTATTACTTCCTTGTACGAAGAAAAAGGAAGTATTGTAATAGCGAAAAGTTTCAGGCATCATATTTCAACGCAAATATCCATTTTATCGGATGCAAATTTAACGATGTTTTTGCTTGACATCTGTTCGTAAGGACAGAATAAAGGGCTCTTTACCCTCCAAAAAATTGTAAAACTTATTTTGAAATTTTTTTTATAGAACTGCTATAACATGTAGATGTGCACCTCGTATTTTGGTTGCAATCAGCAGCACCAAAAGTATATAAATATATGTATATATTATTATAAGCAAAGTTGTAAGAATAATACAAAAAAGACCAATTTTGGCCAAAATTTTTTGCGCAATGTGCTGCAAATTAAGGAAATGAGAAGAAGTTGTAGTTAGCTCGCCAAAAAGTTACCAAAAGCTGTGGCTCCAAGCAAAATCCATCATATGCATACTCAGTGGTTTTTTCAAGTTCGAATAAAAATCTATATGTTAAAGATTTTCGGAAAATTTTTAATACAGTTTTAAAATAACTAATTAAATTTAACGAGGTGACATATTAGACTACAGGGGAAATAAAATGTAAATTATAAAACACAGTAAAATACTAATCGATAAAACAAGTTATATATCCACTCTGTTACTCGGCTCAGTGATCTCAGTTTCTTTATCCTTATATGTTTGTAAGCTATGTATTTTTTGCTTTAAAAATGATTGAATTCTGTTGTTCTTATCTGGATAAGGCTTTTAGGCCTTTAGTAAATTTGTATGCAATATTTTTAGAATTATCAACAATTTAAAAGTTGTTTAAGTGCCGCTAAGCCTAATTTTTTTCCATGGCGGCCATTGCTTGTTTACATTTGAAACGGCAGAATAGTAGATTTGTTGCCAATTTAGAAAAAGTTAGCTTTTCAATAACAATGATAACGCCTTCTTTTATTATTGCCAATTTAATCATGCTTTAATGCATTCTGGAATTTATTCGAGGAAATAAGTGTTTAAGATTTACTTCGTAATTTTCAATGCAGACCTTGTCGCGAACTGAATTAATTGAATGAGAAATACTGAATCGTCTGTGGAAAATTGTCTCTGTTTTGTTTTCGTTGCTATTCTTTGCTTAATTTCTTTCATACATCGTTTTAGATTTATTTAGTTTTAATAACGTTAATAATTAAATATAGTATTATAACATTTTGGATTAATATTAAAAAGCTGAACCGGTCCTTTTCAGTGTCATTCCAAAGTGAAAGCATCAGTTCCAAAGGCAAATATTCTACGCATAAAGAACAACATTTAGAGGATTAATTGCGTTAGTCTTTAATCTCTAATGTAGTCTTTAATTTCATAAATAAAATTACTTGCATTAAATTTTATGATCATACGTTGAAAATAATTTTAAGGTTTTTCGGGTACGAGAAATGTAAAACATCAACTGAGCTCTTGCCATTTGTCCATGCTAATTAATTGCAACAAGGAACCATGCACAAGAGAACGTGACAATTTATGTCACTAATTTCTGCGCGTATACGGTATGTCAGACTACAAATTACATTATTTAATTACCAACTTGACATTCTTTGGAAAATATATTTTGAAGAGTGTGAATAGTATTTTTCGCTACCAAATTTATTTGGGGAAATTCATTGTATACTTTCCCTTTACTTTAAGTGACCCCTTACAGTCTATAACTGTACATGTACAAACGGAAACATTAGCATAACTCGTAGACAGCTTTTCCGGTATAAATCATTATTTTCTTTGAAGAAATTTTATTCAGATTTAAAGCAAAACACTTAGAAATTTAAAGCTGACATGGTTTAAGTAATTAATCACAAGCTCGTGAACAAACAAGTGATGATATATGCTAAAAACTTTAAACGCCATGGAACTTAAAAGAAGAATGAAAGCTTAAAAATGAAGAAAAGCAAGAATATACAGAGCCGTAATAATAATTTTAAATGTTCCAAGAAAGGTATAAAATAAATCAGTATTGCTTTGCGCTTGATAATTCTCTACCAATACACATATAAAAGTTAAGGTTGCTGTGCAAGTAGCCCTTCTATGCAATACTTTAACACGTTTCTCAGTTAGGGATAACACTTCAGAACTAAAACGTGAAAAAATATATCTAGAGTTAGTTAGTTAGTTAGAACTCATATGAATATGCATTTACCGTATATACCCGCGTATAAGTCGAGATATTTTGGATAAAGAAAAGACTTCAAAGTGGGGGGGTCGACTTATACACGAGGCCGTAAAAAATTAAAAGAATCGGAAGTTCAAAAATTTCTTTATATAATGCAGTTGCTTTCTTCCCGCACTGAAATTGGACGACTTATCAAATAAGTCACTTACTTGAAGTAATTCCATGACTTAAATTATGTGACGAACTAATCGCAGAGTTTCATACTTTAACAAGAGTAAGTTTCGATTAAACCAACGAAATTTCGGCCCCCGAACAACCGATCAATATCGAGCAATAAAAAAGTTTCGCCAACACGCCAAGAAAAGAGAAATGCAGATAGTTTTTACGTACGTATAAGTCTTTATAATAGTTATTGTTCATTCATGAAATACTTTTGTTAACAGGCGTTCGATTGGCTTAAAAATGTGTGGGATAAAAGACCGAGAGCAGCTTTCAAAAAAACCCTCTCTTTTAGTACAGTAAGACCCCGCTTAACGCGGGGGATACGTTCCATCGAAGTAGAGCGTAATGCGAAACAGCGCTAAGCGAGGCTATCTTAACATGTAAATAATGGGGTTAGGGCAAGACGGATAAAAAATGGTTAGGCATTAAATTTAATAATGTTTTTTTAATAAAAATAAAATGAAACATTTATTTCTTACAAAAATAAAAACAATATAAACGCATATACTTTTAAAAACAAATAAAATTCTCAGTCAGATCATTCAGTCTATTCTGGGTTTCGAATTTTCTGCCTTTTTGTCAAGAAGGCATTATGATAGATTGGCTTAATGGCATATTACGTTCAATTTCGTGGTCAATCCATATAGACAATCGTTTTTCCATTTCCTCTATAATGGTATTTCTAGAACGTGTAATTCTAGTTGCAGAGCTTGACGTAGTTGCAGTTGCCGATGACAGTATTTTTTCTTTATTCTTAAGAATTGTCCTTATTGTTGAAGTTGCCAAAATCAATGCAGCACTAATTTGAGATTGACGTTCACCAGAATCTAATCTTCTAATCACTTGCATTTAAGTTTCCAGTGAAATGCTTTTTCTGGTTGCTTTCTTTTCTTGTTTTTTATTATCACCCATGATAAAAACTAAAGATCATAATATTTGTCACTGTATTAATCGTTATAGTATTATACAAATTTAAACTTACAATAATGTCAACAAATGTTTCAAATGATAAAAATGCGTCCACCAAGCAAGAAACACAACTACACTGTTTCGGATATGTTATTTGGAAACCTAGCGCTGCGCACAATTTCGGAGAATCCCTGGGTTGAAATAAAAGAGCGCTAAACCGAAACAGCGCTAAACGAAACAGCGTTAAGCGGGGTCTTACTGCATACGTTAAGCGGGGTCTTACTGTATACGGCAGAGTGGATTAGTTCCGGTCGACCAACATTTACAAAGGGAGGCAACATTAAAAAGCTCGATATTACACTAATCGCTCAGTGGGTTAAAAATGCTTGGAACGAAATACCCTCTGAAATGATTATAAAATCATTTAAAAAATGTTGTATTAGCAACGAACCAGACGGCACGGAAGATGAGGCTGTTTTTGAAAGTGAAAATGACGACGAAGGCTCTAGTGAGTGAGTGAGTGACGGAGGACGTGGGCACCATCCCTCTACCGTTACAGTTAATTGGTATGAGCACCACGCCCGCCCTTATCTAGAATGACATAATTAGGTACTTAGGCTATCGCTACCCATTCAGACTTGCATGGTACATATTGCCATACTCTGACTTGCACGACTATTACACATGCCGTACCATATTCGGACTTGCTTATTCATACTTGCATGGTTCATTTACATTCATATTGCATGGTACATATTTCACACATTTCATATTACACATTACATTTACTGGGAAATTGAATATGACTTATGTTTAAGGTTCTTTGCATCCGTAAGATTCAATATTTACGTTAATTATACATGATTAGATACTTAGGTTAACTGTATGCATTCATTATAATTTACAGACTTGCATGGTACATATTACACACAGAGAGATTGATTAATACTTATGTTAAAGGTACTTTACATCTTAGGTATTTAGGTTAACACATAGTTTAACACTACGCATTCATTATTGTTTACAGGTTTGCATGGTGCATATTATACACATTACATAGTATAGCTTATATTTACTGAGAAGACTTGCATTGTACATACACGTAGCTTTTACCAGAATAAATCACATCACCTTGAAGAAATGCTACTTAATTTAGCACGTTTTTTCCCTCTTCCGAGCATAGAAACCGAACTTTATATATGTAATTCATTATTTGATTATTTTAAGGATAAAAATCTTGGAATTAAATCAGGTATCCCTTTTTCTTCTACTCAATTGTTTTTATATTCCTAAAATATTGTAGCGTATAGTTTTGTAATAGATTCTGTTCACACAGAACCGGTGATAGCTTGATAAAATTTATTTTTATCAAAAAAAAAAAAAAAAGAAAGAAAGACTTCACAGGGCTAGAACTTTCCACAAAAAAATACTGGTACAGATCTTCTCAATATCATAGAGCACAAGCAATAGTTACACTTCAAACTACTAAGAACGCTAAACACAACACATAGGCGAAGCTATCCCAGATGTCTCAATATCCAGGATTCACGTTGAACTAAACAACTCAGAAACCGATACCCTCTCCAGTTTTACATAGTTTTCGCCCGACCGCCAAAAAAGATCTGATACTTTTCACTTCTCGAAATTATCACAATTAAACATAAACTGCACAGTTATACATTATTTACAGTTGTACATGGTCTGAATAAAAATATCATCAAATGGTCACCTCGTTATACGATTTTTGGCGATTTCTTGCCAAATTTCGTAACAAAAATTAGTCGCCGAAACTATTGCAACTTGGCGATATCTTGCGAATTTAGCGAGATAACCATTTATCTCATTGTAAATAGACTTGTACTTGTAATCTTATTTTTCCGGCAGATCTCAATAAAATTATTTACATATAGACAAAATTTATACAATGTATAATAACACTAAAAATTTAAAAAGAAACATTTGGTAATACATTACCTTGAAACTGAACTGTTAGTAATATTTAAATTAAACAAACTTATTTTTATTTCACGCCAAACTACTTTAAAACACGCCAACATACTTTAAAACAGGTTAATGGTTTCGGTTTAAAAACCTGATAGTGAGGTTTCAGTGAATAACTCCGAGATAGAGTCCCTACAACAAGCTTTTACTATTTTTACAATGATATATATTTGTCTGGCTACCTGCGTATGTGTCTGTGTGTATGTGTGACGATGGTTTCTTCTGCGATAACTCTTACATCAAACTTCAAAAAATTTCTATTTCCCATGTTTATGCTATCCAAACTTTTGATAAAAAGTTTACTCAGAATACATTTTTATAATATCAGTAAATGAGAAAAAAAATCTGATGTGTACACCATATGACTACCTTGTACGGAATATTAAATTATACGAATTTTTTCCTGCATTTCATATAAACGTATTGAACTGAATTAAATCTACTTTGTTGATAGCACGTAATCCAAAATAGAATAAATGCACTCTTTAAAATGCACTATATTTACTTACCATACTATGGCGCTAAGTTTACTTAACAGCGTTACATCTCATTCATTTTATAACTTAGAATGTACCAAAATTATACAATCTGAAGAGTTACCTAATCGTTGCCACATGTTCTATTCAAATACTATAATAAATGTAAAACGATATATAAAAGAAATTAGACAAATTAAAAAGAAACAATTGTTGCGAAACTTAGCTTCTTTAGATTGGCAACAAACCCACTATTCTGCTAAGTTTCAAATGTAAACAAATATGGTTGCTATGGTAAAACAGTTATGCTTAACGCGCCTAAACAATATTTAAATTGTTGATAATTCTACAAATGTTGCATGCAGGTTAACTAAAGGCATAAAAGCCTTAACTGGAAGATAACAACAAAATAATTCAACCTTTTATAAAACAACAAATGCATAATTTACAAGCACGTACGATTAAAAAAAAAACTGAGCTCACGGAGCCAAGTAACAGAGTGGGTATATTTATTTACTTTTATATATTTATTTACTTTTGGTGCGGCCGATCCCAAAAAGAGAGGTGCACAACTACATCCTATAGATGTCCTATATACAAAATTTCAACGTCTGAGGCTACTCGTTTTTGAGTTATGGGAGATACATATATACATACGCACGCATGTACAGACGCCACAAAAAAATCTCTTCTGAATTCATTTTAAATCAGTTTTTTATAATTTTTGAGGGGAAAAAAAGAGTCCTTTATTTTGTCCATACGTACAGATGTCACGCAAAAACATTGCTAAATTGCGTTCAATAGCGGTCAAAATGTATATTTTGAATATTGAAATATTGTATCTGGAATTTTTTGTGATTACACTACTTCCTTTTCTTCGTACAAGGAAATAAAAATCAATTTAAATTGCATAACGAAATGGTAATCATAAATTCCTACTATTTTTTTAGAAATGTATTACATAACTAAATTCACGTATTATAAAAGCAGTTGAAAATTGCTGTTTTGCTTCGCTTTGGTAGCGATCATATAAATAAATGCAATTTACTTCTTGCAACAGAAATATTTTTTTATAATTGTGTTGACATTTCTATATATCTGAGATACTACGTTTTTACAAATCTTATTTAGGAAATGTAGAGGATATTTTAATCTCTTTTACACCATCACTACAAGTCTGAAATTATTAGAAACTTCTGTCTAAATTATTAAGATTTGATGCTTACTGCTATATCACGCAGACTGTTCAGGAAGTTTGCTTGAATAATGTAAATAAATTAGCATTTTGAGTAGACGAGAGAAGCGATTCAGTTTAACTTTTGCTTTAATGAATTAGTAAATTAGTTTGGTGAATAATTTATTAAGAATCATATCCTACTTGATGAGTAATTTAGCTTGTTTCAAGATGTTCGACTAGGAAACATAAAGTATGTTTTGGACACATACCCAAATACATTCTTCACTTCCAAATGAGCTGCTTGGATACATTCATAACTAATGTCATATCATCTATAGAGCATACATTTCATGTAAATGTTTAATGATTTCGTTGATGTTTAACTAGCAGAGAACAATGTCGCTAGTTTATAAATCTTATCGCTAAGAGCTCCTTAAGTATGGTTTCGCTTATAATTTCAAAATAAATTTAGAATAAAAAAGTTTGATTTCGGTTCAACAATATCATAGCGATGATTATTAGAGTCTAATTATTATTTTTCTTTATTTTTGAAGCTTAAACTCTTTTGGATGGTAGTCTGTCATACTATTATTTAATTGAATAAAATAAGAAATTTAAAATTATTCGCAAACGCATACTTAGATTGAAGTATATAGTTTAAATGGCGTACATACTTATTTGTTGGCGTATACTTATATTAAATCTGTCTATTTCTAGGCTAGTTTTTTGCTTTTGGAGAAGATGTAAAACAGATATCTTTTTCAAGGGCGAAAAGCATTTCCTAAAAGGAAATTAACAACAATTATATTTCTAACGAAATCAATGAACGGAGCAAAGAAATTTGAATGTAGAGACAAATCTGTAGGAAAATAGTAATGAAACGTGAAAAACTAAGATATTAGACTTTTGAAAGCGATGGGAATAACAGGATTGGAATTAATGTCATTACCTTCAGAAAGTAAAACTTTAAGCATGCAAAAGCATTCAAGGAAATTCAAGTCATCAAATGAAGAAGCATGGTGAATGCTTTTTACAGAACTCAAGTTACAAATGTGTGTAAGAGACCAACTATGACTCTTTATCGAATATTTCTCTGTATTTTCTTTTCTAACACAGATTTTTTTCTTTGATATGAAATTTTAATGTTCGTTTACCCATACTGGCATTATTAAGCATTACGAACTGTGAGACAAGAATGGCATTCTTTTGGAAAGAATATGACGAAAATCAGTTGAGATGGGAAGAACTTGAGAAGTATGCTGAAAAGAATGAAATGGAGTGGGGTGAATTTCTTAGAAATAACAATGATGACGATTTAGAATACGAATGATTAAGAGAATAATCATGGAACAAAATTACTAATAGTACAATATAGAAATTCTTTCTTTGAGGTCTTCATATTACTAATTACTAACAAACCTTTAACCAATTTCCAGTCCGCAAAATTATCATGCATTTGTAATTATCATGCAATTCGCAAGGAGCCGCAAGAACCTAATCTGAAAAAAAAAGAAAAAGAAAGAACTCATGGTGAGCATCTGCTATCAGAGCGTCTTTGGTCAATGACTTAATAAGATTCTAGAAACATAGTCTACGGCCAAAGGCTTTCAGCTGAATGAGGGAACGATTTTGCATCGAAGAATAAATTGCAAGAAAAAGGAAAAATATCAAGCTTTTTGAAATTTTAAATAACTTTGTTTACATAATTAAGGACTTAATTGCATAATACATTAAATGAAAACATTTCTTTGTTTCCTTCTTAAAACTTAAAATATATCTTATTCTCATTTTAAAATGCGTCACTTCTTTTATGCGCTTAATAGATGATTTTGATTTATAGTTTTCTGCACCCGAATTGATATCATTATATATGATATATTATATACGTTCATATGTTGCATAAGAATCTTAGCTTTCCCTACTTAAACATGTGCCTTGTCTTACTTTACTTTTGTGCTATATATTATATTTGCATACGCTCGTTATTTTGTTAACCCTTTCCGGCACGCTACCTTTTAAAGTCGAGTTTTGAGAAGAAAAAAAAAGGTAGGTAGTCTAATTAGGCTTAGAGGAATACTCAAGTAAAATTTTGCGAAGATGGCACTTATCGTTTTAATTCTGTGTGTGCCACTATTGAATAGAGCTTCGAAAAGAGTGATGAAACGAACATTGTTGTCAATGAACTGACCGATGAGATGCGGAGAAACAAAAGATACAGATTCTCAGTTGTCCTACATTATCGGTGAGCCCAATCTGGGCACACCTAGGGTTCGCCGTTTGATTTTAGGCAAGATTTCAAGGTAAAAATTTAATATAGAATAAGGACATTAGCATACAGCCAAAAAAATAACATAGAAATTTCTTTTCAAACAATTCCTTTTATACCCTAAAAAAAATCTGCAAGATTTCTTTGAAAAATGAGGGTCTTAAAAAAACTAAACATGGCTAAAATATATGGACTGGTTTGTGTTGAGCTGCCATCTACTATAAATAAAGAAGTTTCAGGGTAACCTATAGTTACCTATAATTCCTTTTTTCATTCAATTTTTCTGTGTGTACAGAAGGAAATAGCCCTACTAGAAAGCCCGGCGGTCATACGAAATGACCGCTGTTCTAGATATTATAAATTGAAATTAAAATGATTTGTGAAAAGGTGTCTGCTAATTCAAACTGAATTACCCAGGGCAGGCGGCAAGGACGCCCCTTTGCTTACTGCCCCGCGCTTTTCCCCCTTCTACTTCCATTATTGCTTAAAGTACAGGGCAATGAAGCAAACCACTGGCGGTACATTTCTTAAGAGCCACCACTAGCTCAATAAATAAAGGTGATTTAAATAATAAAATGTTAATTCACATCTCAAAGATCTCTTTGTACACAACATTTGTTGTGTAGATCTTTCCATCATTTTTAAGCTCGCCTTGCAGAGGACCATCAATTATTTTTAATTTTTCGTCCATTCTTTCACGAACTCTTGAAAAGGCAACAGAAAGTTGACCGTGTCCAAATGCAGGCTCAGGTAAAAAAATGCCAACACGCTTAAGCGTTTGGCCCTGAGACTTATTGATGGTCATAGCAAAGGCAAGTTTTGCAGGAAATTGTCTACGTCTCAATTGAAACGGCAACCCTGTGCCGAGGCAACTTCAACCTGTGCCGTGGCTAGTATAGTTACGCAAGCAACCAATAAACTATCGGCGACAAACAGACACTTAAGCCGCATATAAGAAAGATATTTATTTATTTAATTTTATTTGTTTTTTCACCGTTGCTGGTTTTTGCCGGTTGCATATTTCCGAATTCGATTATAATATAGATGTTAAATTTATTTATTAAATGTTAAATGCACCTGCTCTTGTATCTTGAATTTTTCCGGCTTTCTCATAATATTCGTCACGCGCCGCACTGCACGGGGAATAAAACAATTTACAGTTATGCAAGCAACCAATAAACTATCGGTGACAAACACTTAAGCCGTATATATATGAGATATATTGTTACGCGCGTACTAGTTTCTAACGGATGGAATGCATACAGAGCCGATGACATCGTGATAGAATTTATTTTCTCAAAATAAACAATTTACAGTTTTGATAGAATTTATTTTCTCAAAATAAATAATTTACAGTTTTGATAGAAATTATTTTCTCAAAATAAACAATTTACAGTTTTGATAGAATTTATTTTCTCAAAATAAACAATTTACAGTTTTGAAACTTTCAGAAAAATACTCGTACAGCTCTTCTCAGTTATTCCACAGCGCAATCAGTAGTTACCACTTAAAACTACTAAAAACGTTAAATACAACGGAATGCGAAGCGCATCTAAAGGGCGAAGTTCTCAATACTATGAAGTCAAATCTGAATTGAAAAATTGAGAAGCAGTGTTCTCTACCGTCTTATATAGTTTCCTCAAAGCCACCGAAAAACATCTAGACCCTTCCGTTTCTCGAAATTACTAGAAGGCATATACGGTTGAAGTTATATATATAGGGATCCATTACAGTTATTCAACTTCAGTATCAATTAGAGTTATACAAGGGACTGCGTCAAACTATCGCCGAATAGTCGCTAATTCTGGCGACATTGAGCGATTACTCGCCAAATTTGGCGATAAAAATTAGTTGCCAAAACCGTCGCCATCTTGGCTAACTTAGCGAGATAGCCTCAATTTTAAATACCCTGTAACCTTACTTTTCCGACAGAGCTCCAATTTCTTAAGCATATCATGTTATGTTATAGAAAAATACTACTATTTCACACGAAATTTCATTAAAATTAATTACATATATACAAAATTCACAACATTATGAATGTAACTTGATTCATTCAATTATAGTATGAACTAATTGTACATGATGGTAAGAGCAAAAGTGAAAAAGCAAAGTTTTTCTAATTTTCTCGATTTCTGCAATACATGGATGTTAAATTTAAATTCTTGTTGGAATTTGGAATGAGATTAATTGCCTTTCCTCTGCACCCAAAGATGATTAAAAACGAAACTTTTCCCAGTATTCCTGGTATTTAAATCGTGTATGCTTTTAAGAACAAAGAAGACCAGTTTCTAAGGATATGAGTATATGTAGGAGAGACGGAATTGGACTACATTTAAAATGAATGTACGCATTTTCATTATTTAAAATTCATTACATTATATCACATGCAAGTGGATATTTTTAAAATTTTTTCTTCCATATCAAAGAATTGCTTCTGAAAGACGGTACATAGAAAATTGCAGAAAGCTCTTCCGCTGCATTACAATAATCTCCAAAAGCCTGTAAACGTTTTTAAATATAATTGCCATAGGTGATAGAACTGACCTACATTGTTGGAATTTAATTAAACCTTGTTATAAAAATTCAAATACAAGTCGGTTGCAATTGTTGTTGACTTTCGAAAGAATACTCTTTTAAGCTGCTTCTAAAGTTCATCTTTATTCGGACTGAAATTTGGTTGAGATCTGATTTTTAAGGTTTAATAACATAATTAATGTCAAATCAAGGTCTCGCTTAAGGCAAAAAGAAAAAGATTTATTTCGACAAAGTTTTAATGAACGCAATATCAGCATTTAAGTTACATTTTCTGCTTGAGCTCGACATACTAAGTACATTACCGGGAAAAAGATAGGCAAGTAAAGGAATTATATTACATGGTAATTCATTTTTTTAATAAAATGCCTTCTAGGAATCTTAATAATGCATTTTATGTTTTTTGAGTCCATTGTCAGATTTTTCTTGTTTTTGATTCGTTGTGGGGGTGTAATTTTCTCAATTTAAAGTAAAATTCTGGCATTGGTGTGATTTTTAATTTTATGACGTTTTGTAAGCCAGTGAAATTTTCGGGGGGCGGAGAGGAGAGTTTACTTCCGTGCTTACACCTTGTTAGAATGCATTCTGATTCTAATTTTCGAGCTAAAAGGAAAAGGAGAAAAGAGTGAGTGCTTGACTCTTTGCGGGTCTTGCTCTCGCGAGCGGTGTGCACCAGCGGGCTCCAGTCATGGCTTTTCCTTTGGAGTCTGATATGGAGTGATTTTGAGCAGCAGCGATGTAAAAGAGAAAAAAGAGAGCGAGAGGCGTTTTGCCCTGCTGCCGGCTTTGCCGTGCGGCCGGTTGCCGGAGCAAGAGGGTTTGGGTTGCGTTTTTCTTTGCTCTAGAGGATACATTCTTTTCTGAGAAATGTTTAAAAGTTTTTGTGCGAGGTGCAAGGAAATTTTTCTTCTCGAGATGTCTGGAGAACTGTGCGCGCGCTGCAAAGATGCTGAGAGCGTATTACTACTTTAGTGCGAGATGTATAGAGCAAATCTACCAAAAAAATTTAGAACAGATTTTCCCGCTTTACCCGAATCTCCGGATAATCTCTTCCGAACCCGAAAATTTGATATTTCCGAAGTAAATATGCCCGACACTTGGAAGTTCCGGATCGATGTGTAGTTATTACTTTCCGGCTGTTGTGGTTCTGGACGCCTAGACGTGCCACATAGAAATATATTCCTGAAGAACGAACTGTTCCCTGATCAGGCGGTTAGTTTTAAAGAAAGGACTTCATCCCGTTTCCAGATATTCTTGTACAGAATGGACTTCAGCGCGAGAGTGTTAGTTAAACTGTAATCAAAGTGTTGGCTCAAGGAAATAGACTTCCTCCGTGACTAGAAAAACTGGACACTCTCCTCAAGGTTGTGTATTCCGAAAGATATGTGAGTGAAATTTTTAAGAATTAGATATTACAGTTAGTAAAATTGAGAAGTGATTTATTATTTCAAGTGATGGTCACTTTTGGGATGTTTTAAATTTGTTTCATCTACTGAATTTGTGAGTCAGAAAATGTTAGTTTCTAATTAATGAGAACCATTTATTTGGAGAATTAAAATATGCTACACCTTCTTAATTTGTGAAAAAAATTTTATTATTAATTAAATGTTTTAATTATTGTAAATTGAAATTTTGTGTGACAGATGCGATATTTTCATAGTAAAAATATGTGGTAGGGGATACTGATCAGTTAGCCAAATATTTACTAATAATATTATTATATTCAAGAATTTCAACGCGAACCTAAAATTTAATTTGTACTACCACTATGCGATTGTTCGATATGATATATGAATCTTATGATGATTATATTTTTAAGAGCTTTTTGTCCAGCACCATGAGTCAGTTTAAGTTCAAAGTCACAAAAGGTTTAAAATCCCTAATGTTTCAGATATTTAACAAAACCGCATGTTACGTACAAAACATGCGTTGAGAAAACTAGAGAACAGAAATAATCGTTACCATTTTGACGTATTTTTGTTACATATATTTGAAGGAGTTTATCATAAATGTATATTTTTAATAAATATGCTGCTAAGGTTAAATTAAATTTCGCACTAAAATTGCACATTTTTATAACTTTATTAGTCTACCAAAGACTTATAGCCTAGGTCTTTAACTTAAAATCTAAAGCGCTGATTTAATACAGCAAGAATAAAATGAATCTATGCAATTATTGATACCAAGATTGTAACTAAAGCCATAACGACCTAAAATTATCCGTCTTTGCAGGATCTGAAGTTATAAATTAAATATTTAAGTAGGTGACAGGTGACGGAGGACGAGGACATCTGGTGGCTTATAGAGGTAAGCAAGTTTATCTCCTACGACCTTCTCCGGCTAGAATCAATAACTCAGTGCGACGCCATGATAGCATCCTTTTCGAGTTTGACGAATACAACTACAACAAGTAGAGTACAAGCAGAATATTTGAGTATAAAAAGAGCTAGTTTCAAGGTGTGCTTGGGAAATATGATAAAAATGGTACAGTGTGCTGTTTGCAATTGTCGAAAATCCTAAAGATGCAATTAGTAAAATGATATACATAGAACAAAAACCTAAAAATTCCGTATATTAGTAACACATTTGCACATGATATTTTTGTATGAATGGAGCATGGAGCAATTTAAACCCACATTATGTGCATACTAGCTTGCATGAGTTCGCAGTTCATTGCAATTCTAATGACCACACTACATTGCACAAAGTGTTCAGATTGCGCAAGGAATGCGCAGCAGCTCTGCATTGCATAATTTATGCTGTTTCATTGACTAAAGTGGCAGTACCTTAGTGTAGGAAGCTCTTTTATGACCATAAAGATGTCCTGTTCCAGGTTGCAATTGTGATAATAGGCTGACATACCTTGTCCACAGTCACACGATTCTGTATAGTAAAGCGTCTGCAAGTATCCACATTACTGAAGCACGGACGTTGGTGAATAAAGTTGCTGAGAGAGTACTGAGAGTCTTGGCGGTTTGGGCAACCTTACGCTGTGCAGTTTCCGAAATACCAAAGCGCTGGAAATAAAGAGGAAACAGTCCGTGGACCGTAATAAATTTGGTGCTTTTTTAGACGGACAAGTGTCTATGACGGTTTAAATTTATAAGCAGGTACAGGTAAAAGTATGGGGGACACCAGCGATGGACTATGGGCCAACTGGTAATGCCTTCGCATACTAACTAACTATAAAAAAATGCAAGCTTTATAAGAATTTGCAAAGAAAGTTTGAGGAAATGGGCAGTTAAAGCTGAGGAAATGGGCAGTTAAAGCTGAGGAAATGGGCAGTTAAAGCTGAGGAAATGGGCAGTTAAAGCTAAGCAAACATTTGTCAAATGCTTATCAACTCGACTCTACAACAGAAGCGTGATCTTGAATCATAAATGCTAGCAAAATCCAAAAGCCCACCAACGGCCAAGTGGTAAAGTTGCGGAACCCTGGTATTCCACCTGTCTCGAATCACAGCAAACTGGCTGACTCTACTGGCGTTTTTTGAGGTTTTTCCCATGTATAACGTGAATACGAGACAATTTTCCTTAAAAGGTCCTGCAGAAAGGTATCTCTCCACTTATACTGATAGCCCTCGAGTACTTTGCCGTAATCTAAATTATCCTATTTGGAAAGCATTTTGCGAAAGCGGCCATATTACAGCAGAGTGGCAACACAGAAGATTATCGTGGCTAGTAGAGCCATTATTAAAGCCCATCTTATTCCAATTTCTGGCAGAAATCACGAAAGAAAATGGGAGTACGAGACGAATCTAACATAAAAACAATTAGTTTATTAAAATAAACTTTATGTTTTCTGTGTGATTGTGAAATGTTACTATCATTCTGCTGTAGTTAGAAACTTGCAAAATGCTTCAAGTGTAGTATTCAAAAACATTGCTATTATTATATAATCTGTTCTGTATACTGAATAAATTTTATAACGATATAAGTGAAATAAGTCTACACTTTTCTCTCTATTTCATTAAATTACTAAATAAATTACAGCTAATATCTGAAATACATTTTGTAACTACTTCGAATGGTAATTTTAATATCATCTAGGCCAAAACATATTAGCATTTGATTCAGCTACTATTTTTATTGTAATTCTACATAATTTTAGACATTCCATTTTATTATACCTTTTCAGGAAGGAATAATAAAAGAACCATTATAAAAATTCGTAACTTGAATGTTTTAGCGGATAAGAACATGAAACTTGCCCACGATCTTTATTCTGGAACGCCTAACCTATCTGCAGAATATAAAATTACCTATTTCTGCAAAAATAAATAATAATAATAATTTAAAAGAAGAACATAAAAAATTATATCTAAAGTAGACAAATTATTGTAACTTTTTCACGATATAGAGTAAAAGATGACGAAATGTAATAAAATTAACTGACCGAAAAGGCAATTTTACAACCATTTTCTTACCATGTATTAGATTCTTCAAGAGTTCCGGCGAACTGCATTCATGATGAACACCACTTTGAAGCTCCTGAAATATGCTAAATAGGTGCTTCCAGGATGCACGTTCCGTGATACATATTCTATTTGAATTAAATCTGATAAATGTGCGGTCACTGTATCTGCTGGAATTCTCTCGCCCTTAACTTAAACGGTTAATAGTATAGTACAATGAGGATGAGCACTGTCTTCCAGTAGGAGGAAGTTATTACCGATTGCTATCTTATATAGGCTCATTATGTGCTTTTTACTGTTTCCAGATTCTAACTCGTCTGAAATCACTTTTCAAGCAAAACGGAGTCTCATCAATTAACTGCAGTCTGTCGTATTCCGATCACTTCCTCACCACTCAGACTGGGAACATTTCGTAGATCGAATTAGTATCACAAAGAGCATGGGTCTCTTTACATGCAAGTTCTCATTTATGCAGTCTGTGACTCCCGGTATATGTGGATAGGCGAGTTTTTATAGCTACAGTGAGTTAATTTCCTCACAAACTGGGCTGAAGACAAATGTCCATTTCGTTTGGATTATTGCCAAATAATGATCCTGAGAATCTGCTGTGGCAAGTATTCGGCCTCGACTAAGCTGACTGCATATATCACCAATGTCTTTAAACTGTTTTCAGATTCCTGACATGAACATTGAGTGTTCTTAGATTTTTACAGACCTAAGTTGGCTTCAGTCCTTCTTCCATTCTCCCAATCTGCTAAATGGTTTCTCAGTGATATATCTCACCTCACACATGCTACATTTTGTCCAACGACTCACACAGTCTTTGAAATTAGAATCTGAAACATCCACCTCTTTCCATACATGCGGAAGAAAGAGCGCAAAAATTTGCATATATCTGCGTAGAAAGACGAATCCCACTGGATTACGCTGATCAACAGTTGCGAACCAACTACCTTTAATGGACTTAAACAGTGTTAACATAAAGCACCCTTTTATCATCGTTCCATTAATTTTTCTTCCCAATATAGCTTCCATTAGCTTTTAAAATCCGATTTTCTAATACATCACATAATGATTACAGTAAGAAATAAACTATCTATGTAGTAAATTTTTTAAGTCATACGTAATGTATTTTTTGCTACAAAAGGTTTTTCTAAATGATATTAAAAAATCTTATTGCCATAATAAATATTTGTAATAATAACATAAACACTTTAACGTTGATGTATACATAATTTACAAATTCTTAAATATACAGAATTTGATAGTATCTTAGATTTCATTAAAATATGCTGCGAAAGCAAGTAAATCAAATCATATTTAGTAATGCCTTCTAAAAAAGTTCAGGTTCTTAAAGCAATCCCTGAAAGCGATTGATGTCGCTTCGTTTCACGGATCTCGAACTTCATCGCCTCAATTGAAAATTTGCAGCTTAAATGCGTCATGGGAAACCATGATTTTCGAATAGATCTATGCAACTCTAGTATTTCTTTAATGATCGACATATTTTAAAACAGTTTATTGGTACATATTTTCTGCCTTAATGTGATATCGTTAAGAATTTTGTACGTATACAGTTAATTTAAACGAAATTATACGTGAAATTGTATTTTTCTGCATAACGTGACATGAAAACCTAGAGGGACAATGCTCTGCCGAAAAAATAAGAATACAGGGGTTGGGTTAGGGGTTTTTTAACTACGGCAAAGCCTCGAGGGCTATCTGCCTAAGGGGAGGGATGCCTTCGTGGAGGACTTTCTAAGGGAAACTGGCTCGTATACACGTTACACATGGGAAAAACCACGAAAACACCCATGCAGCTAGCCCGTTCGCGGGATTCGAACCTCGGACCGATCTACCAGTGTTCAGCAACTTTACCGCTCGGCCCAAAAGAATACAGGGACAAGTTTATTTAACAATGATTAAATGCTATCTCGATTAAATTGACGAGATACGCCAAATTGGCAATGATTTTGGCGACTAATTTTTGTTTCACAGTTTGTCAAGGAATCGTCAAAAGTCGCAAAACTTGACGACCATTTGGCGATATTTTTCAGGTTACTGTACCTTCGAATAGGTAACGTAATTGAATAAATGTAATGGCTATTATATTAGCTCTTACGGTCCTCATATGTCTCTCAGTAATTTCGAGAAGCAGAAAGTCGGCTCTCATGTGAAAACTATATAAGGACGTAGAGAGCTCTCACTAGTTTTTATTGTTGTGAACTGTTAGTTGAGAGCGAGTTTAGAGTATTGAAAGCTTCGTGTTTTTAGATGCGCTTTGCTTGCGTTGAAGTGCAACTACTGATTGTACTCTGCATTGCTGTGAATACCTGCACGAGTATATCCGTGGAAAGTTTCAAAACTCTGAAAGGTTTTTTTAATAAAATAAATTTGATCAACTTATCATCGTATCTGTGTGCATTCAATCTATTACGAGCCCATATTCACGCAACGATATTACAGTGTATATAATTCTGTAAATAATGCACATTGTATATGAAATTGTGTATGAATCGATAAATAACACACGTCCTAGGAAAATATGCTATAATAACTCAATTTTTATTAGAATTCGGTATAACTGAAAATTTAAAAACTATTTATGATATTGTAAACAAAAGGCTCGAATTATTATAATGTAATTTATAACAGGTATAGTTTATCAAAAGCAAAACTGCATTCATTCGTGCATATCCAGACCAACAAACTCAATGATGTTAAAATAAACTTGCGCTGAAATGAAAACTGGCTTAAAATTTCTGTTGTTTTACTACGTCTAGTTCATGCTTAGAAGTTCTGGAGAATGAACACATTTATATTTAGTCGGCGATGGCATAAAAAGCTATACTAAGCATACGTTTTGTAGAAATTCTTGTTTACGAGGATGAGCTTCATCAAGGAAAGATGTTATTCTTCATTAAGTAATGCAAAAGGCTTCCTGCATTGATTTTACCTGCTTTTGTTGAAGTTTGGCTTAGTTACGTTTTTTTTTTCAGTATTTAATGCATTTATGTGAATGAATGCACGAATAAAAACTAAATAAAACTACAAGAAAATCTATAACTTAACAAACACAAAACTTTAAATTTCGTCTTTTTTTCTGGTTTTCTTACAATTCTAAACTTTTAAAAGTTTACTTTATGTGACAACTATATGAAAAAAATCTCATGAGGACACCACATGACTTCTTTGTACGGCCTATTCAATTATACTTATTTTTTGCTACACTTCGTTTAAATTTATTTCCTTGAATCTCATTAGAGTATATTTCTCATTCAATTAATTTGGTTCTCGCTTCGCGGCAAGACAAAGATGCATAAAACCTGAAAACATTGTAAGGATCTTAAGTTTTACTAACGTTTATTTTATTTTAAATCTTTACTATCACTTCTTATTTTCTACTTCCGGCCAGAATTAAAAGCTTTAACTTATTTATGCAAATTTGTCTGGCGAACGCCAAGTACTTAAGTTGTGGCTTTTTGCCAAGCAAGAGAGAGGAAGGAGTTAGTAGAAGCAGGCCGCTTGCCTTAGCAGTTTTACTCGGTTGCTTCCAGGCCAGAGGTTTAATCCTCTTAATAATTTTAAACGTATTGTAGTGTTAACAGTTCTCTGTACTACATACGGCTTCCTGTTAATATACGGCCAATCTTCCACGTAGGCCCTTGTTTATTATTCTTCCAAAGTTAAGTTAGAGTTTAGTTAATATTGTTATATTCTTACGTTCAGACCACAAGTGGTTGGTCTCTGTATTCCGAAGTACGGAAATCATTGTAAAGAGTGAAAAATAAAGGGTTTCGTATACCCTTCCTGTGTATCTTGTCTACTTCCCACATTTATTGAACATAGCTTTAGTAAGCTCCCTGTTCCGAGTCAGGTTCTTGAATGTTCCCAAAGCAAGTAAGGCGGAACACTGAACCTGATAACATCATCATTAAAAATTGAAAAATATAGAAAAACATAAAACACCAAATACATTTAAAACAATTAAAAAAAACAATTTTTACAATTGAAATTAGAATTTCTACGCAAAAGCAAGCAATTCGGCCAGCGGCAAAATGGCAGATTTTTCATTGCACAAAACTGAACGTTTACTTTTAGACCCACTCGGCACAAAGACACTTGATGCAGAAACTGACTTAATTCACACTTCTGCTAAGTTTCAAATGTAAACAAATATGGCTGCTAAATTAGGCGTAGCCGCATTTAAACAACATTTAAATTATTGATAATTCTACAACTACTACATGCAGATTAATTAAATGTAATGAAAACCTTAACCGGAACATAACGACAATATAATTCAATCATTTTTAAAGCACAAAATGCACAATCTACCAACACAATAAAATAAAGAAAACTGAGCTCATCGATATATATATTTATATATTTTTGGTGCAGCCGATTGCAACTAAAAAGGGAGATGCACAACTGCATGTTATAGCAGTCCTATACAACAAATTTCAACTTTCTGATTCTATTCGTTTTTGAGCTATGCGAGATACAATCATGCGAACGTACTTACGTACAGATGTCTCAAAAAAATCTCTACCTAATCCATTTTGAAATCTGTTTTGGGAAAAAGAGTCCTTTATTCTGTCCTTATGTGTGCTGATGTCACGCAAAAACATCGTTAAATTGCAGTCTATAGAAATCAAAATGAAAATTTTCGTTGACATATAATACTCGAAATTTTTAGCGATTACAAAATTTCCTTTACCTCGTGCAATTAAGTAAAAAATGGTTCTTTATTTTGAAGGTAAAAAAACAAATGCACGCCTGAATGTCAGCGCAAGCAAGCATTAAATTAACATTAAATTTCTGAAAGTTATGAGGTATTTCTCCCTCCTTCTTAGCAGCCCACCAGCGGCCGAGCGGTAAAGTCGCTGAACACTGGTAGTTTGGTCCGAGGCTCGAATCCCGCGAACGGGCTGGCTGCATGGGTGTTTTCGTGGTTTTCCCCATGTGTAACGTGTATACGAGCCAGTTTCCCTTAGAAAGTCCTCCACGAAAGCCATCCCTCCCCTTAGGCAGATAGCCCTCGAGGCTTTGCCGTAATTAAATAACCTAACTTAACCTAACCCTCCTTCTTAGCGTGCCTTCGTAGGGTACTACGAAGTTATGCTACGAAGGCAGTGGTCTACACGCTGGGGGCGTATTCCAGAGGTCCGTAGTTCGATTCCCGGCGAGGACGTTGCTCATTTTTCATCACTCCTGTCCCCCCCCTCCCAAAAAAATAAAACTAATGACTCTACAAAGTTAAAACCAATTGCATAAATAAGAATCACCTTACATGGTGTGTATTTATTCCTTCTTGTGAAATTACTAAATGCTAAAAAACAACTGACAATAAAAAACTTACTTTTGGCAAATTTATTGCATTCTTATACAAGTCAGATTCGGTTAAATGTCATGTTTCTCTTCCCCTTAGACGAATTCAAACTTTCTAATTGAGAAAAATCTTTTATAATGTTCTATAATATTCAAGGAAGTTCCTGAAATTCAATTTTATTTTCTGCTATTAACTGTAAAATAAACAGAAAATAACAAACTTTCATATTTCTGGATCCGTTCAGTAAAAACAAATAAAGAACTAAAACATCGGTTTCCCTTCTAGTTCAGCAGAAACTTTCATAGGCAAATATGAATAAAAAATTTTGAAAATTAAGTCAAATTTCAAATTTAGTTTGATATCATTTACATAAAAGCTACATGCATTTTATTAAAACTGGCATGTATCCTTTCTTTAGGAAAGCAAAAATATTCTTGTCTATTTTGCCTGAATTATCATTTAGATAAACGAAATAAAAATAAATAAAAGAAAATGGCAGTATTGTTCATAACATTATTTATTGAATACGACATAAACGAAAAGCTTTAACCGTTTTTAGGAAAAACTGGACTGGATCTAAAATCATTAACTAAAATTAGCATATTTTAATGAACGTGAGGGAGTTAAAGAAAGTTATAGCGTCAGTATCTGGAATGGGGTAATTTTACATTAATTAAAGTTGAATGAGTGATTAAAGGACTAGTTGTAATTAATGATGTAACATTTACTAATTACTGCAAAATACCTGGAATGATCATTACGAAATTTTAACTCTTTCTTAACTCGACCGATGAAAATTAAAATTATACTGGCAAGAAATACTCTAAATGTTTCAAGATTTAAAATACGAAAAAGAATTTTTAAACATCGAACAATGGTGTAATAATAGCAGGTAAAACAATCTGAAAACTGAACTTGTGGAACATTCGAACAATACCGATCGTTTTTGTTTCAAATGAGTATCTTCCAAATATTCCTAGTTTCCATTTTAGATAAACTGATATCTGTGGAAATTTATTCATAGTCTTTGGATGAAGTTACACGAAAACTAGGATTTTAATACTTTCTCCATATGCAAAAGTCAAAAAGAACTCTCATTTTTCGATTAACATTGTCTTTCAGGAATGTTCTGAGATGACTCACCCTCTGCACATTTGCAACTTCTGCTCACAACCCATTAAGCAGCTTCATATGTTGATCTCACACGCGATTGGGAATGATAGATGATTGTTCCTTTTCTGTGCAGAGAAGATGGCATTTACCAATTAATTATATGGGAAGTGACCGGAAACACATGTTCATGAATAGCCTCGAAAGTGCTGTCCGCTAACACATGTCTACAGTCCTAATGTTCAGACTCGTTTAGTTTTTACTTCTTTGTCTGTACTTTTACTTGGAACTTCCCATGAACAGTCTACAAAAGAAATTGAGCAATTTGCATCTAAAGGTGAATGAAAGTGGTATGAAATATGAGACTATCAGAAATAATAATTATTCAAGCTTATAATTCTAATGTTATATAAACTGAACATTTTTATTAAGAAAGTGTAAAAAGACAAAAATATATTACATTAAATTATAGATTAAGTCAAACTCTTATCGACTGTAATCCAATTTAAGTCCATTTTTTTACAATAAGTTTTAATTTATGGGGTGTAGAACTTAATATTATATACAGAGAGGGATAGGCATAGAAAAACTTCTCCAATATATGAACATCTAGTGGCCTCAGGTAGTCGAAAGCAAGTCGAAATGAAATTTCAGATATTGTTATTTGAATGCATGTGCTCGAGATTGTGATGGTTTAAAACAACAGAGCTCTCGCGGTTACGGTTACAGTGAAAACATTTCAAAATTTTCGAAAAGCAACACCCACTTTTTCCATACGCAAATTCATGAGATTGCTGGGGTACGCCCAGCCACCTGATCACCAAGTGATCTTATCATCAAAAAGGGGAAAATTCATCAGAGTATTGAAAAACCACCAATGGCTTTGGAAGGATACAAGTATGATGAAAATGCCCGCAAATGGCCGAATAAAAAAATAAGAGAGGACACTGAAAAGGTGACCGCCGATAACATCGCAGCAAAAACATCGCGGAGAAAATGCAAGGTAAAAACGTCGTGCTACAAAACATCGTGGGAGAAAACATCACAAAGAGAAAACATCGCAGTCCTAAAACATCGTGGTACAAAACATCGACGTCGAAAATAAAGCGGTTCAAAAACTTCGCAGTTTAAAAACATCGTCGTCGAAAATATCGTGATAAAAAATAAAGTATCTACAAATCATCGCATGACGGTACCATCACAGACATGCTTTTTTTCAGGTTTTAATAAGTATAAATGGATATTCCCATAATGATTTGTGAGCGCAAGGTGTAAAAAAGAATAATTTTTACTTTCACATTCTTTTATTAACCAATAAATTTTTGCTGAAAAAGTAAGAAGGAAACTTAACCATAGATTATTAAATGCAACCTATAGATTATACTTTTCGGGAAAAGTTACCAGCAAAAACTTTATAAAAAATGATTTATTAATGGCCTTTGTTAGTTAACTATGTCGGTTTAAAATTTTATTAAGTGATATAAGTTGCGTTAATTTTCTATGCTTAAGTTTCCTTCTTATTTTCTCCGCAAAAATTTATTAGTTAATAAAATTATGAAAGTTATCCTTCCTTCCATTTTGCGTTCACAAACCATTATGTTATTAAAGCCTGAAAAAAGCATGTCTGTGATGTTATCGTCATGCGATGATTTGTAGATACTTTATTTTTTACCACGATACTTTCGATGACGATGTTTTTAAACTGCGAAGTTTTTGAACCGCTTTATTTTCGACGACGAGGTTTTGTACCACGATGTTTTAGAACTGCGATGTTTTCTCTTTACGATGTTTTCTCCCACGATGTTTTGTAGCACAACGTTTTCGCCTTGCGTTGTTTTCTCCGCGACGTTTTCGTCCGCTATGTTTTTGCCGCGATGTTTTCGGCTGTAACCCACTAAAAAACACTTTTATTTGGAATTACAAGTCTGCAACGTGTTCAACATTTCAAGCTAGAGTCGTCTCCCGTTACTTTGCAGTTTTGTGGCCACCACGATCCTCCGAACTTACTTCGATGGATTTCTGGTTCCAGTCTCCTCTGAAATTTAAGGTATACGTATCAGATCCACGAGATTTGTCAGAATTGGAAGATGCCGTTAAACGTGAAATTATACAGATTCCATATGTGATGTATAAGTTCGTCGTTGTTGCCAACAATCACCCGGATGCAATGCATTATCGTCTGTGAAGGTAAGCCCGCTGAAAACTTGTAATTCCAATATAAGTTTTTTTCTTCTCTTTTCTTGTCTTGTCATTGGTCCTTTCAAATGTTTTATGGCAAATGTTTGCAAATTTAAATTGCTTTGTCTGCTAAATACAATTTTACATAGCTATAATTTCATTAATTTTTTTAATATTATTCATTGTTTTAAATATATTTTATTTGAAACTCAGAACTAATATCTTTTTAGCTTTTATCATAAATAAATATAATTTAGCAAGTAAAGTCATGTGTCAGGATTAAACACGGAAATTAGAAATAAACTGTCCTAGAAAGAGAGGGAAGATTTAAAAACAATTTTTCTGTTGTATTTAAAAAAAGGAAGCATCAGTTAAATTTGCTAATACCTAAGACGAAATAAAAGGTTACGTTATCAATAAAAATATTTTCTAGGTTTCCTGTCTGGCGGATTAAGAGCGAACATTTGCTTCAGTCAGTTTATTTTGTAATGATTTTTATTTTTCCTAATTAGACAGCTCATATGTTTCGAATACTACTAGGAAAATATTCATAGACAGAGCTACTTGCGGCTTATTACAAAATAACTTTTCCTTAAGCGTAATAATCAAATGTTTTGTATATTGCTAGACAAAAACTGGCAATTTGTGCTTACTGGTATTTTTATGCGTTGGCAAAAGTTATTTAATATGCAACTAAAAATAGAATGGCAAATTACTCTCTTCGGAAACTATCTACTTCGGTATTATTCTCTCGAGACATCACAACAATGACAAACTCTAAGGATCAATTCAGAACGGCATTAAAACTCATAAAATAAATTTCGAAATATTTTCTCTGTCAGCTTTTCTTCTTTCGTCATCAGCCTGTCCTGTGTTTAAATGGGAAAATGGCAAAAAGATACTGTACAAAAAAACACTTTCAAAAAATAATTAAATAACCTTTTTTGAGAAGGGATCTTTTGTCATTCCTACACATTCTCTTACGGGAATAAAACACAGTTAATATTTTTTTTGTATTTTAGTTTTTTTGTTTCGTAATTAACAGTATTTATTTTTTGCACTAGAAGAATTGGCTTGAAGATCAGGGACAAAAGGCTTTTTTATACAGCAATAAACGCCGAAATCTCTTTTGTATGCTCAAAATATTCTATGAAATTATTTTTTATGAGCTTTAAATGCATACGAGTATATGCCAACAAAAGTCAATAAAATGTAAAGAGTGTTTTTAGCAAAGTATGAAAAGAGTATTCTGTTATAATTCTGTTCCCTTTCTGAATTTGTTTCGGTATATTTTGGTGCTTTTACCGTACATTTTTTAATCTTTCACTCAGTTTGCATAGCGTCTACGGGATAAGAATAAAAAACAGAACTTGGAAATATTTATAACGCGAAATAAGACGTAATTATTACATAATATTTAAAGTATCAAGGACTGCTTTAATTGATAATGATATATATTTAACTCTCGTTTCTCGGTAAATATTCTTTTTCCGTATTCGCCAACAATAAGGCATTGTTTGATGATTCGCCGAAAACCGATAACGCAGAGTTTCTAAAATATTATGGAATACAAACTTATTTAAGTTACTTTGAAGTTTGATTTATAACATGTTTTTAAATTACTAGTTTCATAAAAACAAAGAAGATAAGGTCCGGATAAGAAACTCATATAAGAAGAATCAAAGAATTGTATATTTTGAAATAAAAATTACATCCTTTATGAAATTACAGATTTGAGCTTGATATTGTTACGAAATACGAAATGTACAGGCGCGGTAAGATGGCTTCTCCGCAAAGCAGTTTTAGGGTTGTCATAAAATGGCAAGGGAAGGCAGGGTTGCCACATTTGGAGAGAAATCATCCATTTGGCGACAAAATTGACGATATACCATGGACGGATGGAGAACCTTCTGGAACGTATTCTTGCCGGTTTAGCCCAGAATGTTCTCGAACACAAGCCGAAAACTATATAAACCCTGCTGGTCCGCAGTCAGGGAGTGTGCTTCATCGAGAGGGTGAGAGATTGTGCCTCGTCTAGAGTGCAAGATAGTTAGTATCGAGTTGGTGTCTCGTCTAGGAAGTCAATCCCTGCGGAGTCGATCGAGTGGACAGCCGGGCAGCGAGTGCCGAGTGAGTCGTCGAGTGCACCGAAAGATTCTCTTAGTGAATCGCGGTTAGTGCATTGTCAAGAGAGCGTGTTGAGCTCCGGGAACGACTGAACCGAAGAGTCGGGAGCTGTGCTCTGTGTGTCGTCGAGTGCATCGCGAGTTGTAGCGTGGAGAATCTCGAGAGTACGCGGAGTTCCGAGAACGACCAATCAGAGTCGCGAGCTGTACTCTAGTGCTTTGCAGTGAAGCCGTCTTCACCGTGATAGCCTGATAACCTGATCGCTGATCGTGTCAGCGTGTTTATAGTAATTCATCGACGACTGTAAAACGTAGTTTGGAGCTGTCCTGATTAATACTGGTAAATAAAGTGTATTTCGATACTCCATCAAATAGTGTCGGCATTATTCACTCCAAATCCATACGAACCCCGTACGAACGTGAGGGAAGAAAATAACGTAACAACTGGTGTCAGAAAAGAAAGAAAAACGCAACAATATCTTGGGGAGCACTCCGACTTAAAACGGTATAGATATCTCCAATAATCAATTGAAAATACAACTCGCTTAAATTTATATCTGAGATACAGCGACATTTAGCGAAAACAATTCTCAAAATACACGTTACTGTCTGAAATAGATGCTATCTCAAATAAGCAATATAAGATGTCATAAGTGGCAATAAAATTTCAATATCTTTGAACGAACAAAGAACCAAACTACCCGTTCTCCTGGGGCTCTCTCTCTCTCTCTCTCTCAAAACTGGAGACGAAAGAGTTGGAGTCAGGCTATCATCTACATGCTAAAGTCTCTTGCCAACGATGGGCGCATAAGACTTTTTGCCATAATGTATGTGATGGACTTCTGCTGAGCTTTGTCAGACAAATGAGGCTGGTAACAAAACAGCAACAAGAACCAAGCTCACTGGCACGCTTCACAGATTCCTTTTCAACTACAGAGTATCCTGAAAAGGAGTGATAACGCATATATCCCAAACGAATGATTTTATTGCCTTGTAATTAACGTAACTAGAAAGAATACCCCAAACGATTGTAGTACAGTTCTTCATCAGCGTTATTTGTATCTCAGAATACGTCTAAACCAGAGGTCCTCAACCGGTGGTACGCAAAGAAGCAAAATATTTTAACTATTAAATTCAAAAGTTAAAACTCCAACATCCTGATTGAGTGTTTTTTCTAACAATTGTAAATTTATGCACTCTGAGCTTTGTTCAAGAGTGGGGGTGGTAGTAGTACTTTCTAGTGTTGGTACCACAGATTTTCAATTTTTGTTTTGATGGTACGCTAATCAATATGTTGAGAACCGCTGGTCTAAACGATACTCTACCTCATTCCATGTGACGTACCATACCTAAAGCATCAAGGTGTGACATAGTCTCACTGTTTCCGTATTAATCGGACTGCAAATCTGAAGAGGTCAAGCTCTTTCCGCCCCAAACTACCTGGCAAACAAACTTTTTGAGTTTCCAAGTATTTCACAAAGCATTTTTTGTTAAATAGTGCGCGGAGTTTGACAAATTTGGACAGTTAATACGATCTTTTCTGAAGCTGTTTGTAACGTACGAACAAATAAATATAAGCAAGAAACATTTTAATAAGAATATTTAAAGTGATTGCATCCATAAGTGCAAGAAAGATATAAAAACTACAACAATGTGCCATACATTTACAAACATGTACTTACATTTAATGTATAACTTGTCATAACCAATGTAGCTGAAGTTTGTTGATAACCAAAAGGTACAGGTTCGGAAATAATTAAAAAGTAAGATAATTAGATAATTAAAATAATAATAATAACATTAATAATTATGAATTATTATTATTACTCAGGGCTTAATTTCTAGATTTAAAAGTGCTGGAGCCCTATGGAAGACCGTCAGGAAAAGAAACAAGAGTAAATAAATAAATAAAATGACTATTAAAATAATTAATAATTTAAAAATTGAATAGTTAATATTTATCAAATTAATTAAAAACTATTTAATTAATATTTATTAATTATTATTTCATAAAAATTAATTACTATTTATTAAATATTAACCAATTATTATTTCATAAAAATTGATTATTGTTTATTAAATATTAAAAAATATTATTTAATTAATTATTATTTATTAAAATAATTAAAGATTAAAGTAGTAGTTGTTGTCTTGTCCATATTACACTGAGCAATGGTTGCCAAAGCCTACTCCGAAGACAGGTTGGGCTTCTAATTTCCGCTCCCAATTTTGAGAGAGAGCAGCCCGGAGGGATCTGGGGGATCTTCCACCCCTCCTCTCACCAACCAGTCCACATGGGAGGATTTCGGCTCGCCGCATATTTAGAGTGCTGCCATGCCGCACCGACACTATACATTTACAAACATCCATGTCTTACCCGGGATTATTAAAGTGGTTAGATAATTAAAATTAAATAAAATCTAAAGAGATAAATTAAAATTTAATGAGCGATTTTAATAGAATTTTGGGAATAAAAATAAAATTTTCGAGATAAAATATTTACTGAAATTGTTGTTCAGTTACATAAAAGAAGTGCCGGAGCTTTCTTATTTTAGGGCTCCGGTGCGCTCCGGGTAGAATTAGGATTTATCCTAAAAATTAAGAAGTACCGGAGCCTGGCTCCGGTAGGCCCGGCGCAATTTAAGCTCTGTTATTATTTATTATTATCGGAAATACTTAGAAAGGAAATAATTAGAAATTAGAAAGGAAAGTTTCTTAAAATAAAAAATAACTTATTAGTATGAAATACGCTCTTTACAACATAACAATCTCATTTTGACGGAAGGCAAAAATATCATATTTTAACTCCTTTTATTTGAACTAACGTATTCATGATTCTGCAATTACACAATACTTTTATTCCTGTCATTCTTCTAAAAGGATTTAGAGATATTGACAAAAATGTCAATCTCGCGCTTGGTGGTTGTCTTTGCCAGAAAATCGGCCCATTCGTTCCCAACAACAGCCGGATGTACACGAGTAAATGTAAAAGCAACGGAGATCTTTTTATCTTTCAGGATTTTGAACTGTCTTTGAATCTTGACAATTATATTATTGTATTACAAATTTTGCCATTAGAAATAATAATAAATAGATGTTTCTAACATCGTATGTGATACATTATGGTTTTCCATTTTTACTTCCTTGTACGAAGTAAAAAGGAAGTATTGTAATCGCGAAAGGTTTCAGGCAGCATATTTCAACGAAAATATCCATTTTGACCGCTATCGAATGCAATTTAACGATGGTTATGCATGATATCTGTATGTAAGGACAGAATAAAAGACTCGTTTCCTCCAAAAAAATTATAAAATTTCTTTAAAATGAATTCTGAAGAAAATTTTTCGTGGCGTCTGTACGAACGTATGTACGTACGTACGTATCTCGCATAACTCGAAAACGAGTAGCCTCAGAACGTTGAAATTTTGTATGTAGAACTGCTATAACATGTAGATGTGCACCTCGTATTTTGGTTGTAATCGGCCGCACCAAACGTATATAAATATATTTATATATATATCCACGCTGTTACCCGGCTCAGTGATCTCAGTTTCTTTACTCTAATATGTTTGTAAATTGTACATTTCTTGCTTTAAAAATGATTGAATTCTGTTGTTTTTCATCTTCCAGTTAAGGTTTTTATGCCTTTAGTAAATCTGTATGCTGCAATATTTTTAGAATTATCAACAATTTTAAAGTTGTCTAAGTGCCGCTAAGCCTTTTTTTTTATGGCGGCCATTGATTGTTTACATTTGAAACAGCAAACAAATGTTTAAGATTTACTTCGTAATTTTTAATATAGATATTTTGAGTTTTTATGTATTTTTGCCTTCTCGCGAAGTGAGAACTGAATTAATTGAACGAGAAATACTCAATCGTCTGTGAAAAACTGTTTCTTTTTTGTTTTGTTTGCTTAATTTCTTTCATACATCGTTCTAGCTTTATTATTTACTATGGTATTTGAATAGAACATGTGGCAACGATTAGATAATTCTATTCTTTAAATGATATAAATTGTGTGCATTATGAGTTATAATATGAACGAAATATAATACTGTTAATTGAATCTAGCGCCATAGTGTCACTATGGTAAACAAATACTAGAGTGAATTTTAAAGAATTATTATTTATTCTATTCTATTGTGGCTTATGCGCTGTCGGCGAAGTAGATTTAATTCAATCCAATAAGTTTAAATGAAATGCAAGAAAAAATGCGTATAATTTAATATTCCGTACAAGGAAGTCATGTGGTGTACACATCAGATTTTTTAAATTTATTTTCAATACTTTTGTCCCTTTTCGAAGAAGAACAATTTAGTTTTAATTGAAAGATATACGTAAAATAAAATATTTCAATTCGAAACTGCGAGATATTTCACCAAAATTACTTTATCAAATATGGAATAAAACGAAATTATTTCGACAATGTATTTAATTACATCAAAGTTCTGCTACGAAAACTCTCTAATTTTCTAATTTATCTATTCTGGTCAATTCTAAGAGTCATGGAAACAGTTGCTCATTAACTGAACGCCCGTGTAGATTTATTAGGGAGTATCTGTATCTGCTGTTTTCCTTCCTCAAATACCGAATCAGTGATAAGCTTTCAACGACGTTGCCATGAAACGTTAAACAGTAGGCGGTGTTTCTAAAATATCCAAAGACGATTTAATTCGGCAAAGTACGTTACACTCTATTGATTGAATTACGACTGAAGCCAGCTATCATTCGCAAATTAACTTGTGCTATCAGCGGCAAGTTTTGGTCGGCGTCCTCCGTATTAAGAATTCGTGACGACTACGCACTGTGGAAGTTGCTGAAACATGCATTGTTACACTCGTTTATATTAAGATCTAGGGGAAATTTTCTCTTCCGTTAGAATATGAAGCTCATTAGCGATGGTAGACTAACTGAATCTTAAGTGAATTTGGGAGACGGGAGAATTATTTCGAGAAGATGCTGCTTTTGGTATTCAGTTGGGGTGATAGATTTCAAGAGCATAGCCTTGGTGATTTAACTTCTAATGGTTGACATTAAACAAGTATTCATTTAGCGTGTATTCGAAATGAAGCATTCCTGAAAACTTTTAATGTACATTAGACACAAAATCAGTAGAACGTAAAATTTTAACGTTTTATAGTTTCCCTTGTCGGTAAGGTACATCGACCAAACAAAAATGGTGTTAACATTTCGCATTTATGAACACAAAGTTTGTAACAGAAAAAGGGAAAATAAATGTGCCGCAGTTATAGCTGCTAGAACTCTAATTTAGTTTTTTTTTTAATTTCTGATCCCCTAACGCTATTCAAAAGCCATCTGCACCTAATGATTCCTTGAAGCCTTCCAAGGTTTTCCTAAAACTATAGAAAGCCTTATCTTATAACTTATGGTACCTTTGTTTCATACATTTTTCAAAAGAGGGTGCAATCATTTCTTGTTTTCTTCTTTATTACGTATATTATTAGTCCCAAGGGATTTGAATCCCGAAGGACTATTAGTTTCGTTTTGGCATTTTGCGTCGGACTCATAAATGTCGGTTCACTTTTCAAACTGTTGCCACAAAATGTTAGAGTCCTGCATTATATTTGAAGAAATTAAATAATGAAAAATCTGCATAAATGTATGTATATTTCTCGTGTTGTGATAAAACAACGGTACATAGAGTCATCGAATTTTGAATAACGTAATCCTCCAACGAATATGAGCATGTGGAAGACCCAATTTGAAATTTGAAATTTGTTTTATGATCGATTTCCTATTTTTTAAAACTTTGACGAATTTTTGATTAACAAACTCAAGGATTTCAAAGCGAGCAATGGCAACGTTGTGCAGAAAAAACATTTTTATCTCCAGCGCGTGAGTCTCTGTATCGGAAATTCTAAAGATATGCTCGTTTTAAAACTATTTTGCGATATTGCTGTTGCACTGGATCTTATGGTTTAAGCGCGAGGAACATGATATTTAATAAAGAAAGGTAAAACACAAAATGTTAAAAAACGCCCCTTTGGACGTAATTTAAAATCTGAAACATTTCAGATTTTTTTTATAATATTTATTTATTCTTATTATTTGTATTATTTTACTTATGCTTTATTTAAGTAATATATTTTTATCATATATCACAGGATACTTTTGTTGGGATTCCATACATACTTTCCTTAGAAATGCATCAGTCTAAGCTAATTTGTTTTTACATTAGTGAAAAAATAATTTTAGAAAACTTTATAAAGTTAATGGGAATTACTTATAAAGTTATTTGAACTTTAACAACATAAAAGGTTTAGTCATTACAAAATATTAAAAAATGAGTGTATCAAATTTCGTAAACTTTTATAGCTTGTTTTATATCTATTCAATACTTCGTAATGTAAGTGCTTTGAAAATGTTCCAATAAAATGGTCGTACCATTAAAAAATATAAATTACATTTTCTAAGTGAGTGGATAATGAGATTTAGTATCTTCATAAATAATTTACCGAATTCCAAATAAAAAAACGATTATAATACTTTTTAGAGTGAATAATTCTAGAGCAATTGAAAAAAGTGCCAAAAAAAGTTTCTTTATTGATTAAAATTATAAGAAATTTATATAACTAATAATCTGAAAAATTATCTAAAAAAGATTTAGGAAAACTAATTTGCACAGTTTTAAGTGACACATTCTTTCAATTAAAATAACAAATTTTGTGTTTGCATAAAAAAAATTTCTCAAATCTTTTCCCAATCAAAGCTATGCAGCATTATCTTAAGCATACTTATCCGCATACGAAATTTTGAAGACTGGTTCTACAGATTCTACGAATGCTCTTAAAACCACATAAATTTATTTAACTCTGCATCTTCATTCACAGTTATAACATCGAAATACATGTATCTACAAGTAAGATACTTTAGCAATGCCCTTCACTAACATTTTTAGAAATCACTGAAACGTGTCGGGTACAAATCTTCATTTTAACAAGGGTGCATTTTAAACTTTCCTGATCTCCAAAATTTAAGTTCCAGCTTGGAAAAAAAATATTAATATAGTGCCAGTTAAGGTGAACATGGAGAGGAAGAAAGGGAAAAAATATCTGATTTGTTAGGAATTCCAAGCTAGGAATGACTGTGGGCGGAATCATTGACATTCCGTAACAACCCAACTTAATAGATCTAAACTTGAAGGACATCAATTACGCTTGATATGATTATCTCTAGCACAACTCTGCCTTTGTTGCCATCATTGTGGAGTATTTGCTTGCGGGAAGACTTTGTCAACTTCTGTGTAAGTCATTCCATTGGCTATGCAAAAGCATCTCTTTCCTTCTGCCATTATGATTTTGCTAAGCATCTCAAGAATTTCTTTAGCAACAAGATTATGAAATCACCTAATGCTTCAATCCTTTGAGCAAACTGATTTTCTTTCAAGATACATAGTATAATATCTTAACAGATCCATTGAGTTTTAAAGCCTATCTCATTGTTCTTTGATTTATTTATAACTTCTTCAGTTTTTCTGAATTATTTGTTTGTGTTGGCTATTACAATAGCAGCAACTTCTGAAATTTTCATGATTTATATATCTGAGATTAGGCTCTACATCGCTTGCTTTTAGTCTTTTAAATTACCGTTCACGTCGATGTTCAGAGAACACTTTCATATGATACTCATTTAAGTAACCGTAATGAGTATCTTACATATGCACACTCTTCTAAATGCCGAAATGCTGAAAATTCGTCTCTTACCTCGTTTTATGCAAACAGTTTTTAAGTAACACACTTGGTTTTTGTTATTATGCACTGAATAAACCACACGAGTGCAACCGACGTTACCTCAGGAGCGAATAGTGTAATAAACATTGTATGCAGAATTCTCATCATTCTCTTGTTTAACTATAAATTATATAAGAAGTTAAATAGATAAAGTATAGGTTACGTATCTAAAGTATATGTTAAATAGATAAAGTAGGATATGCTATCTTAAAGAGATAAAGCATATATTACGTATATGTATGTTAAATAGATAAAGTATATGTTACGTATATGTATGTTAAAGAGATAAAGTATATGCTAGGTATATGTATCTTAAAGAGATAAAGTACATATTACGTATATGTATGTTAAAGAGATAAAGCATATATAATGAAACCTGTGTGAGAATTTTGAAATTGAAAAGCTTTGAAAGCTTTTTAATCCATTTAAATGCTCCGAAAGAACTGCTAATATCACTTCAAAGAGCTTTCCTTAAACTGTAAAGAAAACATGACTTTGGTTTGTTAATTAGGAATAAATTTCTCATGCTAATAATTGTATTCATTCGTAATTATAAAGTGTTCAATATAAATAATTCTGCATATTGTTTATCAAATTTACAAAGCATTTCCTCCCTTCTCAACACGTGCCTTTGCAAGGTAACTAAATGGTACGTACTGACCCGATGTTGAGCGAGAGCTTTGCGGATTTCATTAGCTGCCTGACTTCAAAACATTTTGAAAGGACTCTACAAGTGTCGCCTGATCTAAAAGGTAGTGATGATAATTCGTCACCACCAGGATTTGGTGAGTGTGTCTTCTCTTCCCCAGCTGCCCTTTATAAAGTTAGAATATGTAATGTATTTTCGCCCACCTTTCCACGTGCCTTAGTCGTGTTATTAGACTGCACATCCGGTTAGCACTGGGAAGATCTGGTGTTCAAATCTCAATGAAGGCAATGAGGATTTCTTCCATTTCCTGGCATTGAAATATTCTAAAAGTCCTCTCTCTACCAAGTTTACTGATGCATTTTAAGAAACGTTAAATGTAAAGCACAATACCGTTGCGTGCTTACGGGTTCGTAATACATTGAATGCCCTGAGGTCAGATGACAGGTTAATTAAATTTATTTAATCAAAACAAACACTTCAAAGTTCTGAAATTTTCCACAGTAATCATAGTACAGGTGTTCACAGTATCACACAGTACAAAGTTAAGTCGGATATATCGCAATTCACGCGGAACTAACAACTCCCAAGAACAATAACTAAGCAACTGAAAACTCTTCGGCCTTTAATAGTTTTCAACCGACTGCCGAGATATTTCTGTTACTTCCTGCTTCTCTAAATAACTGTAACACAATATGAGGGTGGAGTTACGGTTACAGCGAACACAGTGATCAATTACATTCATTCAATATATATTACGGTTATACAGGGACCAAACCCAAATGTCGCCAAAATAATAGCCAAATTAGGCGACGTTTGGCGATTTCTCGCCAAATTTAGCAATAAAATAAGTTACCAAATCTGTTATCAGCTTGGTGAGCTACCTCTAAATTACCGAGATACCGATTTACTCAATGTTAAATGCATAGTTTACAGTTTACTCAATGTTTCTGGCATAGCTTCTCTCTTCAAATTTTTCATGTTACAAAAGAAATACAACAGTTTTACTTATAATTGTATTAAAATTACCTATCTAAGTACAAAATTCGTAACACTACGATAAATTTTCCGTCTCGAAGAAATAAAAATGCATCAATTTCAGAAGCACTAGAAATCTAAAGACTTAAATACATTGCACTTTATACAAGTTTAAATCATTAAATGCATAAAAAGATGTTCAATAAAATTTAATGATATATTCATATTTGTTCTTGCATGCGATATTAATAAAAGCTGACTGTACTGTAATAGTATATTATTACATCGAAATATCGCAGTATCAAATAGCCAAAAAATATCAAGCAACTTTGGTTTAAAATGCAATAACCTTTATTATTAATAGCTCATTTCTGTCACTGGTATTACACATGAACCTGATGCTTGACTGAAAGTTTTAAATCACTTAAGTTACCTCGGTTAAAACAATCAAAAAATAAGTAGCAAATATTTATAACCATAAAAGCTCCAAATTTATTTCTATCCAAAATAAAGAAAATCGAAATTCTAGAGTTTGTGATTTATGTCCGGATTACTTGATCTTCCTATGAGTAAATAGGATACTTTTCCAAGTATTACTTAACTTCACGTTGTTGAAAGGTTTTATTGATTTAATGCGTTTGCGTTCAAATGAATTTTAGGTTGAATGAAATTATTGGGCAAAACTAAACTTAAGTTATTGGAGGAGATAAGAAAATATAAAAAAAAGTTTCAAAAAGCAACAGTTCTCTTTTGAAGCGCAGGTAAAATGCTTACAAAATCACTTTCCTTAAAAGCCATTTTATACTTATTTTATACTTGTCATTGCTCTCATCAAAAGTTATAAAATCAAATTAGCGTTTTATTTTTAGAGAGTAACAAAGGTCCAGGAAAGAAAATCCTTTTTAAAAAACATATTAAATGCTTTTTTATTCCTCTTACGCTACAATATTTACTTTGAGGCTAATTTTTACTTCCTTGTACGAAGTAAAAAGGAAGTCTTGTAATCCCGAAAAGATTCAGGCAGCATATTTCAACGAAAATATCCATTTTGACCGCTATCGAGTGCAATTTAACGATGTTTTTGCGTGATATCTGTACGTAAGGACAGAATAAAAGATTCTTTTCCTCCAAAAAAATTATAAAACTGCTTTAAAATAAATTCTGAAGACTTTATCTCCAGCGCACGAGACTGTGTATCGGAAATTCTAAAGATATGCTCTTTTAAATTGTTTTGTGACATTGCTGTTGAACTGAATTTTATGGTTTAAGTGCGAAAAATATGATATTTAATAAATAATAACACACAGAACGTTAAAAAACACCCCTTTGGACGTAAGTTAAAACTTGAAACCTTTTGAGATTTTGTTCTAGTATTTAAATTACCATTTCTAAGAAATTGAAATAATAATGAATGAATCGTACATTTTACCATTCCATTAAATTGCCCAGAATTTGGTACTTCCTGATATTAGAGGATCAGATTAGAGGATTAGAGGATAACGCTACTTTGGGCGTAATTTAAAATCTCAAAGTAAGCAGATTTCTTGTTTTTATTTCTTTGTACGAAGTAAAAAGGAAGTACTGCAATCGCGAAAAGTTTCCGGCAGAATATTTCAACGAAAATATCCATTTCGACTGCTATCGAATGCAATTTAACGATGTTTTTGCGTGATGTCTGTACGTAAGGGCAGAATAAAATACTCTTTTCCTCCAAAAAAATTATAAAACTACTTTAAAATGAATTCTGAAGAGGATTTTCCGTGGCGTCTGTACGAACGTTCGTACGTACGTATCTCGCATAACTCAAAAACGAATAGCCTCAGAACGTTGCCATTTTGTATGTAGGACTGCTATAACATGTAGATGTGCACTTCGTATTTTGGTTGCAATCGGCCGCACCAAACGTATATAAATATATTTATATATATATCCACTCTGTTACCCGGCTCAGTGATCTCAGTTTTTTTACTCTTATATGTTTGTAAATTGTACATTTCTTGCTTTAAAAATGATTGAATTATGTTGTTTTTATCTTCCGGTTAAGGTTTTTATGCATTTAGTAAATCTGTATGCAATATTTTTAGAATTATCAACAATTATAAAGTTGTTTAAGTGCCGCTAAGCCTAATAAATTTTTTTTGACGGCGGCCATTGCTTGTTTACATTTGAAACAGCAGACTAGTGGATTTGTTGCCAATCTAGAGAAACTTAGCTTCGCAACAACAAAGATAATGTCTTCATTTATTATTGCGAATTAAATCGTGCTTAATACTTTCTGGAATTTTGTCAAGGAAATAAGTGTTTAAGATTTACTTCGTAATTTTTAATGCAGATGTTTTGAGTTTTTATCTATTTTTGCCTTGTCGCGAAGTGATAACTGAATTAATTGAATGAGAAATAGTCAGTCGCCTGTGAAAAACTGTTTCTTTTTTATTTTGTTTGCTTAATTTTTTTATGCATCGTTCTAGCTTTATTATAGTATTTGAATAGAATACATGGCAACGATTAGATAATTCTTTAAATGATATAAATTTTGTGTATTCTGAGTTATAATATGAACGAAATATAATACTGTAAAGTAAATTTAGCGGCAGAGTGTCGCTATGGTAAACAAATAGAGTGAATTTTACAGAATGCATTTATTCTATTGTGGTTTATGCGCTGTCGGCGAAGTAGATTTAATTCAATCCAATAAGTTTAAGTGAAATGCAAGAAAAAATGCGTATAATTTAATATTCCGTACAAGGAAGTCATGTGGTGTACACATCAGATTTTTTTAATATACGTTTGCCAAGCATGCACATGAAGAAGAAGGAAGAGGAATTTTCTTTTAATATTTAAGTATGTTGTAACTGGGCAGTAACTCAGAAGATAAGAGCTGCTGAGCTGTGAGTTATCAACTTTTATTACTTCTATCGTGGTAAAGTAAATTATATGCGGTAGATAGACAGATTACTACAGTACGTCAAAATCACATTTTACACATGGTAAATGCACATTCATAATATTATTACTTCTTTTCCTAATTACAAATAGCTACTTATTTAATACAATTTCTAAATATTATTTTTTAAACATGTGTGAAGAGCAGCGAGAAGACGCATCAGATACTTTACCTATTGTACGTTATTAGATTCTTAAAACTGAACATGCTAAGCGAGGTTTTAATTATTGCGCTAAATAATAGAGCAAAGCCATATATCAAATAACGTTATTTGTATGGTAATGCGCCTATTTTTTATTCACACATATAAAACCAATTCCGTTATTCTCATTAACGGCACACATATAAGAGTATAGCTAGTACACAGCCTGCTTATTTGCGATAAGCCATGACGAACAAATATTAATTTAGATGTCAAACAACAAAAATCACCGTTATATTTGCAAATTTTCACAGGACTAGTTTCGATGGTTTTACGGAACCATCATCCTCAACTGCCAGTTGTGCCAAATGTGCAAATAATCTAAAAATGCTATAATTATTTAAAGGACACACCGGTAAAGATGTTACTTTCACTGTCCTTCAAAGAACAACGAGAGCATTCGAATTCATCTTATCATGATAATCATGGTTCAGCCGGTCATTGTTGCTAGTAGGAAAGGAGAGCATAGGATTTTGGTATCTTACAAGACATTCTTTTTTATGTATATATATTAGATAATAAAAGCACAGAAAGGAAAAGATGGACTCAATTGAGATAAAAACAAAGTCAGAAGTAAGTGAAGAGCAGGAGGAGGAGGAGGAATTTTGATAGCGTAGCAGTGTTGATCCATAAGGACAATTGGAGGCAAATGCAGATTAAATCTTCAGTTTTATTTTCGGCAACATGTTGCGGCTACACACAAGTGGGCACATTAAATGTGCCTGTTCCAAACGGCTTACATTTTTGATAATTTTGTAGCAAGAAAGCACTGTAGATAGGCCAAAGCGTAGAAAGCAAGTGCGTAATGTTCAGGATGAAATCGTAAGTCAGACTGAGTTAGTTTTGGTTCTCAAAGCATTTTGATTGGATAGTTAATATTTCTCTAAAATTACCATTGGCTGGTTGAGTTTTAGTTCCATTTACATCATCATAATTACGTACGAATCATATATGACACAGAATAGTCTCGAAATGACGATTTGCAGAGAGGGGTTACTATTTTTAGAATAGAGAAGGGAAATTTACGTTGCTAATTTAATCTTTAACATATTCTTTATTTTTATTACACATATATATATATATGGTTACAAGGTGAAAAATATATCTATCACTTTGTAACAATAGATACGGACTCGCGTTGCTGATTTTGACAGTTTGAATACAGAATTTTGGAATTTTGGATGGGAGAGAAAGGAAACTGTGTCGCACAGGATTTCGTAGTGGGACGGATTAAGCAATTAAAAGGGCCGCATCTGTCCCGTGTGCCGACTATTGACCACTCTTCCGAGGGTATTGAATTTCATGCATGGTATATGAATAATGATAACGCCTTAACATGCTAAAAGGGATGAGAAAACAAGAAGTTATTAATAGTAAGCCCTAGAAAATATCTCACCTCAATAGAGACGGTAAAGTGAAAATGGAAAAAAGGAATATGAAAATAAAATATTTTTGAGGAAAAAGAGCGTAAGACATAAAGAACAAAACAAACTTTCAGCTTTTGTATTACGTCCAAAGGCGCGTTTTTTTACTTACATTCACGTAGACATTTCGAGAGTATTTGGGCTAATGCCTCTTTAGGCTAAAATATTTAAAAATAGCATATGTTTAAAATTTCCTATACAGAATCTCGCGCGCTGGAGATAATTTTTTTTTCATACTGTGTTGCCATTTCTCGCTTTGAAATCGCTGAGTTTGTTAATCAAAATTCCTTTAAAAATTTACAAAATATAAAATAGATAATACACCAAATTCGAAATTCCATATCCGGGCTTCCACGTGCCCTAGTCGGATGGAGGAGTATGTTATTCAAAATTTAATGGCTCCAGGTAACTTTGTTTTTTTTTTCCACACTGAGAGAAACATACGTAAGCTTATGCAAATTCTTCATTATTTAATTTCTTTAAATATAACACAGACGACAATATTTGCTGGCAACAATTTGAAACGTGAAACGGACATTTATACGACGCGCAATGCGTCTGCCTCATTCATACTCACCTGAAGGAATCATCTCAAGGGTTTCATTGAAGAAAACTAGCTAAATACTAATGATTATTTGTTAACATATTTAATTAAAATTGCTCATTGAAGAAAACTAGCTAAATCCTAGTGATTATTTGTTAACATATTAAATTAAAATTGCTATTCTATAACATCAATTGTTATATAAATAACTATTATTAATACTCCAAAAACAGAATTTTTCTGCAAAACCTCAAATTGTATATTTTCGTAACAAAAGATATAAGAATAAATGTTTGCATTCAGTCGGAGGAATCAGCGATAAGGTTGCAAAATTATAAAATGCTTTTACAAAGTAGACGCAGGCGCTACATAATGCATCCATACTGTGCATACTTAAATTCATATCGTGGATTTAATCTTGCATTCGCTCCGTAATTAACAAAAGCAAGTAAACACGTATTTTCTTTTCATCAAGTCGTGCACAAGACAATCGTGTGATAGAAAATAATTGAATCTAAGCTGCATTAGCATTACGTTTATTCTTGGAGTCAATGATTACATTTGCAAAAGTTTTAAACAGAAATTTTAGATAGTCTGATAAAAGTAAAGCATATTCATATTTAAAGCGTCACAGAAAGTATATTTATGAATATTCCCTCTTAATTAAATATATTATTATTATTATTATTATTATTTACGATTAAAAAGGTAAAACGTAAAGAAAATATATTAGAGAAAGTGTATTAGTATTCTTAAAGATCACAGGGTTATTTGATAATTGATAAGCATGTTATGAAACATTTGTTTCTTCTATCTTCTTGTCAGATTTCATAATCTGAATATATCTGAATAATATATCTGAAATGATAAATGTTTTAAACAGTTGATAATATTTTCTTGTTACATATCATCTTTGAGATTAAAAAAGATCTTCCAAAACATTTAAAATTATTTTTTTTCAAAGTTTACTTTTTGTGTGTCATAATCATGTAAGTTAGATGTTTTTTGTTTTAATTTTGAAAGATACCTTTAAAAAGGAAAAAAAACTTTTAGAAATATTTTAAGCCATTTAAGTTAGTTTTGGCAGAAACCAAAATCATTTTGCTCATTATTGTTACGTTATTTCTGGCACCAGTTGTTACGTTATTTTCTGGCACCAGTTGTTACGTTATTTTCTGCCTTCACCTTCGTACGGGTTTCGTGTGGATTTGGAGTGAATAACGAGAACATAACTCGATGAAGTATACAAACACAAAACTTTATTTAGCCAATATTAATCAGGACAGCTATAAAGTCACATTTTACAGTCGTCGAAGATCTACTATACACTCGCTGGAACAATCAGCGACACAGCCTTCACACTGTCAGGCAATAACGGTGGAGACAGCTTCACTGCTAAGCTCCCGACTCTGCTCTGTCGTCCTCGGAACTCCACGTACTCTTGAGAATCTCCACGCTACAACTCGCGATGCACTCGAATACACAGGAGTACAGCTCCCGACTCCTCAATTCAGTCGTTCTCGGAGCTCAAAGATACACTAAGAGACTCTTTCGATGCGCTCAACGACCCACTCGGCACTCGCTGATCGACTGTCAACTCGATCGACTCCGCACGGACTGACTAGACGAGACACTAACTATCTTTCACTGACTCTCCGCGTAGTACCAGTAGAGTTTATATACTAATTTTTGGCTTGTGTTCGAGAACATTCTGGGCTAAACCGGTAAGAATTCGTCCCAGAAGGTTCTCCATCCGTCCATGGCATATCGCCAATTTTGTCGCCAAATTTCGACTAATGGGCAATTTCTTTCCAAATGTGGCAACCCTAAACCTGCTTTGCGGAGAACCTTCTTACCGCGCCTGGACATTTCGTAACATTATATTAGCTTTGGCAAAGACCAAAATAATTTTACTTTATAAAGGTCAGGGACACAGTTGGCAGCTTCCGTGGAATTTCACAGATTCTATAGTAAAACTAATATCAATACTGATTGAAGATTTTCTCGTTTTAAATTCGAAAATGGTGTGCTTCTGTTTGAAATACTGCTAAAAATAATTATGAAGTTTTAGTAGATGAAGTCAATTTAAAATTAAAAACTTAAATCAGTCAAAAGAATCTATGATAAGAAAAGCTGAATTTTTATTAATCTCTTTTTCTTACGAACCAACAAATAAACTATTTTATCCCATGATTTTATTTAATATAATACGAAAAATGAAAACCAGTTTATGCTTTAACTAACAAAATCTACATTTCTAATCCCTTATTCAAATGCCTATAAGCAGTTACAGAAAATAAAATAATATATTGAATCGTTATCGTAACAAGCTGATATTGAAATTCAAACGCGCAAAACAGCAGGCCACAAGTGGAAGAGTGGTTAGGCAAAAAGCAGGTAGACGAATTGGCAAAAAAACAGCAGGTCGCAAGTGGAAACGTGGTTAGGCAAAAAGCACGTAGACGAATTGGCAAAACACAACAGGCCACAAGTGGAAGAGTGATTAAGCAAAAAGCAGGTAGACGAATTGGCAAAAAGGCAAGTGGTAAAGAGCCATGAGTTTCCTGCCACTTGATGAAGAAACTGACTGCATGGGGTTTACTGGTGTGCTTCATTAAATAGAAAGTGAACACATTTCCCTCAAACGCTCTCCACGAAAGCATTTATCGCCGTAGACAAAGACGCTTTTGTCGCTTTTGTGTATTTTTCTGTAATTATTTAAAGAAATCCATATTAAGTGGGTAAGAAAATAAAGGCATCTTAAATTCTTACAATATTTAACCTTTTTAAGAATCTCACATTTAACATACATTTTAAACTACTTGTCTTATAATTATTAAGTTATTTGAAACAGATCAACAACTGATTAAAAATCTGTTTGATTACAGATCTTTAACACAAAAATTAGTAACTCACTTTACACTTATCTTAACACAAAAGTCTCCATTTTAAAGAACTAATGAAAGTTATGTATTTAAAAAATACGCATTTTGTTCAAAAGGAAAAGAAAAAAGTTCTACACTCGCCCTTTAATTTTATCCTCAATTCATTACAACCACAATTACATTTCTACAATTACAATTCACTACAACTATTAGCTGTACACTTCCTTCTATTATAAATCATGTAAAGTTTATATTTTGGTCAGAAATTTATTAACTTAGATACGCAACAGAAATTTGAAAATTAATGTTGTCTGGAAATGAGAATGTTTAAAGTCCTATTAAGCAGAAACGTTACGACATACTTCTAAAATTCTTTAAATAAAAGCGCTGGTGTGTACATCACATGACTTCCCTGTACGGAATGTTAAATTATACCCATTTTTTCCTGCATTTCATTTAAACTTATTTCCTCGAATTTCAATAGATATATATTTCTCATTTAATTAATTCAGTTCTCACTTCGCGACGAGGCAAAAATATATAAAAATTCAAAATATCTATATTAAAAATTGAAAGATATAGAAAACATAAAACACCAAACAGAGTTAAAACAATTGAAATTTTTATAATCAAAATTACAGTTTCTACGCAAAAACAAGCAATTCGGCCAGCATTCAAGAAGGCGGGTTTTTCGGTGCACAAAACTGAAAGTTTACTTTTGGTCTCACTCGGCAAAAAGACACTTTTCAGTGTCTTTTTGCCGACACTTTTCAAAAAAACACTTTTCAGTTTCAGACAAAAAGACACTTTTCAGTGTCTTTTTGCCGAAACTGAAAAGTGTCTTTTTTGCCAACTGCTTACTGTGAGATTCGAGATAATAATATCTAATTGCGGCTTTTCTAGTGGTTTCCCACTCTTATAAGAGTGGAAACAGTATTGCGTAATCTTTTATCCTTAATGTGCGATAAATCTATTTCTCTGTCTCCCTCAATACCTGCAGAAATAAAAGACAAAAAAATAAAATAAAAAAACAAAATCTGAAATGTTTCAGATTTTAAATTACGTCCAAAGGGGCGTTTTTTAACATTTTGTGTGTTACCTTTCTTTATTAAATATCATGTTCCTCGCACTTAAACCATAAGATCCAGTGCAACAGCAATATCGCAAAATAGTTTTAAAACGAGCATATCTTTAGAATTTCCGATACAGAGACTCACGAGCTGGAGATAAAAATGTTTTTTCTGCACAACGTTGCCATTGCTCGCTTTGAAATCCTTGAGTTTGTTAATCAAAAATTCGTCAAAGTTTTAAAAAATAGGAAATCGATCATAAAACAAATTTCAAATTTCAAATTTGGTCTTCCACATGCTCATATTCGTTGGAGGATTACGTTATTCAAAATTCGATGACTCTATGTACCGTTGTTTTATCACAATACGAGAAATATACATACATTTATGCAGATTTTTCATTATTTAATTTCTTCAAATATAATGCAAGACTCTAACATTTTGTGGCAACAGTTTGAAAAGTGAACCGACATTTATCCGTCCGACGCAAAATGCCAAAACGAAAGTAATAGTCCTTCGGGACTCAAGTCCCTTTGGACTAATAATAGAAAAGCAACAGATTTGAATTAAATAACAGTACCGTTGCGCGTTCTAGGGCTTGCTATTTTAACAGGGTTCTTTTGTTACTACCTTCGCGTGGAATCAACATCTATCTATATTTCACCTCGCTCTCGCTGTCGGCGCACGCGTGATGCTCGCTGGTGGCTATGTTGGACTAACGGATACCACATTTATTTCATTTTGTTTAACTCCTTTTACAAATTTTGTTTCCACAAACTTTTCCCATTTTATCAAAACGAAACGCACTTTCTCATACTTTCAGAAAAATAACGAACATCCCCCCCACCCCATGTAATTTACATTTGGATACCGGGACTTGAGAATGTGACAGTACTAGTTATACTTTGTAGGGTTTATATTTATTTTAACTAACATTTATTTTAAGTTTAAACTACCTTTCCTGTCAAGCCTTACTTTCCCCTGGAACTGCCAATGCCAGAGTATGTAAATTTTAGTAGAACGCGCAAGGATTCAAATTATCAGCGGAAGTATTCTGATTTAAATAGAAAGGAAACGAGTTCAAGGTGTGCTGTTCTTACCTCAAGAGCGCGGAGGTAGTTAGCCAGAAATTGAAGAACCCCGCGTTTCGGCCTGTGTGCTGGCCTGGAAGAATTGTTAATCGTTCAAGTGATCTTCAAGTTTGCTGAATTAGCAGCGGTATTGTAAAACGCGGTGAGGTTAGTTACTTTTAGAGAGCCTCGTAGTTAGTCTTGTCTTTAGTTTCTTTTCAGGTTATTATTTTTATTTGACCGCCGAGTTGGCGTAGTTTGTGAGCGTCAAGAGCACGCACTTGTAATTTATTACGTTGAATAAAAAGGGACTTAAACCCTTAACAAGACTCTGTCTTTTATCCAGTCTCAACAGTCACCTCTTGGTTGCGTGCAAGTTGGAGGCGCGCAAAGCTACAACTTATTGCCACAGTATAAAATTTTACAAATAAATTCTGATGGCTCTTGAAATACTGTACTAATAAAATATTAATTACAGTCAACTATCAATTAACCGAAAGCGTATTAACCGAAATTTGTCTAGGAAAAGAAAAGCGTGTTTATTACAGAACGATGGAGACTATTATCACAAACCATCTGAATAAGGTTCAATTTCTATGGAAATATGAAACAGACAAAACACTGTGGGGATGATAGCAGTGAAGCAAAGGACGTCATATTACTTAGACAGAAGGTAATTAAGTTGCACATAATTTCGATAATCTACACATTTTTAAATTACCCTTTAAAAATAAATTGCCAAATCCCCCAAAAAGTATATTTAGTTGTGCAGATATTGATCTTGTGCTTTTTGGCTTAGGCTCTAGTGTCGAATTGGGTGCCCTTTCGATTAGCGACAGTTTTTTTTAATTTTGGCGATGAAACCTCACTTCTGGTTACCATGATATTTTTAACTTTGTTTTAGCTTCCTTATTTTATTTAAGTGGACTCATACACCTTAAAACCCATAAGATCTTCGAATAGATGACTGTTGCAAGAATTGGGATAACTTATTTATTTTAAAAGCAATTACTTCCAACGTTTTACAGCTGACTACATAATATAGCTGCTTTCTGAAATCGTAATCAGAAAGTTTTGGTTGCCACAAATATTTTTATAATTTAATCTGCTTTGTGACAATATTTTTCGTCATTTTTCCACCTTGCGCGCACAGTTTAAGACATTCTGTTGCATAATTTAATTCCATATTTAATATATAGCTTTTATAACATTTGGAAACTATTGTGAACCTAAAATTCTAAAAATTTCACGTTAAATTTTTATTTTATTTTGAGTTGAGTTTATAAAATGTATTTAAGTTTGTAATGTTTTCGTCCATAAAATTTTTCAATATTAAAATATTCATCAGATTTTTGGTTCAGTTAGAAAATAGTGCCCATATAAAAAATTCCATCGAATTTCAAGCATGTACCATCAGCCATTTTTAAAATATCATGCGCGCAAGGTGGAAACATGGCGAAATATTTTGTCACAAAGAGGATTAAATTACAAAATTATTTTTGGCAACACGAACTTCCTGGTTACTAGTTTCCAAATCAGCTATATTATGTAGTCAGCTGTAAAAGGTTGGAAGTAATGGCTTTTAAAATAAATAAAATATCTCAATTCTTGCAACAGTCACATATTCAAAGATCATAAGGGGTTTAAGGTGTATGAGCCCCCTTAAATGAATAATAGATTGATGTGTACATGGACAAATTTAAGGCAGTGCGTAGTGCCTAGTTTGTGCAATTCTAGGATGTTTTTTTAAGTGAAACCAGATCAATGTGTACATGGACACAGAGTTTGTGCAATTCTTTGACTTCTTATTTTGGTTTTGTGTAGCAGCCATCTTGAAATTGTGCCTTCCTGTCGCCGATCTTGGCGTCAAAAAAGAATCGCCAAAAAACAAGAGGCAACCATTTGTAAACTTTTACCTTCGTTTATTCCTCTTAAAGTACAAGAGTTTATACAAAGAAAACATTGTTCTTTGTATTTCGAAGTGTATTCTCCTTATTTTGGATGCAGATTTAATTTTCGTAACTAAATCAACTTATTTTTCAAATTAAGATGTTCAAATATCCAGGTCAGTTTATAAGGTATTTTCTCCCTCCTTTCTACATGCCTTCGTGGTGTAATGGTAGCACAGTTGGCGTGTATTCGAGAGGTCCAGGTTCGAGCCCTGGTGAAGGCACTACTCATTTTTCATGTACTGCTGCTTCAAAAAAGATCCTAATGACTCTAGAGTGGCGCCCGAACTAAGAGGCAGTGGATTATGATTCTTCACCATCAGGATGTGTCGACTGGGTCCCTTAATTCCCACTCGCCCTTTAAAAGGGGAAGCATATAAGGTATGTTCTCCCTCCTTTTCCTGCATGCCTTAGCGGTGGTAGCACACTCGACGAGTATGATGATTCTGCCCCACCGCGATTTGGCGATTGGGTCCCCTAATTCCCAGTCCCCCTCTAAAAGCCAGAAGTATGAAAGATATTTCCTCCCTCCCCTCTGCACGCCTTCGTGGTGTAACGGTAGCACACTCGGCGCATATTCGAGAGGTCTACGTTCGAGTCCCGGCGACGTCATTGCTTACGTCTCGTGTTTATCAAAAATCCTAATCACTCTATGAGTTTGTGAATAATTACAAACGGATATACGGATTCGCTGTGGGCGTCTTTCCCGATATTACCCACGTTAAGTTTTCAATTACATACTATTATAAATTTTAAAAAAATACTGGGAATTTAGTATTGTGTTTAACACCCCAATACCTGTATATAGCCTTCTAAAATTTACAGCAAGCATCAAACTATAAGGCTCTCTAAAGGCGCTGAAATCGATCGACCTGAATGTACCAATATTTTACCGAAATACTTCCGCCACTCTTAAAGATTGCAAAAATGGTCTTTTGAGAGCCTTTCTTCAAAGGCGTAACTGTCTAAGCCCAAGTGACTTTCATGTTAGTATCCTCAGCTCAACACTGCGAGTTCATCTTCGGTCACATCAAAGGCCGACGACACGAAAGATCTGCTCCAGTTGCTCTTCTTCAAGTTGGCGTATCTCCAAAAGTTAGAACTTAGGTCACGGTTTAGAGATATTTTGGCGTGAAATGTTAAAGAGCCGTCTCTCTGGAGAGCTGGATCTGTGCAAACAGCGATGTTATCAACCGATTTTCAAGTAAAAAAAATTCAAAATACTGGTATAGTTTTCTAAAACTCAAAATATGGCATCGTTGTTTACATGCGCACATAACTCGGCTGTCAAGATGTCCTCGACAGGTAAAATATTGACATTTTAGAAAAGAGAAACTTTCCTATGGGAACGAAGATTCTCGGCAAAAATAGGGGGAGAAATTTTTGCAGCCTTATACTTTCCATTTCACTGTGACATGAAATGGGATGTCCAGCGATATTTTACTATATTAAAATTCAGAAAACTGCTTTGATATATGGTTTCTTTGAATGCATTTATAAACTCAATAAACAATGGTATTTTATCGCAGTGTGTTTTTATATTAAATTTCTAGAACTCCTCTGAAGTATGGTTTCGTTGCAAGCATCAGAAACGCATTAAAAGTTTTCATAGGCATATACGTTTTGGCGCTCTAAAATATTTTCACCTAGAAAACTTGGCATCGCAAGCGTTTATAAAAATTAAATGCTCGGTACTGATTAAAATAAAAGCATAAAACATTTATAGAATTATTCATTTAGAATATGATATAAAATATCATGAAAGCGAGCAGCCACATTCGAACTTCGATTATTTAATAGTAATGAAAGTCATGAGCGAATTCTGGAGGCGTGTCGTGAAAAAGAAGGGAAATACACCATTTATGTGCAAATGCATAGTACTAAACATTTTAATTTATCCTTTACAAAACATGTAATTTCCAATGTATTTGATTTCTAATTTAAAAACTCTGATGTGTACACCACATGACTTCCTTGTACGGATTATTAAATTATACGCATTTTTTCTTGCATTTCATTTAAACTTATTGGATTGAATTAAATCTACTTCGTCGATAGCGCATAAACCACAATAGAATAAATGCACGCTTTAATATTCACTATATTTGTTTACCGTAACGACACTCTGGCGTTAGGCTCACTTAACAGCGTTATATTTCGTTCATATTATAACTCAGAATGCACAAAATTTGAAGAATTATCTAATCGTTGCCACATGTTCTGTTCAAATACTATAATAAATATAGAACGATGTATAAAAGAAATTAAGCAAACAAAAAAGAAACAGTTTTCACAGACAGTTCAGTACTTCTCATTCAACTAATTCAGTTCGCGACAAGGCAAAAATACGTAAAAACTCAAAATATCTATATTAAAAATCACGAAGTAAATCTTAAACACTTATTTCTCCGAAAAAATTCCAGAAAGCATTAAGCATGATTCAATTCGCAATAATAAATGAAGGCGTTATCTTTGTGGTTGCGAAGTTTAGTCTCTCTAGATTGGCAACAAATCTACTATTCTGCAGTTTCAAATGTAAACAAACATGTCCGCCATGTTATTTAAAAATTAGGCTTAACCGCACTTAAACAGCTTTTAAATTGTTGACAATTTTACAAATATTGCTTACAGATTTCCTAAAGGCATGAAAACCTTAACCGAAAGATAAGAACAACATAATTCAATCATTTTTAAAGGAAAAAATGCACAATTTACAAACATATAACTGTAAAGAAACTGAGATCACTGAGCCAGGTAACAGAGTGGATATATCTACTTCGTCGGATATATAAATATATTTCTATGCGTTTGATGCGGCCGATTGCAACCAAAATACGAGGTGCACATCTACATGTTATAGCAGTCCTATATACAAAATTTCAACGTTTCGAGGCTACTCGTTTTTGAGTTATGCGAGATACATACGTACGTAAATACAGACACCACGAAAAATTCCCTTCAGAATTTCTTTTAAAGCAGTTTTATAATTTTTTTCGAGGAAAACAGTCTTTTATTCTGTTCTTACGTACAGATGGCATGCAAAAACATCGTTAAATTTCATTCGATAGTGGTCGAAATGGATATTTTCTTTAAAATATGCTGCCTGAAACTTTTCGCGATTACAATACTTCCTTTTTACTTCGTTCAAGGAAGTAAAAATATTGCTTTCAATTATTTTCATGAATATACTCTTAATGTATCGGTTCTTTATTACGTAAATACTTTCAAATTAACGAAATATAGAAATAAAACATATATTTTTGTTGTTGGTTGAATTTCAGAAAAAATATAGTGTTAAACTTTATCTTAAATTACATTTTTCGTTTAATAAATGAAAGCTTATAGCCTTCAGAATTTTTCTACAATCCATATTTTACTGTTACCTTTTAAATAGCATAGATGGTTAACTAAGGACTGTAATAACTCTCAAAATTAGTCATAAAGATTTATAGATAGCCGAGAAGAGCGTTAATCCAGAATGGCTAACTTGAAGCTTAGTCTCGAAACGGCATTTTGCGTTGAATCATTCAAAACGTCTGCATGACTTTTAAAAATATTGCCAACAAATATTATTGCCCTGTATTATATTTAAAGAAATTAAATAATGAAAAATATGCATTGAATGTAGGTATATTTCTCGCATTGTGGAATAATGACAGTACCTAGATCCATCAAATTTTGAATAACATAATCCTCCATCGGAAGATAAGCACCTGAAAGCCCGAATTTGGAATTTGTTTTATTATCTGTTTCATATTTTGCAAAATTTTAAAGAGCTTTTGGTTAATAAACTCAACGATTTAAAAGGGAACAACGGCAACACTCTACAAGAAAAAAAAAATTTACTTCCAGCGGGCGAGACAGCGTATTAGAAATTCTAAAGATATGCTGTTTTTAAGTATTGGGTGATATTGCTGTTGAATTAAATTTTATGTATTGTAAGAGCGAAGAACATGATATTTAATAAATTAAGGTAACAACAAAATGTTAATTTTGAGGATAATGTAATCTAGTTTTTTTTAATTGAAATTAGTTCATGTTTATTATTCTTGAATCAAGACAAGAATAAAATAAATGCACTAGAATAAAAAATTTCCAAAGTGTAAACTCCCCGCAAACACTGTTTTTGAAATTTTATAGATTTCTTTATTATCACTAGTCTTAGGAATTGAAATAAAAGAAGAAATAGTTTTCGTCTAAATTTTAAAAATATATTCAGTTCGAATATTCGCAAAAAATATTTAAATCTACAAGCAACTCAAAGCAAAATTTCCACTCTAAGCAACAGAAAAAAAAGAAAAAAAAAAGAACCTACACATAACTTGATGTTCAAACTCCAGCAGCCGCCTTAGGAACATGTGTTCAATAAACATAAACATGCAAAATCTTCGAAATACTAAAGTACTAAAAGTACGTACTGGCTGTACAGTAGATTTTCTGAAATCTAACGTGTAACAGAATTCATAACAAGACATTTGAAGGACGCACATTTATTTTCTTTTTTTTATCTGATCCGTCAGCTCCTGCTGTTAGCAAAATCGTGCGACTAAAGGAAAAGCTTGAAGATTTGCGCATTTTTTCAAACTCCTGTTTTAATCTTTGAAAAAGGAAATACCAATAACGTTTAACTGGAGAATATTTTGTTGCAAGCAGTAGGACTCCCTTTTGTGCTATTCTTTGAAAGTATCTGAAAGTTAAAGATGCAAATTTGATCTTCTGTACGCTCTTTTTTGTATCTTTCTTTTGTTAGTGTATTTCTTTAAACTTCTGCAGCTGTGATAATGAAGTGAAAAAAATATTTTATGCATACTATTGTTTCAAAAATGCATTTTGCTTATGTTTAAATCTTCGTAGAATTTTAAAAATATCATTTCATACAGAAATTGACGTTCAGCTACTCATATATATATATATATGTTACGGTGAAACACCGAAATCCGGAGAATATCGACTTTCACCGGTGAATGTCAACAATCACCTAGTCGCTTGGTGTATGTCCGAAATATTTTCCAAATGCTCTTATTTCTAACTTACAACGGTGAACACCGGTGAGGGTCCAAATGTACAAGAATGTAATGCAACATTCGATCTTTCACCAACGTATTTGGTGAATGATCACATTCTCCGGTGAAAGTCGGAATTCTCCAATTTCAGTCTTTCACGGTAACATATGTACGAAGAAAATTTAAGAAGTCACATTTAAATTCGGATTACACCTAAACACGATTAAAAAAAATTAATGTTACAAATATTTATTTCTACTTCTGTAAAAGCAAGAAACTTTATTAGCTCAAAAGCAACATTAGTCTAGAATAGTATATTAGTTTTTAAACGGCATTCAAAGAAATTCAACTATGCAGTGATCTGCATGAATGTATGCATGTTTCTGGCATTGTAAAAGAAAAGGTACCTAAAGCAATCAAATTTAAAATAACCTAGTCCTTCACCCAAACATGGGCACTTGGAACCCCTCATTTTGAATTTCGATTTTTTTCATTATCTGTTTCATATTTTGTAAAACGTTAACGAATTTTTGATTAAGAAAACTCAACGATTTCAAAGCGAGCAGTGGCAACACTATACGAAAAAAAAATTTTTTTACCTCCAGAGCGCGAGACTGTCTATTGGAAATTCTAAAGATATGCTGTTTTTAAATATTTTGTAATTTTGCCGTTGTTCAGTCGAGTGGCGAAAACACCAAGAACATGATATTTAATAAATAAAACAAACATACAAAACGTTAATAATAATATAAAAAGTTCTGTAAGATATCTTACAATGTTCAGTTCAATGAATTCAATGTTCAGTTTTCTTCATCTTAAGAAGAAAATTGAACATTGATATGATCAAGTGACAAATGATTGAAAATAGCAGAAAAATGTATAACAACGCTTAACATTGCATCGGGAGTTCTAAACATATACTATTATGCTACTTTTAGAAATTTTGTTGTTTTGCTGTTGAATTGCATATAGCATAACTGCGAAGAAAATGATGCTAAATAACAAGAGAAAAAATGCATTAGTAGGAGTGACTGTAACAACAGACTGGTAAACTGCAAGCTCTGCGAGAGTGCGAGAAACATTAACAAATCCTTTTGGGTGACCGCTAAAATCTGGAACCTTTCAGATTTCTTTTTTATTTCTTTAGTTACTATTTTTATGTTAATTCTTTACTATTTCTTTCGTGAGATTTTACGAGAAAGCAGACTGAGTTTAAATAGCACGCGAGATGGAAACTTTTCATGTTTCCATCTTTTCAAAATCTGCTAATCTCTCTACTAAAGGCCCAAACTATTGTTGGATTACTCAGACTCATGCGTAGAACTCGTTCTGTGAGGTGAATGTAAGATTTGTTGTGTTCCTCCGTACGGACATTTTATTATAAATGATTAGCACATCCAACTAGCGAATTCGAAGATCCGTATGTAGAATCCCTGTGAAGGCCCAGTGGACTTGTCATGCTTCCAGTTTCGAAACATCTAATAATCTATCCATAACGACTAACACATTCGTATTCGAACAAAGGAAACATTTCAGATGTTTTAACACATAAAAAGTCTTAAAAAATGAGTGAAAACTTATACGAAAGTGTGACAATGTGTGAATTTTTTTTACTGAAATATGTGACGAATTATAAACTTAAATGGGCGAAAAAATTAACATTAAAATTTGTTACTGTATATAAATTAAGATTAAAATTTATTACTGTATATACGTTTTCTCTTAGTAAAAGTCGTCAAGCAGGTAGTGTAACATATTTGATACACAGATAATAACTGCAGTTGACTCCCGTAGTCGTGCCAATGGAAATAAGAATCGTTGTATTATCCGTAGCGTGGGGTTCATTTCCTTCACAGATGTTACTATCGATCGACGCATAGATGACACCTTTTTATTAACAATAAACCTTAATAAGTAAACAATTCTTAATTATTATACATTATAGGAACAATCATGAAAAGGTAATTCCGGCATTGTTTGTTTCTGCCGGATGAGAAAACAATCTCTGCATCTGATGTGTACACCACATGACTTCCTTGTACGGAATATTAAATTATACGCATTTTTTCTTGCCTTTCATTTAAACTTATTGGATTGAATTAAATCTACTTCGCCGACAGCGCATAAACCACAATAGAATAAATGCATTCTTTAAAATTCACTCTAGTATTTGTTTACCATAGCGACAATCTGGCGCTAGACTTAACAGCATTATATTTCGTTCATATTATAACTCATAATACACAAAATTTATATCATTTAAAGAATAGAATTATCTAATCGTTGCCACATGTTCTCTTCAAATACTATAATGAATATAGAATGATGTATAAGAGAAATTAAGCAAACAAAACAAAAAAAAACAGTTTTTCACAGACGATTGAATATTTCTCATTCAATTAATTCAGCTCTCACTTCGCAAGAAGGCAAAAATACATAATAACTCAAAATACCTATATTAAAAATTACGAACTAAATCTTAAACACTTATTTCCTCGAAAATATTCCAGAAAGGATTAAGCATGATTTAACTGGCAATAATAAACGAAGGCGTTATCTTTGTTGTTGCGAAGCTAAGTTCCTCTAGATTGACTACAAATCCACTAGTCTGCTGTTTCAAATGTAAACAATCAATGGCCTCCATAAAAAAAGGCTTAGCCGCACTTAAACAACTTTAAAATTGTCGATAATTCTAAAAATATTGCATACAGATTTACTAAAGGCATAAAAACCTTAACCGGAAGATAAAAACAACATAATTCAATCATTTTTAAAGCAAAAAATGTACAATTTACAAACATATACGAGTAAAGAAACTGAGATCACTGAGCCGGGTAACAGAGTGGATATATATATAAATATATTTATATACGTTTGGTTCGGCCGATTGCAACCAAAATACGAGGTGCGCATCTATATGTTATAGCAGTCCTATATACAAAATTTCAACGTTCTGAGGCTACTCGTTTTTGAGTTATGCGGGATACGTACGTATAGACATCACGAAAAATTCTCTTCAGAATTAATTTTAAAGCAGTTTTATAATTTTTTTGGAGGAAACGAGTCTTTTATTCTGTCCTTACGTACAGATATCGCACATAAACATCGTTAAATTGCATTCGATAGCGGTCAAAATAGATATTTTCGTTAAAATACGCTATCTGAAACTTTTCGCGATTACAATACTTCCTTTTTACTTCGTACAAGGAAGTAAAAAAATGGCGATGGCCCTTCAGCCACCAAAAAATCGGACCGTCCCGTCCGACATCCAGGGTCAAAAGTCCCCTTGCCCTCACTGTCTCTGTTCGTCTTTTACCTCCTTTTTTTTTCCTTTTTTTTTTTTTTTTAATTATATCCGTCCAAAAACCACCCGGCGCTCGCCAGGGATGGCTCCGTCGGACTTATTATTCCGCTGGCCATCCTTCTCCTTCTCGAGCTATGGGCATTACAATAAGCAAAAATGCATTTGAATGGATTTCTTACAATATATTGTTGATAGTAAATAATTATATATTGAAAATAACAACAATTTTTAAGCGTTTAAAAAGAACATTTTGATGCATTCTCTCATTTTCAGCCTCCAGTGTTCTAAAACATACATGCTTCTGACATATATATATATATATATATATATTTTTTTACTGGAGTTAACAGAATACACATCTCTCGAAATGTATTAAATCATTATCGTTCAAATGAACACTAGTGTATACTCCAGTTTTGTCTATTGTGAAAATTTAATTTTGAAACATATACATCCCAAATATGAAATTCTTTTCTCAAAAACTGTCCTTTAGTATATTTTAGTCTAGGTTTTTGATTATTTTTTAGAGTCGTTAGGTTATTTTTAAATCAGGAGTGATGACAAATGAGAGAAGCGAACCACGGACCTCTGGAAGATGCGCCCAGCGTGCTGACCACTACACTACGAAGGCATGCAAAGAAGGCGGGAGAAACATCTTATAATATTTCTCTGATTTTCCTATCTGATAATATGTTAATCATAGAACGAAAACTTTAGTTCTCATTGGTAAAATTCATAATTTATGTAATTTAGAAGTTTCTCGAAAATTCTTTCGAAAGCTTTTTCGCGTTATTTGTTCACATTACACATAATACCCACACCTGAGAATCATTTTTGCGTTCGTCTAGTTTTCGTCTGGTTGAAAAATGAATGTATTTTATTACAAAATATTACCAGGCGCATACATACGTCGGCTTTCAAATTCACACTTTTCTGAAATGAATCCCACATACGACCATCTGGTCAGTTTTGAAATGCCTTTTTCCAAAATGCTTTATCATCTCATGTTGCTGTCAAAAAAATTAAGAGGAAAAAGATTTCCCAAAAAAGCATATACATACACAGGAAAAGAGTTTTATGCCTTATTCTACATCTTTTATGGATTCATACTTTTTATAAATTCATGCAATTTTATACCTGTTTGAAAAGTGGGAGAAAACTTGTCACAATTTCGATGCCTCTAAGACGGCAGATAAATTATGCGAAAGATTTATCTTGAGCATTATTCATTGCGGATTTGTCTTTCAGCAAAGTAACAGGTATTTTTTTGTGTCTGACTATCTGTTTGTTATAGATAGCTTTTGTCCAAGAAAAAGATTAACGATTGAACGAATTCACTTAAACTGTTGAGAGAAACAAAACAGAATACGTATCAAATATTTTAGACCGTTCCTTTGAGAAGAGGTGCGAAATAATAATTCCCTTAAAATATAGTTTATATTCATAAAATATGAAATGTAAAAATTATGCCGCTAACCATCTGTGAATAAAATTCATCAAAATCTTTTATATGTTTATTTTCTAGTATTCCTTTTAGATCTTAAAACCTTGTTAACATTACTGTTCCAGTATTCCCCTATACTAATCTATTTACTTGTTTCTATCTTTCCACACTTTTTCTTCTACCTATTTGAGTCTTTGTGCCTGGAAGAATATTTCTATATCCTGAATTCTTTATTGCATATTCCCTTTGTGCATTCCTTATGTAATTAAAATAGTCCAAAATCCAAACCTCGGTTGTTGTTGTTATGTCTATGATAAAGCCTATTCAAATAGTTCCATCAGCGAAGATGACAGCCCTGGATATCTGCAAAATGTTATCTCCGTAGAAATCCGGTTTGTTAAACAAGATCTCAATTTTTAACAATTCAACAAGGATAGGCGGACAATAAAAAATGTGGTCAGTTCTGCATCCGAGCTGTTATCACAGTTTCTGTAGGTTTTCCTAAGCTCTCTGTCAATTTTCAGTCCTCTATGGTGGCCAGTTCTAAGCTTGATTATAGCTTTAATTATAAGTTGATCTTCGTTGATGTTAGGGAGCAGATACTTTATTGGAACTGATTGCGTTTTCAGTCTGTATTCGGCCATGGCATTTGCGTCGGAGAGGGTAACAATTTATGCTATTATTCTTGTTCAGATTTCAAGCCAATAATAATAACGTAAATGTCATCGTGATTTTACTGAAAAGGAACTTATAATTATTATTAGTTTAAAAGAAGTTACAATTTTTATTAGTTACAATACAAATACTTTAGCTGTGAGTTCTAATATGCGAGCATCTATACTTAGAGCTATTTTTTTTTCCCAATGGCAGAATTGTGAACGATTACAAATGCAACTCAGTCCATTAATCTACACAAGGCCGGATGTGGTGGTCTCTTTATTATGGAGGCACCTAATAGGTGAGCCACCATCGCCTTTCCTATGAAGGGACGGACAGTTACAACCCTGCCTTCTCCGGGATTCGAACCCAGGCCCTTCTGCATCGCAGTCAGCTTCCTTGACCACCATACCGACTGGGCGGCTTTTTTATGGTTATTATTAGTTTTAATAGCTTAGCAAAAAATATATTTAACGCTCAAATAAAATAGTTGGTACTTAAAAATAAATTTTTATTTAGTTAAAATAAATCAAATGTCGTGCGAAAATAGATTATCTGAACGCATCTTTCTTTCGTTCAACTCGGATGTCTGAGTTTACATTATAACGTGGTGGTGGTGGTGTATGGAGAATACGGCAAAGCACGCAAGGGCTATCTGCCTAAAGGGAGGGATGCCTTCGTGGAGGACTTTCTAAGGGAAACTGGCTCGTATACATGTTACACATGGGGAAAACCACCAAAAAGGCCCATGCAGCCAGCCCGTTCGCGGGATTCGAACCTCGGACCGAACTACCAGTGTTCAGCGATTTTACCGCTCGGCCGCTGGTGAGCTTTACATTATAAATATAGAATAATTAAAAGCAAATGAGATAGGTGTGTCTGTAAATTTAATATAGAGATTTCAAAATAATTACGACCTGAACATGATTTGTAGCGTGTCTCGTGATAACCTCACAGAGAGAATTAAATAATTTAATCATATTAAAGAAGTCGATGTTCTGCAGCTGTAGCTGCGAGCTAACAAAAAAATGCCCTTGAAATGACTGTAAACAGTAACAGATTATAAAAGCAGTACAAAATATATTGTTACGGTTTTTGTATTGATTTAGATATTCTTAAATAGAATTAATCAAAATTGTTTTATATTACCGTGCAATATAGCACGAGACATATGTGAAGAGAAATCTATTCCGTAAAAATGAAAAATACAAGAACACGCGCGTTTAAATAACTAAATATCTCCTAATTGCTTTTCCTATCCAGAAAAGTCGAGAAAATACGAGAATGTGCTCGTGTATTTAAAAAGCTTATAAAAATCTGGAGGAAAACATCTCAGTTCAGTTGTTTTATGAGTTATTTAGAAAACTGTCGTTGTTTACTGTAGCTAATTCGCGGTGAAAACGGATTAGCTTTCTCTGTTTTGAATTAAGTTATGTTGAACGTTTGAGTAGTTTAAAAATAAATAACTACTGTGAGATATTGCTTTCATCGGACTTGTGCATTTAATTTATTACGAACCCGTACGCACGCAACAATATAATTTATTGCTAAATTGTGCATGGTTTTTGCCTTAAAAATGTTTAAATTATATTTTTTTTATGTTCCGGGTAAGATTTTAATGCCTCGAATTAATCTGCATGCAATAGTTGTAGAATTATCACCAACTTAACAGTGCAAGTAAAGCTGAGCCGAAGTGGCGAGAATGTGTTTACATTTGAAATTCTTAGTAGCATAGTGAATTAAATCATTTGGTGCACCAACTTCTGTGTCGGTCTACCTAGTGGGATCTAAATTTAAATGTACATTTCGGTACACCGAAAGTTTTGTCTTTTCGCACGTTGGCCGAATTGCTTATTTTGCGCAGAAACTTTAATTTTAATTGCAAATTTAGGGTTTTCCTATATTTCATCATTTTTAATGAAAATGTTTTCAGTTTTTATCTACTTTTGCTTTAGTCCTGAATGAGATCTGAATCTATTGAATAATCAAGATATCTCTAATGAAATTCAAAGAAATAAATTTAACGAAGTGCAGCAAAAAATGTGTATTATTTAATAAGCCATATAAGGAAGTCATATGGTGTCCACATCGGACATTTTAAAAATAAGATGATACTGTAAAGACTCGGTTTTGCTTATTATTGTGCTTATTTATTGGATTTTACTTATTAATTGGCTATCAAATTGAATCTGTTTTTATCGACTGGTTTTCGAGTATACATGCTTTTTCTTACGCATTTAATTCGCCTGAAATTAAGCTTTTGGGCGGTTTATTCGAGAATTATGTCATTTACATATCTGGTAAATGATGAAATACATATTTATACTTCTATTAAATTTTAATAACTGGACTTTTAAAGCATTTATCATAAATTTACAATTCTGAATTTGATTATATCCTTCTGTTTACTCTCACACCTCGTCGCCCAGATGGTATAGTGGTTATGGGAGCCTGACTGCGATACCGAAGGGCCTGGGTTCGAATCCCAGAGAAAGCATGGTTGTAACTGTCCGTCCCTTCATAGGAAGCAATGTTGGCCTACCTGTTAGGTGCCTCCATAATAAAGAGACCACCCCATCTGGTCTTAGTATAGATTTAATGGAATCTGTTAGAAAACTGTAACTGTTCACAATCTGGCATTGAGGAAAAAAAATTTGACACCTCTCCTAATTAATTTACATCTATTCGTTGCCCTTCGTTGGCAACATGTTTTCGAGTTGTCGCCCATAGAATTATGTCTCTAGAATGTAGCTGATCTATAGCTGATTTAATACTTATCTATAACTGAACTATGTTATCGGATTATTATTAGACGTTTATGTACGATATATGTACGGATATTTAACTATTACATGTTTACAATTTGATTCGCATAAATTGGATGTAGTTTATTAAAGTTATATCAAAAGAAATGCTCCTCTTCAAATTTTGGTGAAATTTGATTAAAACTTTCTATAGAAGTTTTCATCAAGTATGGTACTAAGCATGCGAGTGTCAGTTTAAATTCAGTGACTTTTGAGAAAAAAACTTCATCTGTTTTTAACGCCGCCGTATGTTATTATCTTAAAAGAGCAAATTATTCAAAACTTCCTTTAATTTAAAAAGGTCTCATAATTTAAAATGTTAACTACGTCAGAATCTTATAACAGATGTGCAACAAAAAGTTCCATTATGCAGTATTTCTTGAATGTCGATATATAAATGAAAACTTTTGCAGCTCCTTGAAATTACCAAACAGTACCTAGAAAATAAATAATAAAAGTTTCTCGTGTTGGTAACCTTTAACTCCGGGAAAATTCAAATCTTGGTCTTTCCATGTCTCTTTGGGATTTGATACGTCTCATGACCTCTTCACTATATAGTTTGGAAAATCGACCGGTAGAAGTTTGAATCAGAAAAGAAAAATCAGTGAAAAGAGTGCCACTGCATACTTAAAATCTTTTCCTGAATTTTCTAAAATATTCTCTTCCTGAGGTAAAAGGGTTGTCTCTTGGCTTTTTGATCATAAATAAATACGAAAACAGGAATAAGTATGAAAGAAATATTTCGAAAATAGAAAATCTGTAGGAGCTCATAACATTTTCAGTTAACAAATGAATGTTCAACTTGCTTTATTCATTCCTTTCTGGATGACTAAGCTCACGAGAGCTAGTAATAGTATATGAAAGTAAATTAACTCGATTATTCGTTAAAAAAATATTTATTTCAAATTATGTTATTTACAATATAAATAGGAGATTTAATTTATTTTAATTTTGAAGCTTTTGAAAATTGTGAAAGGTATTGTTACCTAACTTCTCTCTTCAACTCGAATTTTTTAATACTAGTATCCTCCAATTTACAAGCATTCGCTTTATGAAATTTCGATTTCACGAATGTTATAAATTAGTACTGTTTTGCAAATAACAAAGTAAAGCAGAAGGGCATTTTCGATTTTACGGAGAAGGCAAAAAGAGAAAATATGATTCAATGATTTACGTAATATTTGTCCAATTTATGACTAATTTTTTTAAAGAATACTAGCTTAAGGTAGTTTTGTGTGATTACCTGCTAAGATGTATATTGAATAACAAACTATAAGTCTTAATGGCTAAGCATATTTTTTTTTGTGTTCATGCCCTTCGCAAAAGAAAGAGTGCAGCAAATTTCAGCTTCCAGTTTTTGGTCGGGTAGGCATTGAAACTTTAGACATCGTGATTTTATGAATGTAACTGACAATAAGAAATTAATTTCAAATCTTTCCCGTCTTTTCTATGCATCATAACTGCTGTTACCTCAATAAGACGATTGGACACGTCATCATCACTGCCTTAGTCTTCCAATGGGCTTGCTCTGTTTTCAATTTCAGCCTTTTGAAATTCAAAACAGAGTTTTGTCTGTCATATGTGTGTTACTTTTATTTATATGGACTGTGTATTCACTACTTCATTACTTAATGCTTAACGCAAAGGGGGATGCCCCATGGAGGTCTTTTTGGGGGAAAACTGGAAACTTTGAAACTGGCTCGTATCCATGTTACACATGGGGAAAACCATGAAAATGCTTATGCAGCCAGCCCGTTTGCCGGGACTTGAACCCCAGATGGAACTACCAGTGTTCAGCAGCTTTTACCGCTCGGCGCTGGTGGGTCCCGTTTTAAGCACTGTGTATGACTTGACGGGTTTCTTTGAAAACCTAGGGATGCTTAGATGTTTTCATATTTTTTAATGCCTTTGCGCTGCTACAAAGGCCGGAAGTAGTAGCCATTTCACTGTGGATGCACCTAATAGATAGGCACAATTGCTCGATAAAAGAAAACCTAAGAATGCTTAGACGATAAAAGAAACCTAGGACTGCTTAGACGTTTCACATTTTTTTATGGCCTTGCGCTACTACAAGGGCCGGAAGTGGTAGCCAAGCTACCGTTGCTAGATAAAAGAAAACCTAGGAATGCTTAGACGATAAAAGAAAACCTAGGAATGCTTAGACGATAAAAGAAAACCTAAGAATGCTTAGACGTTTCACATTTTTAATGGCCTTGCGCTATTACAAGGGCCGGAAGTAGTAGCCATTTCACTATGGAAGCACCTAATAGGTAGCCACCGTTGCTCGATAAAAGAAAACTTACGAATGCTTAGACGATAAAAGAAAACCTAGGAATGCTTAGAAGTTTCACATTTTTTATGGCCTTGCGCTACTACAAGGGCCGGAAGTGGTAGCCGTTTCACTGTGGAAGCAACTAATAGGTAGCCACCGTTGCTTGATGAAAGAAAACTTAGGAATGCTTAGACGATAAAAGAAAACCTAGGAATGCTTAGAAGTTTCACATTTTTAATGGCCTTGAGCTACTACAAGGGCCGGAAGTAGTAGCCATTTCACTGTGGAAGCACCTAATAGGTAGCCACCGTTGCTCGATAAAAGAAAACTTAGGAATGCTTAGACGATAAAAGAAAACCTAGGAATGGTTAGACGTTTCACATTTTTATGGCCTTGCGCTACTACAAGGACCGGAAGTGGTAGCCATTACACTGTGGAAGCACCTAATAAGTAGCCACCGTTGCTTGATAAAAAGAAACCTAGGAATGCTTAGACGTTTCACATTTTTTATGGCCTTGTGCTACTACAAGGGCCGGAAGTGGTAGCCAAGCCACCGTTGCTAGATAAAAGAAAACCTAGGAATGCTTAGACGATAAAAGAAAACCTAGGAATGCTTAGACGATAAAAGAAAACCTAGGAATGCTTAGACGTTTCTCATTTTCTTATGGCCTTGCGCTACTACAAGGGCCGGAAGTGATAGCCATTTCACTGTGGAAGCACCCAATAGGTAACCACCGTTGCCTCCTATGAATTGAAGAACAGTTACAACCATGCCTTTTCCGGGATTCAAAGCGGGCCCATCGCCTAGTCAGAGTCACTAAACACTATACCAGCTGGTCGGCTCGTTTTCACATGTGAATCGATGGCAGTTGCTTCTTCGCTTTATGCTATTCCGATCTTCGGAAGATTTTATAGCTCTAATACACGTATGTTTTTATTAATACATGTTCCCCCCTTCTCTAGTAAAATGAGGGAGACTTATACTAACAAGTAAAATAATCTTACTACTTACAGACGTGATATCACTCTGTTTGAATAACTATTCAGTGCATTAGCTAAGTCATCAAACTAAGATAGAAGGAGTCTCATTCAACTAATGAATTTACAAACAGATTTAACTTTTTACATCTGAGCTTTCTTTGCTCATATACACTTCTATATAAGGCTCAGTTTGTTTTCACATGTGAATCGATGGCAGTTGCTTCTTCGCTTTATGCTATTCCGATCTTCGGAAGATTTTATAGCTCTAATACACGTATGTTTTTATTAATACATGTTTCCCCCTTCTCTAGTAAAATGAGGGAGACTTATACTAACAAGTAAAATAATCTTACTACTTACAGACGTGATATCACTCTGTTTGAATAACTATTCAGTGCATTAGCTAAGTCATCAAACTAAGATAGAAGGAGTCTCATTCAACTAATGAATTTACAAACAGATTTAACTTTTTACATCTGAGCTTTCTTTGCTCATATACACTTCTATATAAGGCTCAGTTGGTAAGAAGTATAGGGCATTCTAAAATAAAAACAGATAAACAAATAAAAACAGATAAATTCGCATATTTATTAAAAGAATCCTATGAAGAGCATTGCAAATAAATGTAAATGATTGCACTTTTCCTAAATAGTTTTTGGGCGAATAAACACTGTCAATATTATAGTAAACATCTTTTGTTAATTATTCTTACATTACAAGTGATAATTTGACGATTGGACTTTATAAAAGACTCCTTGACTATATAAAAAGTTTACTGACTATTTATAACTAATTCTAGGACTCTAGGCAATATTTGTCAAAATTCTAAGTTTCATCCTGATTTCATTGGTTTATCTTTAATTTTATATATTTAAAAATTTTCTTTTGATGTTTACATTCTTTCATTTTTAACTACATTTATCTGTATAATTTTTCAACTGTATCTCTACACATCTCAAAATTGTCTTACTGTAATAATTGTATACATGTTTTATGTGCTTCTTTGTACACATTCCCTAATGTAAAACTCTATATCATTATTCATGTAAAAACCTATGTAAAAATGCTCAATAAATGCCCGCTGACCACCAAGCCTCCTACTTGGCTTGGTGGTCAGCGGGTATTTTTGGCTTGGCTTGCTGGTCGACGGTATCGGACCCTTTCCCACCGGATGCTCTCCTTCAAAACTCAGGACGAAACTGAGCAAAATAATACTGTTACCTGGATGGTCCCCAAGGCTTGTGCCAACGGCAGACGCAAATTTGCCTCCTTGCTACGATAAGTTCTATGGGATTGCTCTGATATCAGACAAGCGAGATTAGTCACAATAACAATACTATGAATTTTTTGTGCTTTAAACAATTAAAACTACAAAATTGCAAAAAATAGTAATATTTATCTTATCTATGGCTTTACAGTAAAAAATACATGATTTGTTAATAAGTTCATGCTCTGTTAAATATTATAAAGTCAACTTAATACTTTGATTCTATAAAAGATTCATTTAGATATAAAAATATTTTAATCATCACTTCAGAAATTAAAATTGTGTTACCTAAGTTGCAAATATTACATAGTGTCTTCAGCATGCTTGAGTACGTGGAATAAAAATGAAAATATGTATATGCTGGTAAAATATGTTTGGGATGGTGCTTTAACTGCCTTCTTTTAAAGAGTAAAAATTCGTTATAAAATAACCTTGTTTTAATACTAATTTTATGTAGCCGTGACAAAAGGAAGAAACCTTGGAGTTATATATGTATAAAATTTTAAACGTTTTGCATTATTATTTAAAATAAATTATTTCCTATTGTAAATGAGCAAAACTCTAGTTTATTTCTCGAAGTTTTCTTATTGTGAAAGCACTTCATTCATCTGACGGTGAAGCCATTACCGTCTAAATAGCCGAAAGTTTCTCAGTTGAAACTTTCATCTGACTCATTTTAAACTCTGAACGCTGTCCTGGATGTTCTCAATGACTATTCGGAAGAGCACTCAAAAGCAAAATCTTCATTAGGGGCAACGAGTAACGTTGTTATTGCCCCATATCAACTCTTATTCGTTGAGATATTTTTATTTCTATTGGACCTTTTATTTTACGTAATGATACGAAATGAAAGTTCTATAGTTGTTTACCGGCAAAGATTTTCATGATTTTATTTTAAAGACAACATGGATCGCATTTTATGCGTTGTACTTATCCAAATTTCTAGAGATTTAATATGAAGCCTTTAAACCATAATGGCATTAAATAAAAACTTAGAATTCAGCTATTTCAAGATAGTAAGGAAATCTGCATATTGTTCCAATGAAAATATTACAAATATTATTAGTCAAAAAACACTTTTTAAATTACATTTTTATTCTAATTTTTTTCCTTAATCCCTATCTTTTTTTTTGGGGGGTTGCTGTTGTTATCATAACTTTAAAAAAATTTCTTTGTATATTTCATTTTTATACTAAACTTTTTTCTTGTTTCTTTTTTCTTTCAAATTTCTAATTTCTTACCTTACGCTGTTTTTTTCTCTTCCTCCCTCCCCACCCACATGAGCGTTAGCTCAGAAGAGATATTAGCCTCGAAACGGCATTTTGCGTCAAGCCAGTAGAACTGACTCTATCAGTTTTCAAACTGTTACCATCAAATATTATCGCCCTATATTACATTTAAAGAAATTAAATAATGAAGAAGCTAATGAATGGATGTATATTTCTCGCAATGGCAAAAAACAAGTGTACCTAGAGTTATCAAACTTTGAATAACATAGTCCTCTACCCGAATATGGGCATCTGAAAACCCGAATTTGGAATTTGTTTTATTGTTTGTTTCATATTTTGTAAAACTTTAACGAATTTTTTATTAAAAAACTCAACAGTTTCAAAGCGAGCAGTGGCAAAACTGTAGGGAATAAAACATTTTTATTTCCAGCGCGCGAGACTGTCTATCGGAAATTCTAAAGATATGCTGCTTTTATTACGTATATTTAAGATATTTTTAGCCCAATGGTGGAGTTAGCTGAAATACTCTCGAAACGTGTATGTGTCTGTAAATGAACAAAAACGCCCCTTTGGGCGTAATATAAAATCTGAAAGGTTTCCTTTTTCTTTTCCTTATCTTTTTCCCTTTACCTCAAAAAGGCGTGAGCTATTAGTCTCGAAACGGGATTCTGTGTAGTCCAGTATATTCACGGCGAATTACTTTTCAAGTTATTGCCCCAAAATACTGTCGCCCATTATTACTTTTAAAGGAAATAAATAACGAAGAATCTGCATAAATACATGTATGTTCCTTCATTATCAAGCAAAACCATGGTACCTGCAGCCATTAAATTCTGAATAACGTTGTCCTCCACCCGAATATGTGCACCTGGAACCCGAATTTTAAATTTGTTTCATTATTTATTTTATATTTTATAAAATTTTAATGAATTTTTGATTAACAGACTCGACGATTTGAACGACATGAAAACGAGCAGTGGCAACACTTCACGGAAGAAAATATTTTTATATCCTACGCGCGACACTATCTGTCGGAAATTCTAAAGATATGCTATTTTTAAATATTTGGGATTGTGTTGTTAAATGGAATTTTATGTGGCGTATGTGAGAAGAACGTGATTTTTAATAGATAAAAATAGCACAAAAACTTTATAGATATATAAATGTATGTATAAAAATATATGTGATAAAAAGGAGAAGAAGACGTAGCAGTGTTGTTAGGCATAGAACGTAGATTCATATTTAAGAGGAGGAACACTGATTGCATAGATAACTGATACTTAGAACGTAGAATTCTTAATGACTATTACTAATGAATTCGTAATAACACTGCATTCGTAACACACACACACACATATATATGTAATATATTCAGGAGCAGGAATTTTGATGGCGTAAAAGTGTTGATCCATAATGACTAGGAAATTGGAGGCGAAGGCAGATTAAATCTTCAGTTTTATTTTCAGCAACATGTTGCGGCTACACACAAGTCGGCACATTAAATGTGCCTCCAAAGGGCTTGCATTTTTGATAGATTTGCAGCAAAAAGGAAGAAGCAAGCAGACTGCAGTCCAGTTAAGGCAAAGCGTAGAAAGAAAATGTGTAATGTTCAGGATGAAATCTCAAGTCAAACTGAGTTAGTTTTGGTTCTCAAATCATTTTGATTGGATAGTTAATATTGCTGTAAAATTATTATTCGCTACTTGAGTTTTAGTTCAATCTACATCACCAGAATTACGTTATATGACATAGATTTTTTTTCGAAATGATGCAGTGTAAATAGATGTTGCTTTTTTTGGAATAGAGAAGGGAAATTAATTTACGCTACTAATTTAATCTTTTACAAATTCTTTATTTTTCTTACATATCCCCCCCTTCAAGAAGAAAACCGCGTAGCGACAGAGAAGCCTTTTTAAAGAAAAAACGTTAAAGCACTAGCAAATTGGGAAAAAAACATAAATTATCAAATTTTGATCCTGTAAAAGTATAATTTATAAATATCAATTTTCTAAAATAAATTTTAATTTTTAGAGTCCTATTTTTCAGTATTTCAGTCCAAAATTCTTTTTGTTTGAGAGTTAACATAATCATAGTTCTTCAAGGAAGGTTCTTGTTATCGCACATAAATATTTATGATACTAATTTCCATACTGATTAATTATATTTTAACACCGATTACGTAAGAGCCATATGACATAGATTTTTTCAAAATGACCCATATATATATATATATATGGTTGCAGCCGAAAACATCGCAGACGAAAACGTCGCGGAGAAAACAACGCAAGACGAAAACGTCGTGCTACATCGTGCTAAATTCATCGTGGAAGAAAATATCGCAAAGAGAAAACATCGCAGTTCTAAAACATCGCGGTACAAAATAGCGTCGTCGAAAATAAAGCGGTTCAAAAACTTCGCAGTTTAAAAACATCGTCGTCGAAAATATCGCGGTAAAAAACAAAGTATCTACAAATCATCGCATGACGATAACATCGCACACATGCTTTTTTCAGCTTTAATAACTATAAATGGATATTCCCGTAATGATTTGTGAGCGCAAGATGGAAAGAAGGATAATTTTTACTTTCATATTTTTTGTTAATCAATAAATTTTTGCTGAGAACACAAAAACGAAACTTAAGCATAGAAAATTAATGCAACTTATAGCACTTAATAGAATTTTAAACCGACATAGTTAACTAACAAAGGCCGGTTTTTTATACAGGTTTTACTGGTAATTTTCATGAAAGGTATAATCTATAAGTTGCATTTAATTTTCTATGCTTAAGTTTCCTTCTTACGTTTTCAGCAAAACATTTATTAGTTAATAAAAAAATGTGAAAGTAAAAATTATCCTTCTTTACATCTTGCGCTCACAAATTATTATGGGAATATCCATTTACAATTATTAAAACCTGAAAAAAGCATGTCTGCGATGTTATCGTCATGCGATGAATTGTGGATACTTTATTTTTTACCACGATATTTTCGACGACGATGTTTTTAAACTGCAAAGTTTTTGAACTGCTTTATTTTCGACGACGATATTTTGTACCGCGATGTTTTAGAACTGCGATGTTTTCTCTTTGCGATATTTTCTCCCACGATGTTTTGTAGCACGACGTTTTCGCCTTGCGTTGTTTTCTCCGCGACGTTTTCGTCCGCGATGTTTTTGCCGCGATGTTATCGGCGAACACTATATATATATATATATATATAGTGTTATATATATATTATATATATTCATAAATATTACTAAATAATAATTTTAGAAGCACTTATGAAATGAAACACAAATCAGAATACGCACAATTTAATATAAAGATAAATATTAAAATGTGCCGAGTTAATGCTAAAAAATTATTGCATTATACGCATTCATTCCTAATTTCGAATTTCGTAAACTAATTCCTAGTTATCGTAATTATATAATGCTAATAGTTTATTGTAATTATATAATAACTGATGCAATAAACCTCCGTACATATAGCGCTATAATGATTAACTGGCAGTAACCAGTTACATGCAATAATTATTTTTTTTACAGTATTCGTATTCTGTACTAGTTAAAGTAACTCTCCAAAATGATACATCGACATTATTTGTTACAGCATTTTTAAACTAGACTTTCTAAGCTTAAGAAATCACAGGTTGTCCACTTTGGATTGCTTTACACTGAAACTTCGCTTTATTACCACGCCAGTCATTTTCGAAAATATATAAAAAAGTATCTGTATGGAAGTGAAAATGATTGATGTATTTTTAATTGAATTCTCAAACATGGTGGAATTTCTTTTTTTCCTCTTCGTATTTAAAATTTTATGCATACTTTTATTGCTTTTTTTTTTTTTTTTTTGAAATCCTGTAAGATACTCTATTAAACTTTAGCTGGTTAAGTTAAAAATAGCAGTTAAAAGCTTATTTACTTCATCTTTAAATTAAATGTATATTTAAAAAAGGGATTTTGATTGAAAAAGCCAGCAATTTTATAGTTTATTTGTTGTAAATGCAAACTCACTATTTATATTTTCAAAACTAATTTCTGTGTGGATTGTCGTAAATTTTATGCGTAACTTTCACCCGTTCTGTATAAGACAGAAGAAAAAGCACAGGAATTAATAGTAAATAGATTCTCGTAATTCTGATCACACCTTTTCCTATAGAATTTACTTAATAAATGAAATAAAGTAATTTATCACTTTAATTTGAAGTGCAGGATAAGCATGAAAACCTGTTTCAACTTTTATGAGATTAACAGGATATACTAGACATTGTAATTTGTTAAAAGGTATTAGCATCTGTCATTCGAGGCGGGGGAGGAGAACGGAAATTTTCCGACTTAACATAAGCTTAAATTCATCGAACTTTTATGAAGTCAAATTTAGCTTAGTTCAATATAAATGTTTTATTTAGTTCTGAAACTTTTATAAGAGCTAAATATCACTCAAACACCAAATAAATGCTTGCACAAAGTGTAATAATTATTTCAGCTAGCTTTTCATCTCATTCGCAGGAAAATTACAAAAATGTGTAACAATCAAATATGAATATTACAATAAATATTACAAATAGTGTAACAATCAAATATGACTTAGTCGCAATACTTTTCTATCAATACTTTATAATGAGCTCAAATGCTAAGTATATTGAACTTTGAAACCTTGTTTCATGTAGGATAAATAATTTCAAATGGAATAAATCAAGCTCATTTGATTTATTTAAAAGTATGCTTCCAATTAGACTGAAATACATACCGAAAACAAGCATCAGACTATTGCCTAACTCAGATAGTCTGATGTTCAGAAATAAAGTGCATTCTAGTCAATACCTGGAAAATTCTAATCAGGTCTATGCTAAAACCATTTTGCAAATCCCTTTTTTTTTCTACGCAAAATAATAGTTTACATAAATTAATTCCAGTACGAAAATTCTCTCACACAGTGCCAACATAAAGCATATTCAGAAACTGGGATATTATTATTGTTAACACTGAATAAACAACTGGTAAGTGGTACCCACAATGAAAAGAAATAAATTATAGTAATTCTGCCACCTTGAAAATGAATAATTTTAAAAATTAAAACTGATTTTAATACATGTTTCGAATAGTCATGCAAGTATATTTACTTACTCAAAGACTAAACCTATGACTATAAAATGGAGAACGTTTATAGCTATTAAAACTCTGTTATAATATACGTATTCTGTATTTTCTTATTTATTTACTCATTGCCAAATTGAATAAGAAACAGCTTTTGTGGTGATTCAAACAATTAATTACAATTGTAAATAATTGGTGAATCAATTCAGCAATGTTAAGGAATTGGTTACCAATTGGAAACCAATTCCTTAACAATTCCTTCAATTAATTGAATGCACTTTACGAACTTTTAACGCAATACAGCAACTTCAAACTAAGCTATGTGTTAGATTAAGTTGTTAATGCTTAAGGAAAGAGAATTTATAACTGACTAAACTTTTAACAAAGATTTCTAAAGCAGATTACAATCATTAAGAATCAGGGCATTATAGGACACAGATGACTAGATTTCAAATGCGATAAACTTATTTCAGTATGTATCCCTCAAAGGAATTTGACCATAATGGTTATATTTTAAGCTGGAAAATGAGATTTTCAAATTTCATTCCCCCCCCATCTTAAAATATAATCTTGTTCTAGCTCTACATAATTTGGGAAATTAACGAATCTTCTTTACTCAAGCATGAAAGAGTTTAAATATTGCACTGATGTTAATCCATAGGGAATTTTCCGACATTAATATAATTGAGAATTTGGAAATCTTACGTAATTGCCGTGACTGTTGATTTCATTTTATTAATACCTTAAATAAAGTATGTCTACAGTGTGCGACTCTGTCTAAGATTTAAAATTAAGTTATATACTTATCATAATCTGAAATGAGTTTTTCAGCAACTGTTTAATAACGCTATTATTCAGTCTGCGATAAAGACACTTACTTTAATTTGAATTCATTATCACTGACGACTATTTATGTAAGAGAAATACGAGGACTAATCGAAACGGAATGAGAATGAATTTACTAATCTTAAAATATATTAGTCAGAATCAGTGATCCGGTTTAATCAAAACTGTTTAAATGATTGCTATACATTTTGTCCAATATGCCAGCCTCTTCTAGAAAGTGTGCGGGATTCCATATTTCGATAAGTGTCTTCTTCAAGACGCTCACATGACAAAGAGTCATATGAGCTTTGTCATGTGAGCTTTGTCATGTACCACACAAACAAATCCATTGTTTCAAATGATTTCAGTTTTCTGCGAATGTGCTCATTTTAAAATGCATGACTCCAGTTTATTTTCAATACCAGCACATTCCTATGTTTTTCAGAAATACTGTCCATTTTGTAAGTGGTCACGTCTAGGATTCATACTATTTATCACAGAAATCTATGTTCCCAAAATGAACTGCTCTATTGCGCCAGTTGTTCCCAAAAGTGTTTTAACATATGTTGAAGTGTATCTTCTATTGGATACTTAGCCGTCGTCTTCATTACTAATATTTGTACTAGCAATAAGATTACATGGCCTTTGGCTAACCGTTCGCTTAATTCTCAAAAGATACTTTTTAGACCGATGCTCTCTCTGTACCATTACTAAAGCAGTAGTCGTTGCCATATCATATAGAAACCATCTGCTAGGCATGGCCTATGTATTAAGGTCATGTACCTTAATACTTAGTAACATCTTAACTCGTAGATACATGGCATTTGCCAATCTATAGCCTCTACTGTGGATACACTGTATTTGGTCAGTTTGTACAGTAAGACAGTTTTTTCGAAGAATCAGAAAATCAGAATCAGAGCATTTCCATAAAATCAATGATAGTTAATTCAGAAGTCAAACAACAAAAATCAGCGTTATATTTTCAAAATTTTCGCAGGACTAGTTTCGATGGTTTTACTGAACCACCATCCTCAGCTGTAAAACCTCAAATGAACAAGATAAGATTTTCTAGAGGCATTTCACATTTAAAAAAAAAAAAAATTCTGTTCTAGTTAACGATCCTAATTTCAATCCATCTTTGCCTTCGGCCTTTAAAGAAATTATGTTTTAGTTCTGGTTTCATCAACAGATGGCGCCACTTGCTTATTCCTGTCCAGGCTTTCTTATCTTATCTAGTCATTATTTCCTATCTTGTTCATTTGCGGTTTTGTAGCTGAGGATGGTGGTTCGGTAAAACCATCGAAACTAGTCCTGCGAAAATTTTGAAAATATAACGCTGATTTTTGTTGTTTGACTTCTGAATTAGTATTTATTCGGCGTGTTATTGTGTCTTAATCAATGATAGTTGTGTCTTCGTTTCACCCTTTCGATTTAAAATAAATTTCACAGAAATTTTCTGTTTTCGTAAGATTTGTGGCAACCTGTATGGGCAATTAAATGATCAAGTTAATCAGTTATTAATTATAGATTCTGTGAGATTTACAAAATATTTCAAAGATTTCACTATCCTTGAAATTTTACTATCCTTGAATATTTAAGTTTGAGAAATGATAATTTAGAACACCTCGTTATGCCTGAATTTTATGAAATGGAAAGAAAAGTGGCTTTAATTTTATTACCTTATTTTCTTATAAGAACGAAGAATATATTCACGAAATGTTGTTTAAAAAGAACATAAAAAATTTTTTTCTTAAATTAACAGCTTTTATTTTTATTAAATCTTGAACATTCACTTAAACGTTTTTCACTCTCTTAACTGGCAGAGAAAATTTCTTTCTCAGACTAATACTTTCATTTTCTTTTTATCTGCTTTTAAAACAGAAAAAAGAAGGTATATAATTTGATTACTTAAATTTCCTTCTTCCGGTGAAAAGCATGGAATGACGGAAGAAAATAAAATCACACTCAGCGAAAGAAATTACATTTATTTTAAAGTTACCATCTTGTTATTTTTACGCATTATTTCTACCTTCACATTGCAAAAGATGTGCTTATACTTCTCTTCAAATTTTGTATAATTTTTCTCATAAAACTTTTAAACTCAATCAGATTTATAGCTCAAAGTAATCTTTCGGAATTAAGGGAAAACTTTTTCAACACAAAAAACACCATTATTGATTACAGTAATTTATTAGCTCTTTACACTCGAGGTCTTTCTCGTTCGGGAAAGCAGCAATTTGAGAAGATTTTGCCAGTATTTGGTGAATTTCTCACAGCTAACCTTAAATATTTTCACAATTTAAAGAAATCTAATGAGCTTTTTATATCTGAAGATACTTGCGTTCTTTCGCAGGATACAAATGGTATTTTTGCGATATTTCTTCGGATTCTGTGCACGTTATTCATTCTGCATTTTTCCTTTCTTCTGCGGAATCACTGTCCCATTCGCATTCATTATCTATTATCCTGATATTCTGCCTTCTTACACCTCTTACTACATCGCTATTTTTATCACTGCTTTCCTTAAACAGTTTATCACTATTTAAATAGTATATATTAATATCTTCCTTAAATAGTTTATCTACGTCTTCCTAAATAGTCTATGCAAGGCGTAATTTTGTTTTTCGTCAGCTGAAATCGAATTCATTTTCACGTGAATTCCTTCATCATATTCCGTGCTTATTGGGCTTCGTAACAATATGAATAACGACTAAACACTCGATTTAACTTTGTTAATGAACAGTTTATTTTAACGGTTATTAAATAGTGCTTGCGTATTTAATTATACGTTAACGTAATTATACCTTAATTATATTTCAGACCGTTTAAATTAAACTACGTGTTACTGAGAATAAACCAAATGAAATGCTGTTACGTCGCGAAGTTATCAATTTTGTTAGTATTTCAAGAAGTTTTATTTTCTTATATTCTCTTATTTGTTTCATGCTGATCTTTTGTAAGAGTAATTTTTCCATTGTTTAGCAATAAATACATAACTGCTGTAAATAGAGTCCTGTAAATCAGGGGTTAACTGTAAGGTAAATTTACTGCTTTCTAAAACCCAGTTGAATATTCAATAGAATAATTAAAAGGTTTTTGGAAATTAGCATTTTATATTGTTTCTGAATTTTTTATTCGACAGATTGAAGTCTATCTTTCACCTATGATTTGGACAATATTTTGTATATTGTTCCATTTGTTGCAATTTACCATTTTCAAAATTCAGCTGAAATGATATCCAGTAGAATTCTAGCAATTTAAAAGGCTTAACTTCCGTATTTTTCGTAAATTCTATACATTTTTTACTTTACAAGTGCAACTTTTTACCCGGCAGACGATAAATGACGAAAATGAATTTAGTTTATATCTTAAAAATGGAAAATGACCTTAAATTTTCATAAAGTGAGACACTATATATTTTTACATGCTTAATATTCTGTGTTTTACAAATCTTGAGCTTTCAGTATCATATTCTTTATATTAATATCTGAAAGGAAACCGCTTAGAGACATAGTGGTTAGCAGAGCCGAGTGGTTAATAGATACAAAACAGCCCGGGTTTCAAATCCGCAGAAGGCATGGATGTAAATTGTTTATCCCCTCATAGGCGGTAATGGCAAAAGAAGCATATTTAACATAAAGAAATGCTATAGATTAAATATAAAAATGCTGATAACGTTGTAAGCGTCGGTTACTTCCGCACAGCTTTAAAATTTATGCAACTGCACAGAATAATCACTTTAAAACAATGCGTAATTAACTGTACACATTTCAAACAAAATTAAGTAATTTAAATCATCGTTGATAGACTATTTAAGATGCAAAATAAGTGTTCGAAATCGGAAAATAAATATTTACCTATAATTGTACTTATCTACAAGAGGCTCGTACACTTTAAGTGTTCATACACTTTAATAATTTGTAGAAAAAGTGCTGTAGCTGAACTGATTTCGAATATAAAGCCCAGTTGTTTCATATCATCTCTATCTGATTTTGATCAAAACCCAATTTTGTTTTATTTAACACTGACTCATTTTCGTTTTCTAAAACTGAATAAGTAAGGAGGCATAAATAAGGCACGCCACAAAAGTGATCGCACTCCGAAACATTTTTGTAAAATTCCATAAATAAAATTATCATCTGCCATTTTTTTTTTATTTTTCCGTTTTAGTGAAGTATAAAAAATCATTTTACTTTATTCTTTGCTTGCTTACTTCGTTATATTTTATTTAATATTTAAAAAGGGCTTATAGCAGTAAGAAAACAACGAATAGCATTCGAAAATTGATCATTTTCTCGTAAAACTGGTTTGCAAATGAAAGCAAATTTAACATTTTTGTTCCGACGGGCATGTATAATTTTACGGAGAGGAAAAATGAGGAACTCAATCTTAACACCTTGGTTGGAAACAGTAAAGCATAGCGGTGGAGGTGTCCTAGTGTGGGGTGCATGTCAGCATCCCGATTAGGTGTTATTGATGGCATAATGAACTATGCTTTTTATTTAAATATTTTAAAAGCTAATTTTAAATTATCCGCGCAAAATATGGAAACAAAAATTGGAAACAACTTTATTTTTTATTAGGATAAAGATCTTGAGCATATGACCCTCAACGTTCGCCTTCATTGTGTTTATAACTGTCCGCTAATTTCCGAAAACACCCCCTCAGTCACCAGATTTAAATTCGATAGAACACATTTGGAGAGAATCACAGTACGAAGACACAACATTAAAACGAAGCCAGAACTAAAAACATTAAATAATGGAAGAATGGAGAAATATTGATGCAGATATTAAAAAAAAAAGACTGGTGAACTTTATGCAAAGACGTCTAAAAGCTGCCATAAATACTGCAGGATATCTTACAAAATACTAACTGGTAGAAATATTACAATATCTACTATTACGTATCGATTTCTTTAAAGTGTGCAAAGACATGTGTGAGATATCTTTTCTGTTACCTTTTTATTAATGATAGTAGAATTTTAGTAGTTTTAGTGTGTTCATAAAATAATTAATGTAGTTGTGCTTAAAGAAATTTATAGATATTATTAAAAAGTTCTCATTCCCAAATATTAATTATTATTAATTAATAAAGAAATATGTCACTGAAAGACAGTTTGCGAACACTTTTGGAAGCCACTGTATATTAATTTTATAAATATTTACATCTCAACTATGTTAAAAAAATGTAAGATGTAGGTTTTTATTTTAATTAACTAGCTGTAATCCTAATTAAAAGTATCAAACCATAAGATTTAATTAAACAAAACTTACCCAGTATTCAATCTCCTTCTAGATGTTAATAAATTCTGCCATCAGTTAAAGTTATCCATTTCCGAAGGGTAAACAATTTAAAGAAGAATATTCAATTACCACAGTTTTCCTTTATAGTTCATTTAAATTAAATTAATAATTGATGTTTTTCTTCTCCTTGATTTTATGTAGCATATCTTTTATATATTTTCGCATGATTCTGTAGAAAATACGATGCAGGAATTAAGAAAACGGCTCTAGTGTAGAATGGGGTGCCCCTTCAATTAGCGACAATTTTTCAAAACTTTTGTCGATGAAACCTTACTTCTGGTTACCATGATAGTTTTAACTTTGTTTTAGCATCCTGATATTATTTAAATAAAAATAAATCGATGTGTACATGGACAAATTTAAGGCAGTGCGCAATGCCTAGTTTGTGCAATTCTAGGATGTTTTTTAAGTGAAAACAGATAGATTTGCACAGAGTTTGTGCAATTATTTGACGTCTAGCGGCAATCTTGAAATCGTGCCTTCCTAGCGCCGATCTTGGGCGCCAAAAAAGAATCGCCAAAAAACAAGGGGCACCCAACTGTAAACTTTTACCAAGAGAACTTATCGGAAGGGTAAGTTAAATATAAAACAAGTTGTTCTTTTCTTTTAAGTGAAGCGTATGTAGTAAATTTACCTCTACAAAAGATTCTGTTGAACTTCTAGTATAATACTAAAACGGAATTTGAAATTAAATATCATACTTATTACTGCTTCTTGATTAAGATTAAAAAGGTTGAAAAAATATAATTACATATTAAAAAATTCAATTACTTGTTGCATTACATGAAATTCTCTATATTCTGTCACTTTTCTATATTCCAATATTTTTAACAATCAACTGAAAGAATTACGCAAATGAAATTCTATCAATTAAAATAAACTGACCTTCTACGCACTAGCATAGTAAATTCATTATTTTGCAAGTACAGAGTTCTTCAGCCTGCAAACGATAAATAAAAACAATCTTAAATTTACGTAATACAGAACATTGATTAAAGCTAATTTTATACCGTAACTGTTTATTATTTGTCGCAATTTTCAGAAGTATTTGTGTGTTAGTAAAAGACTTATAGATTCATAATTGCAGCTACTGTTGAATATTTTGGCTGTTAAATGAGTATAATTTTTAAAACGTACAAATAACAGCCTCAGAAAAATATTTTAAATCACACTTCCATATTTATCTACAATTTCCGTTTTACCTTTCTTCTTTCATTTTCAAGACCAAATTCCCTAATTACTAAGAAGTTTGTACCACTCTACACAGAGGTGCAAATTTTAAGAATTCTCCATTGCGTCTTTGAAATCCTGAAACGCTCAACTTGTATCTTCATAATTGGTATTTTATATTCAAAGAGCAACCATATCATTCTCTAACAGATTATGGGCTTGCGCTGAAAGGAAGGTAAGCTGTTTTCATTAAGATTCTGTCCTAATCGCAAAGGCTCTATTTCAGACATCATTTAGAATTCTGGAACCATGGTATAATGCTTATCACTGGAAAGTGCCATTGATGGCTAATACGCCGATGCCGCCACATCTGTTTACCAAGCACTTCGCAAGCAGCTGAGCAGTGTTTTAGAGGTTCCTACTCTGTTTGCTTCGAAATCATTTCACAATCCGTGGCATTTGAATCACTTTTGCCGTATGAAGAATTCCGTTACTGTCGTCAAATGAACGAAAGCACATTAAGGTGTCCAACAGAATATTGAATCAGTCTCGTTGTTGTAGAAAGACGTACATGAGAGAAAGAAAATATAATTTGCTAATAGATTTCCTACTGTAGTGTCCTTAAACTTTTGTTTAAACTTCGGCTATCTTTATCCAAATAAGGTCGATCTTCGGCTATATTTATCCAAATAAGGACACCTTCAGCTATCTTTATCCAAATAAAGTTACGAGGTCATAGATGCAAAATATATGGTGGATTAAGATAATTTAGGTACTGTTCAAAGCGAAAAGAAATCAGTTAATATAATGATAAAGTATGACAATCAGTTCAATCATTTACTTTTATGCTTTGTAACCGTATTTCCTTTCTGTTTTCGAAAGATTTGTTTGCTGACAGAGATAAAGATTTTTAATTCTGACTTCTCTTCTTAAGTTTCACACGCACACATGCAAAGATATTAGAGCTTAGAAATAGTTGCAATATTATTAGAAGAGTTACATTTACTCCGTCATAAATTTAAAGTCTTATATCTCCTGAAATATGAGTAATGAAACGTTAAAGATCCAATCTAATTATTGATCTCTCAATAAGCTCGGATAAATCATTACGCAAGATTATTTCATACACGCAGCTGTATATTTAATGCTAATAATTTATATAATAATAATTTATTTATATAATAAAGACTAAATGTAGAAAGTTACGCACATCCATTAGAAGCATATCGTTCTTCATTGTTAATTTTTTAGAAGTTCAATCTTTAAGAAAAGTTGAAGAATTGTATATGTACTAGAAATGTAATTATAGTATTAGTTGTAGAGTTTTAGAATCTTTTTATATCCTTATACTCTCCCCCTTTTGAAAAGCGACACTGGGGATAAGGGGACCCATTCGCCAAATACTGGTGATGATGAATTATCTTTCACAACTTTTTAGTTCCAGCGCCACTTGTAGAGTTTTTGTGTCAAGAAACTGAAGAACTGCGCAATGCGATCTCCGGAATTCGAAATCCTGACTTTTTCGAATACGCGTCGAGTGTGCTTTCAAGTACACCACGAACGAATCTGGAAAGGAGGGAGAAAATATCTTATAAAGCTTACTGTTATATTATAAAATATCGTTCTAAGAGTTTTGTTCTTTAGTGCCTTTCTTTCTCTAATTATTATTATCCAACTTAAAAACTAATCAATTTTATTTATTTACAAAAAAAGGGAAAGAATGAGATACATTCCGATGACGTCATTGATCACGTGACTTATGTATTCCTTTTGTAAACAAACAATGCAGATGACCTCAGAGACCACGTGACTTATGTACAGCTAATACAAACAAGCAAGGTCATTCTTCCTCTTCTTCTCTTGCGGAATGTATCTCATTGTTTTCTTGTGATTAAATTCGTTAGAAGAGAAAATTGATTATGCTGTCTGATTCATATGTTTCTACATCATACATCATTAAGTTTATCAAAATTATTAACTTTAGAAACAACAGATGTATTAAAAATGTAATCAAACTTTGATTAAATATAAGTTAGTCACTTCTAAAACCGAGTTTCCAACTCGGTTTTAGAAGGTATATTCAAAATTTTTAAAACCAAATGGTTACTGAACGGAAGATTTTAATAACTTGAAACTGTGTTGTTTCTCAAAACATAAAAGTAGTTTTTTGAGGTTTTTCATTTCGTGCTTTGATGAAAACCATTCAGCTATTCAGCTCTTATTTACCACAAATTCGTATTCTTTGTAATCGATCATAAACTATCATTTACTTAACTAAATAAACTATTATAGTGTAATAGATCATAAAATATTATAGTTTTTTTTATTTTTATTATTTACCAAAATATGATTTTCACTATTAATTTCAAAAAGGTAAATATAAATTGCTAATCAAAAATAAATACCTTACGTTACATTATTCCTTTCCTTTTCTTTCAATTTAAATTTATGAAGAATTGAATAATTTTAACATTTATTTGTTCTGAATTAAAAACTGCCTTTGTTTTCAAAAGGATAAATAGTATTGTCCATATAGTTACTCATTAGTTAACAGCTATATATACAATTTCAGCATGGGAAATTTTAACATTTTCTGACTGAAATGTTTCTATTTGAGCATAAATGTTCTAAAAGTTTGAAATTTCTCCTAAAACTTGCAGATCTTATTTGACCATTAAAAGATCGTATACAGATCGGGAGAAATACAACAAAAACGCATAAAATGTATATCGCGGCGTGTATTATTCTCAGTCTTACTATTACTCTTATTATTATGCGACTATAATTGATTATCTCATGCAGTTTTGCAAGGCGTTATTTCATTCTCGTGGTATGTGCTTTTATTTTATAAGCGTGTGAACGTCCAACCAGCAAAGGGGAGATCCGTAGATCAAATCCAGCCGAGTGTTTACTCGATTTTTCATATTTCCTGTTCCAAGAAACCTTAATACTCAACAGAGGCGTGTAAGGAATTATCGCATCACCGTGTTCATGCTCTAGCGCTGCAAATTATGCTGCCAAATAGAATATCCGTGAATCAAATCCTAGAGAATGCACAAGTGATTTTTTTATTCTTGTTTCAAAACACCTTCTCTGCATTTTCTGTTATTTATCCGATATATACATTTAGATGTATTCTAATGTCTATTGCCTATTTTTGTAAGTTTGAACTATACAAGGTAATTTGTATCCCTAAAAACTTACGATTAATGTATGCTTCCTGATTCATGACAATAGTTACATTGTAGAGATTTATCACTAGAAATATCTCAAAGTATCTGCAGTATATATCAGCTACCAGTAGGTCAGCTTTAAGTTAATTACTATATATAAACGAAAATGCCACGGATTCTTTTCACCTTAGGAAGCCTGTTGCCAATTACTAGAAAGCGTAACCAACGAACACTCCGTATAATGGAGGAGCCTTAATAAAAATTAGCAGTTTTATTAATTACTGCGTTAAAAAGTATTCAAGTATTTTATCACGTGTAACCACTTCATTTTTAGTGGTTTATTATATAATTCCGTTGTAAGATTGCATCTTAGATCATACTATCTATCAGTTTCGGCTGTAGTGTATAATGTATCACATAGCGCCAAAGCGAACCAACAACAGGATTATAACTTGTGTTATGTCGTGGAGCAAAAACAATTTTACTTTACACCTGACTGCCACTGGCTCCGACATAGCAATGTGAATACTCTGTAAGGATCTTAAGTTTTACTAACGTTTATTTTATTTTAAATCTTTACTATCACTTCTTATTTTCTACTTCCGGCCAGAATTAAAAGCGTTAACTTATTTATGCAAAATTTGTCTGGCGAACGCCAAGTACTTAAGTTGTGGCTTTTTGCCAAGCAATAGAGAGGAAGCAGTTAGTCGAAGCAGGCCGCTTGCCTTAGAAGTTTACTCGGTTGCTGTTTGCCTTCCAGGCCAGAGGTTTAATCCTCTTGATAATTTTAAACGTATTGTAGTGTTAACAGTTCTCTGTAGTACATACGGCTTCCTGTTAATATAAGGCCAATCTTCCACGTTTATTATTCCAAAATTTAAGTTAGAGTTTAGTTATATTTTTATACTCTTACGTTCAGACCACAAGTAGTTGGTCTCTGTATTCCGAAGTACGGAAATTATTGTAAAGAGTGAAAAATAAAGGGTTTTGTATACCCTTCCTGTGTATCTTTTCTACTTCCCACAGTTATTGAACATAGCTTTAGTAAGCTCCCTGTTCCGAGTCAGGTCTGTGCATGTTCCCAAAGAAAGTAAGACGGAAACATTGAACCTGATAACTCTACATCTAAAATTTTAAACACCATTCCAGAATTTTAAATGTTTATTTAATAGAATTCTATTCATATATTTGCAAATTATACACTATAAGCACAATAACAAAAATTTTAACTTATCTGCACCAGCGTGAATAAGCCTGGCATAATTTCTGAATTCGACGCAACTTTAAGAGGTAAAATACCGCAAATTCAAACTCAAGGGTTTCATCCTTTTCAACGCAGCTAATTTTCTAAATATATTTTACTAATATCCGCAGCGGGGCAGCGGATTCCATTTCATTCACCCAAAACTCAAATTTTGTAAAGCAATAATATCGCAAAAGACGGAAAAAAACATCGACTCAAAACCAAGAAATCTATAGAATATCATCCGCTGTTGCCATTCCAGCACTGCCAAGTTTTTCTTCCTGCAGCTGGTGCCAGACTTATCCTCGCTGTATGTGAGAGGTACAACAACTTGTAAGATTTCTTTTTGTGTAATACTAGCGAGCAAGCCCGCCAGATGAGTAGGCTGTGTCCAAAGCAAAATGTGCAGGTTCTATGTAAATCTGAAATGAAAATGTATAAAAACATTTCAGTATGAATGAAATCAGTTCATTGTTTACGAGCAACAACCAATTCCTAAATAATTTTTTGTTGCCAAACCAGTAAACAAAACCTTTTGACAAATCAGGTTAATACGTATACTTATGATGGCATGATTTAAATTTAATGTAATATTAAACCTTTTTCTCAATATCAATAAAAGAATTAACGTGGCAATAAGATACCATGTCAATTATTCTAACTTGAAGCAAAAAAATTGGCAACATCAGCTACTTATTTAAAATGATGACATTAAGGAAACATTTTCGACATACAGTGACGTCACATGCAGTCAAATGCTTTCTTCAAAATATTACCTTATGTAATAATAATAAAAAAAAAAATCTGAAATTTTTTAGATTTTAAATTACGTCCAAAGGGGCGTTTTTTAACGTTTTGAGTGTTACCTTTATTTATTAAATATCATGTTCTTTGTACTTAAACCATAAAATTCAGTTCAAGAGCAATATCGCAAAATAATGTTAAATTAAGCATATCTTTAGAATTTCCGATATACACAGTCTCGCGAGCTGGAGATAAAAGTATTTTTTTTCTATATAACGTTGCCATTTCTCGCTTTTAAAGCATTGAGTTTGTAAATCAAAAATTCGTTAAAGTTTTACAAAATATAAAATCTATAATAAAACAAATTCCAAATTTGGGATTTCAGATGCCCATATTCGCAGTAGGATTTCGTCATTCAAAATTCGATGGCTCTATGTACCATTGTTTTATCACAATGCGAGAAATAGACAATCATTTATGCAGATTTTTCATTATTTAATTTCTTCAAATATAATGCAGGACTCTAACATTCTGTGGCAACAGTTTGAAAAGTGAACCGACGTTTATGAGTCCGACGCAAAATGCCAAAACGAAAGCAATAGTCCTTCGGGACTGAAATCCCTTTGGACTAATAACTAAAGTTTGGCAATGCTATTTTTATAAAACTTAGAAAATTTTTAAAAACACTTTACGGTTTGAAAGCGAGCAGTGAAAACTCTTTTCGAAATAAAGCAGATCTTTATAACCAGACTATGAGACTGTTGGCAATCGGAAAAATGAGGCCGAAAATGAGCGTTTTCAGAATTTTTAACTAATATCTCGGCTTAGATAATATCAGTCGTTTAACTAATATCAGTCGTACGAAGATGAGAATGGTCGAAAGGGCTTCCCACGGATTTTTGAAATCAGGGGGGTACCTTTCTCAGAACTCAACTCCGCGCCGTTCCGGAGGAGATAATGCCACAAACAAACATAGAGACCCGCACAGATTTTAATAGCATAGATATCACCTGTAATTAATTGCTCAGTTCGAAACAATGGTTTGTTTTTCTCCCCATATATAGTAATAAATTTATAAGGATAATTCATTATAAATCCTTATAAATTTATTGTAATAAATTTATAAGGATAATTTATGTATTAGAGTAGTGTTTATAATTTTACACAGCAAGTTGTTAGTTACCAAAAATTTAGCGTAGTGCCTGTTTTGCATTAAATTTAACTTAAGTGCCTATCTAAAAATGTAGATTTTGTTATTGACTCAATATTAAATCCTGTAACATGGATTCTAACTGGAATCAGATGTAATTCACACTATAATCATTACACTATAATGCTATAATTCACACTATAATCATTACACTATAATGCTATAATTCACACTATAATGCTTTCTATTATTTCACTGCAAAATTTTAATTTATGCCTGCTGATATTTCAGAATTTCATACTAGTTACATTTTTGTATCTAAATAACTTTTTCTTAACTGCACGAGCTTTCTGCTAATAAGTATTCACATGCAACGTGTAATTTAGTGTTCGGAATGTGTCATGTATTGTATTATTTACAAAGTTGAATTTAATCTATTTATATATATAAAGTCTCTTTGTTTGTCCTCTAACAACTCAGTCACTATTATATGTATCGTCGCCAAACTTTCTACGAGTCTTTCCTAGGTTCTGCAAAAGATCGAGGTGCACTTTTTTTCCAAAAAAAGTAGCTAAAATTAGAGATATTAATTAAAAACTTGGAAAAATGATAATTTTCGCCCTCATTTTTTTGAGTGGCAACAGTCTCGCAAGCTGGAGATGAAAATATGCTTATTTCGAAAGTTGTTGCCACTGCTCGCTTTCAAATCCTAGAGTTTGTTAATAAAAAAATTGCAAGCTTTACAAAATCTACATATATATAAGAATTATAAGAATTCCAATTTATAAGAATGTCTATTTGTGTATTTGTTTGTTCGTGTTATTCATTTCTGATTAATCATGATACATTTTTGGTCACATTTAATCGACTAAAATTGAATACAGAGGCAGTTCACACATTTTTAGACGACGTATATTGTATTCACAAAACTAAATTACATAAAATTCTTGTGTTTTAAATGTTCTATTTGCCATCCCTTATTCTGATCTATCTTTTGACACCGCAATTTCCAGGATAATAATGCCTTTTAAAGTGGCAAAAGAGATATTCTATCCCGTTCCTCCCGAACAGCTTTCCAGAGTCCTGTTAGGGTTTTGGGACAACGTTTGGATAATGCAGTTTTTAAAAATCCTAAAGCACAAGAATCCATAGGTGACACATCGGGAGATTTAGTGGGGATATCAGTGAAGGGTATGGCCTTGATACTAGTTTTTGGTTCCATTGCTTTTAGGAAATTTACATTGGATTTTGATGTGTGGCTGCTAGCTTTGTCCTGATGGAGTCTCCAAAATTGATGGCACTGTGGGTAAAGCGATGGTATTTCATTCAGAAAAATTGGCGATAAAATATATTCCTGATAGTATTTGGAGTTAATTTTGACATTTTTTTGCATTCTCTTTATTTTTAACTTGCCATTATAAAAAAAAACCAGCAACAATCATGAATCCCTTAGAAAAACTTTTCTTTCGATTCTTTGAACCATGTACTTAAATGTTTTTCTCCCCTTTTATGATAATAAATGGCTCGTTTTTTGTTACAGTCATTTAAATACACCCATGCTTCATCTATTGTGACAATTGTTTTCCATTTTTCTTTGGATAACTGTTTCTCATATCGAATTCTGCCGCGTGTCCTGCGTTGAGCGATATGCTTCGAAAGAAGACGATGCACATTGCGTTTTTTCGCTTTCTTAAGATTTAAATCAACGTTTATCATTTTGTTTACAATGGACACCGAGCATTTTAGTAATTTTGCAACTGCCCTTTGACTAGAGGGATTTTCTTTTAACATTAAACAACGTACCTTTGCAATAGTCGAAGATGTCCGCTTTTTCCTTGGATACTTGTTTGGAATTTGTGTCCCACTTGAGGCTCCAATCTGACGTTTTTTACCTTTCTTGTTGATAACATTACCTATCGACGCTTTAGATATCACAAAACCATGACTCTCACATCGTTTTTGGATAACGGAGTATGCATATTTCTCTTTGGAAAGAGCGTAAATGTAGCCTTCGAACCAGTGCTTTGTTAAATTCGCCATTTTGAATAAAAACAAAACTTTCAAGCCACAGACGATAATTCTGACTTTTACAAACATAGTACAATTGCAATTACTTCTTTTGCAGCAAACTATTTTTTATTACCGCTTACCAAAATCGTCTAAAAAATGTGCGAACAGCCTCTGTTTAAGTCAACTACTGGATAGAACTTCAGCTTTTACGACCATTTGATTAGAAAGACGAAAATCATTCAATGTATGACTATTAATTGTATTTTTTTGCATCATTATTAGAGACGGATGACAGCGGTGTCGTTCTCTCTGTTGTTAGATGCATTACTCTCAATCTAACTTAACTGCCATCGGGTACTTTCCCTAGAAATAAACTATAATTTAAAATACCTCGATAAATCTTCAAGGTAAAAGCCTTTTTCTTGTAGCCAAAGCTGCGCTGTAAAATTTGTAACTATTTGTCTTTACTGTTTAATATGTAACAGCAAATACCCCAGAAACCTTGCGCTGTGTTTAGCTATAAATGTAAACAAACTTTGTATAGCGTTTATTTATCTGTAAAAGTAATCAAGTCAAAATTTCAATTCCCACACAGCTCCAATGAGCAGAAAACAATTTCATGCAGCTGAATAGCTATAGAGTCGTAAGCTTCCTCTTAGGCAAAATAAAATAATTTAATATAAACCCATCATGCAGTGACATAAAATTCATTTATATTTGCAAGTACAAGATACAAATAAGAATTCAAATGAAACTAACTATATTGAAAATAAATTTGACCGTATTTCGCAATACGTTTTCCGTTAAAGTAAGAAATTTAACGAATTTTCATTAAATAATGGAATTACTACGCTTGCCTGGGGCATTCCTGAGATGATAATGCAATTCAAAAATTTCAAAGAAAATTGTAGAAAATTGTTTTCTTGTAGAAAACCTGTTATTTTTTATCATGTTCAGTCAGCTATGCAGCTCTTTCTCGACTGCGTTTCAACGACAGGAAGGTTTTCGAACATGCACAGTCTCCACAAAAAAATAAATACAAAAAATAAATAATAATAAAAAAAAAAAATGTGTAAGGTTTCAGATTTTAAATTACGTCCAAAGGAGCGTTTTTTTAACGTTTTGTGTGTTACCTTTATTTATTAAATATCATGTTCTTTGTACTTAAACCATAAAATTCAGTTCAATAGCAATGTCGCAAAATAATTTTTAAATGAGCGTGTCTTTAGAATTTCCCATACACAAGTGCGCGCGCTGGAGATAAAAAGGTTTTTTTTTCCTTCCGTAGAGTGTTGCCATTGCTCGTTTTGAAATCCTTGAGTTTGTTAATCAAAAATTCGTTAAAGGTTTACAAAATAGGAAATCGATAATAAACCAAATTCCAAATTTCAAATTTGGTTTTCCATATGCCCATATTCGTGAAAGGATTACGTCATTTAAACTTCGATGGCTCTATGTACCGTTGTTTTATCACAATGCCAGAAATAGACATACATTTATGCAGATTTTTCATTATTTAATTTCTTTAAATATAATGCAGGACTCTAACATTTGGTGGCAACAGTTCGAAAAATGAAACGGACATTTATAATAATTAAACGCAAAATCGCAAAACGAAAATCCTTCAGGGTCAAAGCTTCTTTGGACTAAAAATAAAAGGGGCAGTTCTATATTGCCTGTTCTACTGAGCCGATTGACGAACTTTAACCACCAAATGTGGTTTAAGCAATCTGTTAAAATTATTTGAATGAATGAACGATGAACATATTTTCCCATTGGTGCACAATGAAAGAGAAAAGAATATTTTTTTTCAGTCGCGAGCACTAGCCATGATCATTACTAGGGCCGAAAGCTCTAGTCAAATTTTAATGAAGGCATCTAATAGGCGGGCCACCATTGCCTCCTATGAAGTGACAGATAATTTACATCCATGCCTTTTCCAGGATTCGAACTCGGACCCTACGGTACGTCAGTCAGAGTGTCACTAACCACTTGGGAAAAAATAGGTTACCATAAATTAAGAATTTCGCCAAGGGAATTATTCTTGGCGCAAAGTGAAAAAGGTGCGCCAAGATAGTTTTTTAAATTTCTCGGTAAGTTTCTCACCAAATTTTACAGAATTTAATATTTAGGTATAATTTGAGTCGTAGAATCGAAGCATAGAAAAACTCCATATATCGTATCAGAGAAAACCCGAATTTATGTCAAAATACCTATGTTAAAAGAATGCTGTGTGTAAATCTAATATGTAAACTAACTCGAGCTTTATAGACATGAAAAACACAATTTAAATTTCGGGAATCGGCCTAGTAGAAGGGGAGATATAGAAGTGTCCTTTTTGTGTGTGTGTAGACATGCGACATGCGACGGAGGACGTGGGCACCATCCCTCTACCAATACGGTTAATCGGTATAGAGCCACGTCCACCTTTATCTCTTGCCTAGATACATGATACATAAGAACATACGGTGGCTACAGATAGACTGTGCAGAAGATACATATATATTCAGATGCCTAAATACATCTTACGTAGGTGTATAAGGGGACATTCATAAGAACATATCTAATGTAACACACATTGGGTGGCGTACACATACTTATGAATATAAGATATATAGGAGCAGAATCAGTTACATGTTACAGGATGTTGCGAGATATATGATACACGATGCTGTGGATACAGATATATGCAGATGCCAAGATACATAATATGAGGTGCAGAGTGAAATAAGTGGCAGGATATATGGTAGAAGGTGCGAAATAAGATGCATGATACAGGGTTATGCGAGATAAATGTTACAATATGCAGAAAATACAAATATTGGCAGATGCCAGGATGCATGATACGTAGAACTGTGTGTGTGTAGAGTGTACTCACTGCTAAATTGATTCTCGACGCAAAACTTAAATCTTAATTTTCATGTTCATTAATTAAACAAAAGCCCACCAGCGGCCGAGCGGTAAAGACGCTGAACACTGGTAGTTCGGTCCGAGGTTCGAATCCCGCAAACGTGTTGGCTGCATGGGTGTTTTCGTGGTTTTCCCCATGTGTAACGTATATACGAGCCAGTTTTCCTTAGAAAGTCCTCCACGAAGGCATCCCTCCCTTTAGGCAGATAGCCCTCGTGTGCTTTGCCATAATTAAATAATCCAATAATTCTAATAATGAAACAAAAAGTGAAGTAATATATGAAAGAACTATACATAACATTTAATATTAAAAGATACAAACAATAAAATAGCAAACATTTTCCTCAAATTATAAAAATACGATTTCAGTTATAAAATGCTAAAATATGATGAATTCTCTACACATTCTGACATTCAGCAAATCAAAAAATTCAGAACAGATTTTTTGGTTCATATTATTAAACATTTTTTTAAATAACTAACTTAACTTTGATATTCGGTGCTTGAATACGTATTAGAATAAAACACTTTTATGATTTCTAACATTCTTGAAAGATATCCTAATAAATCTGGCCCGTATACATTATGCACATAGGAAAACCACGCAAAATTTATGCAACCAGCTATTCCTTTGCTTGAAAAGGAAAATGATATGAAAAATAGAGTTCAAAATACATAGTATAAGTCAGTCAGCAGCTGGATCATTTTAAACAGCCCTAACATGGTTCACCATACACAGTTAACCAATCAACCTTTTTATTTCGCATATACCAGCAATGTTATGTAATTAAATGAAATAAAAGAGCAGTTTAAAAGTAACAGTTAGTTCATGATTTGAAAAAAACATTTACCCATATAAGGGTACCTTAAGTAGGCATGTGTGTAAAATTAAACCCGATTATACTTAAACTCTAAATACTTATTTAATCTTCTCAGATTTCGTACGAATTATCATTCTGTTTTTAGTTTATAATTCAACAAGATTAAGTAAACGCAAAAATTGTAAAATCGTAAACATTTACTTCTACTTCGATTAAAAGTTACAAAACTAAAAATTAGACAAAACAACTGCAACTTGCGAGTTGAGAATTCAACAACATGTTAAATACTTACTGAGTAAATAACAGATCAGAGATTAAGACATAATAACACGCCGAATAAATACTAATTCAGAAGTCAAACAACAAAAATCAGCGTTATATTTTCAAAATTTTCACAGGACTAGTTTCGATGGTTTTACCGAACCACCATCCTCAGCTGCAAAACCGGGAAAAAAAAAAAAAAAAGAGGGGGAAAAAATGCAATTTTTTGCAAAAAAAACCCCCTATTTTTTATTATTATTTTTATTTATTTTTTCTTTTTCAGTTTTGCAGCTGAGGATGGTGGTTCGGTAAACCATCGAAACTAGTTCTGTGAAAATTTTGAAAATATAACGCTGATTTTTTTTGTTTGACTTCTGAATCAGATCAGAGATAATTACGCGGTTCCTAATTTAAGCGCAATTTCTACACGTAAGTTCTAACAAATTACAGAAAATCACCAAAATCAGTATAGTTGTCATATCGAAAGGAATACGAAAGATAGAGTGCCAATGGATGTATTGCCAAAATTCTCACTATCGAAACTTACATTCTTGTTCTTTATTTAAACTCATTTAATACGTATTTCTGAAGCGGACGGTGAAGGTGGTGGAAAAAGTAGAAGTGCACAAAAGATTTAACATAAAAAATAATCAGTTAATTCAAAGAAACCTTACATGAATTTCACGCCTATTTAGATATGATTATCAATAAAGTATTAAAAATTAAGGATTACTATAGGAATCACAACACAGGAAAAATATAAAAGATAATAAGTTATGTAGTTTTTATGGGCATACACCTGTTTCCTATATAAGTGCTTTTGTACATTATTTACTAAATAATAAATATACAATTAATTGAGAGTCAATTTTTTCTCTGAAATTAATCCTATCTAAATATGCAGCTACAAATCACTTCAGTAAAATTATTCATTAGAATTTATAAAAACATGAAAAATAATTACCAAACTGTCCGTTTCCAATGGCGTCTTCAGCTGCTGCTCATACACTCTTGTCAGCTAGAATTTAATTAAAAAATAATTAATATTTGCTTACATACCAAAATTATTTCAAGCTGAAATTTTAATTAAATCACTAATTTTTGTGTGTCTCCGATCTTATTCCATGCAACAAGAAAACAGGAAATGAATTTAATATCATCCTCACAAAAGCTGAACAATAAGAAAGATCTATTTTAAGTCATGTAAATTTACGCTGTCTATTTGTTGAAGTTTTTCAAACAGAAATAAAACCATTCTTTTCAAAAAGAAATTTCCTTACACTTTATAAAAATAAATTACAGTTTTTGCCTAGAAATAGCAGGATTTTTGAGATGCTTTCTTCAGAAATAATCATTTGGAATAAAACTGATGCGTTGAAATTCAAATTCAAATTTTTTTATATGCTATTGAAATACGTGGACTGAATAAACTCTTCTTAATAGATTTGCATGTATATCAATGACATTATTCATTGTGATTCTTTTTTATGCAACTTTTATCACGTTTTTGTGACAAGTTGCGATGCGAAAAATAACTTTAGAAACTCGGATACAAAACAAAAATACGCATTTCCTGAAATGAATGTAGGTGTTTGAAATGAGATTTAACAACTTTCCCAGCGGGACTTCGATTGTGTTTGAAAAAGAATAACTTTTTTTAAATTAATTTATTTCTTGAGATATATTTATTGCATGAAAAGAAATAAGTGTTTCTGAAAGTCTATTTAATACCCGTCTGAAATGTTGGTATATTAAGTCATTTTTTTTTGTTTCATATTAAAAAATCTTACATATGAAATTCTTTTTATGGTATATTCTAAAATTCATTCTTTATTTGATAAGCAACATTGTCCTACAAGTTTTCTGCATTTTAAATGTTTGTGAGAAGAAACTTAAAATCCTATTTCTTTATTGTATAAAAGCTTTAGTTAAATAGCATACAAAAACATAAAATAAATCTTTGTGAGATCTAAATTTGTTATTTTAAACGAGCTAATCTCTTCTATTGAATTATTTACTTCAATGAATATTTATAAATATTTCTTTTAGAATTTGATATTTTTATTACTTGTTTGCCATGAATTCACAATACACTTAGCTCTATTATCTCTGATATTTTGAACAAATTTTTTTAACTATTTATAGTACCAGCATTTACTTTTAAGTGGGTCCTTTTTGTTACATTCGTTTTGTTGAGCATAGAAATCGTGAGATATTAGTTAGAAGTTTTTTGTAAATAATATAAAGAAAGATATGTTTCTTCTTTGGCTTCTTGTAAGTAACCAAAGAAACTTTTCATTGAAACTTTTAAGATCACATTAGCATACCAATAGTAATTTAGTTATTTAAGAAAAGAAGTTGAAATAATAAAATATAAAAGAAAATCTGAAAGCCATCAGATTTTATATTACGCTCAAATCGACGCGTTTTTTAACGTTTCGTGTATTACCTTTATTTATTAAATATCATGTCCTTCGCCCTTAAACCATAAAATTCAGTGCCACTGCAATATCACAAATTAATTTTAAAATGAACATATCTTGAGAATTTCTGATACACAGTCTCGCGCGCTGGAGATAATTTTTTTTTATTTGTTTGTTTGTACAGTGTTGCCATTAGTCGCTTTGAAATTGTTGAATTTCTTAATCAAAAGCTCATAAATGTTTTACAAAATATGAGATAGATAATAAAATAAATTCCAAATTTGGGGTTCTAGATGACAATATTGGGGTGGAGACGTACGTTATTAAAAATTTGATAGCTCTGGGTACCGTTGTTTTATCGCTATTATGCGAGAAATAGACATACATTTATGCAGATTCTTCATTGTTTAATTTCTTTAAATGTAATATAGGGCTATAATATTTGGTGGTAACAACTTGAAAAGTGAAAGGCCGTTTATAGTGAAACGCCATAAAATGTCAAAACGAAATTAATAGCCCTTCTGGGCGAACGCCTTTTGAGCTAAAACTCGAAACCTTATTTTTTATTTATTTATTTTTACCTATCAGTTTAATTTATCAAATAGCAAATTTGTATGCTAGCAATGACATAATTCCAAATATTTTGGACATTATTCTTATAATTTCAGCTAACATAAGTGAAAGAATAACTTAATGTTTAATTCTCCTATTTAGACATTCTTAAGCAAATATGTTGACTAAAAGTTACTTCATATATGGCAGCGAATTACGTCTCTAATTAAATCAAGTTATACAAACACAAATTTAAAATTCAACAAACTGTATTAGTCAACTAATAGTTGATTAACGGCTCCCACTAGCGACCAGGCGGTAAAAGCCGGTGAGCACTGATAGTTCAGTCCAGGGTTCGAATCGTATGATACCGAAGGCATGGATCCTGGGCTGAAGCCCTATCCCACACTAACAAAATATTGTAAAGCATAAAGTAAAAATACCATTTTAGACGAAGAAAGCAGTTTCTCGGCAAAGTTCGCAGAACGCTAGCAAAATGTTCGTTGTGTGAGGCTAAACATAAAGAGAAGATAGCAGTGTCTGTCATGAGTGTCGAAGCACGTAAGATGGTAGATCAATGAGTGATAATGCGCTTAGTCACGTGGGCACGCGTCCTTAAAGGTACATACGAACATATAATGCTTCAGCTCTAACACAACGTCACAAGTAACGTAACTATCCCCCGACGAAGGGGCTATCAAATTCAAGCTAAAAAGTGTACATTCATCTATAAGTTATTTCTCCCGCCTTCTTAGCCTGCCTTTGTGGGGTAGTGGTCTGCACGCTGAGCGCTTATTTCAGAGGTTCGTGGCTTGATTCCCGGCGAAGGTGTAGCTCATTTTTCAAGTATCCTGCTTTCAAAAAATACTAATGTCTCTACAGTGGCGTTGGAACTAAAAGGGTGGTGGATGATGATTCCCCACACCCAGGATTTGGCGACTGGGTCCTCTAAAATCCCAGTCGTCCTTTAAAAGGGGGAGTATATAAGGTATTTCTCCCACCTTCTTAGCCTGCCTTCGTGGTGTAGTGGTCTGCCCGCTCGGCGCTTATTCCAGAGGTTCGTGGTTCGATTCCCGGAGAAGGTGTTGCTCATTTTTCAAGTCTCCTGCTTCCAAAAAATCCTAATGTCTCTATACATCTTCGGAACTTTTTATATACCCTATATGGTTGCTTTTGTAGCTAGAAATTGAAGAGCTATCACCATGTCTACAATATTCACATATTACTGAAAAATGTTTTTAAAAAAATCCTTTTTGATTTTAGTTTAAATTGAATTTGAAGGCACAGCTAACGCTACAGAAAAGTACTCGTGGATATACAACTTCAGCAGACTATTAAATTCAAGTACTAATAACGTAGTCTAAGCTTACACAGGCAATAGAATAAGAAATAAGCTGCCTCAAAGTATTTTATTGTTTAGCAGTTTAGAGCACCGGCAGACGAAAAATGCCAGAACCAGACTATTAATTTAAGCAGAGCTGGCGAAAATTACTAACAAATGACGCAATTGCCACAAGCTCTTTCAACTAAAATTCAACACCCTCAGCTTATGTACACACACAAAGTTAATTTGCATTCTGGTGAGGAATACGGAAAGGAGAAATTATAGTAAAGATCAAAACCATAATAGTTGGTTAATTAACATAAGTTACCTTACAACCCTTTGGAACCTGCAATTAGGGTTAGAAATTTTCATTTCATCATTTCAAATTTCAAATCAGAAAAGTGAAATATTTTTTTTAATTGAGCATCTGATTCTAACTTTTAACTAATTAAATTAAGTAAATTAAATAACTGGATCTTCTTTTACGGCTTTAAACCAAGAAAGGGGTAGCACTCCCTAGCAAAGCTAATTTTTGTGTGTGTGAGAAAAAACATCGCAAAATTAAAAATATTTTCTAGAATTAAATTAAATAAAAGTAATTCAGGCAATACTATAATGATTTGAAGAAAAAGCTACTAAATGAAATTAAGAAAATCTTATTAAAATTAAAAACGAATAAAACAATTATAGTTTTATTTTTTCCTGAATATGGACAACTTTTTAAATAAATTCTTGAATATCACCACGTTAGAAATTAAAAAGAAATTATTTATTACATTTTGATTTAACGTTTTGCTTTGACTGTTTCATGCTAAAAGGAATTAATTTTCTAGTCATATATAGAATTTAACATTTCTCTTGTATCATATAATTTCAGGTTGCATTAATTGCTACTGTTGCATCATAAAATTGAAAACAAATAAAAAAATTTAATTTTCTTTTCGCCTGAATATGGACAAATTTTTAAATAAATTCTTGAATATCACCACGTTAGAGATTAAAAAGTAATTATTTATTACATTTTGATTTAACGTTTTGCTTTCACTGTTTCATGCTAAAATGCATTAATTTGATAGTCATATATAGAATCTAACATTTTTCTTGTATCATCCAATTTCAAGTTGCATTAATTGCTACTGCTGCATCATAAAATTGAAAACAAATAAAAAATTTTAATTTTCTTTTCGCCTGAATATGGACGAATTTTTAAATAAATTCTTGAATACCACCACGTTAGAAATTAAAAGCAATTATTTATTACATTTTGATTTAACTTTTTGCTTTGACTATTTCATGCTCAAATGCATTAATTTTCTACTCATATATAGGATCCAACATTTCTCTTGTATCACCCAATTTCAGGTTGCATTAATTGCTACCGTTGCATCCTTCTTCGGTCCTAATTTGAACACAATCAAGTTTCCTTCACGTGATAATATACTTCAAAGGTTCTCAATGTACTCAATCTGGGATCTAGTTTATGCTGAGAAACCTGATAGCGTTCTGTAAATTAAACACCCCCTTGTTGTAAGAAAATCAATGCATAGGAAATTTAAAGTTTACCAACTCAAGCTGCGGTCTCATTAGCAACCAATTGTTGAAGGTTAATTGCGTTATCGAAAACTCTCAGAAGGACACAAGAGATGAGGATGCGCTCGCTGCGTTGAAAATAAGCTCGCAATTTCAGCTTTAAAGTATGAAAGACACTTATAAACTTAGAGTATTATATTCCCAGTATTGGGAAGCAAATATATATGATAAGATTCTTCATTTCTATATGCTTTTGATATAAAACAAGTTAATGTCTTCAAAAACTCTTGATGAACTTTTATCCAGAAGTAATTGAATGGAGGAGATCACGAAAGAAAACACTTCTTTTACTATGCATCTTTATCATATAAACAGCAACAATCAGCTCAATAACTATATAAAGCAAATAGTTATGTCTTTTCATTTATATTTTCATTTCACAAACACTTTATCTGAAAAGTTTCTCTTTCTCGTATATATCTCAACTTCTAGCCATGAAGGATATGAAAATTGGTAAACCAAATTTCATCAGCAATTTGGCTCGCGCAGTCACGATTAAAAGAAGGGAACTAAAATATTAAATCCTGTTTGCACTACGCCAAGCATTTTACTCATAATTATTTTAGAATATTTCCTTTAAAAAATCTAATGAGTACACCACATGACTTCTTTGTACGGAATATTAAATTATACGCATTTTTTCTTGCATTTCATGTAATTCATTTCATTTTCATTGGATTGAAATAAATCTTCGTGGATAGAATAAATGCACTCTTTAAAAGTCACTATATTTGTTTACCATAGTGACACTCTGACGCTACGTTTCCTTAACAGGTTTACAATTTCATTCATTTTATACCTCAGAATGTACAAATTTATATGATCTGAAGAATTATCTAATCGTTGCCACACGTTCTATTCAAATATTATAATAAATCTAAAACGATGTATAAAAGAAATTAAACAAACAACAAAAAAGAACAGTATTTCTCATTCAATTAATTCTGTCCTCACTTCGCTACAAGGATAAAATAAATGAAAACTCAAAATATCTATATTAAAAATTACGAAGTAAATCTTAAACACTTATGTCCTCGAATAAATTCCAGAATGGATTAACCATGAATTAATTCTCAATAGTAAAAGAACGCGTTATCTTTGTTGTTGCTAAGTTTAGTTTCTCTAGATTGGCAACAAATTCACCATTCTGCCAAATTTAAAATGTAAAAAAACATGGCCGCCATGGCAAAAATAATTAGTCTTAGTCGCACTTAAACAACGTTTAAATTGTCGATAATTCTACAAATATTGCGTGCAGATTTACGAAAGACATAAAAACGTTAACCGGAATACAAGAACAACATAATTCAATCATTTTAAAGCAAAAAAATGCGGAATTTACAAACATATAAGAATAAAGAAACTGAGAGCACTGAGCCAAGTAACAGAGTGGATATATATTTGCATATATTTATGTTCTTTTGGTGCTGCCGAATCAAACTAAAATATGAGGTGCACATTTACATGTGATAGCAGTCCTATACTCAAACTTTCAACGTTCTGAGGCTACTCGTTTTTGAGTTATGCGAGATACGTACGTACGCACAGACGCCACGAAAAATTCTCTTCAGAATTCATTTTAGATCAATTTTATAATTTTTTTTTTTTTCGGGGGGGAAGAGTCTGAAACCTTTTGCAATTACAGTACTTCCTTTTTACTTCGTACAAGGAAGTAAAAAACCGCCAATATTAAAATTGTCATGTTTTACCTGTAACGTTCAATAAGATAATAATTTAATAATTTGTTGTTGAACGTTACAGTTAAAGGATTTTTTGAGTGTAGTTTCAGAAAGCTCAGTGCTGAATTTCTTGCAGAAATGTAGGAATTGCACAGAAAAAAATGTGTCTAGACCGAGTTGATATTAAACACTGGTAATTCTTGTTCCACATTTTTTTCCTAAGAAATTTGATCATTTTGAAATTAAAAAAAAAAAACTCACCAAAAAGAAGCAATTGCATTATTTTTATAAGTTTGTTTGTATTACGGTTTTAACAGTTAATAATCTACTCTAATTAAATCGTATGCTATAAAATGACATGCAAAACAGATAATTTTAATTTTAGACACTACATCTGGCATAAATTTAATGCAGAATAAATGCAAATTCTGCAAGGAATGTGAGATTATAAAAAGCTAAGTTCTTCAGCGAATGCGTTAGGAATACTGACACTGTACAAAAAATCTCACAAAAATTTTCAAACATTGGAAATAAAATTATTTTTAAACTTTATTTTACTGCCATTATTTATCTTGTAAAGAAGAAACAGAACTAAAAAATTCAGATTTAGTTGATGATACTACGGCTGTTTTTAAGAGTTATAAATTGTATTCACTTTCTATTAAACACTTCTAAAAATTCTAAATACAATTTTTTTATATAGCCTTCCTCAACTTTCTTTTGGAGTAATTTAATTACATCTTTCCCAGCATATAATATTTAAAAAGAAGCAACGAAATTATCAATAAATACCTGCTGCTGTTCAACATCACATTTAAGATTATAACATAATTTGAAAGTTAATGAAAATATTAAATTACGCATAGGAGGTTTTGCAAATTATTTACTTGAATTTTTGAAGATTATGACTCTGGTAGGAGAAATATTTTGAAGTCACATTTCTTTTCATTTTAATTGCAAAAAAATGATAAATTTCTAATTCTGCCCCTAATCTATTATTAAAATAAATTTGAGTTAATAAATTCAGTGTAATACCGTAGAAATGAGAGTTCACAGATCGCTTTTTAGAGCAAGAAGGTAGAAGGATTGGAGACGACTGATAGACTTACATCAACAGACTTTTATTTGATTATTTACTTTTAGAAAGTTCAGAAGTAGATAAGAATATGGCAATTCCCCGTGTTCGAACTACGGTTCTACCGAATACGCGTCGAACGTGCTTCCAGTTACACCCCGGAATTTAAGGAGCAAATAATTTATAAAATAATGGAAATAATAACTACAATAATTTTATCAAAAATTTAGTCAATTTAGTTTCTCAGATTCAGATCATCAATCATCATTTTCATTTTAATTTAGGTACTTCCCCTTTCTGTTCTAAAAATAACAACAGATTATAATAATCTTCTTCTGGACTCTTCATTTATAGATGTATGATATGACTTTTACATAACCGTTGATATGACTTTATGACTGATGATTTATAACCGATTGATATGACTTTTACATAACGCTTGGGGAAGACTTATACAAGCTTTCAACTAATAATAAATTTAGATATTTATTAATGATACTGTTACGTAATTTTCTTCCTTCTCGTTCGTACGGGGTTCGTAGACTTGGAGCGAATAACGACGACACTTGATGAAGTATCGAAACACACTTTATTTACCAATATTAATCAGAGAGCTCCAAAATCACTTTTACAGTCGTCGAACTGTTATAAACATGCTGACACGTTCAGCGACACAGACTTCACACTGTCGGGCAATAACGGTGGAGACAGCTTCACTGCAAAACACCCGAGTACAGCTCCCAACTCTGCTTGGTCGTTCTCGGAACTCCACGTACTCTCGAGACTCTCCTCGCGATGTACTCGACGATTCACAAGAGTATAGCTCTCGACTCAGTACAGTCTAAGACAAAACTCGACGATGCACTAATTCGCGACGCACTAAAAGACTCTCTCGATGCACTCGACGACCAACTCGGCGCTAGACATCGAGACACTCGCTCAATGACTCACTATCAGCTCGCTAGACGAGGCACGCACACTAACTGACTGCGGACCAGCAGGGTTTATATAACTTCCGGCTTATGTTCGAGAACATTCTGGGCTAAACCGGTAAGAATTCGTTCCAGAACGTTCTCCATTCGTCCATGGCATATCGCCAATACTGTCGCCAAATGGGCGATTTCACGGCAAATATGGCAACCCTGCCTTCCTTGCCATTTTCTGGGAACCCTAAACTTGCCTTGCGAAGAAGCTACCTTACCGCGCCTAGACATTTCGTAACAATACAATCAAAATAAAATCGAAATAAACTCACAAGATTTCATCCTGATTACAACGCATTTTGTTTCTGCACTTCGCCAAGGTTAGGTTATCGCTTGCTGCTCTCTTCGTATTGCTACGACATCAAAATTGTACAAGTTCCATTCTAGAATGGGTGTGATTAGTGTGCCGATTTGTTTGTGGATGCAAAATGTTTGACAAAAATTTCAGGTATAATATTTCAAAGAAAATATCCGTTCTGACCGTTCTCGAAAATAATTTAACGATGTTTTTGTGTGACATCTGTACGTATGGACCGAATAAAGGTCTCTCTTTCCCAAACCATTGTAAAATGGATTTTAAATGGATTCAGAAGAGATTTGTTTTTCGTGACATCTGTAGATACTTGCATAACTCAAAAACGGGTAAACTCAGAACTTTGAAATTTTGTATATGAGACTGCTATAACACGCATCCCAATTTTTGGTTGCAATCGACTGCTCCATATATATATGTCACGTACCAGCTTCTGTCCGGAATAAATAGATTGGTAAAGAATCATAGATGTAGTTGTAGCTCAAAAGTATCAGACGATAAGTTTAAAAAGCAAGATCCATTTATTATTATTCAGGAGAAATAAAAATTACAAAAATCTGATCTCAGGAGTAAATAAAAAGGAATTACTAATAACTTTTTGTATGAAGTTTACTGCATCGTTACATTAAAGAAAAGACCCCGATATTCTTTTGCGAGTCCTTTTATAGCCTCTGGAAATGCGGATCTTCCAAGAAATGACGTCAGCCTCATCAGCCATTCCAGTTCGCTTTAAATATCTCCAGAACATTCTATAACTGTACGTGTAAGAAAAGGTGGAAAAAACAACATGACTACGGGGCTGTGGATTTAATTCCACGTACTTTCAAATAAGAGACCGTCGCCATTAAAAAATGAAAAGAACATACAGTTAGAATTTTAAGTGTATTCTTGACTATGGAATTTTTTTATTACACACATATATATATATATGTATACCCACTAAATATATATATATACCCACTCTGTTACCCGGCTCGGTTCGATGAGCCCACTTTTTTAACTCTTATATGTTGGTAAATTGTGCATTTTTTGTTTAAAAGAGATTGAATTATCTTGTTCTTATGTCCCGGTTAAGGTGTTTATGCCTTTAGTTAAGCTGTATGTTAGTAGTAGAATTATCAACAATTTAAAAGTTGTTTAAGTTGTAAGCCTAACAAAGCCGCCATTTGTTTACACTTGAAACTCTTAGTAGAATAGTGATTCAAGTCATTTTCTGCACCAATTTCAGAGTCTTTTTGACGAGTGTGGACCAAAAGCAAACTTTCAGCTTTGTGCAGCAAAAAAATCTCTCTTCCCACCCGCTAGCTGAATTGCTTGTTTTTGCGTAGAAAATTTAATTTTAATTCTAAATTTTTTTAACTGCTTTTAACTGTATTTGGTGTTTTATATTTTTTCTGTATTTTACAATTGTTAATGAAGACGTTTAGCGTTTTTATGTCTTTTTGCCTTGCCGGAACTGAATTAATTTATACAGAAATATATCTCGAATGAAATTTGAGAAAATAATTTTAAACGAAATGCAGCCAGATATGTGCATAATTTAATATGCCGTAAATTATACAATATATGCATAATTTAATAGGCCGAAGTTGTTTGGTGACCCCATCAGAATTTTTATTTTAATAATTTTAATGCATTTAATGATATTCGATATTTTTGTATGAACCTAAAGTTCACAGAAAATAATTCTACAGTAAACATACCTTATAAAACGGAAAAGAATTTTTTACCAAATCTTATTTACACAACGCCTATTCTAAAAAGTGCTAAACTGAATGCCTTTTTTAAGGTAATTATAAGTTAATTAAAAATATGATGTTCTTAAATACTTCAATAATTTCTCAAGAAAAAATTCTCATTATTAAAAGCTAAATCAAATATCTGAAGCCTTCTTTTAGATTATTACTTGAATGAAATTTGTTGCTCGAGCGAAAATTTATTCAAGATCCAAAGGAAAGGACTAGACGCACTAATTAGTGGTAAAAAATAATTTATCCTCCAGTTAACACTTAATCAGTTTTTTAATTGAGTTAGAAATAAATGAAGCTTTGTAGAAAGAAAAACAAATACTTGTTTTGTTTAAAATATTCAAAATCATGCAATGTAAATCAAGCAAGTACTCTTTTCTAACAATACGTGAGTTATTTGGAGAGTAATTATTCCGAAGTCGTTTTAAATTAGATAAGTAGAAAACAATGGATCTCAAATTAAAATTTCTTTTCTTGGTTGCACAGCAAATAATTGTTAGAAACTTATTTAAGTTGACTGTAAAATTTTTTTTCTACCATTTAAGTAAAGCATTTGTGGAAGGGCGATAGTTGTATTTATATTTTGCTTTATGTACTCTTTTTCTTTCCGTATTTTAAACCTGAAATTCATGAAGAAAATATCTTTTTAAATAGGTACCGTTTCACGTTTTACATTTTGCAATGAACTTTCTATATTGTGCCCATAGCAAAATTTTACGTTTTAGGTGTCTGAAACCTTTGAGTTGTATATTCATTTCGACATCGTCCAATTAGGCTTAGCTAATATGATTAACATAGAACTGGCCACTTATATTCACGTAGGGGGGAAAATGCAGATGTCATGTGGATTCCCCATATACAATAGGGAAAACATTCCCTTTAAGTAATACAAAATAGATTACAAGACATTAATTCCCCCCTTAAGGTGATAAAAAACTCTTCCTTCAAAAAGCTGCTGAGAGTTCTGCTGAAAAATTTCACTTTGGGTCAATCGCATAAAAGCGATATCTTGAGTAGATTCTATGCATCTCAGACAAATCTTCATGATATTCATACTGTGATATTAAATAAATAAAACAGTATTAATGATATGAATACAATGAATAATGTTAATACAATTTGAAGTAAATGTTTAGAATCGTATGAAAGCTTTTCAGCATAAATGGAAACGGTATTTATGTACTATCTTAACCACTTTAGTAGAAATTACCAAAGCTTCAGAATATTATTAAACTCTGGTAACCACGCGCATAACAATTATTCAGGCAACCATGCTTACATGACAAATATATATTTTCCAACGTCGCCATTTCCGTATGCCTTCTTTTTGATGATTCCAAGTTCCAGCGGCTTGTATAGAAAATTATGGTTAATTTTTGTCTTAGACTCGATTTTAAAATTTGTGCTTGTATAATAAAAGAAGGAGAGTTGAGTTTTCTGCAGGAATACATTATTTTGAAATTACAAAGAATTCGAAGCGTTATTCTGACGCTTCGATTTCTTTGTGAGAGCGATTGCTACGTAATTTTCATGCTAACAAAAACAAAAAAAAAAACCTTTCTTAATTAGGTTTACTGACTGTCTTTTGGAGAATGTAGTTGAAACGTAGAATATGTTTGTTTGTAATTTATAATTTTTTTTTAAATAATTGTTCTTTTTTTCCAGTAAAATTCGCCAAACTGCGCCAAAATGGTTGTGATAATATATAAGTACCATGGAAAATTTAGTATTACTTTTACGCGAAGTTCGCATACCATACCACAACACAGAAGCGGAAATTGCAAACACAGTGAATGAATTAATATCCGAGTGGCTGAATATATGTGTGCATGAAAGTAGAATACAGAAGAACTACATTAAGCATTACATATACAGAGTGATTCAGAATTCATCATCAATATTTGGTGAGGAGGTAGGGAATAGGAAAAGAAGGAGATTTTACATAGGAAGGTACGGGCGCAGACGAACGCATGGTGACGTAGAGGGCGCTGTGTGTACAACTTCCATACATCAGCACAGCTGTTTGACGTGTGCAGCCAGTCGTCATTCGACTAGGTGACTTTGCAGAAGTAACGTGAACAGGTATACGTGAAATGAACTTGCAGATATGCATGTAAATGCCAGGCATATTCCAGAAGGCCCGCTTGTTCATGCAACGCCGTTTGAGTCATGCATTCTAGTACATGGTCAACAGTTCGAGCACCTGTCGTAAGTCTGTAAAACCGATGCAAAGAAATGTTACATGTAAGATAATAAATGTTTTTTCCCCTAATACTTCCTTTTTTATGTGTTCTTTCCATTATTGAACTAGGGTCATTTTGCCCTACTACATGGCATATGCACCCATGCATTCCTATGTGAAATCTCCTTCTTTTCCTATTCCCTACCTTCCCACCAAATATTGACAATGAATTCTGAATCACCTTAGAATAGAACTGGCCACTTATATTCACTTGTATACCTTCGGGAATCCGTGGATACATACAGCAATCCTCAGATTTCGCATTCAGCTCTATTTTTTCGTTAAATGCAGGTGGTTTCTTTTTATATGAAACTACCTGGCATATTAGGTATACATTTCGGCACGTTACTAGACCAGAAAAAAGATATTGTTGTTTTAAAAGTCATTGAAAGTTAGACCTTATCTGAATTTTTTAAAATTCTAGAAGAATATTCGTCTGACTTGTTATTCTTTTGTACTTAAAACTGCGTGTTAAATACACGCGTAATTTTTTTGTTTCGGTAAGTATCACACATATCAAATTTAAAAACCTATACTTGTGTCATATTGCAGGATATTATAGAAATTACTATATTTGATTTTATATTACACTACCAATTCTCGAAATTCTCTTTCCAATCTTCTACCTTTCTGAACTTAATTTGATCATTAATTAATGTCTTAATCCAGTAAACCATATTTAAGGTGTGGCGTTTGTGACACCTCGCGCCCGTTCCGACAGGAGGCGGGTTCGTTTCGTGCATTCACCATAACAGGAAAATAATTTTCATCATCTTTGAAATTTAATCCACTAATTTATTACACATAACAGTACACAATGTTCCACAAAACGAAATCACTGTTATCCATAAGAAAAAATATACTATATACAATATAAAGCGCACAAAAACATGTTTTAGTTATCTCCTTTCAAACGGCATGCTTGCCCGTCCACTCCAAAAGTTCCACAAAACGAAAAGTCTCCTCATCACCCCACCAGTCTGACTCGACCGGTTTTTCCAGTTAGCTACGTCACTTCCTTTAATTGTCTTTCAGCCTCGAGGTGAAAAAGTTTCGGAAAAGTCTTCCGCTAGGGAAAGGAACTTCACAGTGTTCCTCCCTTTTATCTAATAGCTAAGTGTGGAGAAGCCTGGCGAACAGATAAGCGAATAATCGCTTAATTTCAGTGACAGAAAGTAAAACTTACGAAGGGTTAATTACCCTTTATTGCTCAAAATAAGGATTAACAGATGGCCCCTTTCTCAGGACGTACAGAAAAGCCTCCACCTGGGCTTGAATTCAAAATGATAAGAAATAATAGCTTAACTAAGGACTAACTAAAAAGATTTAGCCGAAGCTAACAGAGTTCTAAGTAGTTGGCCCCTAAATATCGAATTAGCAAGCGAAGCTATTAGGGGCCCGTAATACGGCCAAGCGTAGTAAAAGCATAGAGAGATGTGGCCTTAATACGCGCTAGTCAGAAACTAAACTCTGCTTCTCCCTCTCGAGGTAGTGGAACTTCGACTTAAATACTACTCAATCTCATTTGCATTAAACGCGATTCTAAAAGCACATTCTGTAAAAGCACATTGTAATCTTAATTTAGGAGAGACAGAAAAGGAGATGTAACTTTAAAATAGTTGTGATAAACTTAGGATAAATCTTACAAAGGAAATACTAAACAATATAGGCGGAGGAATGCAATTAAATCTGATTCAGCTTTATCAAAACGAAGTAAATAATATTTAATTCAGCCTCTCTTCTCTTGGAAAAACACTATGTTTCTCTTAATATAGAATTAACTAGTGAAGCATTCAAAATTACACTCATGTCCATAAATTAAGGATAATGCAAAATCAGGCAAAGGATGAGTTAGAAGCAAAACAAATTTGACTTATTTGTAAAGCTTATTTATTAAACAAAGGGTAAAGAGCAAAAAAAGATGCTATATGTTTCATATTATTAAAAAAATTACCGATTTTTTCTCCCTGGAGCAAATTACAAAAAAAAAAACCTATTTACTTATTTATTAAACAAACTTAACAACTTATTTATTAAACAAAGGGTAAAGAGCAAAAACAGATGCTATATGTTTGATATTATTAAAAAAATTAGCGATTTTTTCTCCCTGGAGCAAATTACAAAACTTATTTATTAAACAACTTATTTATTAAACAAAGGGTAAAGAGCAAAAAAAGATGCTATATGTTTGATATTATTAAAAATATTAGCGATTTTTTCTCCCTGGAGCAAATTACAAAAAAAAACCTATTTACAAAAAACCAATATTACATGGTTGGTATTATTGTTAATACATTGAACGTCTGCCAGACGATGCAATACAGTCCGTACAACGCCTAGGCATGCTGAGTATCAAATTATCAATCTGATCTTGGGGGATATTACACCACTCAAAAAACAATGCTCTCCGAAGTTTCGGTAGACGTATAGGAGGAGGTCGACAGGCTGCAACTCGTCGGTCAAGCATATCCCACACGTGCTCTACTGGATTCAAGTCCGGTGAGAATGCTCGCCAGTCCATACGGGTGATATCCTCCGATTGAAGGCATTCGCTTACGATGTTTGCACTGTGAGGACGGGCGTTGTCATCCATAAACACAAATTGTGTCGCCATGGCGCCCCGAAACAAACGTACATGTTGTTCCAGAATGACGTCCCGATAGATTTGGCTTGTCGTGGTTCCAATTTGAACATGCAGGTCAGTTCTGGAACCCAGAATAATTCCACCCCAAACGAGCACTCCTGCACCACCGTAACGGTGTCGTTCAATGATGTTTGCTTGGTGGTAACGGGTACCTGGAGCTCTCCATATGAAAGTAAGGCGAGAATCAGACTGCAAGCTAAACCTGGACTCGTCGGAAAACATCACACAAGCTCACTGTTGCGGTGTCCACAATGCATGCTCTCTACTCCAGGCTAACCACAGGCGACAGTGAGTTGCAGTAAGTGGACGCATCTGACGAGCATATAGACCAATCTGCCCTAAGGGTCTCTACACGGTCTGCCTTGAAATTGTCGTACCAGTGGCTGAAGAGAGCTAACGAGATAGGTCTGAGGCTGTGCTCCGCCTATTTCTTTTGGCAGTAACTGCCAAATACCGGTCCTCATTCGGCGTTGTAACTCTGGGGCGACCTGTGCTGTAACGTCTACTCACATTACCATCATCTTGGAATCGTTGCCAAAGCCTGGAGATGACACTCTGGGCAATTCCAAGTTCGTGTGATACTTCCAGTTGGATACGCGCACATTCCAGACGGCCAATAATTCTACCACGTAAAAAATCATCCAAATGCGTCTTTTGTATCATAACTATTCGGTTATTGCACTGAAATGCTTATAAAACGCCTGCGAACAATTTAACTTCTTTGCCTGTATTCCTTATATATCACACTCTCACACTGTCGTCATTGTGATGTACCATCGGTTTCATATGGTTACTTCCTGAAATTTGCATATGATTCTTGAAGATGTGTGTAGTGATTTTACAGGTGATATATTTATTGTAGAGTTCGATTTCCGCGTGACTCCGAATTATCCTTAATTTATGGACATGAGTGTATTTAATTTTAACTGTTAACCCGAAAACTCTGAATCACTTCTCTAGGCAGCTCTTCACCAAATGTAACGAAATGGTACAAAAACAAATCATTATGTATTAATGAACTGAGAAAGGGCTACTACATCCAAGGAAAGCAGCCCGGGCGCGCATGTTACCCACTCACAGAACGAGAAGATAGTAGCGAAAAATATTGAGAAAGTAATCTTCAAAAGCTGAAGCTTAACTGCTTGAAAATAAGCTCAGATTATTAGATAGGCAAAGTAATATAAAAATGGAGCCATTTTCTGTGTTCAGAATATTTGCGGAACAGGTTTTGCAAGGTAATTATGTTTAAAATCTAGAACATAACAAATCGTCTTCGAAGACTACACGCACACTTGCTCCAATGCTTCTGAAATTTCTAGAAGCAACAGATGTTTGCCTCTTTTTGTGTCTTCTATAGACCTCTGGTTTCGTTATTTTCTTAACACAAAAATTTATTTTTCATAAAGCGTCATACATTTGTTTTCTATAATATGGTAACCCTGTTTAAATCAGGCAATCGTCGAATGTTTTGCGATAAGTCATCGATCCACTACCATTCTTTAAAAAGTCCTTTACAAAGGAGCCCCTTTAAAATGTAATTTCAACATATATGTTGTAATAAATAGCTTGTAAGGTATATATTAGTTTCATAACAGTTATTTTGATTTAGTTCTCCTTTCCTATCTTATCTCGTTTCAATTTACAACTCTCTACCAGAATGAGTTTTTAGAAATGCTTTGAATGCAAATGAGGAAGAGTTAGTATTTAAGGCACGTTCAACTGACTTCTGCAGAGAGGGTTAGGAGTCCTGAGCAGCGCGCGTTTTCCTTTGAGCTACGTCTCTCTAAGCTGTTGTTACGCTCGGCCGTATTATCACGTGCATTTCTGTTAATAGTTTGCCGGCTGGTTTAAGATTGCGAGCCAACTACTTTAGAATTATGTTAGCTTTGGCTAAAACTCTTAGTTAATCATAGTTAGTTCTTATTTGTTATTTCTAAGTTTAATCCCAAGTGGTGGCTTTGCTGTAAGCCCTAAGAAAGGAGCCGACTGTTAATCTTGTTTTCAGTGAATAAAAAGTTCTTGAGTCTACGCTTTATGTTCTTTGAACTAAGGGATAATTCGCTTATCAGTTCATTAAGTTCCTCGACACTTCATTTGGCAGGATAAAAATGAGGAACCCTATAAGCTTTTTTCTTTTCTTTTTTTTTTTTTTAACATTCATCGTCTATTTTGTCTGTCTTAGAGTACTCTTTTCTGATATTTTTTCGCTCTTATATACTATATTTTATTTTGCAAGTGACCAATGATAAAACAAACTATACTTTATTTTGTTACCTTTAATTTGCTTGACTAAATACTAATTTTCTCTTTTGCTTTTTTTTCCGGTGATATACGAGCAATATTTTCTATGAGGCACCACTGCCTCGTATTCGTAAGACACCTACGTGCTTGAGATTTGAAGAGAGAAGCATGTCCAAACATGAAGCACGAACTATTAGAGAGTAACTTATTTCATCACGTTCCAACCAGGGTGACAAGTGTACGACAGCTCAGTTAATTCCACCAATCACAGCTGTCATACTCCTAACGAAATTTTATTCTGTTCCTGCGAAAATGCTGACGTGACTCTAGAAAAGTAGTTTTTGGAGGACTTCACCTCCGTCTCAAATCAAAGATTCTTCCGCGAAAATTCCAATATCTGATTTTTATTTCCTTCCTTCACCAAAAGTGAAAGTTTAGTTCAATTGAATTGTGATGATTTTTTATTTTATATTTGTGAATGTTTCGATGACGTGTATTTCCTCGCATATCTACTAGAAAACGATCGTTTTTAAGGAAACATGCTAAACACACTGTTTCTCTTGTTGGTTCATAATATTAAGCATAAATATAATACTACGAAAGCCTTTGATACATTAAAAAAAAATTAACTACGAAAAATTATGAACAACTATGTAAGAAAATTGAAAAGATTACTATCATTGAAATAAAGCGTAGATAAAGATATTTCTTAATCTAATAATCTAGTCTCACGGTTTTAAATTAATAGCAATAAAGAATAAAAACCCAAATTTCTTAATTATCACATTATTCGTGGCCATATCGAATTAAAAAAAATTCTCTAGCTGCTCTGAAGTATCGATAGAATTCTATATGCGAGTAATAACTACATTGCATTATCAAGTCAGTTTTAACGAATAATGGAAATGGCACAATAAAAATGGCGTAAATAAGAGTGATCTGATTTATTTAATTATGTCAAAGCACTTGAGGGCTATTCACTTAAGCGAAGGTATGCCTTCGGGGAAAACGTTTTATGGAAAACTGGCTGGTAGGGATGTTGCACATGGAGAGGGTCACAAGAGTGTCCATGCAGCCGACCCGTTTGCCGGGATACGAGCCGCTGAGCGAAATACCAGCGCATTCCTCGCTAAACGGGTACCCAGCGTCATTACTCCCAGGCGCACGAAGTCTACGAAGTTGAAGCCTGTTGAAGAATCTGTCATATAGCCGTTATGCTGCCCTCTCAAATGGTCCAAGGCTCCTACGCCCTTTCGGGACAGCATGAGCTGCCCTATCTGATCGTAGGGACTGTGTCCCTTCTATTGTACCCACCTATTTTACCCATGGAGGTAGGAAAGGGAGGAGGGGCCAACCCGCGCTAAAAGTGAAGCACTGCTTTGAAGCTTGGGTCACCAGAAAGGGTGTTCTTTGTTTACATTCAGAAGCTCGCTTGACAAGATTCTGATAGTATTTCGACACACGACATTTCCATAGAAATCGAAAAAGGGACACTTTCGCATGAAAGAAACATTCATAGTGTGATGGATAATAGCAATTTGTATAGTTTAGTGACATTTACGCAAAAATCACATCTTGGTTATTTTTCGATAACTAACAACAGCGATTTTGATTATGAATTTGTTTTATAAAATTATAAGCTGTTGCACTACAGAAATATAGATTTTAAGAAAAATGTTATGCTTAAAGAATGAAAAATACCTTACGGTACATTTAAAATTGTATACGTCTTTCAATACCCTTGATAGAGTAGTCGCTACTTTTATTTTATTTTCCAAACGTCAAAATGTTTTAAATAAAACAAATTTTTTTCACATCCATATATTACTGTAACATGTACCTTTTAAAATTTTTTAGAGGAGAGGCTCTACTGCTGCTCATTTTAAACCCATCGTTTTAATTTTATATATCTGAAAAATAATCACTTTGGGCTTACGCGTTTTATAAATATAAAATTATGTATGTTAAAATATTTGTAATTAGGCACATAGGTCAGATTAAGTTTTTATTAAATAGAGTAACGCATGCAAGGGCTATCTGCCTAAAGAGAGAGATGCCATCGTGAAGGAATTTTGAAGAAAAACTGACCTTTGAGTGGGTATTAAAAATAATACTTATAATTTTCATTCAAATTATATTCATATATATTTTTTATGTAAAACTTTCGGGTGTATGCTAAATTAGTGTAAATTACTTTACACGAAAAATATAGTGAATGCACAGAAATTAAAGATTTGCACATGCCGGAAATGATAAATAGGAAATATGTATGGGTATTTATGCATTTGCTTGCAAAAAGCATGTATCTGCCTTTGACAAAATATTTAAATATTCATTAAATTATTTATAAATGTATTTGAAATGAAGAATTTATTCACTTATAAACAACTGTGAAAGTACTGTGAAGAAATCTAATGATTAAATGTATCTAATTTATAATGATTATAAATGTTATCTAAATATATAATAACCTTAATATTGAATTGTAAACATAAATTGAAATCCTGTTGACAAATACGTTATAAAACTATTTAAGCAAGAATTGTTCGTATTGGAAAGCAATCTGTTAAAAGGTATTGTAAAGCAAATGCTATGAGATGCGCAAAGAACGTAATAAAGAGTTTTGGAATATGTATTGTTGAAATGAAGGGTAAAAAAAAAAATCTGATAAGTATAATTAAAAGAATTATTCCCTTTACATTTTATAATAACTCAGTTACAAGTTTTAAATAATACTATAAAAAAAACTTATTTTATTCCCTTTCAGAAATGTTCAGAGAAAGTCAAATACTATTTAATACCTATTTAATTATTAGGAATTAGCGAAATACTTATTTAAAGTATTTCGCTAATTCCTAATAATTCTCTAATTTAAAATGAACCGAATAGAGCATTGATTATAAATTGACTTACATTTTTCGATTTAAAAGAAGCCAAAAAATCATGTCATATTTAAGAAAGTATTTTAGGAAGAAGCTCTATAAATAGAAAAGAAATAATGCATAATTTTAATATTAATAATACAATAAACTTTAATCTTAATTTTTGTACCTTAACCGAATAAAATCGAATTACCTTAATTTTTTTTTTCTAATGTAATTAACGAAAACTTGTGAAAATATTTCATTCAAATTAAACCATTCTGAGAAAACTGTCCTGTGAAAAGTATAGCATTTAATTCCGTTCAGAATGAAATGTTGTTTAAAAATATCTTGTTTTCACATACTTAGGACTCTGAAGTGTTGTAGAAAAAGAAAATGTATACATTTATATGTATATTTACGACGTAATTACAAAATATTTACATCCAAACGCGTCAAATCCCATAGAACTCAATGGTAAATGACCCAATGTTTTGGTCACCACGTAGGGTTCGTGCTTCAGAGCAGGGTACGGGAGAAACTTGTTTAGGGCGACTCCATCTTACTTCCTACCACCATGATTTTACCCTATTGCTGTAATATGATACTAAGCCAGTTTATATAACCCCAGAAGGTATCACCACATTTGAAAACATGAGTAAAGCAGGTAACTAAGACTCATTCGTAATCAATCTTGGCGCGCCGTAGACTGCAAATGAGTAACAGTTTGTTGATAGTTGATTATTGAAATTTACACAAAGACTTTTTTTGCCTAAAAACAAATACCTTCATGGAAAATTTTCTGAATCAGCCCGGTTTGTGGATTCACTGGATTCACATTGCACACAAGGCAAACTACAACAATATCTAGGAACCAAAAAATAAGCGATGTGAGTGGAGAACATACTCAAATGGAATATCATGCCAGTAAAATTATCCCAAACACATTTTGATCGAATATCTTCAAGTAATTGAATAAATGCCATCTTCAATCCTTTTTACTGGAATTCAAATCCGGATCGAAATACCAGTATTCAATAGCCTTATCTACCTGGCAGCTGAGTCTCAAATGAATATCATTTGAATAATTATGTGCAACAGCATCAAATGTAAATTTAAAAGCAACTCAGAAATATTTTAATAATTTTAAATGTTTAATTTTCATATTATTGTGTTATCGTTTTGGGCAGCAGTTTTTACATTGAATTTCTTAGAATGAAACATTTTGTTTTACTTCCTTGCAAGAAGTAAAGGAAGTATTGTAATAGCGAAAATTTTCGGGTGTCATATTTCGACAAAAATACTTATTTTTACCGCCCTCGAATGCATTTGAACGACGTTTTGCGCGAAGTATATACGTATGGACAGAATAGAGGATTGTTTTGCGAAACAGATCATAAAATGGATTCAGAGGAGATTTTTTCGGGATGTCTGCACGTACGTATGTATATCGCATAACTCAAAAACGAGTAGCTTCAGAACGTTAAAATTTTGTATATGCACTGCTATAACTTGTACTTGAGCACCTCCCTTTTTGGTATCCGCACCAAAAGTATATAAATATATATCCACTTTGTTACCCGTTTCGGTGAGCTCATTTTTTATTCTTATATGTTGATAAATGGTGCGTTTTTTGCTTTAAAAATCATTGAATTATGTTGTTCTTGTGTTCCGGCTAAGGTTTTCATCCCTTTAATTAATCTGCATGCAATAGTTTTAGAATTATCAACAATTTAAAAGTGGTGCAGCTAACCCCGACAAAGCCGCCATTTGTTTGAATTTGAAGGTCTTAGTAGAATAGTGAATTAAGTCAGTTTCTGTAATTTCAGTGTATTTTTGCCGATTAGGACCAAAAGTAAACTTTCAATTTTGTGCACCTAACTTCTTGCTTTCTTGCTCGCTGGCTGGATTGCTTGTTTTTGCGTAGAAACTTCACTTTTAATTGTAAAAATTGTTTTTTAACTGTATTTGTGTTTTACGTTCTTCTATATTTTACAATTCTTAATGATGTTTTGAGTTTTCATGCATTTTTGCTTTTCGCCGAAGTGAGGAATGAATTAATTGAATGAGAAGTATATCTCTAATGAAATTCGAGGAGATAAGTTTAAATGAAAATGCAGCAAAATTTATGTATAGTTTAATAAGTCATTTGGTGCCCACATCAATTTTTTTAATCAGTTTTACTAATAGAGTTGAAAAATAAAGGATTTGGTAGTAATAAGCACACGAGGCACAGGGACTTTATTGTATGACGATGCAGTCATGTCCCACAATAAAACTGATGCAAATAACACTCTACAAATTTTGTCTTTCCAAAAATTTAATATTTAGTTAAAATTTTTTATCTTTACATATATTAAAGCAAGGCCTTTAATCGTGAATATTACTTCTCAAGTATATATCGGTCTTGTTCCGAAGGATACTTAACAGTTTTACTAATTACATGATGAATTTTAAAGTGTTTATCAGTACTTTCTTTGCGCGTTCCAAATTTGTCTAAAACTTGGTGTGCTTACGTTAGTGGATATTACAGAAGAGAGTGCTTTAATATGCTTAAAGAAGTGAAATATTTATAGATTCAAATTCGAGAGAGAAATGATAAAAAGGAAAACTTTTTTAATTACGGCAACAATGTCTATAAAATACTAATGTATTTTTACTTCCTTGCACGAAGTAAACTAGTACTGTAATCGGGAATTCGTGTATTTCTCCCTCCTTTCTGCATGCCTTCCTGGTGTAACGGTAGCACACTCGGCGCCTATTCGAGAGGTCAAGGTTCGAGTCTCGGCGAGGGCATTTATCATTTTTAACGTCTCCTGATTCAAAATAAACCTAATGACTCTAGAGTGGCGCCCGAACTAAGAAGCGATGGATTATGATTCTTCACCATCAGGATTTGGCGACTGGGTTCCCTAATTACCACTCACCCTTTAAAAGGGGGAGTATATAAGGTATGTTCTTCCTCCTTTCTGCATGGCTTAGTGGTGGTAGCACATTGGGCGAGTATTCAAGAGGTCCAGTTTCGAGTCGCACCGCTGGCATTGCTCATTTGTCATGCCTTCTATTTTAAAATAGCATAATAACTCTATAATATTTACCCGGAAATATCCATTTTGAATGTTCCCGAATTTATTTGGCGGATTTTTTTGTATGACGTTTGTTCGTATAAACAAAAAAAAGACTCTTTTTTACAAAAAGGATTGTTAAATGGATTTAAAACGGATTCATAAAGATATTTTCATAACATCGGTGGGTACGTATGTTTGTATGCACGTAAGTCTACTCTGTGAGTATTCCAGATGTCCAGATCCGTGTCCCGGCCCGGCGAGGATATTTCTCATTTGTCATGTCTTCTGCTTCAAAATACCTTAATGGTTGCAGAATATTTTCAAGGAAATATCCATTTTGAATGTTTCCGAATCCATTTGGAGGATTGTTTTTGTACGATGTCTGTATGTATGGACAGAATAAAAGAGTCCTTTTTCCAAGACGGATTGTTAAATGAATTTAAAATGAATTCAAAGGGATATTTTCATAACATTTGTACGTACGTATGTATGTATAACTCGGAAACGATTAAAACTGTAGTAGGTTAAAAGTTTGTATATTGAACTGCACCAAAATCTAGCTGTGCACCTTGTGTTTTTTTTCGGGGGGTGAAGGACAATCGGCATTACTAAATGAATAAACCCGCTTACCTGGCTTAAAAGTCCTTAAGGGAACTTTATGTTTATACTATATGACAATAGTTGGTTGTCATATACTAGAAGTACAGAAGAAGAAGGTGAAAGCTAACTATATACTACATAATAGTTTATAAGGTATTTCTCCCTCCTTCCTAGCGTGCCTTCGTGGTGTAGTGGTTCTGCACGCCGGGCCGGTATTCCAGAGGTCCGTGGTTCGATTCCCGGCAAAGGCGATTGCTCATTTTTCATCTTGCCTGCTTCCAAAAAATGCCTAATGTCTCTACAAATTTATATATGTAGTTAGTCTAACAATAAATATATAAGCATATTTAGTACCAGTTTAGTGTTGTAAATATCTAACAATATTTAATATAAGTTTACTGTTTTTCTAAAAACAAAATTTAATAGGTCGTACAAAGAAGTCACGTGGTATCCATTTCGTATTTTTCTCAGTTAGCTTTTACTCTGATCAGGGCATTTGGAACACTTTGTAGTTTGTTTGATTTCGAAACTTACGAACCACTTTCGAAACACTAAACGAAACCATATAAAATAGTTTTTGAAACTCTTTAGAATGTACAAAGACCTATTTAAGATAGCCATTTCAAAATATTATAAGAATAATCAAAGCGCAGGCTGGCCATTAATGAAGAGACTTTCAAATCACGTAGATGGAAGTAATTATTTGTACACTATAATTACTAAACTTAAATGGCAGACTCGTGATTCTTGTAACGAAACAGAGCGTGAATGTAACATATTGCTTAGTGATATTCTAACAGTGGTCACGAGAAGTAAGAGAATTGCAAATTAGAATTTTATTCACTTTTCAGTAAATTCTATAGAAATATGTTCAGCACCCGTATAAATTGAAATACATTCCCTCTGCAATTAGTTAAATATTCCGAAATGCTTGTTTAGTGCAAGATGTATAAAGCAGCTAACTACTGAATGTCGGCATAGGAAGCATAAAAGGTTATTTTATTGAATGTCTGGAGATAAGAAATCAGTCGTGCTTCGAGTTAATGGCAGTGAAGGTCGTTTACGAATTGATTAAGATTCGAAAGGATCTTTTAGACTGCAAACAAACGTATTTTTCAAAAGATGTCTCCGAATCAAATTTCTAAAACAATTTAATATGTTTAGTTTACTCGCTACGAATTATTATCTTACAGAAATAAACAGCTAATTTTCTACTGTGTAACTCTTTATTTCATTTTCGGAGTTTTAGTCACAAAACATACTAAATTTGAATAAATAAGTAGTATTTTCATTTCGCAAAATCTTTCGAATCGTAAACACTCCTGCCGTATCTAGGATTTTAATCCATAACCTTCAATTTCCATTAATCAACCGTCAAACAGCATACCGTTTCGGAAAACCAGGTAATGAATCTAACCCCCATCTTATTTACATTAAAATATATATTCATGGATAGATAACTGGGCCTCAGAAGTCGAAAGTGGATAGAATAATTTAACTAGCATTGTACCTGGTTATTCAAATTTAAGGCATGGTCTTTTTACTTAAACAGACCCTACTCAGACCTATGTAAAGCCCCTTTCTGTATGACTTATTTCTTTGGAACTTTGCACATATATATGACAAAAAATATGTAAATTAAAATTATAACTTAAATTAGCAACAGCTCCTTAACGCTTAATTTTAATTTGGGTACTTCCCCTCTCTAGTCTATAATTAGTAATAACTTTTTCTGAACTGCTTTATTTCGAGACTACCATATCCCATGTCTTTTACATAACGCTAGTAACATAAATGGAACTAAAACTCTAATAGCCAATAATAATTTTATAGCATTATTAATTATCTAATCAAATGTATTGAAACCGAAACTAACTCTTTCTGAATTAAGATTACATCCTGAACACAAAGCACTTGGTCTGTGCTCCTTGGCTTAGACAGACTACTACTTGCTGCTTCGCTTCTTCCGCAAAGATATAAAAATCTGATGTGTGCACCACATGACTTCCTTGTACGGAATATTAAATTATACCCATTTTTCTTGCATTTCATTTAAACTTATGGGAGTGAATTAAATATACTTCGTCGATAGCGCATAAACCACAATAGAATAAATGCACTCTCTAAAATTCACTATATTTGCTTACCATAGCGACACTCTGGCCATAGTTTCACTTAACAGCGTTACATTTCATTCATTTTTTAACTCAGAATGCACAAAATTTATATCATCTTAAGAATTATCTAATCGTTGCCACAGGTTCTATTCAAATAATATAATAAATCTAAAACGATGTATAAAAGAAATTAAGCAAAGAACAACAACAAAAAAAATCTGATGTGTACACCACATGACTTCCTTGTGACGAAATATTAAATTATACGCGTTTTTTCTTGCATTTCGTTTAAACTTACTGGATTGAATTAAATCTACTTCGCCGACAGCGCATAAACCACAATAGAATAAATGCATTCTTTAAAATTCACTCTATTTGTTTACCATAGCGACACTCTGGCGCTAGGTTCACTTAACAGTATTATATTTCGTTCATATTATAACTCAGAATGCACAAAATTTATATCGTTTAAAGAATTATCTAATCGTTGCCACATATTCTATTCAAATACTATAATAAAGCTAGAACGATGTATAAAAGAAATTAAGCAAATAAAACAAAAAAGAAACAATTTTTCACAGGCTATTGAGTATTTCTCATTCAATTAATTCAGTTCTCCCTTCGCGACAAGGCAAAAAAACATAAAAATTCAAAATATCTGTATTAAAAATTACGAAGTAAATCTTAAACACTTATTCCCTCGAAAAAATTTGAAAAAGGATTAAGCATGATTTAATTCGCAATAATAAATGAAGGCGTTATTTTTGTTGTTGCGAAGCTTAGTTTTTCTAGATTGGCAACAAATCTGCTATTCTGCTGCTTCAAATGTAAACAAATATGTATTATACCCGTAATTACGAATGTATGTATAATTTCTAATTAAATATTTATAATCATTCATGTTTATTATTTTATTCTAAAAATCTTCTTTTCGGATTTCCTATTATTCAGAATAACTTTATGTCTGCGAGACGTCGCAAATGCAATATGCATGTGCGTCGAAATGTATTGGAAGTATATAATGTGGGTCCGGAGTTCAAAAGGTTTGGAAAAAATTGTGGTAGCAGATTTCTACCGAGTTTAAAGAGATATGTTCCTCAGAGTAAACACAACATAAATTCATGTGTTTTCGACTTTTATATAACTTTCTTCTGCTGCATAGATATACATTTAATATACTCATACATTCTTTGCCTGCATACTACAAAAAATCCTGAAATAAGAACAAATTACAAATAATGCTATAAGATGCAAATATTTTGACTCTTTTTATAAACAAAAACCCAATTTTTTGCAGCTAAGTGTAACAAAAATTTAAAATACCGAAGAATCATCGTTTGTGGTCGGAAAGGCAAATATGTTCTACAACGAGTTGCTTAAAAATTCATATGGTAATGTGTTCTATAAAACATATTTGTACAGAAAGTCTTAGTCGATAAACATGTTTTATCTGCCTCCCTAAGGCGTAAACGGTTCGATAAAAGAAAATGAAATTAACTCTCTTCATCTCGTCAGCGTCTATTATAACTAATATTTGCGAAGAAAAGTTCTTCCATTAGTAAAAAATATTCCGAGGTTACGTTACCTAAAATTATGTATCCCATGAGCGGTAGGATGATTTTCAGTTACTCCTCTTAATTTCATCTTTGGCTGGCTGCCGCCATTTCTTAAATTTTTAAACTTATATTCCTTATTTCTTAGTCTTAAACAATATGCTGAAACGTTTTCTTAAAATCCGTAGAAAGTAAAATAAAAAGAAATTACAGCAAAGGTTATTTACTTTTCACATATTTTAGCCGGAAAGTGGCTATTAGTTTCGAAAAGGAATTTTGCGGCGCTTCTCTATAAACAATGAATCACTTTTCAAATTGTTGCCACCAAATATTGTCGACTTCTATTATTTTTTAAATAATTAACTAATGAAAAACTGCATGTATGTATGTGGATTGCACTGCGAAAAAGTGATAATACTAGAGCCATCAAATTTTGAATAACGTAACCCTTCACTCGAACATGTGCACCTGGAAGCACGAATTTTGAATTTCGAATTTTATATTTCATATTTTATAAAACTTTAAGGAATGTGCAAGGTATTTCTCTCGCCTTCTTGGCATGCATTCGTGGTGTGGTGGTCTGCACGCTGGGGGCGTATTCCAGAAATCCGCGGTTTTATTCCCGGCAAAAGGCGTTGCTAATTTTTTTATCTTTCCTGCTTCCAAAAATACCTAATGTCTCTACAGTGGCGCCCGAACTAAAAGGGTGGTGGATGATGTATCTGTACACCCAGGATTTGGCGATTGGGTCCTCTAAAAGCCCTTTAGAAGGGGGAGTATATAAGGCATTTCTTCCGCCTTCTTGGCATGCCTTCGTGGTATGGTGATCTGCACGCTGGGCGCATACTCCAGAGGTCCGCGGTTCGATTCCCGGCGAAAAGCGTAGCTAATTTTCATTTTTCCTGCTTCTGAAAATGCCTAATGTCTCTAAAAGTTTTTTATTAAAAATTCAACGAATTTAAAGCCAGCAGTAGCAACACTGTACGGAATAAAACATTTCTATTTCCAATTCGCGAGTTTGTCTGTAGAAATTTCTAAAGATATGCTGTTTTAAAATATTTTGTGATTTTGTTGTTGAATTGAATTTTATGTGGGGGTAACTGCGAAGAATGTGGTATTTAATAAATAACGTTAACGCACAAAACGTTAATAATAAAAAGATAAAAAAAAGAAAAAAAATTTTCTTTAAGTCATCTTATGAAGCAAACAGAATATTGATATTATGAATTGAGAAAAGTAGAACAAATGTCCACCAACACTTAACACTTCATCAGAAATTCTAAATGTATGCTGCTTTTAAACTTTTTGCGATTTTCCTGTTAAATTCTACATGGCGTAAGTGCTAGGAAAGCGATGCATAGTAATAAAGCTAAAAAGACAAATAATGGGTTCGAAGGGGTGAGTGCAACAGCAGACTGCGAGCTCAGTGAGAGGATAAAAAACCCTAGCAAACACTTTTGGGTGACAGTTAAAATTTGAAACCTTTCAGATTTTTTTATTGTTTTATCCTAATATATGCATGTTCAAAATACAAATATATTACCTATCTTTATCAAGGCAGTTGTCAATTTACAAAATGACTGACTGTGATAAAGCTGATAAACTTTCAATACACTATATAATACTCATGCTCGGTACTGCGGTAATAACATGAAATTTTAAATTATTTTCTAATCTGTTTTGCCTCCCCAGCAACTGAGCAGATAAGACCGTTGATGACTCGTCGTTTGATTCAGACTCAATACAATCAATCCAGGCGACTGGATTGATTGTATGGGCGCCTTCGGTTTTTTCTGTATGCATAATTTTGAGTACGAGTTAATTATTTTTAGAAATCCTTCATAAAAGCAAACATCCGTTTAGGCAGATAGACCGATAAACTTTAGGCAAATAGGCAGATATATATATATATTTTTTTTGTTTTTTTGTTTTTTTTGTTTATCAGAATCAGAAAATCCAACCCAATCTAGTTAACCCAATAATAGGTTAAATGCAAAATGCCCTAAACCCTTACTTGCAGAATAAGCTGAGATAGATTTAATATATATTTTCGTAGAATAAATTAGGGCCTACCAGCGGCTGAGCGGTAAAGTCGCTGAACACTGGTAGTTCAGTCCGAGGTTCGATTCCCGCAAACGGGCTGGCTGCATAACCGTTTTCGTGGTTTTCCCCATGTGTAACGTGTGTAAGAACAAGTTTCCCTTAGAAAGTCCTCCACGAAAGTATTCCTCTACTAGGCAGATAGCCCTCGAGGCTTTGCCATAGTCACACACGCATAAAGTAAATTAAAAATGTAATAAAGAAGGCTGTATTGCGTGAGAATGAACCATTAGTCGTCAAATGGAATAGCTTTGTAATTTCTCTCAAAATTTGTTCTTGATGTGTCAAGTTAGTAAGGAACAGGCATGGAATAAAAGACCAAATATTGAAAGTTAGTTCTTTATTATATAATTGCTGCTACACGGTCAGCCTTCGTCTGGTTTTAAATGTACCGGAAAAGTGCCTAAAGGTGGTGTGGTGGTGTATTTAATTATGGCAAAGCAAACTAGGGCTATCTGCCAAAGGGGGTAAGCCTTCGTGGAGGACTTTTTAAGGGAAACTGGCTCGTATACACGTTACACATGGGGAAAACCACGAAAACACCCATGCAGCCAGCCCGTTCCCGGGATTCGAATCTCGGATCGAACTACCAGTGTTCAGCGACTTTACCGCTCGGCCGCTGGTGGACAAAGTGCCTAAAGGAAACGCCAAGCATTAAATTTTAAAACTGCACAGAATTTTACTCTGCAGAACAAATTTATCAAAAAAAAAATCAATAATGAAAGATGACTTTTTTCCTGCTCGTTTACAATGAAAAAAATAAAAGAAATTCTGAAAGGTTTCAGATTTTAAATTACGTCCAAAGGGGAGTTTTTTTAGTGCCATGTTCTTCGCATTTAAACGGTAAAATTCAGTTCAAGAGCAATATCGCAAAATAGTTTTAAATTGAGCATATCTTTAGAATTTCCGATGCACAGTCTCAGCGCTGGAGATAAAAATATTTTTTTCTGTACAGCGTTGCCATTGCTCGCTTTTAAATCGTTGAGTTTGTTAATCAGAAATTCGTTAAAGTTTTACAAAATATGAATCGATCATAAAACAAATATTAAATTTCAAATTTGGTCTTCTTAGATGCCCAAATTCGCAGTAGGATTACGTCATTCAAAAATTCGATGGCTCTAGATACCGTTGTTTTATCGCAATGCTAGAAACATACATATATTTATGAAAATTCTTCATTATTTAATTTCTTCAAATGTAATACAGGATTCTAACATTTCGTGGCAACAGTCTGAAAAATGAAACGGACATTCAGAGTTATTCGACGCAAAACCGCAAAACGAAACCAATAGTCCCTAAGGGACAAAGCCGCTTTGGACTAAGAAAAATGTATTATATATAAAACATTACAATGAAATAAGCAATATCCCTTAATAAAAATATTAATTATCCTAATTAGTAAATTACCTGTTGCCTTCTCTCTAAAAGCATCCAGTATCTAACAGAAACATTAAAATCTGCATAGCCAACTGTACCAAATTTCGTAGCCCTGGGTCTATTACGTTATACGTAGCACAAACGAAAGACACACATACATACACACAAACAGACGCTTCCTTTTATATACATAGATCGCCTAAGTTTTCATTTTATTTTAGTTAATTTTTAGTTTAAAGGAGACTCGAATATTTCACTAATTGGAACTTGTACTGCACTGAAATCAAATATAAATTAAATTTTAAGAAAATTTGAAAGTACTAGTTTAGAATGAGTATCTAAGCTATTCTAGAGCTTGCAACCATTCTACATATTTCTAAAACATATAAGTGTTTAATACACTACATATTTTATTTAGTTTTTAGCTGAAATGAGATTCAAAATGTAGCCATAAAACTAATCTTCCTTCCCTTTCATTTATGTTGTCTAATGCTTTGGTGTAAAGTATGAGCATTGACGAAACAATTGGAGTTATTGCTTTGGTCTGTTACTGAAATTTCGGACATTTAGCGTTTGCAAATAATGACCTTTCTTTTATTATAGGCCCACCAGCGGCCAAGCGGTAAAGTCGCTAAACACTGGTAGTTCGGTCCGAGGTTCGAATTCCGCGAACGGGATGGCTGCATGGGTGTTTTCGTGGTTTTCCCTATGTGTAACGCGCATACGAGCCAGTTTCCCTTAGAAAGTCTGTAAGGATCCTAAGTTTTACTAACGTATATTTTATTTTAAAACTGTACTATCACTTCTTATTTTCTACTTCCGGCCAGAATTAAATGCTTTAACTTGTTTATGCAAATTGTCTTGCTAACGCCAAGTACTTAAGTTGTGGCTTTTTTCCAAGAGAGAGAGAGAGAAGGAGTTTTTAGGAAGCAAGCCGCTTGCCACTGTGGTGGTGGTGTGGTGTATTTAATTATGGCAGAACACACTAGGGCTATCTGCCTAAGGGAAGGAATGCCTTCGTGGAGGACTTTCTAAGGGAAACTGGCTCGTATACACGTTACACATGGGGAAAACCGCGAAAACGCCCATGCAGCCAGCCCGTTCGCGGGATTCGAACCTCGGACCGAACTACCAGTGTGCAGCGACTTTACCGCTCGGCCGCTGGTGGGCCCCGCTTGCCACTGTAGTTTTACGAGTTTTCACTCGGTTGCTGGTTGCCTTTAAGGCCAGAGGTTTAACCCTCTTGATATTTGCAGACGTATCGTAGTTTTAGCAGCTCGGCGTACTACATACGTACCATTTTTAAATAAAGGCCAGTCTTAGTGCTAGGCATTGTATACTAATTCAAAGTTAGCTTTTAGTTAGAGTTTTAGTAAGTAGTTTTTATATTCTTACGTTCAGACCACAAGTGGTTGGTCTCTGTATTCCGAAATTCGGAAATACCTGTAAAGTATTGAAAATAAAGGGTTTCGTATACCTTTCCTGCTTGTGTTGTCTACTTCACACCTTCTTGAAGATAGCTTGAGTAAGCTCCCTGCTCCTATTCAGGACCATTCATGTTTCCAACGCAAATCAAAAGAAACGCAAGTCCTGACAAGTCCTCCACGAAGGCATCCCTTCCCTTAGGTAGATAGCCCTTGAGTCTTTGCCGTAATTAAATAACTTAACCTAAAATTTTATTGTAATTTCAATACAAGCTTACATAAATATTGCATTGTATTCTGTTATTTTATTCCTGTGTCCGTTGATAGGTACCCGAAACTGAGAGATCAAAATAATAAATAAACGATTATTTCAAATATATAGAAGAACTACATTATTAGTTCTTCAACATTCCATTTAGATTACAGTACTTACAGCTATATTTCCAGTATTTTTCACCAGTATTTATTAATATCTGTGCAAACGCAATTTATTGGGTTCACGTAAATAAATATTCGGACCATTAAGTTTATTGCATTTAAAATTTTGCTTTTTTGATATAAATTATAGACATAGCACGCTCATTTAGCCCTTTATCAAAAATTCAAAGCTGTAGAAATGCGAAGATTTTATAACGTCAGTATGACTCACTTGACGACATAAATAATTCTTAACATAGTGACTCTTTAACTGTGACCATCGGACAGATGAAGGTTTGAATCAATAGTCAAAAGTCATTTTGAAGTCATCAATAGTCAAGAGTCATTTGCAGCACATTTTGAAGCTACAATATCTGTCATTTAATTTTATTTTGAAAACGTATGAATAAAATAACCTCAGGAGAATGGTAAAGCATCCATTTAATAGAAGTGGTTCTCGAACTATTAAAGATAAAGAATAGTTGCTCTACAAAATGTATGAGAAACCTGTATACCGTATAATCCGGCGTATAATGCACTCCAGTGTATAATACTCACCTATAATTTCAAACTATATTTATTAATTTTTAGCTATATTTGCCGCATAAGACTCACGCCGTTAGAGAACTACGAAGAAATCTGAAGGATTTACATGTGCGATACTCTTATTTTATTATGTCATTTATTCAAAGACTTTTTCCCATGCTTTCGAACAATCGTATACTGAATTAACAAGCGATAATGGGAACAATACATGTGTGAGGGTAAATGCTTGAAAGAGTAAATAATTCTGCGAAGAGGTTGGGTTGTATAATGCAGATGGGCTCAAGAAAGTTTGAGAAAAGGGGAACAGAACTTGGAGTAAAAATGTCTTTCTGATTCGAATGAATTCGCTGAATTAGAAGTCAGATATTTTCTCCTTTTGTTATCATTTGAAACCGTAAATACTGAAGGCTTTAGTAAATCGTATTTGTTTCAGTTGAAATACAGTTAATTCAGTGTTCCTGTTAGTAGCAAATAGGGTGTCTGCCAAACGAAACAACATAGTGCTGGTTTCAAATGCAAAGTCATTAAGTTTGCGAAAGAAAATGTAAATCGCGCTGCAGTAAGGAGGTTTGGCGTTGGTGAAGGATGGAATGGATGATGATTATTTATTTATGGATCAGAGTGACAATGATGGTGAAGATAAAGCAGAATTCCATGATGTGCCTGAAGACATAAAGGAAGGCGAACATGTCGAACCTTTCATGGTATCCTATAATAAAAATTTTTGACGTTCATAAAGGCATGTCATTTCTTTTAAATAAACAGCATTTAGGTACATGTAAAAATCTAATTTTCATATGCTGATTATTTTTCCTGTATCATTTTTATATTCGGCGCACCTGTAAATTTCGATCTTATTTTTTTGTATTAAAATCGCACGTTATACTCCTATAAAATATTGTTACGAAATGTACAGGCGCGGTGACATGGCTTCCCCGGAAAGCAGTTTTAGGGTTGCCATAAAATGGGAAGAAAGGCAAGGTTGTCACATTTGGCGAGAAATCGCCCATTTGGCGACAAAATTGGTGATATACCATGGACGGTTGGAGAATCTTCTGGAACGAATTCTTACCGGTTTAGTCCAGAATGTTCCCGAACACAAGCCGAAAGCTATATAAACCGTGCTGGTCTGCAGTGAGTGAGTGTGTCTCTCATCGAGCGTGTGTATGCCTCGTCTAGCGAGTCAATCCCTGCGGAGTCGATCGAGTTGACAGCCGGGCAGCGAGTGCCGAGTGGGTCGTCGAGTCCACTGAAGGAGTCTGTTAGTGTATCGCGGTTAGTGCATCGTCGAGAGAGCGTGTTGAGCTCCGGGAAAAACTGAACCGAAGAGTCAGAAGCTGTGCTCGTGGTGTGTCGTCGAGAGCATGGCGAGTTGTACCGTGGAGAGTCTCGAGAGTACGTGGAGTTCCGAGAACGACCAAGCAGAGTCGGCAGCTGTATTCCGGAAAGCAGAGTCAGCTGCTTTGCAGGAAGCTGTCTCCACCGTAATAGCCTGATAACCTGAAGGCTGTGTCGCTGATCGTGTCAGCGTGTTTATAGTAGATCTTCGACGACTGTAAAACGTGTTTTAGAGCTGTCCTGACAATACTGGCAAATAAAGTGTGTTTCGATACTTCATAAAGTGTCGTCGTTATTCACTCCAAATCGACACGAACCCCGTACGAACGTGAAGGAAGAAAATTACGTAACAACTGGTGTCAGAAAAAAGAGAAAATAACGTAACAATATTATTTAAAATGAACAAACATTTACCTCTCTATTAGCAAACAAGTTTTTTCCAGTGGCTGTCTCTAACCGTTTATAGACGTTGACCACGACTAAAAGCGGAAACCATGGTGTGTTTATTATGGCCTAGTATGTGGGCCACTAAGCCTAATATATGGGCCGCCGTTGCCTCTTACGAAGGGACGGATAAACAACATCCATGCCTTCTCCGGGTTTCGAACCTGAGCTCTTCACTACCGCAGTCATAATCATTAACTACTTTCCTCTCTGTGCGGCTAATTAGCAAGCCATAAAGTTACAGTTTGTAAAAACGGGGTACGAGTTAAATATACGAGTAGCCGAATGAATAAGATGGCCGATATTGACAACCGAACACTTATTTCCTCGAAAAAATTCCAGAAAGAATTAAGCATGATTTAATTGGCAATAATAAATAAATGAATGCGTTATCTTTGTTGTTGCGAAGCTAAGTTTCTCTAGATTGGCAACAAATCCACTAGTCTCTTGTTTCAAATGTAAACATCAATGGCCGCCATTAAATAAAGGCTTAGCGGCACTTAGACAACTTTAAAATTGTTGATAATTCTAAAAATATTGCAGACAGATTTACTAAAGGCATAAAAACCTTAACCGGAAGATAAAAACAACATAATACAATCATTTTTAAAGCAAAAATGTACAATTTTTCGAACCGGGCAAAGTTCACGGTGAGCTAATTAGCTGCATGGAATTTTAGTGGTACTTTTATCTTGAGTAACGAAACACATTCTCTTAGGAAATTCCACCACTAAGGCATTCTTTTCCTTTAGATAAATAGTTTTACAGGCTTTGCACATATACCAGGATAAACTTCTAATATTAAGAGAGAAGACTTAAAAGATTTAGTTAAATGTATTTCATATTTTGGATCAATCTCATATTTAAATGGTAAGACACTGATCCATTAAAAGAGTTACGAACATACTTTTGTTACAAAATCCTCCGCGAACACATCCTTGCTCTCAAGCTCTCGTGTGCATTGTCGTACTCAGCTAAGCAAACTTACTTACTTATTTCTGCTTATTTGTAAAGAAAACAATTTTTTCGACTGTGTGTCGCGAGATACTGTTTAGATTCAGTAGTTAAGTATAACAAACTTCTCATCTTTATTCTTAAGACATTAAAGCTTGCGCTCCAGTTTCTTCTGAATTGCTGTTGATGTCCACCATTTTGTGGTTCGAATGAAACTTTTCTTGGAAACTATGCGCTCACATTTCGAGTAAAGTGTTTTCTTGACCCTATTCTTAGAGTTGAAAAGAACTATCATCTACTCCAAGATTTATTACTTGCGTCATTCTTCTCCCTTTCTTTCGAATGTCAACACGTCCGGACATGAAAGGAAAATATCCTTAATTCGGATTTCAGCCAGCTACAAAAAAAAAGTGTTTTGATTTTAGTTTTCAAAAACCCAAGAAAACCGGAAAACGTAATCGATCGTAGCTTATGGTTTTAAAGCCGAGTATTAGGAAAGTGCGATACAAAAATAATAAGAGTGTAAGACAAACTTTTATTTTGTGAGGGGTGAGCTTTTGTGTATGCTATGATTCTCATTACTTTTCTAATAATTTCTTAAGTTTGAATAATGAAAGAGAAGTAAACTTGTAAAGACTCTAAGTTAATTCGAAGCAGGAGAGATAAAAAATGAGCAATGCTCTCGCCGGGACTCAGACCATGCACCTCTCGAATATGCGCCGAGCCTGCTGACCGCTACATCACGAAGGCATGCTAAGAAGGCGGGAGAAATACCTTATAAGCTAAATAAAAGGTACAGTGAAAGCTCTCTCGGTCACCATCTGCGTAAGGTAACCATCTCTGAAAGTGACCAGTATTCCTGACAGCATAAATAAATATAAGCATTGAATATTCTCTAAGACGACCGCTTTTTCGTCTTATATAGACCATTAAGTCTGCTTTAAGACGAGGATCAAAATTTCTAATTTCGCTATCAAATTAAAGTATTTTATGTAGTACATGAATCATACATTTACATTTCGAAATTTTGCAGCAACAGCAAAGCTACTTTATGGAAAACAGTAACGTTAATTTAAGGGGACTCGTACACCTTAAACCCCTCATGATCTTCGAATATGGGACAGTTGCGAGAATTGGGATAATTTATTTATTTTAAAAGCAATTACTTCCAATTTTTTACAGCTGACTACCTAATATAGCTGCTTTGGAAACTAGTAACCAGAAAGTGTGTGTTGCCACAAATATTTTTGTAATTTAATCCTCTTTGTGATAAAATATTTCGCCATGTTTCCACCTTGCGCGCATGATATTTTAAAAATGGCTAAAGGTACATACTTGAGATTTGATGGAATTCTTTATATGGGCACTATTTTCTAACTGAACCAACAATCTGATGAATATTTTAATATTGAAAAATTTTATGGACGAAAACATTAAAAATTTTTCTAATAAAATACATTTTATAAACTCAACTCAAAACAAAATAAAAATTTAGCGTGAAAATTTTAGAATTTTAGGTTCAGAGTAGTTTCCAGATGTTATAAAAGCTATATATTAAATATGGAATTAAATTATGAAACAGAATGTTTTAAACTGTGCGTGCAAGTTGGAAACATGACGAAAAATGTTGTCACAAAACGGATTAAATTATAAAAATATTTGTGGCAGCACAAACTTTCTGATTACTATTTCAGAAAGCAGCTATGTTATGTAGTCAGCTGTAAAAAGTTGGTAGTGATTGCTTTTAAAATAAATAAGTTATCTCAATTTTTGCAACAGTCACCTATTCGAACATCTTATGGGTTTTAAGGTGTATGAGTCCCTTTAAGCAGTAACGTAAATTAAGCTCTCGTATGCTTTGTTACAGTAAATTTAAACAGTAAAAAATCTGATGTGTACACCACATGACTTCCTTGTACGGAATACTAAATTATACGCATTTGTTTCTTGCATTTCATTTAAACTTATTGGATTGAATTAAATCTATTTCGCCGGCAGCGCATAAACCAGAATAGAATAAATGCTTTCTTTAAAATTCACTCTAGTATTTGTTTATCATAGCGACACTCTGGCGCTAGATTCACTTAAGAGTATTAATAATTATATAACAGTTAACTTATATAATAATTATATAACGGAAACTAAGTTAACTGTTATATAATCCAATAATTATATAACAGTTAACTTATATATTTCGTTCATATTATAACTCATAATGCACAAAATTTATATCATTTAAAGAATAGAATTACCTAATCGTTGCCACATGTTCTATTCAAATACTATAATAAAGCTAGAATGATGTATAAAAGAAATTAAGCAAACAAAACAAAAAAGAAACAGTTTTTCACAGACGATTGAGTATTTCTCATTTAATTAATTTAGTTCTCACTTCGCGAGAAGGCAAAAATACATTAAAACTCAAAATATCTATATTAAAAATTACGAAGTAAATCTCAAACACTTATTTCCTCGAAAAAATTCCAGAAAGAATTAAGCATGGTTTAATTGGCAATAATAAATAAATGAATGCGTTATCTTTGTTGTTGCGAAGCTAAGTTTGTCTAGATTGGCAACAAATCCACTAGTCTCTTGTTTCAAATGTAAACATCAATGGCCGCCATTAAATAAAGGCTTAGCGGCACTTAGACAACTTTAAAATTGTTGATAATTCTAAAAATATTGCATACAGATTTTCTAAAGGCATAAAAACCTTAACCGGAAGATAAAAACAACATTATTCAATCATTTTTAAAGCAAAAATGTACAATTTACCAACATATAAGAGTAAAGAAACTGAGATCACTGAGCCGGGTAACAGACTGGATATATTTATAAATATATTTATATACGTTTGGCGCGGCCGATTGAAACCAAAATACGAGGTGCACATCTACATGTTATAGCAGTCCTATATGCAAAATTTCAACGTCCTGAGGCTACTCGTTTTTGAGTTATGCGAGATAAGTACGTACGCATGTACGTACATACGTTCGTACAGACGCCACGAAAAATTATCTTCAGAATTAATTTTAAAGCAGTTTTATAATTTTTTTGAAGGAAAAGGGTATTTTATTCTGTCCTTACGCACAGATGTCACGCAAAAACACCGTTAAATTGCATTCGATAGCGGTCAAAATGGGTATTTTGTTGAAATATGCTGCCTGAAACTTTTCGCGATTACAATAATTCCTTTTTACTTCGTACAAGTAAAATCAGTAACGTAAATTAACCCTTTGAGGGGCGGTATATAAAATAATTTAAACTGTGGTATAATTTTGCATGAACTATAACTTATGGACCCTAAGGACACAAAATTGTGACTTAAAAAAAATCTAGAGCGAAATCCTGAATTTTGAGAGCCGGTATATATTTTATACCGGCGCCCCTCTAGGACATTTTTTTCTAGGTAGCTGCCAACTGTTAATCTTTGTTTTTAAAATTAATTCTGCCTTCTTTTGATGTGCATCTGTAGTGATCAGTGCTTGAATATAGTTATGTAAGTCTAAAGACAATTTTTTTTTTTAAATTTCGGCAGAAATTTAAAAATTTTAAAAATAAAATTTCTGTTTTTATGCAATTTGATGATGCAACCAGCTGAACATACTTATGTAAAATATGGTAAAAAAGCTTTTCAACTTGATTTAAATTCAATATTATTTTATAAAAAAATTTAGCAAATATAACACTGCATGTGTAAATAGTATCATGCTGTAACTGAACTAGTATAATATTACAAGCAGATGATAACTCAGCCGAAAATTAAAAAAATTAAAAAAGAAGCACTACGACCGACTCAGCTAAGAAAGTTTGTTGCATTTTTGAAGTTGTATTTTATGCTTTAGATAATATGTGAACAAAACCATGCTTCATACAGTATACGAAGAATCACCCCCCCCCCTCCACGCACACACACTTTAGATCATCGAGGACCGTAAGGGTCCCTTTTTTATTTTTTGTATAGTTTGTAATATATCTTTTTTTTTTTTTTTTTTTTTTTTTTGGAAGAAATGCCGTTAAACAATTTTATTATTTGATACACCTCAAAGCTCTTATTCTGATTTTCAATCCCTTTGGCTTCATAGGGGCTCCTTTTAAACTTTTGGCTACATTTTAGTTTGCATCTAAAACGGGCCTCAGAAATATTTTCCTTCTTTCACTAACTGTGAAAATTTATTTCGGAAACAACCTATTTGTAACAACCAGAGCGCAAATTTCTCTTGTGTTCTCTAGTCTTTCATCTGAAATTAACAAAGAATTAAAAAGAATTTCCCTAAAGAATAAAAGCTTTCAAACCAGGAGTTTTCGTGATTACACTATGAGATGTACATTTCCATTTTAAGTGAGCTTTCCCTTTGTGTGATCTTATCACACCTCACAAAGGGAAGAAGGCGTGACTCCCGAATGACAAATTAGTTGTCAATCACCTCTTTCATTTTCCTTGCATTCTAGGATTTTGGAAAACACGAAGCAACGGGTGTCTTTTGGGGGCTAACATGCCACATTTAACCCCCACAATTGTGTAAAGTTTTGACCCCAGATGGCAATTTTGAAATCGATGAATCTTTCTCTTCGAAAGGGATAAGTGCTGAAATAAAAATTTTAGCTACACTCAGACGAAGCTGAGTACACAAAGAATAAATTAAACTAATATACTTGTATTCAGTCCTAGCGCAGAGTCAGTAAACTCCCCATTCCTCCATGAACATAATATTGAATTCCAAACGATTTATAAATTAATCATGAAAAATTATTACATCATAAAATGTTATAATAATAAAGAAATTCTGTCATGTCACAGAGTAGAAAAGGAGAAAACTGGTGCTGCCATCTATTGGCGTGTTACCCTCAGTGTGGGCGCCGGTATATATTATATACCGGTTTTAAAATCGTATAAATAATCTTCTGTTAATTATCAACTCTGACAAAAATGAAGTAAATATATAAGATTCAGCATGTGTACGTCATATATTTGCAGATTTTGAATTTTTTCTTTCCCTCCAATAGAATTTATGAATCTTCCAACATAATACCTTGCAAAGAGGTATATTAATTTCATAATTGCAAAATATTGAGCATTCATAGGGTGATGCTACCATTTAGAATTGAAAGAAAACACTAGACACTTACGATTGTAGCTTTTGGTGTAGAAAAATTAGCATTTTTTCGGGGGTTAAAAATTTGACAAACAACCGGTATATATTATATACCGGCGCCCTTCAAAGGGTTAAGCAATAAAAAACAGTAACGTTAATTTAAGCAGTAATGTAAACTTTATTCGGATTATGACATAGTTGTCTTTAAATGATTCATTTATTTGTTGTATAAGCTGCTATGGAAAACTGTTTATATCTTTTTTTTTTTTTAATTATCTTACGATCAGTTATATTTATTTCGAAGTCAATGCGCATTAGTTTGGCTTGCTTTGAGAGCACATACTGATTCCAAACTCCTAACAGACGTAAAGTGGTTTATCGCTTTGTCGGAAGTAACTACAGACTTAAGGAGGTTGAAACAAACGTTTCTGTTTAATAAGAAATGAGACCATAAGGTAACTATTAGAGCCAAATTCAAATTTAAATCATAGACTAATAGCCAAAGACTATGCAATGACATTTAAATCTATGCTGGCTTAAAACCTCTAACCGGTGCATCAAATTTAAATGTTGTTGTTGTTCTGTATATAATAAATCCTATTCAAATAGTGCCATGGGCAAAGATGACAGCCCTGGCAATCTGCAACATGTTATCCTCATAGAGGTTCGGTCTCTTCAACAAGACCACAATTTTTGGTAATTCAACAAGGATGGACGGACAATCGAAAATGTGTGCAGTTGTTAGATCCGTGCCTGGGCAGTTATCACAGTTGCCAGGCTGTTATCACAGCCATTATCCATGCCTGGGCAGTTATCAGAGTTGACAGTTGCTGTAGGTATTCCCACCCTCTTTGCCAATTTTCAATCCTCCGTGATGGCCAGTTCCAAGTGAGACAATGGTTTTAAGTTGATCTCCATTGATGTTATGGAGTTGTTGCTTTATTGGAATTGAAAGCTCCTTCAATCTGTATCTGGTCATGGCATGTAAATGTCCGCAGCAATAACGCAAAGCTGAAGAATTACCTGGCAGGAACAACGCAACGTGCCTGCGAGAGGCAATAACGCCTCTGTCTTAAATTCAAAAAACCTCAGCTTGAATGCTCTCTAACGCATTCACATTGTGATGAGGAAAGGGAAAGGCGAAGTTTCAGTAATGGTTAAAATTATAAATAACTGGTGAATTTAAATAATAAATCTTAAAAAGGTTAAATTTATCTAACCCTAGTGCTTTTTTTTTTAAACTTTTAAAAATCTTTTATTGATATGTTTGTAAAACAAAATTTCATTAAATTTAGAAACGCAGTCAAAAGTTAGTAAAGAAACTGCTCACCGTCTATCACAAGAGATGCGTAGCCGTATTTTACTGGATAACATGCAGCGAGCGATTTTACTAAAAAAAATCACTAAACAAAATTTGTAAAGTAATAATTTCGTAAATTTTTTCTCTGCATTTATAAAGGTAAACAAGTTTTCTGTAATCTAAAATATTAGTTACTTAATATTTAAAAAATAATTGCCCTTTATTTGTTCAATACTAACTGAGTAATATGAATATTGTTGTATGCGTACGGGTTTGTAATAGATTGAATGCACACAGCTTAATAAAATTTATTTTTCTCCAGAGAAACTTTTCACAGTTCTGAAATTTTCCGCAAAACTACTCGTACAGCTTCTCACAATCTCACAAATTACAAGTAGTAGTTGCACTTCAAACTATTAAGAATGTTAAACACAACGCTATGAAAAGCGCATTCAAAGAGCGAAGCTAACACGGATATCTCAATAATCCAAATTCAACTTTGAATTAACAATTATTACTACAAAACTCATGCTGTATTTGGTCTTATATAGTTTTTCTCCGACCGCCGAGAAATCTCTAGTACTTCTCGAAATTACTGGAAGGCGTATGAGGGCCGGATTCGGTTAGTCGCTTCTTATTGCATCAATTACAGTTATTCAGTTACAATACTCATTACAGTTATACAGCGACCGAATTCAAGTGTCGCCGAATGGTAGCCGAGTTTGGCGATTTCTAGCAATTTCTCGTCAAATGTGGCAACGATTAGTCGCCAATTTAGCGAGACAGCCAATTGCTCAATGTTAAATAGCTTGCCCCCTAATTTTCCGGCGAGCTTCGCTTCTTCAGATTTTCAAGTTACATTACATCAAAACAGATACAACAGTTTCGCTCATAATTTCACTAAAATGATTTACAAAATTCGTAACAATAAAATAATTTTTTCCCTGTTCGCTACATTAATCGCTTCTTAGTAATTTTTTCTCAAGTTCTAATTTTTTGTAGTAATTTTTGATTAATTAAAACCAATATATCGCCCTTCTGCTTTGTAGAGACATTAGGTATTTTGGTAGCAGCAGAGATGAAAAATTAGCAACGCCTTCGCCGTATGCGCCCAGCGTGCAGACCACCACACCACGAAGGCATTCGAAGAAGGTGGGAGAAATATCTTATATATTCCCCCTTTAAAGGGCGACTGAGGTTTCTAGAGGACCCAGTCGCCAAATCCTGGGTGTACAGAATCATCATCCACCCCCCCCCTTTTAGTTCGGGCGCCATTTGTAGAGACATTAGGTATTTTGGTAGCAGGAGGGATGAAAATTTAATAACGCCTTCGCCGGGAATTGAATCGTGAACCCCTGGAATACGCGTCCAGCGTGCAGCCACCACACCACGAAAGCATGCGAAAAAAGTGGGAGAAATGCCTTATATACTCCGCTTTGTAAAGGGTGACTAGGGTTTCTAGGGGACACAATCACGAAGTCCTGGGTGTGCAGAGTCATCATCCACCACCCTTTTAGTTCGGGTGCCACTTCTAGAGATATTAGGTATTTTGGTAGCGGGAGAGATGAAAAATTAGTAACACCTTTGCCGGGAATTGAACCGCGTACCTCTAAAATACGCGTCCAGCGTGCAGACCACCACACCACAAAAGCATGCGAAGAAAGTGGGAGAAATACGTTATACCTTAAATGCTTTTCTTTAGCAGTGTCCTAGAATGCTGAGTAGGGTAAATCTATTGAACAAATTGCTAATAGAAGTCATTGATAGTCATCTTCTCTAATACGACCATATCCACAAAGGACCAAATCATATAGAAATGTGGCTGGTCGCCTGAAAGAATATTCTTTTAAATTCTAAATTTATAGACAATAACAAAAAAATTAAAATACAACGCTTTTACACTAACTGTTGTAATTTTTTATTGGACATGCGCTGTTAAGTGTTGTTCTTTACTGGGGACTTTATATAAACAGGCCCACCAGCGCCGAGCGGTAAAGTCGTTGAACACTGGTAGTTCGGTCCGAGGTTTGAATCCCGCGAACGGGTTGGCTGCATGAGCGTTTTCGTGGTTTTCCCCGTGTGTAACGTCTATATGAGCCAGTTTCCCTTAGAAAGTCCTTCACGAAGGCATTCCTCCCCTTAGGCAGCCTTAGTGTGCTTTGCTGTAATCTCAATAAACCAAACCAACCTTTATATAAACATTTGGATAGACTAGATTGGCTGGATATTGACTAGAGATGAGACTTGAGAGTAGACGGAAAAAAACTCTTTATTTAATCTGTTTACATTTGGATTGCTCTTAATTGGAAATGAAGTGCAAAGAATTAAAGATATTTTCTTTAAGTAATTAAAATTGAAGCTTAACAAATATTTTTAGCCTTAATGAAAATGAATGACATCTACAGCTCTGCAATATCAAAATTAATTTAATTAATGCATTTTTAAATTTAAACTTTTAAAGTACGTTTTGGTTAATGCATGTGCATTTCTGTACATTTTCGTCTTTCCGCTAAGAAATTTATTGAATTATTCTTCCTCTTTGTCTATTTAATTTTATATTGGTTCTGTCTTTATAAAAAAAAAATTTTCCTCCGAAACAGGCATGCGAGTTTCAAAATAATTAAGCCATTAAAATTCATTAAATAGTCAATATTCCTACTTCTTCTGTATACCTGTTATCATGTTCTTTCTTGCTTATTTCCGTCTATACCTGTTGACATGGTCGTTCTTCCTTATTTAATACTCGTACATCAAATACTTCTTTTATTAAAGCAGACTTGAAAAGAAAATTATATAAACGAAATTATATTAACAATTTCATTCAACTAAGATTTATTTCAGACAAGCTCATTCTTTTATAATTTTTATTCAACTGAAGAGACAATGATTTATGTTTTTTATTTCATTTGCCTAAATTTATTCCATTCATAAAGTAAGGAAAATTAGACAATGAAATTTATTCATTGTCTAATGCTTGATAAGTGAGTTATTGTTAAAGATTCACCGCCTTTCTATTGAATGTGTTTCTTTGTTTTTTGTTTGTTTGTTTTTTTGTTCCAAAGGTTAAAGAAAGATTAATTAATTCATTAAAAGAATTTTACTTTATTCATTATTTAAAATACATGACTAATCTTTTATTTTAAAATAATACTTCCCCCTGAAATTTATGTTTTTTTCCTCAACTACAGGGACTTTTTTAAGAGTAACAAAACCTTAGAAACTTAAAAATAGAATTGCAGAAAATTTGTGCATAGAAAACAAAACTGTTAATAAAATACACAAATAAAGTCTGAAAGGTTTCAGATTTTAACGGTCGCGCAGAATGATTTGTTAAGTTTTTTTACGCCCGCGATGAGCTCGAAGTCTAGCATCTGCTGCTATAGTCACTCCTACTAACCCATTTATTGTTGTCTTTTTAGCTTTATTTTTAAGCATCATTTTCTTCGTACTTAGGCCATATACAATTCAACAGCAAAACTGCAAAAATTTTAAAAGCAGCATATCAGTATTCGTATAGAATTTTTGATGCAGTGTTAAGGGTTGGCAAACTTCTTTTTTGGTCAGTCTTTTCTCAGTTCGTCATCTCAATGCACAGTTATTTTACTAAGATAACTTTGCAAAACGTTTTCTGGTCTTTTATTATTACCGTTTTGTGTGTTTATTCTATTTATTAAAAATCCCGTTCTTGGTGCTTACGCTACATAAAATTGATTTCAACAGCAAAATCACAAAATATTTAAAAACAGCATATCTTTTGAGACAGTCTCCTGCTATTAGCAATAGACAGTCTCATGCGATGGAGATAAAGATGTTTTATTAGGTACAGTGCTGCCATTTCTCGCTTTGAAATCATTGTTTGTTATTCAAAAATTCGTTAACGTTTTACAAAATATGAAATAGATAATAAAACAAATTCGAAATTCGAAACTCGGGATTCCAAGTGCCCATATTTGGGTGGAGGAATAGGTTGTTAAAAATTTGATAGCTCTGGGTACCGTTATTTTTTCACAATGCAAGAAATATTTGTACTTTCGAGATGTATGCAAGAAACATGCATACATGCAGATTCCTCATTATTTAGTTTCTTTAAAATTAATACAGGACGATAATATTTGGGGGAAGCAATTTGAAAAATGGTACGTGGTTTATAGTGATTCAATGCAAAATGCCGTTTCGAGGATAAGGTCCCTTTTGGGCTATAAAAGAAATAACGGCTCTTTTTATAAATCGTTACCTGAATTTTGAACAGCCATCTGAAACAAAGAAAAGAAAGCATTACGAAGATAAAGAAAGACCTTGAGACACTAAAAAAAAGCATTGATTCAGTTCACTCATTTTGTTATACAGAGCGTAAGAATTTATAACATTTTGTGGGGGATGGTCTCACTTGGTCTCTGAAAGTATATCCTGAGTTTAATTCCCGAACTTTGAGGACACTTCCGGATTAGTCGTAATGGTACACAGATCCTTAAGTTCGCTATTGGATACAATTCAACTTTCTTCTATTTAAACGCATAACGATAGATCTACTCGAAGTGGCCAGCTACTTCGCATGAAGAAAGGCAAAAATATTGTTTGCTATTAGTTTTAAATTAAATATTTCTCAATTATTGATCTCTCACTTTCTCTATTATATTCTTAATACTAATAATTCATTAATGCTAATAACAGTCTATAATACCGATAATACATCATCTCGTTTAGCAAGTCTAACAGACGAATTTCTTGGGGTGGAGGAAACCAAAGGGGTAGAACAAACAAACAATAGGATAGAACATCCAACCTATTACCTTGTTCTTGTCAGGTGTTATATTTGGCTATTTTTTAATCTAAAATAAAATTTACTTGGTCATCGTGTAGAGATATTAAGTTATTTTGAAGCACGAGATGTGGAAAATGAGCAAAGCCCTCGCCGGAACTCCAACCGCAGAGCTCTCGCTACGCACCGAGTGTGCTGACCATTACACCACGAGGACATGCTAAGAAGTCGGGGGAAATACCATAAATACTCAGCCTTTTAAAGGGCGACTGGTTTAGGCGACCCAGTCGCCAAATCCTGGTGGTGAAGAATCATCATTCACTACCTTTTTAGTTTGGGCGTCTCTGTACAGTGATTAGGTTACTTTAATGCTGGAGTCATGAAAAATGTGCAATGTCTTCGCCGGGGCTCGAAACTCGGATCTGTCAAATACGCGCCAAGTGCGCCAACCATTACACCACGAAGGCATGCTAAGAAGGCGGGAGAAATACCTCATAATGGTTTTAATTCCGAAAATGAATGAGCGCATAAAAGCAAATGTTTCCATGAGTCCAAGAAATGGATGGCTAAAAGCATTTAATCTTCAGAAAATTCGATTAAAAAGTGCATCGATATTGGAGGAATTTTTAGGGTGACTATACCTCTTTCTCGAAAGAAACATTAGTTGAAAAATATTTAATTAAATATTACGGATGTGGCGAAAAATGTTATATTGTAATATACGCTTCATTATAACATAGTATCTATCTGCATTAATATAATGCTACATTATAACATGAATCGCTTTCTTGCTACAAATGCATATATAAAGAGAGAAAAATTGAGAGAGAGGCCCATTTCAATGGTGACAGCGGATGGGACATTATTTGCTTTTACGAAGCTATGCTCTTTCACTTTGTTCTTGAAAGCCTTGGATGTGGTTGTCGTATTCTTCAGTACGTCGGAACTCAGCTCAAAACCACACCACGCGTCAAGTTTCAAAAATTCGCTTTTCAAAACAATTCAGTTCGTTCTCACCACTATCGGAATTTATTAATCGCGTATTCTGCACTCTATCTAATGTAAGTAGAGTCTCAAGAAGCTCATGCAAGATACTTCTGCTATATATATAGGTTTTACTTTCAAAACGATAGAGCACGAATATTGCATTTTTAAATGCTTTCATTTTACTAATAAGAAATAGCTAAAAGTAATAAAGGTTAAGTAAAAATTAATGCTGCAAGATTCATGTAATGATGAACAATCACAGACAATATTAGTTCCTCCGGCGTTAGTAGAATACGTTAGTCCACAGCTAGCTTTAAATAGTATGTTCAGCTTGTATTAAGCAACAAACACCAAAAAGAATCAAAACACCAAAGAAGACCGTTTGTCTTCTTCAACTCTTGAAGACAAGCAAGCCATAAGCTAAGCTCCACTCTCGTCCACATCTGGACGCTATCTCCCGTTGGTCTCGAATGGTCCGCACTGAGCTATGCTGTGATGACGTCACTGCTGGTAATTAGCTAAGTCAGCATCGGTCGTCGATGATCTCCACATACAGGGCTTGGACAAAAATATGGAAACACCTTTAAAAAAAACATGTTTCTTTGCTTAATATGGTGTAGGAAACCCGTTGGCATCCAAAACAGCTTGCAGTCTTCTCGGAATGGATAAATACAGTTCTTGTATGTTTGCCAAGGGAATATTATACCATTCTTCCTGCAAAACGGTGGCAAGTTCAGATAACGATGTTGGCGGTGGATAACGAGAACGCACTTTCCGTTCCAATGTAGACCACAAAGGTTCGATAATATTCAGGTCTGGTGACTGTGATGGCCAGGGGAGATGGGAGAACTCATCCTCGGGCTCAGAAAACCAGTCCTGGACAATGTGAGCTGTGTGAACAGGGGTTTTGTAGTCTTGGAAGACACCATCACCATCGGGGAACAAAGTTTGTACCATGGGATGAACTTGATCGGCCAAAATGTTCACATAAGTCTTGGCAGTCACGTGCCCTGACACAGTTATCATGGGGCTGGCAGAGAACCACGATATGGCTGCCCAAACCATAACAGAACCCGAGCCATGTTTCACTCTTGGCAACAAGCAGTGAGTATTATAGGCTTGAGATGGCGTTCTCCAGACGTAAACTCGGCCAGAAGTGGGAAACAATGTGAAAGAAGACTCGTCAGACCATATTACTCGCTTCCACTGCTCTATAGTCCAGGCTTTGTGACTTAAACACCACCTTTTCCTGTTACGGGCATTAGCATCACTGATGAGTGGCTTCTCAATTGCAGCACGGCCAGCAATTCCCTGTTTATGAAGCTCCCTTCTATTTGTTTTGGTACTCACAGGGTTCGGTAACACAACATTCATTTCAGCAGTAACTTTTGCAGCTGTGGTCTTCTTATTTTTCGTCACAATTGCCCTTAATGATCGTCTGTCACGATTACTCGGGACACACTTTCGTCCGCGCTGTGATTTAGCAGATGATGTTTTTCCGCTTTTCAAATATGCGGAATAAATCTTCGATACAGTACCTCTTGAAACACTAAACACCTCGGCTACTTTGCTTACGGAAGCACCTACCATACGTGCTCCAACACGTTCGAAGTCTGTTAACTCTGACATAATGCAATGACCTCACATAACAGTACTCCGACAACAACTGAACTGTTTAGCACATTTACGAAGTTTTATATGTGGCGTCAGTAGTCAAAAACGTCAGCGCCACCTACATATTTCATTAAATCAAACTTTCTTTTCAAACATGCATTTCACAAGGTGTTTCCATATTTTTGTCCATCCACTGTATATATATCGTCCATATATTCAGTATGCTCCTGAGCTATACTCGGGTGCAAATTTTGTATACAAGATCAACAGTTTGATCTTAGTAAAAGAAAATAAGCTCCTCTATTGTTGTTTTTGTTGTGACTTATTTCGCTTGTTTGACAGTAACAGTAACATCAGAGCAAGCCCATAAAATGTATTGTGGGAAGGAGAGCAAGATTGCTCCTGTCGTTGGCAAGAGTATTGAGCAACATACAAGTGACAGTACGACTTCCGCCTCCCTCCCCAATTTTGCTGGAGAACATCGCGGGGGTATACGGGTTCGAAGGACTCACACCCGTCTTCTTCTACCAGCAAGCTCTGAAGACGACTTTCAGCTCACCATACATTTAGAGTGCCTCCAAGCCACGAAGACACTATATATTTGCAAACAATGCCTTCTCCGGAATTCGAACCGGTGCCCTTATGTACCGCAGTAATCTCCTCTAACTATTATACGGTCTGAGCGACATAATCTAACTAATACTGGGTCATATACAGTGGATGGACAAAAATATGGAAACACCTTGTGAAATGCATGTTTGAAAAGAAAGATTGATTTTAATGAAATATGTAGGTGGCGCTGGCGTTTTTGACTACTGACGCCACCTATACAACTTCGTAAATGTGCTAAACAGTTCATTTGTTGTCGGAGTACTGTTATGTGAGGTTGTCATTGCATTATGTCAGAGTTAACAGACTTCGAACGTGGGCAAATTGTTGGAGCACGTATGGTAGGTGCTTTCGCAAGCAAGATAGCCGAGGTGTTTAGTGTTTCAAGAGGTACTGTATCGAAGATTTATTCCGCATATTTGAGAAGCGGAAAAACATCATCTGCTAAATCACAGCGCGGACGAAAGTGTGTCCTGAGTGATCGTGACAAACGATCATTAAGGGCAATTGTGACGAAAAATAAGAAGACCACAGCTGCAAAAGTTACTGCTGAAATGAATGTTGTGTTACCGAACCCTGTGAGTACCAAAACAATTAGAAAGGAGCTTCATAAACAGGGAATTGCTGGCCGTGCTGCAATTGAAAAGCCACTCATCAGTGATGCTAATGCCCGTAACAGGAAAAGGGGGTGTTTAAGTCATAAAGCCTGGACTATAGAGCAGTGGAAGCGAGTAATATGGTCTGACGAGACTTCTTTCACATTGTTTCCCACTTCTGGCCGAGTTTACGTCTGGAGAACGCCATCTCAAGCCTATAATACAGACTGCTTGTTGCCAAGAGTGAAACATGGCGGGGGTTCTGTTATGGTTTCGGCAGCCATATCGTGGTTCTCTGCTAGCCCCATGATAACTGTGTCAGGGCACATGACTGCCAAGACTTATGCGAACATTTTGGCCGATTAAGTTCATCCCATGGTACAAACTTTGTTCCCCGATGGTGATGGTGTTTTCCAAGACGACAAAGCTCCTGTTCACACAGCTCACATTGTCCAGACTGGTTTTCTGAGCACGAGGATGAGTTGTCCCATCTCCCGTGGCCACCACAGTCACCAGACCTGAATATTATCGAACCTTTGTGGTCTACATTGAAACGGAAAGTGCGTTCTCGTTATCCACCGCTAACATCGTTATCTGAACTTGCCACAGTTTTGCAGGAAGAATGGTATAATATCCCCTTGGCAAACATACAGGAACTGTATTTATCCATTCCGAGAATACTGCAAGCTGTTTTGGATGCCAACGTGTTTCCTACACCATATTAAGCAAAGAAACGTGTTTTTTTAAAGGTGTTTCCATATTTTTGTCCAACCCCTGTAAAGTCTCCGCGGTTTTTTGGCACATTTTTGAACAAAAGTTGTCTTTATTGAAAATCAGTTTTAATCAAGTACATACTGACGATTATTATCCATAGTCTTTTGCCATTTTTCGGGTAGCTTCACAATTCCATCGGTGTAGAACTTCTGTGGTTTATTGTCAAAAAACTTGGGCGAGTGATTTTCAGCGGCTCTTGGGTCGGCCAGTTTTTTACCATCAAGAGAGTTTTTCAGAAACCGAAGAAAATGGTAAGCAGACGGTGCAAGTTTCGGGCTATATGGTGGATGCATCAAAACTTCCCAACAAAGTTCCGCCAATTTGTTCTAAGTCATCAAAGATGTGTGTGCCGTGCATTTCCATGATGGAACACAAGTCCCTTTCTTTTGGCCAATTCTGGTCGCACTTTCTGTATTGCTTCGTTCAAACTGTCGAGTTGCACACAGTACAGGGCCGAATGGATGGTTTCGCCAGGTTGCACCAGGTTAGCATTTATGTGGCACACCCCAACATTGAGCTTCTTTTTGTAACCTGCTCTTTTCAAATGATTCCAAACTGTCATGTGGTTGATGTTCAGTGCTTCTGCTATTTTCTGACAGCTTACGTGCCGGTCTGGCTGCACCAGTTGCAAATTTTCATCGACTTTTTCAGTGACTGGCCGACCAAAGTAAGGTGCATCTTTGATATCGAAATTTCCTGAAAGGAATCGAGCAAACCACTCCCGAGTCCTTCGTTTACTCACAGCATTATCACCATACACTTCACAAATTTTTCGGCATGTTTTTTCAGCCTTTTTACTTTTTTTTTATATAGTAAAAACGCATCGCATAACATATTTCTTCAGCTATTTCACTCATTTTCAAATCAATATAACTTTTTACACAAGCAACAAATTAGAAAACTATTTTCACAAACAATGGAAGCTGAATGTCACCTTTTAAAGCACATATTTGTTTGAGGCAATCGGGTGAGTGCTGCCAGATATATAGTCATCAACATCATCTAGTGGCAAAAAAACGCGAAGACTTTCTATATGACCCAATAATAATAGGTAGCTCTACAAATCTACCTTCGTTTAAAAAGAATAATATAGCTAGCCATTTCAAATCAATAATTCTTTTATACATATTTTTGTTGCATGATTTAAAATCGTATGTATTTATTTCAGTAATATATTTCAGATGATTAAATAATACTTTAAAAATAATGTATTTACTCTTTATAATACTTTTTAACTCATTTAATGCAATTAAAATTGTTGAGAACTGAAGTCTCCAGAAAGGTAAGGCATTTTATGCTTAATAGTAGTTACTGGTAGATATTGTGTTATATAATAAGGGGATTCTGTACTGAGATTTACCTAGTATAGGGCTTTAGAAACGTCCTTCATTAATTAAAAAATTATGATGCAAATATCCATAATTAGAAATTCGATTAGTCATATTATACTGTAGATATTAGGTACTTTTTAAAAGCAAGCAAGATGAAAAATGAGCAAACGCCTTCGCCGGGAATCAAACCACGGATCTCTGGAATTCCGGCCCAGTGTGCAAACCACTACACCACGAAGGCACGCTAAGAAGGCGGGAGGAACACCTTATATACTCCCCTTTAAAGAGCGACTGGGGTTTTTAGGGGACCCAGTCGCCAAATCCTAGGTGTGGAGAATCTTCATCCAACACCCTATTAGTTCGGACGCCACTGTAGAGTCATTAGGTACTTTTTTGAAAGCAGGAAAGATTAAAAATTAACAACGCCTTCGCCGGGAATCGAACCGTGGACCTCTGGAATACCGGCCCAGTGTGAAGAACCACTACACCACAAAGGCACGCTAGGAAGGCGTGAGAAGCACCTTATAATACGATTATTAATTGTAACTAATTATATAACTGTAAATATATTAATTATAAATATTCTGATTGGGTAATTAATTTTTAATAATATGCAAAAATTACTTCAGTTAGATATACTATTATAGATTAAATTTTCAATTACATCAATTAGATATATATATTATTAAAAATAAAATAATTATTTAAATCACTAAGAACTATATTAAATTGCTCTCTTTGTTAAGCAAATTACAATTTGAAAAATAAATTAATGTTGAAGTATCACGTCAAACTTTCATCAAAAAGCTCAACTCACAGTAACTTACCCGCATTTCGACTGACTTTTCAGGTATCAAATATATAGATATTTTTTTGAAATATATACCTTTTTCACTTATCAGATAAGAAAAAATTGTATCTGATATTATCTGTAAGATCTGAAACTTCACCTAACAGTAACTACACCATTTTATCTTATTACTTGCCACAGCATGAAGGGCGGTGTTAATATATATTAAGAGAAGTAAGAGACATTTTTTTCTAGATTTTACAAATTATTTCGAATATGAAATATGATACTCTTCTTCAATAACAATTAAGAGTGATCATAATGCCAATCGTTAAGATCATTTGCACATCAAATGGTTTATTTCATATTCATAGATTCTTTTAAGTTTCAAACCTAAACATTAAAAATCATTTAAATCAAATTATGTCATTTATATCAATAAAATGATTTAAATCATCATTGTGACATTAAAGATGAGCAAACGCCTTCGCCGAGAGAGATTATGAGAAAAATATTTATAAACTTACTAAGCGTAATAAATATTACTAAACCTAAGCATACATCAAATGCAAAGTGACATAAATCAACCATTGCAAGAATAATATGTCAAAAATATATAGATCCACTAATCCTTGCATTTGAGCCTACTACGACTGCTTTAAAACAGGAGACATATTAAATGGTAAAGATGAATTATGAATACAATCTCACTCATGATTAAATGGGAAACTAATTTTGTATTTTCATTTTTTCTGTGACACCTCTGGAAACAAACTCCGAGCAGTATAGACCTTAAATTTGTTTATATAGCCGATTTGGCAGGCTAAGAAATGTGTGAAATCCCAGGTACTTTAGCGGTCTAATTAAAGCTAAAATGTCACGTTTTTCTATCGTGCTGGTGGCACAAACTTCAATTACATGCATCTGTGCTCTCGTTTATTTAGAGATGATTGCCACAAAGGGCAGAGAAATATGAGTTTAATTTTAAGAGGATTTCTCCGTTGGTAAGGCTGAACGGGTGACAAAATTATATACATCAGTGCATTATTATAACAAATACTAATCTAGTAATCATAAACCTAGAAAAAAACTAGAAATCATCATTGCAACCTTAATCCAAGTAATTGCAATTTTAATTGCTATCTTGGTAACATTTGGTAACAAAAGTTGATTATGACATTTGACAAAGCATGTTACACAAGTCTGTTGTATTTTGAAAATTTAGATAAAATTCAAAATTAGTTTGACGTTGGTTTAATAAAAGCTAACGTAAATATTAAATTAATGTTGAATATTTTATTTAAATTTCGATGAGGCGTATTTTTCTTCCAGATAAGAAGTAGAATTAAAAATATATTATGTAAAACAGCATTTATTGATGATTATATTTTAAATAATGTTTGCTGGTGAAATTTTAATACTCGTGTTTCGCACTACATTCTCTTTAGCTATTTGATACAGAAGGAAGGGAATAGTTATGGGCTTAATACTTAGGTATCAGTGGCAGTACATTAGCAAAATGTATTCTATTGGCGCTTTAATGGCCGAGGAATGGGTTTTTATCATCAGCATCTCAATTAAACAGACTTTTGTTTTACTTTCGAAGGATAATGTTCTGCAGTCCTTTTCAAAATCTTATCAAACAAATTGTTCTTCTCTAAGTTTCTTTCTTCCTCCTTACGAACTCTGCTAAGCAAATTCGCTCGACTTTATTTTCATTTTTTACATACATTTCATTTCTCTTTTTTTTTTTTCTTTTTTTTTTTTCATTTTTGATACATTTTGTCGAGAGGCTTTATCCATCGTACATGATTCCACAGACTGAAAACTGGAATTCTTGCATTCCTTTTTGTCCAAAATGGTACATGTCTGAAGATAATGGTTTCTTTCTATAAGGTGGCCAATAAAGTCCCTTTACACGTGCAGTTATTTGATTGTATTTTTAATAATACTTACTGTTATTTGTTCAAAACTTCCGTTCACTACTGTTTTCTATGCACAGCTTGACTTGTCTGAATGTCTTCTTTTTCATCAGCTTTAGCAGCTCTGGTGTCACATGCTGTAGAGCTTCAAACACACTTACCTGAAGTCCATGTAGCGCTCCTTCCCGATATGATTGCCCCCCCCCCATAGAGCATGGTTTGCTCTCATAAGGTCCAGACTTCGAGGCCGCCAACAATAAGAGGCTGATGAATTTAGGCACCCACGCATTTTCTACCGTCCAGTGAGCAGTTAATTCAAGGCGTTCACCAACAGCAAGTGCGAAGTTGGCGGGAGCTTCATATCGTGTAGGTAAACAGTCGTGCCATTGATGCCCAAATTCTGTTATTGTGGAAGAAACCAGTCATTCAACATGCCCAGATAAGTAATCCTCAACGAAGTAGAGACCAAAGATATATTCTTCAGTTGTCTCCGCCGAAAACTTTCTTCTCCCACGTAATCAAAGTCCCAGGACTTGGTGTCTCTTTACTAAACCGTATGCAAAACCTATTCAACACTTATGTAATATTTTCGTTGTTGTGCTTTCGTTCACACACATTATTTACTAAGCGTTCCTCCAAAGTGAAGTCCCTGGTATCTTTCATTGTTCTTTACAAAGTGCACAGACAATATACTGGTTTAGAGGCAGATTTTATTCTCTTCCCCGGGCAGTCACGTAGCAGACATGCATCAACCACATTGAAATTCAAGTGAGGAGCACTGTTGCCATATAAGTAATCAGGATGGGAATTTTAAATCTTAATATCCTAACATATTACATCGTTACACGCATTTAGTTCAGGTGTAAAAGGACTTTCCGGCCACCCTGTACTTCATTTAGCTGTAAATATAGTAAACTCATGATGCAAAATGCAATAAAGGTTAACATGAATCGAACAGAAGTCGTCTCTATAACAATCCGGAGATAATAGTTACTTAAAAGATGGCATAATGCATATTGTTACTCTAATTTACATCAAGTCGATATTAAAAAAAAAGTAAACGTTCCGATCCTCTCTTAAGGGGACTCATACACCTTAAAACCCATAAGAGCATCGAATATGTGACTGTCACAAGAATTGGGATAACTCATTTATTTTAAAAGCAATTACTTCCACATTTTTGCAGCTGACTACATAATATATAACTGCTTTCTGAAATAGTTATCAGAAAGTTTGTGTTGCCACAAATATTTTTATAATTTAATCTGCTTTGTGACAAAATGTTTCGTCATGTTTCCACCTTGCGAGCACAGTTTAAAACATTCTGTTGCATAATTTAATTCCATATTAAATATATAGCTTATATGCTATTTGGAAACTACTGTGAAACAAAAATTCTAGGAATTTCATGTTAAATTTTTATTTTATTTGGAGTCGAGTTTATAAAATGTATTTTATTTAAAAAAATCTATAATGTTTTCGTGCATAAATTTTTTTGATTTTAAAATATTCCTCAGATTGTTGGTTTAGTTAGATAATAGTGCCCATTAACGAATTCCACCAAATTTCAAATACGTACCATTAGCCATTTTTAAACTATCGTGCGCGCAAGGTGGAAACATGACGGAAAATTTTGTCACAAAACGGATTAAATTACAAAAATATTTTTGGCAACACAAACTTTCTGGTTACTAGTTCCCAAAGCAGCTATATTATGTAGACAGCTGTAAAAGGATGAAAGTAATTGCTTTTAAAATAAATAAAATATCCCAATTCTTGCAACAATCACATATTCGAAGATCATAAGAGCTTAAGGTGTATGGAGGCCCCTTAAGAAATAAAAAATATACGAATGGAAAAGAAAAAAAAAAATTTCTTTCTTGAACAATTCGGCACAACTTCTAGAGGTGTCGTAATCATGGATGGTGTTTTTGGAGGCATATCGGCGAATGCCGGGTAACACTAAAATCTAATGATCGAAATATGTGCATAGTTACAAAAATAATAATTTTTAATTTTTGTTGTGAATTATTATTTAGTCTATTGATAGTATATTTGAAATATATTTAAAATTTGAAATTCGGTGTATAAAGTCATCCCCACATGCGCATTCCAATGAACAATAAGAAAATTTCACTTTCAAATTGATTCGGAGCCCACCAGCGGCCGAGCGGTAAAGTCGCTGAACATTGGTAGTTCGGTCCGAGGTTCGAATCCCACGAACGGGCTGGCTGCATGGATGTTTTCGTGGTTTTTCCCATGTGTAACGTGTATACGAGCCAGTTTCCCTTAGAAAGTCCTCCACGAAGGCATCTCTCCCCTTAGGCAGATAGCCCTCGAGGCTTTGCCGTAATTAAATAACCTTAACCTATCAAATTGATTCTCTGAGCTGCAGAGGTCGAGTTTTTTTATATCGTTAAAGATTAAATACCATTTTTGTGTTAATAATTTCAGTGTAACATATATCGATTTTTAATACATTTTTGTCAGCTTAAAATTTTTCAAAAAATCGAACTATTAAATTTAAATTGTTCTACATTAGAGATGCAAGTAAATCCTGCATAACAGTTTATTTTTGTCCGTAATATGTAGAGTTATTTATTTCCTTGTGTATTAATTTATTTGTATTTTAATTAATTAAGATTAATTAATACTATTGAAAATTAACATTTTACTGAATTTACAGGAAATTAAAATTTTACTGGAGTTTATTTCCATGAACTTTTCTGCGATTAGTTTCAATTTCCTCCAGAAAATGCAGACTATCCTAATTCTGTTAACAAAGCACAAGCTAAGAATATACGATTAATAGTTTTTGCTCTTCTTGAGGGCGATCTAAATATTATAAAACATTCCTGTATCTTACTGCATCCAAGCCTTGAAGTAAACCTGAACGAGTTATACAGTCATTAGGTTATTTTGAAGCAGGAGTACATGAAAAATGAGCAACGCCCTCGACATGACTCCAACCTGGACCTCTAGGAAGAAAATATCTTATAACCAATTAGGCAAATTATGAAATTTATAGGCTGCCATGTTGCTATTTGGTTAGCTTGGTATCTTTAATCGCTAGGCGGCTGGTGAACCAAACTAAATACGAACTACAGTGGATGGACAAAAATATGGAAACACCTTGTGAAATGCATGTTTGAAAAGAAAGATTGATTTTCATGAAATATGTAGGTGGCGCTGGCGTTTTTGACTACTGACGCCACCTATACAACTTCGTAAATGTGCTAAACAGTTCAGTTGTTGTCGGAGTACTGTTGTGTGAGGTTGTCATTGCATTATGTCAGAGTTAACAAACTTCGAACGTGGGCAAATTGTTGGAGCACGTATGGTAGGTGCTTCCGTAAGCAAGGTAGCCGAGGTGTTTAGTGTTTCAAGAGGTACTGTATCGAAGATTTATTCCGCATATTTGAAAAGCGGGAAAACATCATCTGCTAAATCACAGCGCGAACGAAAGTGTGTCCTGAGTGATCGTGACAGACGATCATTAAGGGCAATTGTGACGAAAAATAAGAAGACCACAGCTGCAAAAGTTACTGCTGAAATGAATGTTGTGTTACCGAACCCTGTGAGTACCAAAACAATTAGAAGGGAGCTTCATAAACAGGGAATTGCTGGCCGTGCTGCACTTGAGAAGCCACTCATCAGTGATGCTAATGTCCGTAACAGGAAAAGTTGGTGTTTAAGTCATAAAGCCTGGACTATAGAGCAGTGGAAGCGAGTAATATGGTCTGACGAGTCTTCTTTCACATTGTTTCCCACTTCTGGCCGAGTTTACGTCTGGAGAACGCCTTCTCAAGCCTATAATACAGACTGCTTGTTGCCAAGAGTGAAACATGGCGGGGGTTCTGTTATGGTTTGGGCAGCTATATCGTGGTTCTCTGCTAGCCCCATGATAACTGTGTCAGGGCACATGACTGCCAAGACTTATGTGAACATTTTGGCCGATCAAGTTCATCCCATGGTACAAACTTTGTTCCCCGATGGTGATGGTGTCTTCCAAGACGACAAAGCCCCTGTTCACACAGCTCACATTGTCCAGGACTGGTTTTCTGAGCACGAGGATGAGTTGTCCCATCTCGCCTGGCCACCACAGTCACCAGACCTGAATATTATCGAACCTTTGTGGTCTACATTGGAACGGAAAGTGCGTTCTCGTTATCCACCGCCAACATCGTTATCTGAACTTGCCACAGTTTTGCAGGAAGAATGGTATAATATTCCCTTGGCAAACATACATGAACTGTATTTATCCATTCCGAGAAGACTGCAAACTGTTTTGGATGCCAACGGGTTTCCTACACCATATTAAGCAAAGAAACATGTTTTTTAAAGGTGTTTCCATATTTTTGTCCAACCCCTGTATGTGTTAATGTTCTTTTAATATGATATGATCTGAAGTTACTTCTGCTAAGTTTTGGATCTACAAGGTTTTAAAGAAAGAAATTTCAGAGCAAATAGATTTAAAATACACTCAGTATTCACAATATTAAAAGTAAATTTATGTAGCGTTTTTTCTATCTAATCCCAGAAACATTGCTAAACCGTATATTGACAGTAGTTAGTAATATATCCTCAACTTAATTTCATTAAAATTCATCTACTAATAGAACACTTACTACATTTGTTTTGATTTTATGAAACCGGTTTCTGTGAAAATTCAAACTTTGAATAACAAGCCGCAATAAATATTTCAGTATATCATTAAGCATTTTTTTTAAAGAAAACTTCATCTCTTCCTAAATATAAATATTTGGATGTCGGTTTTGACGGGTATGGATTATTTTATTTTAAGTTTCTAAAAGTTAAACCTAACTTTAAGTGTACCATCTGGAGTATTCCAGAAAATCAGAAAATGCAGCAACAGAGTTAAATTTGTATAGAAATTGTATAGAATTTCTATAAATGTCCTCCAAAATTGTATAGAAATTATATGAATGTTCCAAATGGTACACAGCGATAGAAGGAATACGTGTGGAAACAAAATGTTTAAAAAATTTCAATCTTTTGAGTTCGTTACGTCAGGTAGATAAATTAGATATTCTAATGGATTTAAAATTTATGTATATTTTCTTAAATTTTATGAATTTTAATGAAATTTCATGTGACATTTTCTTCTGAGATTAGGCTAAAATGAAAAATTGCGTAAAGAGCATAAATCAAACGTTATATCTCACGTCCATAATAAAGTTATATTTCGTTCCACCAATCACTTGAGCAACATTTTCAGAGTAGTGATTAAGCCCGTTTTCTCTTCTTCTAAATTTTGTTTTTACTTTGAAGTAAAAAAAAAGTTGGAATCTTCGCAGCTTCAATATATAATAAGACTTTTCCACCTCCAAATTCCAATTTCCTAAACTGTCAAGATGGATTTCTAAAACAATGCATTATTATTTCTGAACGAAAATTGTATTTACTTAACTCTGAAGAGCAATAAATTTTAAATTAAACAATGAAATAACGTCGTCGCTGACAATCATGAATATTTTATTTTTTTACCCCAAAGAAAACCCTCTATAATACAAAGTAAACACATGCATTTTGATAAGGTAAAAAGTACACCCTTTTTATGAAATGTTTTTTTAAAAAGTTCGTCTCTCTGGAAAGTTCATCATATTTATTTTTTATAAAGAAAATGTTTCGTTTTTTTCCTGTTTTGTGAAAGCATTGGGTTTACACTGGTTTTTTTTAGCTTAAATTTATAATAAATGTAAAATATTATTGTTAGCTAATGTCAAGTAGATTTTTTTAAATATATGGAAAAAACAAAGTATTATCACATGTGTGAAATAATGCAGTAATAAATGTCAAACAGTACTTCATCATGCAGAACTTACAATATGGTATGTTAAATAAGGGTACGAAAAGCAAATCGTACTTTCTTTCAAAATTACTGTCGTTGATCATCAAATATGGGTCTTACATAGTGATGAGTCGGTACTACCGAACCGGGTATTTTGTAACGGGTACTGAAAATCGGTACATCCAAGTACCCGTTACTTCAGTACCGAAATCGGTACTTTTCGGTATTCATTACTTCTGTACCGAAACGGGTACTTTTCGGTATTCGTTACTTCTGTACCGAAACGGGTACTTTTCGGTATTCGTTACTTCTGTACCGAAACGGATACTTTTCGGTATTCGTTACTTCCGTACCGAAACGGGTACTTTTCGGTATTCGTTACTTCTGTACCGAAACGGGTGCTTTTCGGTATTCGTTACTTTGTAACGAAAATATGCGTCTCTTCTCGATATTTCGGTATTCGTTACTGGAGGATCAATGAGGGTTCAGCTTACTTCGGTTTTGGTACGAGGACAGTAGTATCTGGTTGTATTTGCGAAATGGTGATATGCGCTCCTTATGTCCATGAAGGGTCTGCTCTTCAGACACTTCCGTAGTTGACATGTTTCCTGATTAAGACACAATAACACGCCGAATAAATACTAATTCAGAAGTCAAACAACAAAAATCAGCGTTAATTTACAAAATTTTCACAGGACTAGTTTCAATGGTTTTACCGAACCATCATCTTCAGCTGCAAAACCGCAAATGAACAAGATGGGAAATAATGTTTAGATAAGATAAGAAAGCCTGGACAAGAATAAGCAAGTGGCGCCATCTGTTGGCGAAACCAGAACTAAAACATAATTTCTCTAAAAGCCGAAGGCAAATTTGGATTGGAATTAGGATCGTTAACTAGAACAGAAAGATTTTTATGAATGTGAAATGCCTCTAGAAAATCCAGTTCTCCAATGGAAGATGTTTTTTGAATAATTTTGGCAGCAGAAAAATTAAAAGTGTGATTTTCGGACCAACAATGTTGAGCAACAGAAGACTTCTGTGTTTCCTTTTTTCTAACATATGCCTCATGTTCTTTGACGCGAAATTTTAAGGCTCTCTTAGTTTGGCCAATGTAAATTAAACCGCACTGGCAAGGAATCCTATAAATACCCCAGGAATTCATATCCGGAATGGGGTCCTTGAGTATAGAAGTTGGAATTTTATTGATGGGAGAGTAAACAACCCGAAAGTTAAATTTCTGCAAAATATGTGCAACTTTATAGCTAATTGATGGAAAGAAGGGAATGACAACAGAATTTTTATAATCTCCTAAAATAAGAGTGTGGCTTTTAGTGTGTTGAGATGAGAATTTTTTAACTGCTTGATTAATAATGTTGGGTGAAAAGCCCCTGTCAATAGCTATTGCTTTTAAATAATTTAGTTCTTCGTCAAAGGCTAGTTTGGAGGAGCAAACTTGAAGAGCACGGAAAACATAGGAATAAAATGAAGCTAACTTTTGTTTAGTCGGATGACATGATTTAAAGTGTGGTGGAAGGCAAACCGAGCAGTTAAAAAATTCTCATCTCAACACACTAAAAGCCACACTCTTATTTTAGGAGATTATAAAAATTCTGTTGTCATTCCCTTCTTTCCATCAATTAGCTATAAAGTTGCACATATTTTGCAGAAATTTAACTTTCGGGTTGTTTACTCTCCCATCAATAAAATTCCAACTTCTATACTCAAGGACCCCATTCCGGATATGAATTCCTGGGGTATTTATAGGATTCCTTGCCAGTGCGGTTTAATTTACATTGGCCAAACTAAGAGAGCCTTAAAATTTCGCGTCAAAGAACATGAGGCATATGTTAGAAAAAAGGAAACACAGAAGTCTTCTGTTGCTCAACATTGTTGGTCCGAAAATCACACTTTTAATTTTTCTGCTGCCAAAATTATTCAAAAAACATCTTCCATTGGAGAACTGGATTTTCTAGAGGCATTTCACATTCATAAAAATCTTTCTGTTCTAGTTAACGATCCTAATTCCAATCCAAATTTGCCTTCGGCTTTTAGAGAAATTATGTTTTAGTTCTGGTTTCGCCAACAGATGGCGCCACTTGCTTATTCTTGTCCAGGCTTTCTTATCTTATCTAAACATTATTTCCCATCTTGTTCATTTGCGGTTTTGCAGCTGAAGATGATGGTTCGGTAAAACCATTGAAACTAGTCCTGTGAAAATTTTGTAAATTAACGCTGATTTTTGTTGTTTGACTTCTGAATTATGTTTCCTGATATTCAAAATCTTACTCCATACAGATAATATCAAACACGTGATGACGTGGCAGAGTTCCTTCAGTGCTCAAAATCGTTAGCTGCGTATTTCGGTACTCCTAATCGTTACTAGGGCACTTCGGTACTCCAAATCATTACTAGGGTTCTTCGGTACTCCAAATCGTTGCTAGGGTACTCCGGTACAATAAACCGTTACTAGGGTACTCCGGTACAGCAAACCGTTACTCCGGTATTTCGTTACTTCGGTACTCCAAATCGTTACTTGGGTACTCGGTACTTGAAATCGGTTTTCGGTACTTTTCAAAGTAACGGGTATTTTGTACCGGGTACTTGTCTGTACCCGTTACTCTCGTACCGGGTACAAGAATGTACCGAAGTTGCCCATCACTAGTCTTACATGTCTTGATAGAAAATATGAGTCTACCATCATAAATTCTATTTCTATATTTCTCTAAAGGGTGTAACACATGGCTCAAGCAGAACAATTATGGAGTTCATCACTGTAACTATTCCATATCAAAGTTCTTGTTATGTACTAGTTAGGAACGGAACACACTCAGTAACTGCAAATGTATACATATATAGTACCTACATGTATAATATACATATACACGACCTTCTCACGAAAGTCAGTCCTTACCGGGCTTTTATTTTTGAAACCATTCATCATGTACGTATACTTCCAGTTACAAAAATGTTTTAAATGACGCAAGTATTCCTGTTTCCGTAATTTTAAATTTAAAAAAAAATTATATAAATTACGAAATATAACTGGTACTTTTCCGTTTTGCCGGCGCAAACGATAAAGTCGCCAATAATGGTACAGCTGATGCCAAACGGAATATCTTCGCTGGTAACCTTTTACGCCTCAGTTTCAAAACAAGTCGCAACCATTTCTTACCAGATTGATTGTTTCTTTCAAAACTGGCATACAATTACATAGAATATTTACAAAGATAAATAAATTTATGCTCTAAGACCATTCACGGTAATTAAGTCAATTAGGATGCAATCACACCGCTCACCCGAAGGCGAAAATATAGAAAAGGCAAAATCAAGGGTTAAATTCATCAATTCTGATGAGAGTGCACTAGCGAAGTAAAGCACTATGGTTTTGCATAATTTCTGAGTAAGCTATTCGTATGAATTGAAATAATCCTTGCATTTAAACTCGTATTCCAAATTAAAATTTAACTTGAAATTAATGTAGATAATTACTGAGAGAATTAGATTTCTGTAGCGTAGTTTACGTGAGATAAGATCACTTGTGGTCACGTGATACGAACCGGCGAATCAGGATGTTGAACCATGATAGAATAGTAAATTCTTAAATTAATGTCTTTTGGCAAATTTATTGTCTTTATGTATTAGCTTTTTACAAAACTATGAACCATATTAAAATGTTTATGCCTACAAAATAAAAAATTCTTAGAATTAACATTTTTTAAAAATTTTTTTATGTATATACTGTATGCTGTCGCCTCAAAATCTGCTTGGCGAGATTTGAGCCGGCGAAACGGAAAAGTACCATATAACTCTTTATGCCATCCCCAGTTTTTATACCTATATTTAAGAAAATTTTATATTCATTATAAAAAGGATAACACAAAAAAATGACTGTTGTATGACGAAATTTATTTTCAAAATTCGAAATTTTTTATGTCATTTTCAACTTGTCTTGAAGGATCGGTTATTAAATAAATTAGAATAATCTGAGGTTTTCCTCCCTCTTAAATGCTATTCAGTGGCCTACCGGCGGCCCAGCCGTGAAAGCCGCTGAACACTGGCAATTCGGTCAAGTCCCGGCGATCTGGCTGGCTGCATGAGCTTTTTCGTGGTTTTACCCATGTATAACGTGAATACGAGCCATTTTTCCTTAACAGGATCTCTACGGGGCATCCCTCCCTTTCCGTATAGTGCCTAAGAAGCGGATAATATAAATAAGTAAAAAAAAATTTACTCGGTGGTATTCTTTTGTGATTTACTAGAATTTAACATTCTTTAATTTATAATTTTGTTTCAATTGGTATGCCGAAATAAATTTCGCAAAAATAATTTATAAGTTCTGAAACATTAGAGTTGTCTGGTTTAGTTCATTATCGCAAAACACACTAGGGCTATCTGCCTGAGGGGTGCCCTAGCGGAGGGCTTAAGGGAAATTGGCTCGTATACACGTTACACATTGGGAAAATACGAAAACGGCCATGCAGCCAGCCTGTTCGCCTGGATTCGAACCCAGGTCGGAACTACTAAGTCTTAGCGATTTTACCGCTTGACCGCTGGTAAGCCCTTCTGAAAGGTTAGAAATACGTTATTAATTTTCTTATGCACTTTTATTACTTTGGTATGATAAAAGTGCATAAGAAAATTAATAACGTATTTCTAACTTTCGTTCCAGCTTGCTGTCGCCTGTTTTCTTCGTTACTTAGAAAAATATGAAAAGTAGAGAAAATTTTTCGCGAATAGCCGCATGCCATGCACCAGCTTAGCTGTGTGTTTCTACACCAGAAATGTTCTATGAACTACGAAATTAGAAAAAGTACTTGAGTTAAGCCTTTATATAAAAAAAAGATCTTATTAGGGGACCTTACAGTACCATATTTGTTGGTTTCAGAATTCAGTTTTAGGTCAAGCTTCTAGGAAGGACTCGTTAAATGTGTTAAACAAAGAACAAATTTCTGCGTAACAACTAAAAATGTCCATTTCATATCTTCATTCAACCCAAGAAAACAGTGATCAAAAAAATATTTCCGAGTAAATCAATATACGCTATCAAACCTAGCAATCAGTTGTCGGAACACGATGCATCCATCTTCTTCAGATGAAACTTATTGTGTTCGTAAAATCAAAGTAAAGATCGATTCGTGATAGGTAGTGAAATGCCCCTCATTTATTTCACTTTTATCAATAGCTTTGTTATTTCTATATTTAAATTATCTTTCTAGATAAGAATAATTGTTTTCCGAAACAAAATGGACCGTTTCAAGCTGTTGCCAACACGTGACTTTTCACTAGTCTGAGTAAATTGAAGAACAACGAAATAAACCTTCATTTCGATTGCTTTTGTAAACCTGATTTTAGAAGTAGATTGAAAATTGATTTTACAAAGAAGGTTTATTCATATTTGTTCTTTTATCTTTAGAAATGAATGACGTTGACAGATATGTCTGTGTACTGATTTTAATTCGTAACATTTCTACTTTAACTGAGAATCGGATGAAATGTTCAGAAAAGAAGCTTTTTTCCTTGAAATAGGCAAATTAAGTTATAGCTTTTAAAAATTTTAAGAATGTTGGTAAGTGACACTAGTTTATTCTTCTATACTGCTACACGAATTCCCATCCTGACTTTTCCTGTCAATACCAGAACGCTGAATAAATAACGCTGAATAACAGTATAAAACCATTAAAGATGCCGCCCGATCGGGGTAATGGTTCGTGGTTCTGACTGCGGTACCAAAGGACCCAGGTTTGAATTTCGAAGAAGGTAAATGTTTCTAAATGTATAGTGTCTATGGGGCAGGGGAGCACTCTAAATATGCGGCGAGCCGAAAGTCCTCTCGAGAAACTGATGGTAGAAGACGAGGGCAGGGAGGCCCTCGGACCCGGGTCTTCGCCGATAACATCGCGGCAAAAACATCGCCAACGAAAACGTCGCAGAGAAAACAACGCAAGGCGAAAAGGTCGTGCTACAAAACATCGTGGGAGAAAACATCGCAAAGAGAAAACATCGCAGCTCTGAAACATCGAGGTACGAAACATCGTCGTCGAACATAAAGCGGTTCAAAAACTTCGCAGCTTAAAAACATCGTCGTCGAAAATATTGTGGTAAAAAATAAAGTATCTACAAATCATCGCGTGACGACAACATCGCAGACATGCTTTTTTAAGACTTTAATAACTGTAAATAGATATTCCCATAATTTGTGAGCGCAAGATAGAAAGAAGGATAATTTGTTTTTCATATTTTATATTAACTAATAATTTTTACTGAGAAAATAAGAAGGAAACTTAAGCATAGAAAATTAATTTTTTGTAAAGTTTTTACTGGTAATTTTTCATAAAAAGTAAAATCTATAAGTTGCATTTAATTTTCCATGCTTAAGTTTCCTTCTTACTTTTTCTGCAAACATTTATTAGTTAATAAAAAAAATGTGAAAGTAAAAATTATCCTTCTTTTTACATCTTGCGCTCACAAATTATTATGGGAATATCTATTTACAGTTATTAAAGCCTGAAAAAAGCATGTCTGTGATGTTATCGTCATGCGGTGATTTGTAGATACTTTATTTTTTACCACGATATTTTCGACGACGATGTTTTCTAACTGCGAAGTTTTTGAACCGCTTTATTTTCGACGACGATGTTTTGTATCACGATGTTTTAGAACTGCGATGTTTTCTCTTTGCGATGTTTTCTCCCATGATGTTTTGTAGCACGACCTTTTCACCTTGCGTTGTTTTCTCTGCGATGTTTTCGTCCGCGATGTTTTTTCCGCGATGTTTTCGGCTGTAACCTCGGACAAGTACCCGAGGTGCTCTCTCTTAAAACTGGAAGTGGAACTAAGCTAAAGGTCGGACTATCTCCTGTACGCTGCTCAAAGTTCTTGCAACGACATATACATTTGACTCCTTACATGATCAATGTCATGGGCTTCTGCTGACCATTGTCAGGCAAGTGAGATTGGCAGCAAAAACAACATCATTAAAGATCAATTTTTCTTCAGCTCAGGATAATATGTCAGCAGTGACGTAGCGTTTATAGAGTGACGCAGTGACGTAGCGATATAGCAGTGACGTAACCAACAACTCGTCAAAAATTATGCACCAGAGCGTCAAAAATCATGCATAGCGGCAACATTTTTATCCACTCTTTCCCCATTCGAGCTAGGAAGCTGAAGACAAAATACAAGCGTTAAAACTTGAGAATCTGTATTTTGTCAGTGCAGGGTCATGTTCCGCAGCTTTGAAATTGCTGAATTTTGTTTTTCTGCGTAATATGTGGGCTGCTGCTTGACTCAAAACAATTGTCCTTTAAATACTGATTCTAAAAATTAACTAACTTCCGAATACGATTTTCAGAAAAAATCTTGAATGTTGTAGAAAATAATAGTTTCAGCATTTTCTCTTCATAAATGGAAAACTGGGAAGAGTTCTAGAAATACTCAATTTGTAGTTTTACATAATTTCTGTACACAAAAATTCCAGATAACAGAATATTCACTATACTTTATAGAGTAATATCCAAACTTTTACAGAAATTTTAGCACGTATGTCGCAGCAAATAACGGGTAGCCATAATTAAACTGACAGTGCTTACAGTGTTCTGTAGCGCGATCTATTTGCGAGAATGACGTCACATTTTGTAGGAAGATTAAACAAGACGGGGGACGAAGGATTCCGAAAAAAAAAATTAGTTCCAAAAGTCACCGCTACGGGAATATTTGGCACTGTGTAATAGAAAATAGAGTGTTAAGAAGTGCAAATCAATACGGAAATTACCTTTTATTTTGCATTCAAATGAGGTTCAATGTGGGTGCCGTTGTTGTGGACCACATATTGCATTCTGTGCACAGTATGCACAACAGCAGAAAGTAACATGTCTGCAGGAATCTCCCGTACAGTCCGTGTAATGTTATCCTTCAAAGTAGCCAGGTCCTGGACCACTCCTTGATAGACCTTGGACTTAAGGTAACCCCATAGCCAGAAGTCGCATGGGGTAAGATCATGCTACCGAGGTGGCCATGCAGTTGGAAAGTAGCGGCTAATGACTCTTTCTGTTGTGAATTTCTGTCGTAGCATCTGTTGCACCCGTACAGCAACGTGTGGAGGGGCTCCATCTTGCATGAAAATGATTTCCCCCAGGCATTGTCTTTGCTGAAGTGCCGGACTGACAAAGCTGTTCAACATGTGGCGATTTTTCTCTCCGGTAATAGAACAAGTTTCAGGTCCTGTCGGGGTAATGTTTTCATAGAAGAATGGACCTACGATAAATTCCGTTGTGAACCCACACCAAACAGTTACCTTTGGTGAATGTAAGGGAATTGCTGTGACTGCGTGTGGTGGTTTGTCATCCCAAATTAGGCAGTTCTGGGTATTCACAGTTCCATTCAGGTAAAAGTGGACCTCGTCTCCCCATAAGATTTTCCACGGTCAAGTATCATCCACCTCCATTCTGGCAAGAAAGGTGAGAGTAAAAGTCAATCGCTTATCATAGTCGGGGTACAGTAACTCCTATACACGGCTGATCTTCTACGGATAGAAGCTGATAATCTTTCGTAAGATTTTCCATACCGTACTGTAAGGCATATCCATATTCCATAAGGCATATCCATAATAAAAGGTAATTTTATTCCGTATTAATTTGTATTTGTTAACACTCTATTTTCTATTACACAGCGCCATATATTCCTATAGCTGTAACTTTTGGAACTAATTTTTTTTCGCGGAATCCTTCGTCTCCCGTCTTGTTTAATCTTCCTACAAAATGTGGCGTTATTCTTGCAAATAGATCGCTCTACAGAACATTGTGAGCACTGTCAGTTTAATTATGGCCACCCGGTATATAAAAACGTAAATATTATTCGATAAAATATGCTAAACTCTGCGCGTATGACTTAAAAATTTGTCATGATCATAATATAACCTTTATTAATATTGCGTTTATAAAACCATTTATTTTTTAATTAAACGTAGAATGTTAAATATGTTTAAAACATTTTCTATGTGGGTCAATCGAATAAAAAGTTGGGTATTTTGAGCGTCTCATCTGAAATGTCGTATGACAGGCTTCATTATTACATACTCATGATTTGTCCAAGGAATTTACAATTCTAATCCTGTAGTAAAAGATCTGATGTAGATGACCAGGTTTTGAAAAAAAATTACTTTTACCTAACCCTCTCTATATATTATAAAAATACAGTCACGACGTTTTCAATGTGAACATTGACCCTGTTTTTTGATACAATGCTCCTATACCTGTTTTTATGGACTTTTTTAATGGACTTCTGCTTTTACTTCTATTAATGGATTTTATTTGCTTCTGTTTAATGAACGTAATGGACTTCTCTTTTAATGAGCTACCTGTTTTAACGGATGGGTAGCTTTCGCAGAGTGTGTACTCAAAATTTTCTTTGAAAACTGTGCCTTTTTGGTATGTTTCATGTAGTACAAACTTTCAAAAAAAACTTTCACTTACGAACAAGAAATATTCGCAAAGCACGAAACATTTTCCTTTAAATAAGTGCAATTTATAAGTACAATATTGTTCGTTAAAAGTATGCTAACCTCTGCATGTAGGACTTAATATTTGTCATGATCACAATATAATCTTTATTAATACTCTGTTTATAAAACATTTAAATAAATTATCTTTTACTGTTACACTGAATATTTACTTGCAACTTGGCAAGTAAATTTGATGTCAGCTGAGACTAGATGTAGAAAATATGTTGAGATACAACTAACATCTAAAAAAAAATGGTATATTTGCCATTATTATACGACAGTATAATAACTTTGAGAGATTTTGAGCTTTAATTTCGCATGTTTTTATTCGCTGAAATATCTTATATTAGCTGATTTCAGTCTTATAGATTTATTTATATAAATAATAATGTCCACTAAAAAAATCTTCTAATTCACTCTCAGTCTCAAACTCAAAGGGAAACGCTGTCGCATTTTTCATTCGTTTTCCGACTGTAGCTCTCCGGTTCTAGATTATATCTTCTCTCATTTCATGTTTGAACAGAAAAAAAAAAACTGTTTTCAATTTAAATAGATTTCTTTGGATTCCATTTTTATGTTTCATTTTACTTAGGATATAAAATAGTTCCATCTATATTCAGGTAAATTTCACCCCGCACCTTTTGTAAAACTAATATTACATTTTAAAATGTGTATTTAGGGTCTTTCGGAAATTATGTTTACCAGCGCTTACTTCTGTTGAAAGTTAACATGACTTCCGTTTTCCAAATATAGAAATATTTAAACAGTGGAATCATGATTTATTTATTTATTTAATAACTAATAAATATAAAATGTGTCGATAAGTATTCTATTCAGCTAGAGTTTTGGAAGGTTAAGAAGTAAGCAGAGTTCTTTCAAAAATACTTTTCCTCGCTAGATTCCGAAAATTTTACTTCAAATAGAATCATCGAAAATGTTTTATGATATTTACTTCGATACTTTACCGAAAAGTTAAAGTTATTTTTATTTCGTAACTCGTTCTAACGAGCATTCATTTATGATGTTAGGAATTTTCTAAGAAGTCCAGTTCGCGGTTGCTCATTGTTAAAATAGCCTTCTATCGTGTTTAAAATATTTTGGTTTTAATGCACTACTCTATGATAGAAAAGTTTCCTTCCTCACAAGACTTTGATTTTTTAAAGGGTTAATCTTTGGATTGAGGTAACTTGGCGATTTTTTGGCGAAATTTTGGCGACCAACCCTGCTACAGCAACCTGCTAGTTTTTGTTTGGACGCCATTTTGTTTTCACGAAGTAAAGGCATTTTTTTTAGTCCAAAGGGATTTGAATCCCGAAGGACTATTAGTTTCGTTTTGGCATTTTGCGTCGGACTCATAAATGTCGGTTCACTTTTCAAACTGTTGCCACAAAATGTTAGAGTCCTGCATTATATTTGAAGAAATTAAATAATGAAAAATCTGCATAAATGTATGTATATTTCTCATATTGTGATAAAACAACGGTACATAGAGTCATCGAATTTTGAATAACGTAATCCTCCAACGAATATGAGCATGTGGAAGACCAAATTTGAAATTTGAAATTTGTTTTATGATCGATTTCCTATTTTTTAAAACTTTGACGAATTTTTGATTAACAAACTCAAGGATTTCAAAGCGAGCAATGGCAACGTTGTGCAGAAAAAACATTTTTATGTCCAGCGCGTGAGTCTCTGTATCGGAAATTCTAAAGATAGGCTCGTTTTAAAACTATTTTGCGATATTGCTGTTGCACTGGATCTTATGGTTTAAGTGCGAGGAACATGATATTTAATAAAGAAAGGTAACACACAAAATGTTAAAAAACGCCCCTTTGGACGTAATTTAAAATCTGAAACATTTCAGATTTTTTTTTTTTTTTTTTTTTTTTTTTTTTACTCAACATTTTTTTCTAACAATCTGCTAGACGAATTACGCTTATGCTAGAACTTTTATGAAACAAAGTGCAGGACGAAGATTAGGTGCGAAATTGGGACAAAGTGCAGAATCGCCTACTGCTTGCCGCGTTTTAAAGAATTGCACATACACTGTATCATCCATGTACACGTCGACCTATTTTCACTTAAAAAAACATCCCAGAATTGCACAAAAATGGTATTGCGCACACTCTTGACTTTATCCATGTACACTGCTAAAGTCCTAGCTAGTAACCTTTATCACCTTACCAAAATGTCGCCAAACTGCCTGTTACCATATTCCAAAGATTAGCCTTTTAAAGTTCCAAAATAAATAATTCTTTCAAATTTTACGGATTTTTAAAAATTAAATATAATTAGATAATAATTACATTTAATTTTTAAATAATGCTTCAAAATAAACTAGCATATTTTAAATAATGCTTCAAAATAAACTAGCATATTTTAAATAATGCTTAAAATAAAATTTTAAACAATGCTTAAAAATTACAAATAATAAGAGATAAAATTATCTCTTTCTAACGTTTCCTGCCTAAGAAGTCTCATTTAAAAATAAAAGAGACTGTTTATTTTTAGAAAATTTTGATAGTTTAGTTTTTTTCTTTAAATATTTACATGAAAATTTTAAAAATTTAACTTTCAAACCTTTATTTTTACGAAGCTAAAAATGCTTTTAAGTTTCAATTAACTGACGAATCAACTGTCGTCGGAATATCCCAGTTGTGCCTACAACGATGCTATCTACCTCTATTTCCCTAGCCAGATTACTAAATATTTGGAAAATTTCTGGCGCCTTTCAGTTGTTATATTCCATTGATTCTCAGTTTTTGTTACTCAGCCCGACACTTTGGTATTATCGCAACCATCTTGGTAAAAGTCGCCAAATTTCCAGAAGTTGCCAAACTGTGGTAACCATGTGATAGCAATTCTTCAGTTAACCATACCGGTAACTGTAAGTTTGGAATAAGCGACGTCGCCATTTTTTACATGCTATTTTGTTTTTGTATTAGAAGCTCTAAAGGCGAATTGCGATATTTTTCGTCTTCAGATGAATTTTGAAATGCGCGTTTGTGCGTATGCCTGCAAATTTTGCCAAAGGGCAAAGAGTGTTCAGATTCAAATTTGATGATTCTGTATTTTAGAAGAAAAGCGTTTGGAAATGCAACGTTAATTGTAACGAACACGTCGGCTTTCGTAGCGTAACTGGTTCGAAAATGGTTATCTGCCACTTACTAGAGCAGTCAAATTTATATACTGCTGGAGAAAAGAAAGGATTAACGAAGGTTAAATTTTGCTTGGAAGTGTTACAAATGGCCAGTATGACTGCAGTAGACTGAAATAATTACATACGGAAGAGAGCATTTGCAAGTAGTTTTATAAATTGTCTTCCGGGATAAATATCTAATTAAAATTAAAATATACACCTAATAATATGTATGATACGAAAGAAATAACTTTCTCCGACATTACCATTTTTTAAATTATTCTTTTTCTTCTTCAAAAATCGCCAATTTTGCCAAAGTGTTAATACCAAAGTACTTTCAGTAACCCCCTTGTAATCACGTTAACCAATGTTATTTCTGTAAGAAATTATCACATCCCTCCATGTGTGTTTTCATAGAGTAAGTGGTTATCACACCCAGTTAGTTATTAAATAATATGTGGTTCAAATGCTAGCGAGGACAAAGTTTATTTTTCACGTTTTTTGTTCAGAAACTCCTAATACGTCGACAATGCTACGCAATCTTTTCTCTCATCATTTAAATGAAAGCAAATGTAAGGAATTACTGCATCCCTTCTTGCGTTCTCTAGTGATCCAACTGACAAACTAGAAGACCTGTGGTTTGAATCCCAAAGAAAGCACAATTAATTTTTTTATATATTCCTTGCTTCGAAAAGATTAAGAGTCCCTACCCTTTTCACTAAATTGAGTTCCTAAAAATACGCAGAAGATATTTTTAAGTACTTATGAATTACGGCAAGCACATTGGCGTAATCTGGCTATTTTTTACAGATGAAAAGTAAAGGTTACTTGTTGGCAACATATGAAAATTCAACATACTTCAATTAAATTCAAAATAAAAATTTCAATTTTTAAATAAGGATTACTTGATATATGAAAAATAAAATACTGACATTCGTTCTGATCTTTCTGGAGTTTTTTTTTTTTTTTTTTTTTTTTTTTTTTTCGATATTCTTCTCCTCGAGTACACAGCGATCTGTTTCCGCTTAAAAGAGTATCAGAGAATTGCAGAGACTTGGACATCACTCAAAGCATTTAATAGATAGCACCGGCTATCTATTAAACGCATATCCTCGTTGTTCTGTTCAGAGATTTTATGTCAAACTTCTGTGTTCCTGAAAAAATTCCACAAGAGCATATTTTAGAATTAAATTTAAGGCCCAAAATATCCCCATTTGCTTATAAAAGTCGTTAGAATACAACAAAAAGAACGCATGCGGAAAATGGCGACGTTGCTTGATTGGAAGATTGTTATGAGCATAGTTGCCAGAGTTTGGCATGCACTGAAATTTCGGCGACTTCTACAAAGGTGATTGAGGTAACATGTAAGTACCCTTTTTACTTCCTTGTACGAAGTAAAAAGGAAGTATTATAATCGCGAAAAGTTTCAGGCAGCATATTTCAAAGAAACTATCCATTTTTACCGCTATCGAATGCAATTTAACGATTTTTTTGCGTCATATCTGTACGTAAGGACAGAATAAAAGACTCTTTTCCTCCAAAAAAATTATATAACTGCTTTAAAATGAATTGTGAAGAGAATTTTTCGTGGCGTCTGTACGAACGTATGTACGTAGGTGCGTAGGTACGTATTTCGCATAACTCAAAAACGAGTAGTCTCAGAACGTTGAAATTTTGTATATAGGACTGCTATAACATGTAGATGTGCACCTTGTATTTTGGTTGCAATGGGCCGCAAAAAACGTATATAAATATATTTATATATATATCCTCTCTGTTACCCGGCTCAGTGATCTCAGTTTCTTTACTCTTATATGTTTGTAAATTGTACATTTTTTGCTTTAGTAATGATTGAATTATGTTGTTTTTATTTCCGGTTAAGGTTTTTATGCCTTTAGTAAATCTGTATGCAATATTTTTAGAATTATCAACAATTTTAAAGTTGTTTAAGTGCCGCTAAGCCTTTTTTTTATGGCGGCCATTGATTGTTTACATTTGAAACAGCAAACTAGTGGATTTGTTGCCAATCTAGAGAAACTTAGCTTCGCAACAACAAAGATAACGCATTCATTTATTATTGCCAATTAAATCATGCTTAATCCTTTCTGGAATTTTTTCGAGGAAATAAGTGTTTCGAGGAAATAAGATTTACTTCGTAATTTTTAATATAGATATTTTGAGTTTTTATGTATTTTTGCCTTCTCGCGAAGTGAGAACTGAATTAATTGAATAAGAAATACTCAATCGTCAGTGTAAAACTGTTTCTTTTTTGTTTTGTTTGCTTAATTTCTTTTATACATCGTTCTAGCTTTATTATAGTATTTGAATAGAACATGTGGCAACGATTAGATAATTCTATTCTTTAAATGATATAAATTTTGTGCATTATGAGTAATAATATGGACGAAATATATTACTGTTAAGTGAATCTAGCGCCAAAGTGTCGCTATGGTAAACAAATACTAGAGTGAATTTTAAAGAATGCATTTATTCTATTGTGGTTTATGCGCTGTCGGCGAAGTAGATTTAATTCAATCCAATAAGTTTAAATGAAATGCAAGAAAAAATGCTTATAATTTAATATTCCGTATAAGGAAGTCATGTGGTGTACACATCAGATTTTTTTAATTATAGTATGCAATAAAGATATACGCTGAATTAAGGCGCATAATACCCAATATACATACATTATTTATATGCTGATTTAAGTACAAATTATCATTATATTCAATAAATGTAAATATATACTATTAATTTCTTTGTGCTTATTCGATGCCCAACTTTCTCTGCTTTTTCGAACCACGATTGATTTCAATCATGTTATAGTGTTCTTTGCTCTTATATTTTTGATATAGTATGAATTTAATGATTCCGAGATCTAAAACTTCCCCTCTAATCTGAGCGTTGAAATTCCCATGTGTTAAGAGCCGGGATATAATTGACATACATCGGTTAGTTTAGATGGTTTGGTTTATTTAATTTTGACAAAGCGCCCGAGAGCTATTTGCCTAAGAGGAGGGATGTCTTCGTGGAGGACTTTCTAAGAGAAACTGTTTCGTATACACGTTACACATGAGGAAAACACGAAACCACCCATGCAGCCAGCCCCTTCGCCGGGACTCGAACCGAGCTACCTGTGTTCAGCGATTTTACCGCTCGGCCACTATTTATTAATTTAGATCAATCAATACATATTTGATAACATGCACTAAAATATTCGTACACCTGCTTATTGTTGAATCATAAACTCTTCAAAAACTGAAGGAATGAAGGTAAATTATTAGTAGTATGTGAAGGAGCTTCTTTTAAATGGAATTATTTTTACCACAATTCAATAGGGGCTCATTTATAAAAATTATTATAAATGATTGTAGCAATATATAAAATGCTTTTTTCAAAACAGTTAACTAAAACTATTTTAAGATCTTCCCTAAGGACTCTTAGATCTTCCAGTGTAAGGAATGTAAAAACTCAACTGTGTCTTCTCTGGTATTCGAATCGAAAATCTCCTGTTTCCCGGATCGACATGCTTACCACTTAGTCTACGAAAGAACGCATAGGTATATGTTATGATTTCTTACAATCTGTCCATTTAAAGCGCGAGTGGGAAGACAAAAGAGACCCAGCCGTCCAGATCCAATTGAGGATAATCACCGTTTCCCGTGTTTTAATACTAATGCAGATTTAGAGCACAGACTGTTTCATTTTTTGAAACAGGAAATACGAAACGATTCCTTTGGTCGGAATCCAAAGCAGGAATCTTTCTCTTGGTAGTTAAAAATGTTAATTATTTATATCGTAGTAGCATGTACAAAGGAATACTATAACTCCTTAAAAGTAACATTAATAACTATAGCTTTTAGTAAGCTTTTCATTTTACTAACTTCCTTCACCTTGTAAACCTCTCAACAGGGTTCTGCTGCAAAAATTTAGAATTAAACCTATAACTGTATTATTAACAAACAATATTCCTCAAAGCTATATAATTAATATCCTTTTTAGGGAAATACATATTTGAGCTAAGAGAAGTTGTCTGTAATATTCATCTGTTAAAATTCGAACAAATAGTTTGAGACGATGTGTTAGGTAAAATTATTTCACGCCTTTTTGTTTCGAGATTTTTATGATAGAATTTCTTTCAGCCCATCGATTTTAATGCGAAAATTGTAATATTTCTAAGCAATTTTCCTCTCCATTTAATGGTACCAAGAACTATAATGGGAATTAAGATTTATGGTATTCATAGGATACCCCGATAAGAAATTTCAACTTAATTAACATCAACTGGCGGAAATAAATCTTCCTTGGGGAATTTATAATGCTAACGAAATTAAATACTTTTTAAATTTCACTGTTTCAAGAAAAGGTTAAGAATTTTATGTTATGTTAAATCAAATAAAAGTTAAAACACATGTATATTTTACTTTGTTCGTAATATAAATCTTTTATTATAATTGCCGTAGTTAAACTAAGCTATAAGAGCATAAATTTATAGCTATTGTTTTACATAATTTAAACTATGATTGCAATAGATTTTTCATAAAATCACTGTAAAGAAAAAATCTTCGACGTGAAGCAATTCGTGAAAAAGTGTCATGTATTTTATTTATTTCATCATTCACAGCGCTTTTCTCTTAAAAGCCATAAAGTTACAGCACCAGAAATATCCATTGCTATCAAAGAGTGTCCTTTATGTTTTGTTTACAGTGCCCCGGAGTAAAATAAAAACATTTCAATAACTTAAGCTATTGCAGAAGTTTACTTCTTATATTGTATAACAGGATGCAATTTGCTTCTTTTGCTTATCTTTGTAGATATATTTTCTAGACAATTTCCGTTTCTAAATTCCATTCCCTTGGAAAAATTCGACTTTCATGTCCTTTTAGAATGTTATGGCACAGAGATACAGAGAATTTATGCACGAAGGAAAAACAATCAATAAGTTATAATTTCACTCTGGAAATTATCCTTTTGCAATGAATATTAACAGCCAAAAACAGACTTTATTCATATGGCTTTTAAGGCGTGGCTTTTCGATGGCTACCATATCAGTGTCATTCTGCATTAAATGAATTGACTTTGTAGAATGCTATCGCATTCCCTTCGTGCGTGCTGTCGGTAGACAGTGGTCAGTATGACTAGCTAGCAGTATGACTAGCCGTGGTTCGAATCTCATTGAGAACACAATTGATTTTTCACATTTTCTGATCCCATGTGTTTTATGATCACTACAATGGCGCACGAATTAAAGCATGGTAGACGATAATTAATCAGAACCTGGTTAATTGGGTCGGTGCTACTTTGGTAGACGGTTGCACGGATTTTGGCCATTTTGGGGCGATATTTTTTTGGCGAGCAATACGACTTATGGTAAACCCATTGCTAGACAAGTTGTTTAATGGTAACCGATACTTTGTTGTCATTTTATTTAAAAAATAATGCGTTTTATTATGCATAAATTTCGTGTTTTAAATATTATTTATGATTTCAAAATAATAAAAATGAATTTAATTTTGCATTTTTATTTGAAATAAAAATTTTATTGTTTATGATATTTTATGGAATTTTATGGTGTGAATGATGTAATGAATTACGTCACATTATTTTAAAAGTAATTGGTTTTAATATCTATAAATTTAATCTAACGTTTTAAACATTATTTATAGCTGTTAAATATTAAAATACTATTTAATTTTGCATATTTTTTAAAATATGATTTTATTATGAATAATTATTTAAATAATTTTAATTCTATGCGTGATGTAATCAGCTCCCTCATTGGTTACGAATATTTGTGCCTTACCGCGCCATTTTAAAATTTTATTATTCCTCTCTTCGAATTCCTCAGATTTCAAAGCGAATGGATGTGTCCGTTTCGAATATGAATGCTGTTATTGGTAATTACCAAGATTATTGGTATCGGAATAAAAAAAATGCCGTTTGAGACCTTATTTTGTCCAACCTTGCTTTCCTAATCAAAGATTTATTTATAAATTGTTAATAGCGTCAGAGGAAATTTATTTTAAATTTTTGGAGAAAACCTGGCTAATTGCTTCTTCAATGAAGTGTGAGAGATGTGGATCACACAGATGAAGATCGTTAGCGGACCCCCCCTTTTTTTTTTTTTTTTTTTTTTTTTTGTGGTATCAATATACGACAGGTTAAAAAATGTGAGTACAATTTTCTTTTACTTCATAATTGTTGTATACTTCAATTTTTATTAAAAAATTAATACAATGTTTTAAAAAATTCCTGAGATATTTATTGCCGCATATGTTTTAATGTTAAATAATTAAATCCTATAAAACTTATTTTATAGGATTTAATTATTTAACATTAAAACATTTATTAAGTAATATTTTACTTAATAAATGTTTTAATATTAAATTAAAAATATAAAATTAGCATTTAAGTAATATTTTAATTCTTTTAAAAGTCGGTATGATGTTTTTAATTCGATATTCAATTTAAGTAATATTTTAATCCAATTAAATGTTGCGCAATGTTTTTATAGCGGTGTTTTTATTCTATTATATGAAAGCAATAATTTAACCTTACTTTAGCATTTTATAGTCTTAGTAAATGTATTTATTTACATTTGCCAGCCATCTTAAAAAACGTTTTCAACAAAATATTAATCCATTATTTTTAAAGATATTTATTTTTTTTAAAGTTTCGTATACTTTACTATATGCGTAAAATACGTAAAACCAGCATTTTTCAAGATGGCTGACGACTGTAAAAACCGCGCCAACTATTTCGCCAACGTAAATCGCCAAAAATCCGTGCAACCGTCTACCAAAGTAGCACCATTGGGTCTTTTACCTCTTCCCAATTCACTCTTTAAAATGGGTAAGAATTTTAGGATCTGCATCACGTCGTTGTGTCTGCTGACTTGCACTTTTTTTTTTAATCCAAAAGGGCTTTGTCCCTGAAGGACTACTGTTTTCGTTTTGCGTTGGTGTTCACTATAAATATCCGTTTCACTTTTCAAACTGTTGCCACCTTTCTTTGGATTTTTCATTTCACATTGGATGTTATGCTGCCCAACTTAACTAGATCCTCTGAAAAAAAAAATCTTATACTTAAAATAATACTGCCAAAGATTGTTGACTTCTTATACGCACAATTTAGCTATACCATTGGCTGCAAATACATTTATGCTTTGCACTGATTCCCTGTGATCGGAAAAGCATTTTGAGTATTTAGGACAGAACTTTTGAGAAAAGCTGATTTAAAATACTGTTATTTATTTTTCTTCCTTTCAGTAAAAGTACGTTCATCTCTTCTGTTAACGTTTTTAAAAGAAATGGAAGCACATTTCATTCTTTCCTTTCCCCTTGAAATTTTCTCTTTATGTGGTGTTTTCTTTTAATACAGTTCATCAAATTGCAGGTTATATGTGGTTTAACTTCTTATCTGAGTTATTGTTCTTTATTTCTATTGCTTCAAAATATAGTGTATGATTTCTTATTGTTCCCTTGGCTCTATATTTTTTCCTAATGTCTTTATCATCTATTTTTACTCTTTTTGCGATTTTTTTTTTCTTTCGGTCATATTCCATATCTTTTCTGCCCCATTTATTCCCATTTTTTCTAGTTACGTTATTTAAACATAAATGTTACATGTTTCTCCCTCTTAAGAGAATTTTTTTAACACTTGATTGAGATCTCATTTTTTTACAAAGATTCGATACTATTTCCTGTTACTTAATTTTTTTTTTTTTTTTTTTTTTTTTGTAGGCAAGATTTATTTTAATTAACATGTTATTTCTTATGTTGAATATCTTTCCTATGCTTCTACTTTTCTCTCATCTCAACCAGAAATACGAACTAAATGAGTTCAAATAGCAAGCAAAAATGTATGTTAAGAGGGAGAGGACTGAGAATTTCAGCCATTAGCTCTGTAATTCTTCTACTTTATTTGCCGAATGGCAGCAGCATGACGTCTGTAAGAGAGTTTCGCTTTGCTAATATTACATTAGCTTGATTTTCAATTGTGTTATTATTCTTATATGGTATTTCTCCCGCCTTCTTAGCATGTCTTCGTAGTGTGGTTGTCTGCACGCTGGGCGCGTATTTCCAGTGGTCCATGGTACGATTTCCGGCGAAGGCATTGCTCATTTTTCACTTCTCCTGCTTCCAAAAAATACCTAATGACTCTACAATCTATAATATCTTGTTTGCTTTCTAAATCTTCAAAGTATGGTAGTAGGCTCACCCGTAAAACGTTTTAAGGTTTGTTAACGCTTTTTTGTAAGATACCAACACAGAGTACAAATTAACTTTTGGTTGCTTTTACTATAATTGCATTCTCTCAGTATTCTTGGAATCTAAGTTAAAGATGGAACGATAATTAGTTTATAATTTAAGAAGTTTAATTACGTACTTAGATTGACTTTCTTAAAATTTCCAGAGGCCGAGCGGTAAAGACACTGAACACTTGTAGTTCGGTCCAAGGTTCGAATCCTGTCTCGCTAGATGCTTGAAAAGAAACTGCGTAAGAACATTTCAGCATCAATGAAGTCAGGTCATTCTTTTCAAGCAATAACCAATTTGTAAATATTTTTTTTTGTTGCCAAACCATGAAACAAAACTTTGGATACTTCAGATAAATACGTATACGTATGACGTCATGACTTAACTGTAAGGTTACAGAGCAACTATTTCCAGTATCAATAAAAGAAATAACGTCGCAAAAACCTACCGTGTCGATTATCTTAATCTGAAACAACAACGTTGCCAACAGCAGCTATTTATTCAAAATGGGAGACGTCAACAAAACATTTTCCAACAACGTCAGAACATGATTTTATATAATAATAATATATTTAATGTTTATCAATGTTATTTTTATTTTATATTTTATTACACTTCCAAATTTTTTATTAACAAACTCAACGATTTGAAAGCGAGCAGCAGCAACACTTTTCAAAATAAAGCAGATTTTTAGGGAAAAATTAGCGTTTTCAGAGTTTTTAATTCGGCTGATTAAAGTCGTATGAAGATGAGTTTAGTCAAAATGACTTCCCACGAATTATTGGAACCCGGGGAGGGGGACGTCATTTGAAATTCAACTCCCCGCCGTTCCAGAGGAGATGATGCTACAAGCAAACAAACAGACAGGCGCGAAGAGATTTTAATAATCCTTAACATATAGTAATTTACCGCTACTGAAGACAAGAGAGTGTATGTAAACTTAAAAATCTATCTCAGTAATCTCTAACTTGAATAACAATTAGAAATGCATTTAATAAAATACTTTTCTTTACAGTAGGGTGATTTTTTGCGTAGTTGTTAACTTACTTTCTCTTAATTTTCTTTCATTCAATTCAAAAGATGGAATAAACTGCTCATGTAGAAAACAATTAAAGAACTGTTGTTACCTTTTTTGATTAAAACGATTTCACTCGTAAAATTCTTTATTAAATTTGCTAACTACAATTAAATTGGCATTAATTGAGTTGGCAATAAATTGAAATTTCTTTCTTTCAATTTTATCACTTTCATCTTCTTAAAACGTTAATTTACTGAGTGCTGTTTGTGGCCTCTTTATAGGATTAAGTAAATAAAATTGCTGAATGTGTATTAATTAATACTAAAATCTAATAACTAAATAAAACTAGCAATGAAAAAATCTGAAACGTTTCAGATTTTAAATTACGTCCAATGGGGCGTTTTTTAACGTTTTGTGTGCTACCTTTATTTATTAAATATCATGTTATTCGTTCTTCGCACTTAAACCATAAAATTGATTTCAACAGCAATATCACATAATTTAAAAAGAGCATATCTTTAGAATTTCCGATACACAGTTTTGCGTGCGGAAATAAAAAGGTTTTTTTTTTTTTTTTTTTTTTTTTTTTTTTTTCCCAGTGCTGCCATTGCTCGCTTTGAAATCTTTGAGTTTGTTAATTAAAAATTCAAAGTGTTACAAATTGTGAAATCGATAATAAATCAAATTTCAGATTCAAATTCGGGCTTTCAGATGCCCATATTCGAGTGGAGGACTACGTTATTCAAAATTTGGTGTGTCCAGGTACCATTGTTTTTTTACAATACGAGAAACATACATGCATTCATGCAGTTTCTTTATCATTTATTTGCTTTGAATATAATGCAAGGCTCTAATATTTAGTGGCAACAATATGGCTCTATTTACATTGCACATGATTAAAATTACGAAAACTGTCAAGAATTTGAACTACCATTGTTCAACAGTTTTACTGCTGCCGCCGCCGGTGCGCCTGCATGAACCATCCAAAAGTTATAGAAGTAAAATTCGATACAGAAGAAATTTCTCTTTATGTAATGTTTCTCTTTATGTAAGTTCTTTACACGCGAATATTTCTACCAGCTGTTGATATATCTGATTTCGGGTTGGATGTATATTGGAAGAAAAAAAGTCAAGTTACAAAGGCTTCAAATAAATACAACTTATTTATGATATTTTGAGGAGCTTAGAAATTTTAGAGCCAAACCCATAACAATAGGAAAGTTAAAGGAAATTTTATAATTATTTAAAATAATTTTCATTTGAAAGCTTTCTCTCCCTCTTCATGGCAACGTAAGGCTCTTAAAGATTGGTCCATTCCAAAATTTTAAATGAAACAGTGGGTTGCAACATTATATTTGGGATATTATTCTTGAGAATTTTTTCGATGCTATTATTTGATGATCAAATACTCCAACAGATTATTAAAAACCTGTTTTTTTATTTTTTATATGCATACGAATAAAATAAATGCATGTAAAAATCTCTGTACAATGGTTTGCAATAATTGCTTCTTAGATGCAATTTATTCATCATTTTTGGCCCCAATTTAGAAACATGCCTTTTAATGAGAGCAAAGAACAGGATCTGTATGCCCTCCACTTCTCCCATCCACGTTACTATTAAGTTTATAAGTTTCAACAAATAATTATTTGAGAGTTACTCGAGCAGTGGATTTTGTAGCTCTAACAAGCAATTTTCTTTTTTTTAAATTGATGGGTATCTGTTTACACGAGTTGGTCAAAACTAGCTTCTTAAAAAAAATAATATATGAGGTTCCTGTTCTAGATTATTTTGTTTCACTCGAATGATGGATTAAGGTGCTTCTTTCAGCCACACTAAATTGTACACCGTCATCAAAGAATTCATAGTATTTTTAATGGCATTTTACAAGGTATTCAAACATTTCCAATGCCATGCTAATACAATGCATAAAAAATCCGATGTGTACACCACATGACTTCCTTGTACGGAATATTAAATTATATGCATTTTTTCTTGCATTTCATTTAAACTTATTGGATTGAACTAAATCTACTTCGCCGACAGCGCATAAACCACAATAGAATAAATGCATTCTTTAAAATTCACTCTAGTATTTGTTTACCATAGCAACACTTTGACGCTAGATTCATTTAACAGTATTATATTTCTTTCATATTATAACTCATAATGCACAAACTTTACATCATTTAAAGAACAGAATTATCTAATCGTTGCCACATGTTCTATTCAAATACTATAATAAAGCTAGAATGATGTATAAAAGAAATTAAGCAAACAAAACAAAAAAAAAACAGTTTTTCACATACGATTGAGTATTTCTCATTCAATTAATTCAGTTCTCACTTCGCGAGAAGGCAAAAATACATAAAAACTCAAAATATCTATATTAAAAATTGCGAAGTAAATCTTAAACATTTATTTCCTCGAAAAAATTCCAGAAAGGATTAAGCATGATTTAATTCGCAATAATAAATGAAGGCGTTATCTTTGTTGTTACGAAGCTAAGTTTCTCTAGATTGGCAACAAATCCACTGGTCTGCTGTTCCAAATGTAAACAATCAAGGGCAGCCATAAACAAAAGCCTTAGCGACACTTAAACAACTTTAAAATTGTTGATAATTCTAAAACTATTGCACACAGATTTTCTAAAGGCATAAAAATCTTAACCGGAAGATAAAAACAACATAATTCAATCATTTTTAAAGCAAAAATTGTACAATTTACAAACATATAAGAGTAAAGAAACTGAGATCACTGAGCCGGGTAACAGAGTGTATATATTGTTGTGTGCGTACGGGTTCGTTATGAAATGAATGCACAAGTCCGATGAAAAATGAACAAAAATTTATTATTATCACAACAGAAATGCTTAAAATTTCTCAAATTATCATGCAGTATCACAATATCTCACAGTAGTTATCTTTTAACTACTTAAATGTACAATAGAACGTAATTCAAAACAGCTAAAGAACGCTAATCCGCGAATTCGCTATAATCAACAACGGCAGTTTTCTAAACAACAACAAACTAAGCAACTACTACAAACTGAGATGTTTTCCTCCTTTTATAAGATTTTAAAATCACGCGCTACAATTTTCCAGTACTTTCTCGAAATCAAAAAGAGATATTTATTTATTTAACGCACGCGCTCTTGTATTTTTAATTTTTCCGGCTTAGCTTTCTTTTAATATTCGTCACGCGCTGCACTGCGCGAGAAATAAAACCAATTAATTTATAATTGAACTAATATTAGCTTTTTAAATACCAAATTCGTAACACTATGTATAAATATATCTATATACGTTTGGTCCGGCCCATTGCAATCAAAATACGAGGTGCACATCTAAATGTTATAGCAGTCCTATATACAAAATTTCAACGTTCTGAGGCTACTCGTTTTTGAGTTATGCGAGATACGTACGTACGTCTCTTCAGAATTTATTTTAGAGCAGTTTTATAAGTTTTTTGAAGGAAACGAGTCTTTTATTCTGTCCTTACAGATATCACGCAAAAACATCGTTAAATTACATTCGATAGCGGTCAAAATGGATATTTTCGTTGTAATATGCTACCTGAAAGTTTTCGCGATCACAATACTTCCTTTTTAATTCGTACAAGGAAGTAAAAATATGTATCCCCATTAAGAGATTTTTTTAGATTAGGAACTTTCATGTACTTATATAAATTAGTAGTTTACCAATCAAAAACCCATAACAGATGTCTCGAAATTTTGTTTGTGATTTTTTTTTCATTTATTTGTATATTGTTGATTATTGTGAGTCTATAATATTGCAAGAGGTTTCCGATGCTATGTGCACCACAAAATTATTTTATTTATATTATTTTATTTTCACTACATACCAGGCTTCCGTCCTAAGATAAAATCAATCGAAATATGCCTGATCTGTAGAAACCATCTACCGTCCAACTCCGCCACTACCAGACCGAGCCCATCAGATCAGCGGCATTTATTGAATACTAAATCAAAAATATTTTACAGAAGTCAGTATATGTATGTTACAGAAACATCTTTGCAGGCTAAACGGCTGCCACATAAATAATCAATACAGAGTGTAATACATAATCATCACCTTCACATGCAATTACAAAGTCTTTAAAAGCATGTTCAAGTCTTGATATTCATCATAGAGTCGTTCTATATAGAAGTGCGTAATTTTTATTAAAATATTTATTTGGTGTATATGTGTGCAGGCCCAGAGGCTATTCTGTCTTTGTCAAGGGAAGTGCTAACCATCTCTCCTTTCATATAATACATTATCGTATCACATTATATAGATATATAACTACAAAAAAATTATAACAAAAAAAATTAATGCACCTGAGCAGAAACGCGTCCGCCGAAAACATCGCGGAGAAAACAACGCAAGGCGAAAACGTTGTGGTACAAAACATCGTGGGAGAAAATAAAGCAAAGAGAAAACGTTGCAGTTTCTAAAACGTCGTGGCACAAAGCGTCGTCGCCGAAAATAAAGCGGTTAAAAAATTTCGCAATTTAAAAACATCGTCGACAAAAATATCGTGGTAAAAAATAAAGTATTTACAAATCATCGCATGATAATAACATCGCAGACATGCGTTTTTCAGGCTATTATAACTGTAAAATTTAATAATTGTTTAATAATTGTAAAAACTCGCATAATGGTTTGTGAGCGCAAGATGTCAAGAAGGACAATTTTTACTTTCATATTTTTTTATTAACTAATAAATATTTGCTGAAAATGTAAAATGGAAACTTAAAATATAGAAAATTAATGCAATTTATAGCAGTTAATAGAATTTCAAACTGACATAGTTAACTAACAAAGGTTATTAATAAAATATTCTTATAAGTTTTATTGGTAATTTTTCATGAAAAGTATTATCTAAAAAAGAATAGGGGAAAAAAAAAAGATAAGTAAAAAATTGCTAAGAGTTAATTATGAGATAATTTTTTTCACTTTTGTTAATCTGATACTCTTATAATAAAAATTATTTCTTGTTTTGCTTAAATTTGTTGTTTTCCTTTTTTTAATGTATTAATTAATAAAAATATAAATGTGAAAATTATCCTTTTTTCCATCTTGCGCATACAAATCATTATGCGAACATCCTATTGCAATTATTAAAGCCTTAAAAAATCATGTCTGCGATGTTATCGTCATGCGATTATTTGTAGGTACTTTATTTTGTAACACGATATTTTTGACGCCGATGTTTTTAAAATGCGAAGTTTTTTAACCGCGTTATTTTCGAAGACGATATTTTGTACCACGATGTTTTAGAACTGCGATGTTTTCTCTTTGCTTTATTTTCTCTCACGATGTTTTGTATCACGACGTTTTCGCCTTGCATTGTTTTCTCCACGACGTTTTCGTCCGCGATGTTTTTGCCTCGATGTTTTCGGCTGTAACCAAAAAAACGTTTGTTCATGTGTATTAATTACTTGTCTCTCAAACGGAATAGTAGTTAGAATCGCTGACTTAGGATTTAGGATTTAGGTATAGGTATAGGTAACGGGAGGCAGTACCGAAGGGCCCGGGTTAGAATATCAGAGAATGTTTCTAAGCGTATAGTGTCTGCGTGTCGCAGGGTACTTAAAATAACGGCGAGCAGAAATTCTCTCGAGAGGTTGATGGTAAAGAAAGGTTCACCCTCGGAATCCCATCAGGGATAGAAGCTTAGCAGTTAGCAACGCCAGGCAATACCTGGTATGCCTGCATAGATGTACATGTGCCGGCCTTGCTTCAGCCTGTACCTGTATTAATTACTTGCTATGTATCTCAATTAATTCGATGTGATTTATATTGGTGTATTTACAAAAGCAATATATCATTATACATATTTAGTTGCACCGGCCGTTCATTTGCGAAATTATCGGGAGTTCTAAGAAAAATATCTGCATTTAATCTAAAAGTGTAGTACATGCACTATTCTCATCTTGCCTTTTCCAGCTTAACAACTGAACACTCACGTATAATGTGAGCGGCATTTTGTTCTCTTCTACAAAGACGGCTTTCAGTTTATTCAGTTATTCCTGCAAACATTATTCAGTTTGGAGCACACTGCTCCTAGCGTGTACTGGCACCCCTCTCAGCAACAGATGTCCTTAATCAAGATGGGAGTATATGTCGGTTAAAGCAATATTCTTTATATGTGCGCCCACTGATGCTTTCATTCCCCATTATGATTCGTTTTGCGCTAGCCCGAAATGGACAAGGCATAAGAAAAAGGAAACTGAAAGATAGTCATGAATCTTTGATTGTACTAAATCTTTTGATACATTCAACATTCCCAAGTAATAAAATTTTATCCTTTGTAAAATGCATTGTTTATTTCTAATAGTCTCGATTATTGCTTTCTGTTTCAATACACTACATAAGTTCTTAATTAGTTCAAAGCGGCTTTGTCCCTGAAGGACTATTGTTTTCGTTTTGCGATTCAGCGTTGAATCACTATAAATGTCCGTTTCACTTTTCAAACTGTTGCCGCCAAATGTTAGAGTCCTGCATTATATTTGAAGAAATTAAATAATGAAAAATCTGCATAAATATGCGTACATTTCTCGCATTGTGATAAAACAACGGTACATAGAGCCATCGAATATTGAACGACGTAATCCTCTACGAATATGAGCATGTGGAAGACCCAATTTGGAATTCGTTTTATGATCGATTTCATATCTTGTAGTGGTTTTCCCCATGTGTAACGCGTATACGAGCCTGTTTTCCTTAAAAAGACCTCCACGAGGGCATCCCTCCCTTAAGGCAGATAGCCCTCGAGTGCTTTGCGTAATCTAATAAACGAAACCAAACCATCATATTTTGTAAAACTTAACGAATTTTTGAGTAACAAACTCAGGTATTTAAAAGCGAGAAATGGCAACAATCATCTACGGCGGGTTAAAAAAATCCTTTTTATCTCCAGCTGGCACGGAACTGTGTATCGGAAATTCTAAAGATAGGCTCATTTTAAAATTATTTCGCGACATTGCTACTGAACTGAATTTCATGGTTTAAGTGCAAAGAACATTATATTTAATAAATGAAGGTAACACACAAAACGTTAAAAACAACGCCCCTTTGGACGTAACTTAAAATCTGACATCTTTCAGATTTTTGGGGGGGGGCTTGTTTTATGTTTTTACTTCCTTGTACGAAGTAAAAAGGAAGTATTGTAATCGCGAAAAGCTTCAGGCATCATGTTTCAACGCAAATATCTATTTTCACCGCTATCGAATGCAATTTAACGATGTTTTTGCTTGACATCTGTTCATAAGGACAGAATGAAGGACTCTTTCCCCCCAAAAAAAATTGTAAAACTAATTTAAAATGAATTATGAAGAGAATTTTTCGTGGCATACTTGCGTACATATGTATCTCGCATAACTCAAAAACGAGTAGCCTCAGAACCTTGAAATTTTGTACATACGACTGCTATAACATGTAGATGTACACCTCGTATTTTGGTTGCAGTCGGCCGCACCAAAAGTATATAAATATATGTATATAAATATCCACTCTGTTACTCAGCTCAGTGATCTCAGTTTCTTTATTCTTATGCGTTTGTAAATTGTGCATTTTTTTATTTACAAATGATTGAATTATGCTGTTCTTATCTTTCGGTTAAGGTTTTTATGCCTTTAGTAAATCTGTATGCAATATTTTTAGAATTATCACAAATTTAAAAGTTGTTTAAGTGCCGCTAAGCCTAATAATTTTTGCCATGTCGGCCATTGCTTGTTTACATTTGAAACAACAGAATAGTAGATTTGTTGCCAATCTAGAGAAAGTAAACTTCGCAATAACAAAGATAACGCCTTCTTTTATTATTGGGAATTAAATCATGCTTAATCCATTCTGGAATTTCTTCGAGCAAATAAATGTTTACGATTTACTTCATAATTTTCAATACAGACATTTTGAATTTTTATGTATTTTTACCTTGTCGCGAAGTGAGAACTGAATTAATTGAATGAGAAATACTAAAATCGTCTGTGAAAAACTGTTCCTTTTTTTTTTTTTTTTTTTTTTTTTTTTGTGTGTGTGTGTGTGTGTGTGTGTGTGTTATTGTTCTTTGCTTAATTTCTTTTATACATCGTTTTAGATTTATTGTAGTATTTGAATAGAACATGTGGCATCGATTAGATAATTCTTAAGATCATATAAATTTTGTGCCTTCTGAGTTAAAAAATGAAATCCAATAGCCTATATCTTCCCATGGTTTAACGTTTGGAAAATTAAAAGCAATGAAAGCAAACCCACTATAATATATTTCCAAAAGAACCCTTTCAGAAGACATCTCAACAATATCACAATTAATAATATCTCCATCCCAAATGAAAAATGTGTTAAATATTTAGGCGTTTATCTCGATCAAAAACTAACCTTCAAAAACCATATCGAAAATATCTGTAAGAAAGCCAACTAAGCAATAGGCAGTATCTATGCACTCATAGGAAGAAATTCTAAACTTAGTCTCGCTACAAAAAGAGTTATTTATCTACAAGTTATCCGCCCGATTTTACTGTATGGTTCCCCAGTGTGGGCTGCAACTTCAACAACTCACCGCGAAAAAAATACAGAGAATTCAAAACAATAATTACAAATGCGCCTTGGTTCGTACGACACAGCAATCTCCACAATGACTTAAAAATTAAACCCACGGATTCTGAAATTCTTAAAGCTTCTCATAACTTTTTTATGAAATGTGACAGTCATCCTAAGAATATCATCAAAAAACTAGGAAATTATGATTTCACAATTGAGCAATGTCACAAGAGGCCCCGCATTTTTTACCATAATAGTCGGTGGTAATGTTTATATTTTCGTTTTCTTGTTATTTAGCCAAGATTTTACTTCAATTTCTTTACTTATAAATTTACTTATCAAATTACAAAGCGCTATGGACTTTGTTCCTGCCAAAGCAGGTAGACTTTGTGTGTAAATAGTTTTTACTCTTGTGAAACGTTTCAATGTACTCCCAATTGTGTTTTTCATCATTTTACTTAGCAATTATTGCTTATCAGAAGAATAATTTTTATAAAATTTTAAAAATGCTTTACAATACATCCTGCAAGAGATGGCGCCACCAGAGCTCCAGTCAACTAAAATGCTTTTCATCCCTACTAATAGATGGCGCCTCATTTGTTTAAAGTTTACTTATTCTACAGACAGCGGCACAGGACCCTCCGTCGCTAGTAATCTCTGAGTTCTAGCACAGCATGTGCACAAGTACTTCCATATTATTGGATACAACTTACTCGATTCTTCACGCATTTAAAAGTCAAGTATAATATATTGGTAAAGGCCGTTAATGGTCGATTGCCTTTTACTAAGTGATAAGACATAGACATATAGTTAAAAAATGATTGAAATGTACTGTTAAGTGAACTTAGGGCCAGAGTGTCGCTATGGTAAACATATATAGTGAATTTTAAAGAGTGCATTTATTCTATTGTTGTTTATGCGCTACCGACGAAGTAGATTTAATGGTAAACAAATATAGTGAATTGTGTAGAGTGCATTTAATCTATCGTGGTTTATGCGCTATCGACGAAGTAGATTTAATTCAAGCCAATAAGTTTAAATGAAATGCAAGAAAAAATGCGTATAGTTTAATATTCCCTATAAGGAAGTCATGTGGTGCACACATAAGATTTTTTTTAAATAAAATTTATACTTATTTTCATGTAAGCCATAGATGAGATCCAATGATAATCAACTCAGATGAGTCATAAACGCATATTAAGCTTAAAATATAATCAATTACTTTCTGGTATATCCTGAACTTAATAATCACTTTTCACCCCAAAAGGAAAATAAACCCTCTGGAGTTTCGCTCCTGCTTAAAAACATAAGAATTTACAGCAAAGAACTTAACTGTCCACTTTCAGTTTCGCCTTAAGCCAAGTTAATTTCCTTCTTAAAACTAATTGCGTCACCCGTAATACTTTTTGAAGAGCATCTTTTCCAAAAGATTATGTACTAACAACTCCGAAACTCATTACTTGAAAGTGATTTTCCTATCCCCCTTTCCCCAGGACTGGATAACATTTAACAACTATCCGAAAAGACATTCGAAGAAAAGTGAAATTTTTAATAATCTCTAATTTCTGGTACACTTGTTTACCGTACTTTAATATCGTATTAACCTTTTTCGAGATATTTGAGCATCTTTGCCAAGCACTCAAATGAAGGGCGCTGCTTGAATCTCGGGAAGTATTTTGATGACAGAAATTGCTAATAAGTTTAAAATACGTATCTGTAATAACTTTAATTTTGTAAGTGTTAATAATTACAAACTTTAGACATCACGTGAAAGAGTGAATTTATATATATCAAAATCTCAATAATTATCACCGAAAATAACCATTTAATTACAATTTCAATGAAAAGCAAAAGCTAGTCAATTTAACCTATTTAAATTTTGGGCGAAATATTTTTCATTCGTTTTTTTAGTAACTCAGCATTTAATGTAATGATTTAATTATTGCATGACTGATCATTTTTAACTACAGTTAATTAATTGATAAACGGATTTTATAAAAAATTTCCTTATCAATTAATTAACTGTCAATTAATTAACGATCAATATCATGCCTTTCAAAAATATTTATGTAAAATTGATAAAAGTTTTAAATAAAAAATAGGCATGATTTTGGAAATTTTGAACACTAAGAACTCCTAAAAACGAATTAAACTTTAAAATAAGTTTTGTTTACATTAATATTTTTCATTTGTCAAAATAATATTTTTCATTTATCTAAATAACTCATAGAAAATTTAAAAGCATTTATTTTATTAATGTAATGATTTAATTATTGCATGACTGGTCATTTTCAACTACAGTTAATTAATTGATGAACGGATTTTATAAAAAAAATTCCTTATCAATTAATTAACTGTCAATTAATTAATGATCAATATCATGCCTTTCAAAAATATTTATGTAAAATTGATAAAAGTTTTAAATAATTAATAAGCATGATTTTGGAAATTTTGAACACTAAGAACTCCTAAAAACGAATTAAACTTTAAAATAAATTTCGTTTACATTAATATTTTTCATTTGTCAAAATAATATTTTTCATTTATCTAAATAACCCATAGGAAATTTAAAAGCATTTATTTAATTCTTTTTCTTAATTTTTTTCGTACAGTCATTGATGAAGAACTTAAAAGCATTTGTTTTATACCTTTCCTTAGTTTGTTTATTTTTTTCCTAGTAGCTTCCATTTAGTAACATGCAAGTTTAGATATTAATTTGTTTCTTCACCTTTCTTCACAGCGAAATACATTTCTCCATTTCTTTTAATAGTTAACGTATAAGGTATACTCTCCCTCCTTCCAGCGTGCCTTAGTGGTGTAACCGGTCGCACACTCGACGCGTATTCGATAGGCCCACGTTCGAGTCCCGACTAGGGCATAGCTTGTTTTCCCTTCTCCTGCTTCAAAATATCCTAATGAGTCTATAGGCGAAAGTATTAATGTTTTAAATATCAATGTTACATTTTTTTAAATTTATAAATCGAGTTATACTTTATCCATACAGTATATTTTTTTAGTAATCTGAATTTTGTATAGAAATAAGAATTTTTATATTTATTCCACCATTATTACCAATATATTTTTCATAGGTTTCATTTATAATGTAAAATGCGGAATTAAATATATTCTTAAGACCTATCTTTAAAATAGCTCATGAAATTAGGAATTAAATGTTTCCACTGTTACTTTATGTTGCTAAAACACTCAAATTAATTAAGTGTACTCAAACGAATACTAGGAAATTTACGATAAATGGCTTAATGTAATTAGAGCTTACCATAATGAACATAAAAAGCGTACGCGTTGAAACAAAATTTTTGTAATGTTAATTGTCCTCATATTTCAGTATTCCATTTAACACATTTTTCAATTTTTCTTCCTACTACACCAAAATTAAACAGAAAAGTTAAAATGTGTTTACTCAACACGCCGTGAATATTTTCTTTTTGTTCTAAAGGCTGCTAAAACATGAATCTCATCTTAATTTTTCCATTTACTCAAGATAACGTTTAAAGCAAAATCCAATTAATTTCAGCCCTCTCTCATTAACGGACGGTTTTAATTTTATTTCATTCTATAAATTTTCCACGAATTACTTAATTATGTTTAATTAAGCAATTTTGCAAGAGATTGTGCTAGTCTTGTTCGTTTTTACTGCTGTAAATATTATTTAACTACGAAATACTTCAACATTTTTAAAAATTAACCAATAACAGGACTTAAAAATGCTTCTGAAAATTAAGAGATAAAAGATTTTATTTTGTTTTACATTACAACTACCTTTCTCGTGAAAAAATTTGAGCTTCCATGAAAAACATTGTAACTAAAAACAAGTCTTCAATCTGATATTGCTTACATTATTTAGCTTGTAAATTGGCCATATCGGCTATTATATAATACGAAGGTTGCTATTTATGTTCCTGGTCTTGGCAACAGTAAGTGTTGTTGTGTTGTTAGGCGACCGCAGACGATTCCAATCGAAAGTTTGATATTTTCAACCATAATTTCTTCAGAATATTTTGCCATTTTAGCGTGATTTGTGTTGCTTACAGTAAACTGAAAAATTCATCTCAGACAAAAAATGGAATTGACTCGTGAACATTTTTTTCGTGCAATTATTTTTCACAACATTCGACGTGGATTATCAAGACAAGAGTGCTTCGATGAACTTAATTCTTTATACAGCGATAACGCACAGTAACGAATTCAATCGTGGTCGACGTTCGCTCCAAGACGAATTCTGCGAAAGTCGTCTAAATCGGTAGTTCTGCCAAAACATAACGATGCTATGTGTAAATTGACAAAGTAACAACATCGTGTGACATACCATGAGACTGAGGCATCTTTGAGCAAGACAAGCATCAATAAGATATTGCATGAATATTTGGCCATAAAAAAAGATTTGTTTGCGTTAAATCCCGCATAATCTGACAAACACTCAAAAGAAGGCTCGTGTCGTGTAAGGAAATGTTGGAAAAATACGTTCAAGGTGCATCAAAGTGTGATGTGTATACTATCCACACAGATGATGAATCATGGATCTATACATATGAGCCCGCAATAAAACAGCAGTCGACTGTATGGGGTCTTCCTAGACGAGCCAAATGCAACTAAAGTTGTTCGCGGAAGAAGCACATCGAAGCAAATGGTTGCCTTTTTCTTCGGCATTACTGTTCACGTGGCGATAGTGGAGTTAAAGCAACACAGGATTTCAACACAGGATTGGTCAATTTCGAATGGTACATTTACTTTCCAGAAGTCATCGGAGAAATTCGGAAAAAGCAGATGAAGAAGCGAATCATTCTTTATCAAGACAATACGAGCTCTCACACATCGGCTCAAACAAAGGAATTTTTGACGAGCCAACACATCGAATTGAAAAGTCATCTGCTTTACAACCTTGATTTGGCACCCAATAACCATTTTTTATTCCCGCACATCAAAAATAAATTACATGGTCAACGATCTGCGACACTGGAAGAAGCGGTTGATGCATTCAAAATGCGTGGAGTTACCTCAATCGGAGGGTAAAAAGTTCTTCGTAAATTGGTTCAAACGCATGTGAAAGTGTATTGATCTGCATGGAGAATAGTTTGAAATACAATAAAACCAATTTCGATCATAAATATTTGTTTTTTCATTGTTAGGCCAGAAATATATATAGCAACCCTCGCCCGGTACACAGGGATTTGGCGACATTCGGGAGGCGATAAAGCTTGCATTCTGTATCGTTGGTTTGGGGGAAATTTGGTAGGCATTTTTATAGTACTTTTGTGTTGAGTTGTTAATTGTACAGTCATTTTACAATCGTAAGCGTGACTGATTTTACGTTTAGCCATTTATAGTGATCTTTTTAATCTTGATAGCGGTATTTTTTATTTATGATGAGCAGTAAAGGCTTCATTTTGGTGTTAGTGACGATTTCCAAAACCGTCCCAAGAGCGTACCGTGTACTAGGATTGTACCTCCATATTAAGTCACCAGATATACTTCTGTCGTTAAATGCATCTTAACCTGAAATTAATCCAAAGCTTATATTTTAAAAATTAAAAAACACTATTGCAAATTTTTATAAACATTTGCATTTCATTGTTTATAATTAAATGTTTAATTTATTATTTTCTAGTGCTAGTTGTCTTTACATATTTACTGATTTGATACATTTTGCATGGGGATTTTACGTTTGTTTATTGTGTGTTTGGTTTAATTTTTGGATTTAGAGCTATTTGCTAAGTTTATATGGATTTATTTTAAATATTATTTTATAGATCTTATGACTTTAAATCAATTAACACTGGAATTGTAAAGCTAATTCAAGCAGAATTAGCAAAGGTTTAATCGAAGCCACAGGAGCGATTTTTCCCGAGGATGCCCAGATATGTTTATCCTTTCTTTGAAAACTACTATAAATAAATTGTGTCAGCTAATTCACAGTCTTGTCTTGTTTATACAGTTATGAAAAGCAATTAAGAAATTCAAATGTCTTTTTCAGAAATAATTTTTAAATATGCATGTTTTTTCCTAACAATCAGTTTTTATTTTCTGACAACTGTGTAATTTTCTTCTTTGACATTTTCATTTCATCTAATTTTTACAGCAATGAATTGCATTATTTTTCGTTCAGCGAATTGTAAAGGCCACTTTCGGTATTGCGATTACTTCGATCATATGCTCCGATAAGGTTTTGCCATGCAACAACATCTTGTAGTAATTTAGCAGTTAGTTCTCTATGTGAATTCTCTGTTAGCGCACGTCAGTGGATTTTGTATACGTTGACCTCTTGTTCTTCATGAGGCTTTGTTCGATATTAATAACTGTTCCATTTATCAGTGTTTGATTTGATGCATCACATTACGCGGTACTATTCAGTTTCGAGGGCCGTAAAAAATCGCCAGACTATTGTTGATGCCAATGCTGCCAAAAATAATTGCGGCAACCCTAATAATTGCGGCAAGAAAGGAAGTATAAATAGTAAATAACTATTTAAGATTCATGTTTTAATTTAGATGAAAGGTTAATTTCATATAATACTTCTTTATTATTATGATTTATATGAAAAAGGCTAAACATGACTGAATGGAAGCATAAGAGTAAATAACTATTTCAGATCATTATTATAATTTATATAAAAATTGCTAAACATAACTGAATGGATGCCTGCATCGCTATTTCGCTACTGACTTATCGCTAAAACATAATTTCATCTCGTTGGTTGTTCAAACGTAATTTTCTATAATGACTGATGCCTTTTCTTTGAAAATATTCTCGGTAAAGTGCAGAATCGCTCACTTATTTGTTTGCCGCTTTTTACAAGGGTAAAAACAATTGGATTTTTGTCAATTTTCTTTTACTTTTTAAGTGAAAATAGGTCGATGTGTACATAGATAAAGTCAAGTGTGTGCGCAGTGCCATTTTTGTGCAATTCTAGGATTTTTTTTAAAAGTAAAAATAGGTTGATGTGCACATGGATACCGAGTATGTGCAATTCTTAAAAACGCGTCAAGCAGTGGGTGATTTTGCACTTTACCCAAAATTCTATTGCCGACTTTTCGTCATGGGCAATTCCCAAATTGTTAAATCCACAGGATATCAAAAAAGGATTTAAAATCAAAAAAATGATTTAAAAATTAAACTAGTATTTCAATGGCGTCTTAAGAAATATAGAACTACATAAACTTACGCAATTTGAAATCAGCGCGTACGCTAGATTTGGCGCGCTGCTAAATGTGCGCGTTTGCTAGATTTGGCGCTTTTGCGCGTACATTTTCGCTGCAATTTTTTTACGGCCCTCGAAACCGAATAGTACCCATCACGCCTAGGAATTTAACTAACTCAAAGAGAATGGATTTCCACTTTTCATCATGTTGTTAATCATTTCATCAAAATGAGTTTCTAAACCACCAGTATGTTTTATATCACACTAATGCATTTTCTTATATTGCTCACTATTAATTCACGCCATGTTTTTACAAAGTTTTTGATTTTCTAGCTCTCCCAAAATTCCGTTCAAGTTGGCTCATTCCTCCTTTATTTAGTAGCTTTTATGGCTTTTAAAAACAAGCGACGCAAATAATGTAATCAATGATGTCATATTTAGGGGAAAACTGGTTGTAATTCAAAATTTAAATCACAACGGCCAGTCGCATAACCTAAATTATTATGTAATATTAATAAAATCTGAAAATACATTTTCTCTGCAGCAACAGTCTTTTGTAGATCAACAGTAATTGGTAAACCAATCTTTAAATAAAGTTGCTGTGATCTATGCGTTTGTATTTTAACGCCAGAACTGTGGGAAATCTCAATTTTATTCAATTTGTAAAGGCTGTAAGGCACCGATACGGTTTTATTTTGAAATACTCTGCTACATTTCTACCTAATAACCGTATGAGATGGTCTTTTAAAGTTAAATAGCAAAATTGCGATTTTTTTATTGCCTTCGGTATAGGTGTGCGATGGCACCTTTTTCTAGGATAAGCTGTTTCATCAATGTTGACAATCTATTTACTATTATATATACTTTTTGTACGATTTATATGATTTTCCATAATTGTTTCGAATATCTTGGAGCAGCCTCTTTACTTGTCCTGACAGATTCTCCAACAATACGAACATTCTCGTTGCTTTACACAGAAAAACTCTTCATTTTTGTTTTTTGTATCATTAATAATTCTCACGTCACTGTAGAGACTTAATTTCACTAAAGAGAACTAATTCTTAATTCTTCGATCCATTTGGAAAATAGCCTCTTCATGTCTACCGTTCATTTTAGAAACTTATTCTAATAAATAAGAAGCCGTAAATATAATTTGCGATTTGTACAGCGCTTCCTTTTTGATCAGGTTTTGAAAATTATGTTTTATCTATTTCTTTTTCATGGCCTGTTTTATTAAACAACGCATTTTTAATGATACTTGGTTAATTCGATCTTTTGTTCTAAAATGAACCATTCTTATTAGCAGAATCATTTTGGCATTTTCTTCGTACTATATTTTAAATAGTTATATTTATTATATTAAATAGCTATTATTTATTATACATTATTATTACTATATTTTAAAGGTTATTAAAGTTTAATTGCAACAAATGGAGTTTACTGTACAACTTATCGAAACCTGATACATAGGAAATTAACCCATATTAACGTTCACAAAAGTCAGCTGCTTATTTGTTCTAAGTAGCTTATACATTTAAAGCGGCAGTTGTGATTGCCCTGATCAGCAATCAAAGTAGCGTCATTCACATGCTTCATGCTTTGATCTATGCTTCTAATGACAGCTCTCAGAACCCCAACACAGAGGCAACAAGATGAATACAAAAGGAGGCTAATGGGTTATGGTCTTTCCTAATAGCCATATAGTTCTCACAATGTAACTTCATAATGGAAATGAGGTAGTTCATGAGTCCTTGTGTAAATCAATAAATCTTACAGCAATTCTATTTTTAGTCTGCGAAGTACCAATGTTCTTTTGAGGGCGAAGACGAATTGCAGTTTCTCTGCCAAGATCTTCTTAGATTAGTTCTGTAAGGTTCGCTGTGGAGCCAATTCATTTGGGTAATATTCTCACTTTCCATAAAATCATGCACTAGATTAATCCTATATGGACGAGCTTTGTCTTCATGAATGTGAAAGGCCAACATACAGCTTTAACATCTCATCTGTTTGCAAGAAAGCCTGTTGCTTGAGTCCTGCGCACTTCTTCGAATAAAACAGTGTATTTAGCATAGTGATGAAAAAAATCTAATTCAGACCAAACATATAGGGGCCGTTCTGTACATAAATGGGTTCCGTTTCAGCATATCACTGATTCTTGACGTCATCTGGAGACCATCAACTACATCTGGAGATAATCAGGGACCAGCTACCAGTTTCAATGTCCGAGAAAGAACATATGATTACAGAGTTTAGTGGTCTGGGCAAGTATCGCGTTGGACGGACGCACCAAGGCACAGAAAAAGATTTTAGTTCCCTGTCTTCGTCTTCTCAAGGTGGAGTTTGTCGTTAGTTTATTTTTATGCATGGTGACATTCGTTCACATATCTTGGAGGGCTAACCTGGTGGTATCTTGAAGAGCTATCTTGAACGGCTAACCTGTTGAAGTGCTAACCATAGGCCTAACCTGGTCGATCATTTTATGAAAAGTTAGAATATTTGTCGAATGGATTCCCATAGGACTAGCTCCCTTTTTCGCGGAGAAAAGAAAAGGGTGGATTGGCCGGCCACATCCCCAGCCCTGAACTCCCATAGACCATGTTTGGTTCTGGTAGTTTATTGTTTGTTTTGCTGTTGGTAGGGTAATTCAACTCAGCTTCGCCTTCCCAGAGTCTTCTAAGTCCCAAAAACAATGTTGCTGCAGAATCGTCTAACATCATAAAATTTATGCAAAGCCCAATTTATATATGCTGCAATAAACAATTCTTGGCGTCCAAAATGCCATGTTATTTACTGCATCATTTTCTTTAATACCGGATCAAGAACAAAAAATATGATTGGAAACTTTGAAGTGTGATTTGGTGATTCGAAAACGGTGAAACTTCGTAAAATTCAGACTTTTGAAAAAAAAGTTTTAAAAAAAAATCGTTAAGTGAATTTTACAAGAAAAACTGACGTATATCTCAGCGTTTCCCAAACATTTTTGACCGCGGCCCAGTACGAGATTTTAAATTTTTTCGCGACCCACCTTATAAAAAAAATTATTTACAAAACAAATTTTATTTTTTAATAAAAATCAAAATTCAAGTTATTTGTTTGTTTATTTCATACACAAAAATTGCAAAATAATTATATAACAAAAACATAAGTAATTAAAGACAATCCATTATCTTCATTTAAAACTTAAAGTAAATTTTGTTTTACATATTTTGACCTTAGTGCGAAGTGATGTTGTTATTCATCACATAGTAATTTCAAATTAGGGCTTAATGATGTTAATTTTATTTTCAAATTAGGTTCGATATCCAATCTGTTTCGATGCTTATTTTTTAAGTACACCAAGGCTAGGAACGCAGTTTCATACGTATAAGTGGTGACAAAAGGCATTAAAAATTGTATCGCTTTTCGCTCACGCTTGGATATTCCTTTTGACAGCACAAGCAAAAATTAATTAGTGGTACAGTTTCAAATACTTTTTTAAGATCGGTGTCGCATGAAATTTCAATTAAATTATCAACTTCTTGTTCACTAAGATTAAGCATTTCTTCCTTTTCAATATCGACAGAAAAAGGATCTATAATCCACATATTATTTGAAGAAATAATCCGGAAAGTAGTCTTTAAAACTATTTATTAGCTCCGAAAGATGTTCTTGAATTGAAACTGATAGTGTTTCAAGATGTAAACCGTTTTCGTCGTAGTTTGAATGGGTTTCAATAAATTTATATAATGTTTCAAAAGCTTTAAAATTTTCTTTTAAAAGTCGTTGTTTCCACAGAATCATTATTTTAATTATTGCAGAGACATTTTATGATACTTTGAAAATATTTAAACCAAAGTCTTGCAAATTTAACCACTCGAAATCGTGGAATCTATCCTTAAATGGAAAAATAGCATCTTTTTTAGATGGTGGGTGTTCATTCAGAAATACCAAGGCTTCCTCTTTTACCTCAAACAGACGTTTTAAAACGTTTCCTTTTGAAAGCCATCGTGAATTACAATACATCAGGAGGTGTTTATGATCACTCCCCATGTCCTTGCATAATTCGATAAAAAGTCTGCTACAGTGTCTCAAAAAAGTGATGGGACACTTGTGCTTTACAAAAGGAAACTGCAATAAAATAAATTTAAAAAACATGTAGAATTTTTTGTGGGTGTGTTTCATACTTAAATTTAGTAACAATTATTACATAACATACATTTTCTCAAAATATTAAAATATTAATTTAATAAAAATACAATTGTTTAGAACGGAGCAGAAAATGGCTCACTTAACTGTTGAGGCACTTACTTTTCTATCAAATATTTATCCAAAAATTTTACTTTTTAAAAGGTTTTAATATTTTGTTGGATTTCCTTTTACTTTTAAAACATGATTTAATCTTCTTGGGATGGATTCGACTAATTTTTTTGTGATTTCTGGAGTAATTTTACCCCATTCTTCTTGAAGCACCGATTTTAATTGTTGTTTTGAAGAAATGGTGTGTTTGCGAATTCTTGATTCCAATTCTTGCCAAATATTCTCTATGGGATTTAATTGTGGAGATTGTGGGGGTGTTTTTATTATTTCAGGACAATTATACAGCAGCCAGAGTCTAACGTTCAAAGCACTGTGATTGGGGTCATTGTCCTGGTAGAATTTAAAATCGTTATGAAGGTTCAATTTTCGTGCTGAAGATTTCAAATTTTGATTTAAAATGTCAATATACTTGTACTGATCTATTATACTGTCAATAAAAACAAGATTACCAACTCCAGCGGACGACATACACCCCCATACCATAACTCCTCCTCCACCATGTTTTACTGTCGGCACCAAGTTCTGTTTGCGAAATTCTTCCCTGGGTTTTCTCCACACCAAGATTCTACCGTCAGAACCAAATATATTAAATTTACTCTCATCAGCAAATATAACATCATTCCAGTAATCAGAATTCTTATTTATGTTGGATTTTGCGAAAGCCAGTCTGAGTTTTCTATTCTTTTCACTTGCGAAGAATTTTTTCCTGGCTGCTCTACCGTGATATCCAGTAGATCGAATTACTCTTCTAATAGTCTCAGAATTAACAATTACTCCATATAATGCTTGTAAATCAGCAGTAACTTTAGGAGCACTCATTCTTGGATTTTTTTAAATATTTCGAACGACAATTCGCTTTATTCCATTGGATAGCTTTGATGGTCGGCCAGTTCTTCTTTTATCTTGGATCATATGATTCTTTTTATATCGTTTAATGATATTGAAAACTGTTGAATAACTGAAGTTAACTGTTTCAGTAGTTTCTCTAATAGATTTTCCACGTTCAATATGCAAATTAATAACTAATTTTCGAATTCCAGGCAAAGTTTCTTTACGTTTAGCATTCATGGCTGCACAGAGCTAAAAAACACAAAAATTCCAAAACAAACTGGAGAGAAATACTGCAGACGATTTTATAAATTATTGGCAATTGCTTTTGAGTAAAAATAAATACCCCAAAAGATATTTTTATTTCTTACTTCAGACGATTTTTGTTGCATAGTACGTAGTGTCCCATCACTTAAGTGAGCCATTTTCTGCTCCGTTCTAAACAATTGTATTTTTATTAAATTAATATTTTAATATTTTGAGAAAATGTATGTTATGTAATAATTGTTACTAAATTTAAGTATGAAACACACCACAAAAAATTTTACATGTTTTTTAAATTTATTTTATTGCAGTTTCCTTTTGTAAAGCACAAGTGTCCCATCACTTTTTTGAGACACTGTATTTAATGGACGAGAGTTTATGTAGTTTAAAAACTTGACACATTCTTCCAAAGTCATGTTTCAATTTAAAGGCATTCATTTTACCGCCAACGCTTGTTTATGGATATTACAGTGCACCCATACACAATTAATTGCTAATTCTTGAATTTGTTTACACAAACCTTTATGACAGCCTGCCATTCCACGTGCTCCGTCGCTACTTAGCTCAACAAAACTTCATCCAATCAGTACCGTGACTAGTGGCCAAATCATTGGTAGCCTTAAAAATTTCATCTGAGGTCGTTCTTGTCGGTAGCCTTTTACAAAAACAAAGAATTTTCTTGTATGGTGTCTTCGTCAATATATCTGATAAAATACATTAGATTTGCATTATCCTCGATATCTGTGCTTTCATCTATTTGCAAGGCAAAAAACTTGCTCTTTTTTACTTGAGCAACTAGTTCTTCTTATAAATGTTTCGCGCAATCATCAATTCTCCGTTTAACTGTATTATTTGATGATGGTATCGCCGAAAATAAACGTTTTTCCTTTATTCCGCATAAATTATTTGCGATAATTTTCAAAGCGGGAAGTATTAATTTTTCTCCACTATGAAGATACCCAGTTTCAGCTATTAATTTGGAAATTTCAAAAGATGTCAAAGGTTTTTTTTTTTTTTTTTTTTTTTTTTTTAAGCAGCAATCAATTTATTTTTCTTATCAGTAAAAAAGTTAATTGGCTTATCAGAGTACTCAGAATGGAGTGTGTTTAAATGCCGTTTCAGCTTTGACGGTTTCATACTTTCATTTGAAAATTGCTCATTGCAAAATAACACATACCGGTGAATTATTTTGACTGCCGCCGGCAATGAACCCAAAACGTAAATATTCGTCACAATAGTTGCGAGTCCTACGCTTTACGCTTGTTATTTTGGCGCTGTATATTTGCTTTAGGTGCTTCAGGCACAGTTTCTTCACGACCATGATGTTCAGCTTTGCCCGTGTTTGGTTGATCATCATCATTTAAATCTGCGGTTTTCTTGATTCACCATTTATCCATTTTAAAAAAGGTTGAAAGCTTTAATAAAAAGAATTTTTTTATTACCGATTTATAAGAAAAAGTATTTTTATTACTTATCAATATGAAGTTGCTATTAATAATAACTATTGTCAAATAAAATAGGTAACAAAAATTCAAACATAACCTTGTTCTGTGCGTAACGTAAGTTTACGGCGCATGTACCGTAGAAGGCATTGAAAGACGAATCGAAATCAGCCAATCAGAGCATCCGAATTTAAATGGTTCGGTAGGAAACGGTGGTAAAGAGTTGCCACCTGCAGTACTTGAAGAATTTTTGTGTTTTTACAATTTTTCCCACGACCCAGCTGAATTTTTCTGAGACCCGGTGCCGGGTCGCGACCCACACTTTGGGATTAGGCATTATTCAATTATGGCAAAGCACACGAGGGATATCTGCCTAAAAGGAGGGATGCCTTCGTGGAGGACTTTCTAAGGGAAACTGGCTCGTATACATGTTACACATGGGGAAAACCACGAAAACTCCCATGCAGCCAGCCCGTTCGCGGGATTCGAACCTCGGACCGAACTACCAGTGTTCAGCGTTTTTACCGCTCGGCCGCTGGTGGGCCACACTTTGGGAAACGCTGATATATCTGAAAGTTTTAAAACATTTAAGGATGAAAATTTATAATAATATATGAAAAATTATACGAATTAAATTTGTTTTAATATATAGTTTTGTCGCCTTTGTTGAAAGGAAATTCGTAAACAGTAACTCATGAAGGCTTAACGAATAATAAAACATGCGGAGCCCCTTGATAAAGATAATAGCTTATACTTTCGATAATAGAAGATTTCGTTATTTTAAACGCTCACGCTTTTGTTATTCATAATATGAAATTGTAGATGAAGTTTGTAAAGAGAGTTATTTAATTTCTTTTTTCCATGAAACTGTATGAGAAATTAGTTTTCTTCCGTTAGTTCATTACTTACTTTATGAGTTTAAAATAAAAGCATATCTCCTAATTGTTTTTATTTCCATCTTTTTAGGCCCAATGATACACTGCCAATCAAAGTAACTGAAAAACATTTTTTCACAAACTAAGTTAAACAAGTCTATTACCTTAAATAATTAATAAAATCCAGTGATTTTCAAAAATCAGAAATTGCATTAAAAATTCATATAAACCTTTTTTTTAATATTTTCCCGCTCTATCCAACTGTACAGACAGAAAAAATCTGAGAATTTCAATGTGTTCGTTAAAAGAAGATACTTTTGAAAATTGTTTTCAGATTAAATTTTAAAAAGTCTAAATCCGATTTTGAAAATCTCAACTCAACTAAATTCGTTTCCCTTCCATAAAGAGCGTGTTATGCAAAATTTGAGCTCGATAGCTTAAATATGACGTAGTTTAAAAATCGCTGACAAACTTTTGATCTCAACATCAAAGAGCTAAATAAAAGAACACAAATGCGTCGTAATTTTTAAACTTTTACTGGTGCACGGGTTGAATGAATCGCCACATAGCAGACAAAAAAAAATTATTGTCATTTTACCTACGAAACCTGAGTGCTTAGTAAATAAACATTTGTATACGTGAAAGCACAGAGTTCAGTTAACTTACCCACGCAAAATCATGTGAGAACTTTAGATAAAAGACAGTAATCTAGCGTGTAAACATATATCTCTATTTGCGCATACCAAAGAGTTAAATGTATTAAGTATGAATTTTCTCATCAAATATAAACAAGCAAACATTTAATTTTTATTGAAAGAAAGAGTGAAAACATTCTGCAATTTTCAATACACATAGTTTCATCTTCAAATGAAGATTCACTACATTCACACGCAAGAAATAACTCTCACGCTAGCGTTCCATTTCCTTTTAATCTTGCCTTAATATGAGTGTAAATAAAACGGATTAGAGGAATGTTTAAATGTGCTTGTCAAATAACATTAACACGCGAAACAGCGATCTGAAAGCGCCTTTAATTCCAAGGAGCCTGAAAATCTGATTTCCATACTCGAGCGCTTCATAGCTCGATCAAATTCTCTAACTCTGATTTCGAGTAAAACAGACCAATCTGTTAAAATGGATGACATGCCTATGGCTCAGAATGTTAATTCAATTGCCAACTTTCTCCGAAAGATCTGAAGTTTTCTTCACAGAGTACTAGCGCCATCTATTGCTTTAAATAATCATCAATGGTTTATAGAGGAAATTTAAGCTAGTTATCTTAGTTGCGGAAACACCAGGGTCTGATTTACTTACAACGATAAATAGTGCATGTGATCCCGAGAGTGTTTTAAAGTAAACTGTGAAAGACTAAACCTTTTTTCAAGCATTTCATTGATTAATTTTTCTAAATAAGCACACTTATTAATTTATTATGAGTAAGGTTACCAACCTGAGCTCTCATTTTAGCGACCCTAATTTTGGAGGATTTTAATGTTTTTTGGCTCAATAATAAGCTCATCCCACCCAGAGTTCTAGACGAAATTTTAGACATTGTCTGTAAGACATTGTCTAAAATTTATGCTTATACTTTTCAATACTCTTTAAAGAAAGAAAATTTAAATCAATCAACTTCGTAGAAAATTTTATGCAGTAAGCAGTTTAGTTTCCTAACTATATAATCCTTTTATATAGACGCCTTTTAAATTGTATAATAATTTACAACAATTTTCGCAGCATGATGTAATCGCTAAATGTTACCGGAATAAGATAATTTGGTTTATTTCTATAATATAATGTTTTCCAACATGTTGTGTCCCATGCACCACTTTCACCATTGCTAGAAAATCATTCTTTGGAAAACTCAAAATATGCATACAGATTTCTTTAGATTTAGATTATTTTAACGTGTTTTATGAATTAAAGAACAAAAGTATAAAAATTGTTGATAAATGCCAAAATGTGAATAAAAGTAGTTGTTGACGCCAGAGGTGCCATCTGTGAAAAATATGTAATATTTGTGTTCTAAAACGATGACGATGATGTTTTTATAGCGCCACCTGGCGGCCACTTGTATTGAGTTTTTTGAGTGTGTTCTGAGACGCCGCCGACAGGTGAACTAACTATGCGGCTTTTTGAGTAATTAATAAATTTGACTATACAGTCCATTTTTGAGTTTTTGTGTAAAGTGATTTATTTAATTATGAGTTTTACTGAGCTATTGACGGGCCCAGTAGTTTTTTTATACATTTATAAACTAAAACTAAATATGTGACAGTTAAATAAAACTAAGTACAGACCCTATCCCCCTGAAATTATGAAATCCCTTCTAAGGGGGAATTCCCCCCCTCCCACCGGTTGAGAATCCTTGATGTAATCTTCGTGAACCTAAGCATTTGGTTATTGTAATTATTCATTAAGTTTTTGTTATTGGCTTAAAAATTTAGATCTGAAAGTTAAGCGTGTATTTAAGATTAAGTTAAATCAGTTTTAAAACTTCGTTATTAAATGTCCGTGTTAAAAATGCGCGATATCGAATCCAAATAATGCAAAAAATAAATAAATAAGTAAAAATAAAACTAAAAGGATTTACCTCAAATTCTAGGTAAACATGATGTTATTACTACAGATATATCTTTCGCTTCCTACATACAAAATTATAATTCCCTACCCATATCTTCTTGAATTTCTGTCTCGATTTCTACGGTTATGTCCCACTTCAGTTTTTCCCATATCAGGCCTTTTTGTAAACCATCCCACTTCAGTCTCTTATTAAGCGGTGGTAAGAAATTCCCATTTCAGCCTATCCATTCATGTTCCTTGCTAAAGCGAAAATGCAATGGACATGACTGTAAAATATAAATCAAGCGATATTTCACAGTGGCTCTCCGCTTCATATTCAGACATTGTTGAGATACAACACTGATTTCACTGTTGTTGATATCTCATAAAATTAACGTGAACAAATTTTATGGATTACAAAAGACATGGTAAAACATGTGTTATCTTTTCGTCCAGTATCTTTTTTTCCCATCAAGAGCATTTTTGTGGTTTTCCCCATGTGTAACGTGTATTCGAGCCAGTTTCCCTTAGAAAGTCCTCCACGAAGGCATCCCTCCCTTTAGGCAGATATCCCTTGTGTGCTTTGTCATAATTGAATAATCCCAATCCCAATGCCATCAAGAGTGAAAGAATAAGGAGAGAGGCTGAAGTAATCCGACATTGATATTCTTACACCGAATATCTGCAAAAAAAAAAAAAAAAAAAAAGATCTGAAGTGATTCAATTTTTATTGCCATTTCCAAAATCCTGAAGTGAAAAAGGCTGAAATCGTTCATCACAGGCTTGATAACAGAATAAATTTTTAAAATTACTTAATAAGTTATTTCTGGAACGAAACGTTTTCTATAAATTTTATATTTCATGCGAGTTTTACTCTACTGAGCTCAGAATTTGGTAAATAAATTCGTCTAAAAGTCACCTAAGATTCTTGATTTAAAATTGATCAAATCAGAAACGTCAGCAAAAAGTCATAATGCCTCATGCAAAATAATGGTCCATCAAAAATCTAAGTGAGATAAGACTTTATAGACGAAACAAATCATAATAAAGATTAAACCTTTTTCAATAATAGCAATATCATATGTATAAGAATATCAATGTATAAGAATTCACCTCAAGTACGAGGATAATATTGGAAACGAAGAGAAACCACTGATATCAAGAAATGACTACAATCGAATGAATTTGGAATTGGGTATTTATTCTATTCAAAGCAAAAGCGACTATACCCATGTAATACAAATTCAATAATAATTCGAGCTGATTTGTAATTCTTTGTTTATAGGCAAGAATTTTTGACAGCAAAAATCTCTATGTTTGCATATTTATTTTCAGAAGTTTGGATATTTAATTTCAGGAAGGTTACGCATACTTAATTTCAGAGGAGTAACTTAAATATCAGTTACATGCTTTGGTTTGAAAGCTGAATTATGCAACGCTTTTCAACATAAATGTTGATAGTATCTATGCATAGATACATTCGGAAAAATCGTCTTCTAATTTTTCTAATTTTCTCGTAAATTTTTCCATTCATTCTTGATTTTCAAGAAAAACAAAGCATTTTCTGACGTTTTGCAGCAAAATAAAATAGAGCTCAATCAGATCGATTACCAAAATTCTAAAGAATACTTAAAATTTAATAAAAAAAAGCTATCACACTTTTCAATCTCCGCGAAATTTTTTAGAGTGATCAAAGATGTGTAAAAAAAACCGATCCAAAACGTGGCATTTGGAGTCGCTCGCATCTCTGAGAACAAGCCACAGATTGGCAAACGTAATGTATCTATAACTTACAGAATCGTTGTGCGATAAAGACGTACACGTAGTAGGTAGCATGCATGTCGTATGCTAGAGACTATTGCTTAACTTGTGTGATACAGAGCATAGGCATATTCAACATCCAACAAATAGTGTTGTGAAAGGATAAGTATATTATGCGATTAGCCAAAGAGCTCTTAATCATTAGGTGACACAAAAGCACCCAACTCGCGGCACGATTCCAAACACTTTTTTATATGATGTTTACTTTGCCGTAAAACTCCTTAGCTACAACTGTCCGAAAATACAAAATAAAATACGGCAAACTTTCGCAAGAATTTTCAGTCAGGTTGTAAAGTAGAACACAAAGTGGCACAAATTGGTTAGGGTTTGTACACTGGGAAAAAAAAAAAAAAAAAAAAAAAAAAAAAAAAGATAGTTCTGTATCTCCCGTTCTACTAGGCTTTCTACTGAACCGATTGAAGAAATTAAAACTACGTTTTTCGTTTAGGTATTTTAACACAAAATCCGACTTTTACTGAAATGACATGCCAATTGTTTTCCATATTTCAATCCTACGACTTATTTTATGCCTAAATATGTAAAAATGTATCTATAGAGTCGTTATGCGATAAGACGTACACGTAGTAGGTAGCATGCGTGTCGTATGCTAGAGACTATTGCTTAACTTGTGTAATACAGAGCATAAACATATTCGACCTCCAACAATTAGTGTTGTGAAAGGATAAGTATATTATGCGATTAGCCAAAGATCTCTTAATCATTAGGTGACACAAAAGCACCCAACTCGCGGCACGATTCCAAACACTTTCTACACTCATGTCCATAAATTAAGGATAATTCGGAGTCACGCGGAAATCGAACTCAAAAATAAATATATCACCTGTAAAATCACTGCACACATCTTCAAGAATCATATGCAAATTTCAGGAAGTGACCAGATGATACCGATGGTACGTCACAATGACGAGAGTGTAAGAGAGTGATATATAAGGAATACAGGCAAAGAAGTAAAATTGTTCGCAAGCGCTTTATAAGCATTTCAGTGCAATAACCGAATAATTATTACACAAACGACGCATTTCGATGACTTTTTACGTGGTAGAATTATCGGCCGTCTGGAATGTGGGCGTATCCAACTGAAAGTATCAGAAGAACTTAGAATTGCCCAGAGTGTCATCTTCAGGCTTTGGCAAGGATTCCAAGATGATGGTAATGTGAGTAGACGTTACAGCACAGGTCGACCCAGAGTTACAACGCCGAATGAGGACCGGTATTTGGCAGTTACTGCCAAAAGAAACAGGCGGAGCACAGCCTCAGACCTGTCTCGTCAGCTCTCTTCAGCCACTGGTACGAAAATTTCAAGGCAGATCGTGTACAGACGCGTAGGGCAGATTGGTCTATATGCTCGTAGACCTGTCAGATGCGTTCCACTTACTGCAACTCACTGTCGCCTGCGGTTAGCCTGGAGTAGAGAGCATGCATTGTGGACACTGCAACAGTGGGCTTGTGTGATGTTTTCCGACGAGTCCAGGTTTGACTTGCAGTCCGATTCTCACCGGACTTTCATATGGAGAGCTCCAGGGACCCGTTACCACCAAGAAAACATCATTGAACGACACCGTTGCGGTGGTGCAGGAGTGCTCGTTTGGGGTGGAATTATTCTGGGTTCCAGAACTGACCTGCATTTTCAAACTGGAACCATGACAAGCCAAATCTATCGGGACGTCATTCTGGAACAACATGTACGTTTGTTTCGGGGCGCCATGGGCGCACAATTTGTGTTTATGGATGACAACGCTCATCCTCACCGTGCAAACATCGTAAGCGAATGCCTTCAATCGGAGGATATCACCTGTATGTACCGGACAGCATTCTCACCGGACTTGAATCCAGTAGAGCACGTGTGGGACATGCTTGGCCGACGAGTTGCAGCCCGTCAACTTCCTCCTACATGTCTACCGGAACTTCGGAGAGCATTGCTTTTTGAGTGGTGTAATATCCCCCAAGATCAGATCGATAATTTGATACTCAGCATGCCTAGGCGTTGTACGGACTGTATTGCATCGTCTGGGAGACATACAATGTATTAACAATCACACCAACCATGTAATATTGGCTTTTTGCAAATAGGTGTTTTTTTTTTTTTTTTTTTTTTTTTTTTTTTTTTTTTTTTTTTTTGTAATTTGCTCCAGGGAGAAAAAATCGCTACTTTTTTTTATAATATCAAACATATAGCATCTTTTTTTGCTCTTTACCTTTTGTTTAATAAATAAGCTTTACAAATAAGTCAAATTTGTCTTGCTTCTAACTCTTCCTTTGCCTGATTTTGCATTATCCTTAATACATGGACATGAGTGTATATGATGTTTACTTTGCCGTAAAACTCTTTAGCTACAACTGTCCGAAAATACAAAATAAAATACGGCAAACTTTCGCAAGAATTTTCAGTAAGGTTTTAAAGTAGAACACAAAGTGGCACAAACTGGTTAGGGTTTGTACACTGGAAAAAAAAAAAAAAAAAGGTTAGTTCTGTATCTCCCGTTCTACTAGGCTTTCTACTGGGCCGATTGAAGAAATTCAAACTACGTTTTCGTATCTCGAAAGTGCGATTTAGGATATATATTAGATACATAGGTATTTTTAACACAAAATCCGACTTTTACTGAAATGACATGCCAATTGTTTTCCATATTTGAATCTTGCGACTCATTTTATGCCTAAATATTGAATTTTGTAAAATGTGATGCGAAATTTACGGAGAAATTCAAAAATATATCTTGGCGCATTTCTTTCATTTTGCGCCAAGAATAATTTACTTGGCGAAATTTTTAATTTACGGCAACCTGTTTTCCTTCTATATTGTGCAGGATAGAGAAAAAGTCACATCGTTCCTATTTTCAAATAATTTTAACAAAGTGCGTAAACCGCATTTGATGTTATTATCGCTTTTAACAAATATGCCAAATTTCAAAATGCGCCAATATGTAAATTGATATACATGACTCTTGGAAAATTTTGAATAAAAAAAACTCTAATTTCTTGAAGGTGTGCCTAGAAATACATCTACTTTAAGATGATGTTGAAAATGTAATCGGTTATAGTACAAAAATCTTTTCAAAAAATTTATAAAAAAATCTTTAAAAATACAAATTCTGAAAGTAAATCATAAAAAATATCGAATCATACTTAGCCTAAATTTCGAATTCTGGAAGGAGGAATCAAGTAAGTTTAAGAAACAAAGATTAATAAATATATATCAAATTCAATTAACATTGAGGAGCTAAAATTTTGAGAGCTAATTTTTAAAATAACTACCCGTGCGGTTTTTACAAAAGTTGGCAGTGTGGCATAATTTGAGTGGTAGAATCGAAATATCGAAAGCAATTGGCATGTCATTTCAGAAAAAGTCCGTTTTTGTGTCCAAATAACTATATTAAAGAGCAATACTATATATAAATACATGTCCTAATTTGCGCTTTCGAGACATGAAAAATGCAATGCGAATTTCGTCAATCTCCCCCGGGGGTCGACGTAGAGAACTCTGCTAACCTACTGGCTAGGATCTGTACCTAGGCAGTCTCGGCCACGGGGGTATAAAATTTCTGAACTTGGTGGTTCTGAAGGCCCTGGGAAAGGTCACTTATTGGCCGGCCTCGGGGTCTGGCATGTTCTGAGCGGTGTGCAACCGTAGCCGGAGGGCTAGTACCCCTCGGTTTGTTGGGTAACGGCACACTGCGACGGGTTCGCCCATGCGACTGGTAGGAACAATTGAAGACCAGTGCTGCCTGGTGTTATATCCAGGTGGTGCGCTGCTACCCTGGAAGGGTAATAGTGGAGGTTGAACCTCCACGAAGTGCCTAAAGGGGGAGTAGACCTGTAGTGCGATTTAGTTGACGGGGCGGAGAAGCCAAGAACCTTTTTGAATTTTGTCAATCATCCCAGTAAGAACGGGAGTTATCGAACTGTTCTTTTTTTTTTTTCGCAGTTTACATCAAATTTCAGATCAGGGCACTAGTAGTACCTCATTCTGACAATGTTTCCAACTTCGTAGGCCGATAATTTGTAGTTGCAAATGTTGTTGGCTGCTGTGTCTTTATTTGCCCTAATCTGGAAGGCAGATGTGACCGCGAAATGTTACATTTTGCTCCTGTTCTTTTATTGACGTATTTGATACCTATTCTATGTTTCGTAGGGACTGACGCTGGGAAGTCAGATAGCTTTATTTGTTATTGAAAAGTGGCATGAGCAATCAATCCGCAATCTTACGAAACGAATTATTGCTGATAAATGTCGATTATTCTAAAATAATTAAGCTTGTAAAAGGAATTTAAATACCATTTATATTAACATAAATTAATTCTGCAAAATTGGGGTGTAACGTGACAGGCCTCCTCGTGGTGAACCCTGGTTAAAGTTAAATCTGTCACAGGGTTGCCTTGCTTCCTTGTTCTTTTGAGCATTTTAATTTTATTACATGCTAAGAATCTTGCAGTGGAATGCCAGTTGCATTTTCCAGAATAAGAAGACCCAGATTATGAATGTCACTCATTCTCAAGAAAATTAATTATTTTTCATTGTCGAAGCTAGCCTGTCCTTAGAAGATTTATGTATATATTCATTTTCTGAATTTGATTTGCATTACACATATATCCATATGCGGAACGAACAAACCCAGAATTTTAAATTCGTGGCGTTATTTCGTCTTTTGACTGGGCACGATTGTTTGAATGCCAATCTTTTTAAAATTCGACTTAAAGAATCTTCAGATTGTACGTTTTGCAACCCTGGACAGTCCATGGATAAGGAGCATATTAAGGAATGCACTGCGCTGTTACCTTTTAATTCTACGATCTTTAAGTATTAGGAAGCAAGATCAAGACTAACGGCTTAGTGGCCAAATGTCTGGCATTTGTATAAATAAAATAAATAAATAAAAGAAATTCTGTAAAATTAAATACTTTTTAAATCTTCTCCATGTGCAACTAACTTACAATAGTCATGCCAGTTGGCTCTAAGAGCATATATGATGATATTGTCCAGTTATGTTCGTGAAACTGTCTTGATTATTTGAAGGTGTATGTTTTTAGAAATTCATAAGACCATTACAGTCTTTACGTATTACTAAAAATTTAATGTAATTTAGTAATTCAAGTGAGTCTTCTATGGCACATTCGAGTATACTGGGATAAATTAATAGCATATTAATAATAAATTGTAAAAATTATTGTTTCCAAAAGCGTTATTAATTACGAAATGAATTCTTTTATTTTCAGACTGGAAATCGATGAAAGATGGTGAACCTAAGCCTCTCCCTCCATACCATATACTTCATTTGTTGCGTACTGTTAATCTCCTGTGGCTACAACATAGATGCTTCTCTCTCAAGTCAAGATGGTAAATCGGGTTTTCTGCATTATATTTTCCATACTCTGTAACTATTAGTAGTATTTAACAACATTAAAATTCGTAATTATAATAAAAGAAGCTGTTGCTGTGGCTGTTTCTTATCCTTTTTATCAGAAAAAATCTCGATCAATTCCAAAAATTCATCATGACAGAGACGTAGGAAGCGCCTTTCACAGGCTACAGCTATTATTGGTGATAGTTTGACTTTTCTCTAGATTCCCAGTCCCAGTTTTCATTAGAGAGGACAAAACCCAGAGTCTTCTATCTCTCCTCCACTAGAACCGATTTCTCGAGAAGCTCTGTTCGACAGTATTCTAACTGTGCCCGTGCCACAAAGCCCTTACATATTTTTCATCTAACTAGAGTGTGGTCATAAAAAACGTCCCTGATATACAGTGGTGGCCAAAATTGCTGACACTTTTGGAAATTTTTATGTTTTTGAACTTTGTATGCTTATAGAAAATGTTACGTTTCGCAAAATGCAAACTTGTATATATCATTTTAAAGAGAATTTATTACTGAATTCAATACAAAACACAAAATTCAATTATTTGCAATACAAAAAAGTTATATGTACTTTAATATAAATAAAAACACAGTTATGAAGTGGTTTGTAATGTCTAGCTTTCCTGGCCAATCACTGTTCTTGTTCTGAGAACCAATCAAATGTTAGTAACTGCCAGTAGAAGCTGACATCATGTTTACACTTGACACAATTCAGCATTTTGCTTTGTTCTGTAGAAGGAGGACCTGTTTCTTATACACTGCAATTACAAGTAGGAATTTTTGTAAACATTTTTAATATTTTAATAGTCAAGAATTTTTTAATAGTCAAGAAGCAATGACATCAAATAAAAGAGTAGATTGGGCACCTAGAAAGAGATGTAATATTATTGTGTTATGAAAAAGTGGTCTTTCCTATACTGAAATTGCAAGACAGGTGGGTGATTCAGTGACTACATCTGGAGTCCGAAAGTTTTGTTTACGATATCAGGAGACAAATTCAATAAAAAACAAAAAAGGAAAAGGCCGAAAAAGGTGCACCACATCTATTGATGACAGAAGAATAAAAAGACTATGTCTCCAAGATAAAAAAGTGTCATCAGCGGCCATTAAAAGTGATCTGAATGATGTTGGTGTTTCTGTCAGTTCAAGAACAATCAGGAGAAGATTAAAAGATGTTGGACTGAGAGGTAGAATTCCACGAAAAAAGCCTTATCTTAATTTTCAGCAACGAAACAAAGACTACAGTGGACAACGGAACACATTAATTGGACAGATGATCAGTGGTCACAAGTTATATGGAGTGATGAAACTAAGATATCGTTATTCGGTAAAGATGGGCGAAAATATGTAAGAAGTAGAATAGGGGAAGAGCTACATCCTGACTGCATTCAAGCAACTGTGAAGAACCCAGTTAGTGTTATGATTTGGTCATGTATGTCAGCAGATGGTATTGGTCGCCTTCATGTCATCGATGGGACACTGAATGCCAGAAAATACATTGACACTATTCTAGAACCAAAACTTCTACCTTCCATCAGAGATCTCTTTTCCAACAATGCTTCGTTTATTTTTCAGCAGGATTCTGCTCCTTGCCACACGGCCAAAATATCGAAAGAGTGGTTTCGTACAAAGAGCATTAAATTGTTGTCTAGGCCAGGAAACAGTCCTGACCTCAGTCCTATCGAAAATTTGTGGCACCGTTTGAAAACTCTTGTCCGAATGAGGCGCCCATGAAATAAAAAGGAACTAATTGAGGCTATAATTGTTTCCCGGCATCATGTAATAACGAAAGAAGAGCTTAAAACTCTTGTCAGCTCAATGAAACGGGGATGTGAAGCTATAATCAAAAATAAAGGGTACCCTACTAAGTACTGATAACTCACTGCAATCATCACTATCTAATGTATATCGATAACTATTATCGTTTAACTTTTTTGTATTGCAAATAATTGAATTTTGTGTTTTGTATTGAATCCAGTAATAAATTCTCTTTAAAATGATATATACGAGTTTGCATTTTGTGAAACGTAACGTTTTCTATAAGCATACAAAGTTCAAAAACATAAAAATTTCCAAAAGTGTCCACAATTTTGGCCACCACTGTATGTACCCCTAGCGGCCTATCCGCTCAACCAATCGAAATTAAATTTCAGATTTTGTTTTCTGAAGACATGCGTTCAAGATTGTTATGATTTAAAACAATAGAGGTCTCTTATTTACGGTTACAGTGAACAAATTTACAGATTTTTGAATTGAAGTTTCCCCTTCCCTGCGTAAATTGATCAGCGCATTGAAAAACCATACATAGAACGATACACGTATACGAAAATTGACAGCCTAAAATATTTTCAAAGAACAGTATAGTAGAGGACCAATGACAACACAAGAGAGAGGAGAGGGAGAAACTTTTATTGGAATTACAAGTTTTCAACGGGCTTACATTCGCAGATGATAATGCATTGTATGCGAAAGATTAACTTCACCTTTTATGGCATCTTTCAGTTCTGGCAAATCTCATGGAGTGAGGGCGGATGATCGTGGTGGCCACAAAACAGCAATGTTGCGGGATATAACATTTATCTTCAAATTTGCGCACGATAAGAACTTGTTCGAATAAGTTTTTTTCTCTCTCCTCTCTTGTGTTGTCATAGGTCCTTTACAATGCTCTTATTTGCAAAAGATTTACGCCGGCAATTTTTGTCGTATATGTATCCTTCCACTGCCATCTATGATTTTTCTGTGCTGTGGTCAATTTCCACTGGAATAAAATGGGTATCCCCATTCAAAAATTTGTAAATTTTCTCACTGTAACCGTAACTGTGAGAGTTCTATTGTTTTTATATCATCTCAATTTCTAGCGCATACCTTCAAATATCAATATCGGAAATTTCGTTTCAATTGGTTGATCGGATAGGCTGCTAGAGATTCATATAACAGGGAAGTCTTTTTATGGCCACCCTGTATTTGAATTCTAACTAGTAATTCCCAGACTAGTTTAACATAGTGTTGCATTTTTCTTCTGACACTAGTTGTTACGTTATTTTCTTCATTCACGTTCGTACGGGGTTCGTAGATTTGGAGTGAATAACGACGACAGCACTTGATGGAATATCAAAACACACTTTATTTAGCCAATATTAATTAGGACAGCTCCAATAGCACGTTTACACAGTCGTCGAAGAACTACAATAAACACCCTGGAACAATCAGCGACACAGCCTTCAGGTTATCAGGCTATAACGGTGGAGACAGCTTCACTGCAAAGCACCAGAGTACAGCTTCCGACTCTGCTCAATCGTTCTCGGAACTCCACGTATTCTCGAGACTCTCTACGCTACAACTCGCGATGCACTCGACAACACACAGAGCGCAGCTCCCGACTCTTCGGTTCAGAAGTTCCCGGAGCTTAACACACACTCTCGACGATGCACTAACTCGCGATACACTAAAGACTCTCTCGATGCACTCGACGACCAACTCGGCGCTAGACTTCGAGACACTCGCTCGATAAATGACTATCAGCTCGCTAGACGAGGCACACAAACACACTGACTGCGGACCAGCAGGGTTTATATAGCTTTCGGCTTGTGTTCGAGAACATTCTGGGCTAAACCGGTAAAAATTCGTTCCAGAAGGTTCTCCATCTGTCCATGGCATATCGCCAATTTTGTCGCCAAATGGGCGATTTTTCGCCAAATGTGGCAACCCTGCTTTCCCCGTGCCATTTTATGGCAACCCTATAACTGCTTTGCGGGGAAGTTATTTTACCGTACCTGTACTTTTCGTAACAGTATCGAGATTGGGGTTGTGAAGAAGGGATTGATAAAATATCAATTCGAGATATCTTCAGCACAGCGTTAAGGTATAATATTAAAAAGCTAATAAAGTGCTACAATTTTTCGATAACTTATAGCTGAAATTTCAATTTTGTAAATGAACAACTTTTTTTATTATCATGAATTACTATAAATTTCTCAATTTCATTGCAATATTGCATTTAAAATTGTTTAGGTTTCTGGTTAAGTTTTTAAGTGCTTACAACATCCCCGTACATACACCAGAGTACTCAGTGATGACATGAGTACTCTGGTGTATGTATGGGGCTACGAAGTTTGCATTAGATGAGTTGGAAAGAGGTATCCCGGGATGCCTTGAAGATGGGCACTGAGGATATGAGCAGTATTTTTCCGGATAATCCCCATGAGATCTTTGTGTTACACAATCAATATTTCTAAAAGCCTTGAAATTTTGGAAACTCTGAAAATTACTTGTGAAGCTGTAGTAGAGAACCATCTTTGTATGTGGGAAAACAGTATTCATTGCGTAACGTAATATCTTTCGACACAAGTTTAAAAGAAGTTTCATTATTTCCGTTTTCATACGTTTCTAATACTTAACATTCATTGCATGGATGTTTATCAACTCAGATTTCTTTTACAGCTAATGTAAGACATTTAAGATAGTTACAGGCCACACACTTTATTTCCTAAATCATTCTTCCTGGTATAATTTTATTAGAAGCATTCAGCAATATAGAACAATTTTTGAAAATAAGATAATAATAGTAACTCTTTACATTCTATTGCATTGAACGGAATAGCAGTTAGCACAGGCTGACTACTAGTCTAAACTCACAAGATGCCGGTTCGAATTAAGCATAAGGCTTGGTTGCGTGTGTTTATTCTCATCCTTTTTCATGAATTAATATCAATTACCTTTCAGTGATACAGCCTCAACAATGTTCATGGTAATGAGGCAGTTAAATGACCAATGGTTTCAAACTTCCTATGAATGCATTAAGTTCCAAGTGTGTGGCCATTTAATATTTTTTTCAAAGGTTATATACTCCCAGTAGATTAAAAAGCCCAGTCAGAGATGTTTTAATTAATTAAGTTGCTTTAATTAAAGCTTTAATTCATTATGTTTTAATTAATTAAGTTGCTTTAATTAATGCTTTAATTCATTATGTTTTAATTAATTAAGTTGCTTTAATTAATGCTTTAATTCATTATGTTTTAGTTAATTAAGTTGCTTTAATTAATGCTTTAATTCATTATGTTTTAATTAATTAAGTATAAAAATTCGATACCCATATGAAAAAAATTCGTGATTTTGTTTTGAAGGACGTACAGTTCAGTGGTACATAGAAACGTTTGACTATCAGCCTATGCATATATTTAAACAAGTTATCAAGAGGAAACGTTTTGAAAGGTTTCGCGTCCTTATTAACAGAAATTAAAGCATTTCTCCTTGAAAAGGGTGTTTATTTTTTAGAAAATGGCCTAAGAGTGGATCCAAAAATTTTATTTCATGATAGAGGTTACGTCTCATCGAAATCAAATTAATCAAAAACTACAGGAGATAGGAAACACAATTTTTTTTTATGTCAGAAGAAGTTATTTCGTTTGAAAACAAACTATCTCTTTTTGCTCAAGATTTTGAAAGAGAAACTTTGATTCACTTTCAAAGCCTATTGAAACATCATCAAGAAAATAATTCCATTATTGACATTTGCTATTTCAAAACAACAGTTTTAAATATGAAAGAAGTTTTTCTCAGCAGATTTCAGGAATTAAGAAACAACAAAGTGACGTTTGCCTTTGTTAATAAGAACCTCTTTACACTACTGTAACAGAATTAAAATTTTCTCCCTTTAATATTGAAATAGGTAATTCTGAAATCCAGTTGCTGGATTTAAAAAACAAAGAATCATGGAACTCGAAATTTGAATGTCTTAGTGCTGATAGCCTTTGTTAATAAAAACCTCTTGACACTACTGTAACAGAATTAAAATTTTCTCCCTTTAATATTGACATAGGTAATTCTGAAATCCAGTTGCTGGATTTAAAAAACAAAGAATTATGGAACTCGAAATTTGAATGTCTTAGTGCTGATAGCCTTTGTTAATAAAAACCTCTTGACACTACTGTAACAGAATTAAAATTTTCTCCCTTTAATATTGAAATAGGTAATTCTGAAATCCAGTTGCTGGATTTAAAAAACAAAGAATTATGGAACTCGAAATTTGAATGTCTTAGTGCTGATAGCCTTTGTTAATAAAAACCTCTTGACACTACTGTAACAGAATTAAAATTTTCTCCTTTTAATATTGACATAGGTAATTCTGAAATCCAGTTGCTGGATTTAAAAAACAAAGAATTATGAAACTCGAAATTTGAATGTCTTAGTGCTGATAGCCTTTGTTAATAAAAACCTTTTTTTCTCCCTTTAATATTGACATAGGTAATTCTGAAATCAAGTTGCTGGATTTAAAAAACAAAGAATTATGGAACTCGAAATTTGAATGTCTTAGTGCTGATAGCCTTTGTTAATAAAAACCTCTTGACACTACTGTAACAGAATTAAAATTTTCTCCCTTTAATATTGACATAGGTAATTCTGAAATCCAGTTGCTGGATTTATAAAACAAAGAATTATGGAACTCGAAATTTGAATGTCTTAGTGCTGATAGCCTTTGTTAATATAAACCTCTTTACACTACTGTAACAGAATTAAAATTTTCTCCCTTTAATATTGAAATAGGTAATTCTGAAATCCAGTTGCTGGATTTAAAAAACAAAGAATCATGGAACTCGAAATTTGAATGTCTTAGTGCTGATAGCCTTTGTTAATAAAAACCTCTTGACACTACTGTAACAGAATTAAAATTTTCTCCCTTTAATATTGACATAGGTAATTCTGAAATCCAGTTGCTGGATTTAAAAAACAAAGAATTATGGAACTCGAAATTTGAATGTCTTAGTGCTGATAGCCTTTGTTAATAAAAACCTCTTGACACTACTGTAACAGAATTAAAATTTTCTCCCTTTAATATTGAAATAGGTAATTCTGAAATCCAGTTGCTGGATTTAAAAAACAAAGAATTATGGAACTCGAAATTTGAATGTCTTAGTGCTGATAGCCTTTGTTAATAAAAACCTCTTGACACTACTGTAACAGAATTAAAATTTTCTCCTTTTAATATTGACATAGGTAATTCTGAAATCCAGTTGCTGGATTTAAAAAACAAAGAATTATGAAACTCGAAATTTGAATGTCTTAGTGCTGATAGCCTTTGTTAATTAAAACCTCTTGACACTAATGTAACAGAATTAAAATTTTCTCCTTTTAATATTGACATAGGTAATTCTGAAATCCAGTTGCTGGATTTAAAAAACAAAGAATTATGAAACTCGAAATTTGAATGTCTTAGTGCTGATAGCCTTTGTTAATAAAAACCTTTTTTTCTCCCTTTAATATTGACATAGGTAATTCTGAAATCCAGTTGCTGGATTTATAAAACAAAGAATTATGGAACTCGAAATTTGAATGTCTTAGTGCTGATAGCCTTTGTTAATATAAACCTCTTTACACTACTGTAACGGAATTAAAATTTTCTCCCTTTAATATTGAAATAGGTAATTCTGAAATCCAGTTGCTGGATTTAAAAAACAAAGAATCATGGAACTCGAAATTTGAATGTCTTAGTGCTGATAGCCTTTGTTAATAAAAACCTCTTGACACTACTGTAACAGAATTAAAATTTTCTCCCTTTAATATTGAAATAGGTAATTCTGAAATCCAGTTGCTGGATTTAAAAACAAAGAATTATGGAACTCGAAATTTGAATGTCTTAGTGCTGATAGCCTTTGTTAATAAAAACCTCTTGACACTACTGTAACAGAATTAAAATTTTCTCCCTTTAATATTGACATAGGTAATTCTGAAATCCAGTTGCTGGATTTAAAAAACAAAGAATTATGGAACTCGAAATTTGAATGTCTTAGTGCTGATAGCCTTTGTTAATAAAAACCTCTTGACACTACTGTAACAGAATTAAAATTTTCTCCCTTTAATATTGAAATAGGTAATTCTGAAATCCAGTTGCTGGATTTAAAAAACAAAGAATTATGGAACTCGAAATTTGAATGTCTTAGTGCTGATAGCCTTTGTTAATAAAAACCTCTTGACACTACTGTAACAGAATTAAAATTTTCTCCTTTTAATATTGACATAGGTAATTCTGAAATCCAGTTGCTGGATTTAAAAAACAAAGAATTATGAAACTCGAAATTTGAATGTCTTAGTGCTGATAGCCTTTGTTAATAAAAACCTCTTGACACTACTGTAACAGAATTAAAATTACATAGGTAATTCTGAAATCCAGTTGCTGGATTTAAAAAACAAAGAATTATGGAACTGGAAATTTGAATGTCTTAGTGCTGATAGCCTTTGTTAATTAAAACCTCTTGACACTAATGTAACAGAATTAAAATTTTCTCCCTTTAATATTGAAATAGGTAATTCTGAAATCCAGTTGCTGGATTTAAAAAACAAAGAATTATGGAACTCGAAATTTGAGCGTCTTAGTGCTGATAGCCTTTGTTAATAAAAACCTCTTTACACTACTGTAACAGAATTAAAATTTTCTCCCTTTAATATTGACATAGGTAATTCTGAAATCCAGCTGCTGGAGATTTAAAAAACAAAGAATTATGGAACTCGAAATTTGAACGTCTTAGTGCTGATATAGAAGCATTGGAAAAACACAAATGTGAGTTTAGCTCACAGCGCAAGTGATCTGCTTTGAAAGACATGGAGAAAGAAGATATGATGACTTTTAAACACATGGAATAGTATTCCTGACTGGTAGCCAGCTGAAAAAACTAGCGTTTGCTGTTCTTTCCTTATTCGGGTCTGCGTATTCATGCGAACAATCATTTTCATGCATGAATCTTATTAAGAGTAAATTAAGAAGTCGTCTTATTGATGAGAACTTGTAATAATACTTAAAATTAAAAACAACAACATCCAAACCAGAGTTAGATGATCTTTCCAAGCAGATGCAAGCCATTGTTCACTTTACTGTTTGTTCGTCATTGTGATGATTTTACTTTTTGGGTACCTTACAATTTTATTTTATCAATAAATAGTACCGTTGTTAAATGTAATATCAAGTTTTATTCTACATTCCTATAAACTAGTTTAACTAAGACTTTAAAATTTAAGTATTACATTAATTTTAGAGAGAGTTGTGGAGTGAAAAAAAGATGTAGTGTTGAGAATTGAGAAAGATATGTTTAAGATGGTTTGACATATAGATAGGACGAACAAAAGAAGATATACGAAACGTGTATGCAAGACAAGGGCGGAAGAGGGTCGACCTCAGAGAACGTACGTTGATCAGATCAAACACATTCTCAGTAAAAGATAGCGTGATAGCGTAAGAGTTCCCTCTGAGCGGCCAGGGTTTTCGCTAAGAAGGCACAAATTTCCCAAAACTACTATGAGAACAATTTATTTTTTTTATTTTAATGTAAAAACTTTCCTGGCATTACATACCTGGATTTGTGTACTTTTGATATATTGCCTTAATTTCTTTCACATATTTTAATAGGCACGTATATATACGTTCTTACAGATATCACAAAAAATATTCTACGCCGTATATATACGGCCTTGCCGCATAGAGGGTTAAGTGCATAACAATACACCTACCTATATGGTTTAAGTTTAAAAAAATGTGGCTCTAAAAAGAGATTTTAATCTTTGAACTGCTGATAATTGACTCTGTTGACTAATGAGTTTGCCGACCATTATGCTAGCATATTTGAAAAAAGTAAATTCTTCTTATTATTTCATTTTTCATTATTATTTACACTGTTTTTGCTTTTATTTTTTGTACTTTTTATGCATCTGTTCGCTGTTGATTTCAATGGTGTTTTAATTTACTTATTCACAGTGTTTACTGCTTATGCAAACATTTTTATTATTATAATAACTTGATGCAGGTTGAATACGTAATGCATTTATTGTTTTTTCAATATTACCACCAGTTGTTACAGCTTTCAATGTATTATTGGGTTATATTTAGAATTTTTTATATTACATCATGTATTATATCAATTTATCTATTTGCCTCTCTATATACATACATGCATATATATATTTATATATTATAATGATAATAAATGTTTAACTTACGAAACGCAAAATTCAAATTAAAGAAAGATTTACGGAACGCATTACTTGCGCAGCTCAGCAGTTTATTATATATATATGGTCATTAAAATGTTATTGATACTTGAAATCTGAAATGAGAAATAAGTTAAAATTTCAAAACATAAGGCATACTTAATTAAAATCTTATAATCCCTCCATTTATCCAACTAATTGTATCTTTTCGAATTTTGACCTCGAATCCAAGCGATGTTGGATTCATAGCAAAAATATACCTATCCAGGTATGTTCAAGGCAAAAATATGTAAGCAGTCTATGAGCTAGCCATACACAATGAGAAAATCCAAAGACCTGTAACAAAAGCAGTAGAGTGCCTGACAGAAAAAAATGTCCCACCTTGGAAGAATAGTTAAAAATAAACCGAACTTTGTACACGATCAAACACTTAACAAATGGTTTAATGTTCAACGACGTAAAAAAATAAGACATTTAGATATACAAGACATTAATAAGATGTTTGAGCCCTATTCGTCAACCCGACATTCCATAGTACCAGTGAGTTTCAGAAGGATGTCTTGTGGTATCATGAACCACGCGTTCTTCATGTTACCACACTGTTCATCTTCGTTTCGGGGAGGAAGGTTTCATCTTCGTTTATTCAACCGACACCTAATTATGTCCGACAAATGCTCGATTAGAGTGGGATCGGAGTCTTGAACTGGCCAAGGGAAAGATTGCCCACTTGAGCATTCCAAGTAACCGAAAAGGGATTTGAAGAATGAATGACTAACATATGCCGTTTTCAAAAATAAGTAAATAAATAACCGTATGGTTATCTCTCAAAAAAGAGGCATTTAGGATGCCCTGAAAATACAGAAGATTGAACTGCAGCACATCGTTAACATAGCGGCGTTCCGCTAATGTGTCTGTAATGCGCACTAGAGATGAACGACTGTTAGTGCTAACATTTCTGTGAACTAATAATATTATTTTTCAAAGACAGGCCGGCTGTCATTCTAAAATGGTATACGCGGTTGTTAGCTCATCATGTGGTGACACCATTCCAAATGCTCACGGCGATAATTACGCGCATCGATACTGCAACAGCAGGAAAAACTCTGTACGCTTCACAAATTATCTTCTATTGAGAACAGTGGTTCAGTGTTGAGGACAGTGGACTAAGTGTATGTAGCGCTTAGTGCGTCTGATGCCGTTTTCGAGGAAGCCCCTCATGAATTCGTTCGTTTGCTGATGCTGGGTACGACGACGTCTAAAATGGATTATATTGTCTTCTTTATTCACCAGACTCAGAAACAGCAGCAATGATGATACCTAAATTAATGGGTTCGTGCGCTGTTTGTATGTTGATATCCCGCAGCATGCTAAGCGTGTGATTGGCTTGCCATTTCAATTACTTACATACTTTGTACATATGCACTCCCATAGAAATTCACATGTCAGTGCGTAGGCTCTTCCCGGTGTGACATTTTCTTTGTCAAGTAGTGTATTTTGTAATAGTGTATGTAATCCGTAGCATCCCAAAGAAGTGAATTTGTTCACATCCCCAAAGAAGTTGTTAATTTTTTAAGATTAAATTTGTTAGACATGTATATTTTTTTTCCTTACACCTCTTTCCTCCAACAATGTGAATTATTTTCCAAAAGTATTTTTTTCTTACGAAGAAGACAATAACCTGTCTATAGAAGTACACTCGACAAATATTTATTGAAATTAACAGCAAACCTCAAGGTGAATTTTGCCGTTTATTCAATATCTGCTTGATGCTGGTATAACATAACACAGCATAGGATTATTTTAAAATTAATTCATGGGCATTATTATATTTTTGAAGAACTAGTTTATATAGAGATAGTAGGTTTATTCTTTAAAAATGGTGTGTTTACATAAAAAAGTGTTTTTCTACAGCAACTGAAACAGTAAGCAAAAAGAAATAAACAATTTTCTTTCATTTTCAGAATTAAATGTAAATTTTAAAAGTATCTTTCTGTACCTATGTATTCTTTCTTTTTTTTTTTTTTTTCAGTTTCTGAAATGGGACAAACGACAGACGAGGATTCAGAAAATAATAAGACACCATCCTTGAGCTCAACGCCCCACGTAGACAAAAGTGAAAACCTAAGATTTCCATTGACTCGTAACAGAAGAAGTAACAATAATTTAGAAAATAACGCAGCGCTTGGCTCTGTGTTTCAATACAATGATCAAATCATGAGAAATCTTCTAAAAACCCAAGCACCAAAACCTTTAAGTTATGCACGCTCTCATTTCTTTTTAAACTTATTAAAGCCACTAAACAGAAGGACGGTTAGATACAGTGGATGGGACGATCATTCGGTAATGCATTTTGGAAAAAGGTCTCCAATGTATGATGAATACGAAGATCTATTTATGAAAAGGGATCCATATCCTTTTTCAGATCATTCTGTCATGCATTTCGGAAAAAGATTTCAATCTGAAAGCGATGCACAAAATTTTGATGAAAAACGGTCACCATATTCATGGTCAGAGCATCAAGTTATGCACTTTGGAAAAAGGTCTGTAGAAAGTGATAAAGATACAGACATTGAGGAGGAAGCGAATGAATTACCGATCGAATCTTCTGCTGTGCAATCACATAAACAAGAAGAAAGCGAGGATAGCACGCACAGGTTAAAAGATGACAACAGTTTTCTATTTGACAAACGAAATGAACCATGGCATAGAGTTATGAATTTTGGAAAAAAATCTGACAATTTTTTAAGCGATCCTAGTAATATATATTTTGATGAGCAAGATAGCATGATGGACACTGACAGCATAGTAAACATTGATAGAAAGGCAGAAAACTTATGGGATCACAGTACGATGCATTTTGGAAAGAAAAATTATCCATGGCATAGCATAATGAGCTTTGGAAAAAAGTCTGAAAATCCATGGGATCATAGTACTTTGCACTTTGGAAAGAGAGATGAATATGGTCCTTGGCATAGTATGATGAACTTTGGGAAAAAATCTGAAAATCTGTGGGATCACAATACTATGCATTTTGGAAAAAGAAATGAAATGGATCCTTGGCACAGTATGATGAATTTTGGTAAAAAGTCTGATAACTTCTGGGATCACAATACCATGCACTTTGGGAAAAGGTACGGAACTGATACTTGGCATAGTATGATGAATTTTGGAAAAAAGTCTGAAAATCCATGGGACCACAATACTATGCATTTTGGTAAACGAGAAGTGGATGATCCGTGGCATAATATGATGAGCTTTGGCAAAAGATCTGACATTCTTTGGGATCACAACACTATGCATTTTGGTAAAAAGGATGCAAGTGATCCATGGCATACCATAATAAACTTCGACAAAAAATCTGGAAATCCATGGGATCAACACAGTACGCTGCACTTTGGGAAACGAGATGATGCAGATCATTGGCATAATATGATGAACTTTGGTAAAAAATCGGAATCCCCGTGGAATAATCATAATACCATGCATTTTGGAAAAAGAGATGTTGATGATCCTTGGCATAGCATGATGAGTTTTGGCAAAAAATCTGAATCTCCATGGAATAGCCATGATACTATGCATTTTGGGAAAAGAGATGTTGATGATCCTTGGCACAGCATGATGAGTTTTGGTAAAAAATCTGAATCTCCATGGAATAATCATGATACCATGCATTTCGGAAAAAGAAATGCTGAAGATCCTTGGCATAGTATGATGAGTTTTGGAAAAAAGTCAAATGACCTAACAGATATTCTTGACACGCATACTTATGAAAAGAGAGCAGCGCCTTGGGAAAGTCACCACACAATGCATTTTGGAAAGAGATCAAACGGAAGCGTTACTCAGTATTCTTCACAAGACGATGCCTTAATGCACTATCCCTACAAGCACAGAGAAAAGCGATCTGTAAAAGAAATAAATAATCAAAATACGGAACAGTCGGACAAAAGAGCTGATCCGTGGGAAAATCATAACACTATGCATTTTGGTAAGAAAACTGATTCTTGGGATTATCATAACACATTACATTTCGGAAAAAAATCAAATTACAGCGAAGATAGTTCTCCAAAAGTATTAGAAGAATTATGGAAAGAACCATGGGAGAATCAGCAAGCACAACTAGAGAAAAAATATTATCCGTGGGAAAACCATAATACCATGCATTTTGGAAAACGGTTTGACGAATCGTGGGCAAATCATAACACGTTGCATTTTGGAAAAAAATTAGATCCATGGGAAAGTCACAATACAATGCACTTTGGAAAGAAATCTGAACCATGGGAAAATCATAACACGATGCATTTTGGTAAGAAATCGGATCCATGGGGAAGTCACGATACTATGCATTTCGAGAAGAAATTAACTCCATGGGAAAGTCATAATACAATGCACTTTGGAAAAAAATCAGATCCATGGGAAAGTCACAATACTATGCATTTCGGAAAGAAATCATCTCCATGGGAAAGTCATACTACAATGCACTTTGGAAAAAAATCAGATCCATGGGAAAATCACAACACACTGCATTTTGGAAAGAAATCCGAACCGTGGGAAAATCATAACACAATGCATTTTGGTAAGAAATCAGATCCATGGGAAAATCACAATACGATGCATTTTGGAAAGAAATCCGAACCGTGGGAAAATCATAATACAATGCACTTTGGAAAAAAATCCGAACCGTGGGGAAATCATAACACAATGCACTTTGGGAAAAAATCAGATCCATGGGAAAATCACAATACTTTACATTTTGGAAAAAAATCCGAACCATGGGAAAATCATAACACAATGCATTTTGGTAAGAAATCAGATCCATGGGAAAATCACAATACAATGCATTTTGGAAAGAAATTCGATCCTTGGGAAAATCATAACACAATGCATTTTGGAAAGAGATTTGACAGTACTGAACAGAATACACTGGTACCTGAAGTTCATGAAGTTGAATTACAGAATAATTTTACCAAAGAAACTGTTGCCAAATCTGATAACATAAAACTACCAAACCAAACTCCTTTACTTGAAAATGGTTTTGATGGTAAAGTCTTGGCTATAAAAAAAAGATCAATAAAAAAGCCCACAAATAGTATAAGCACAGAAAACAAAAAACGTGAGAATACTACTATGAAAAATATTAAGGAATTTACCAGTAGACCACCTTTAGTCTCAAAGGCTCTCCATACTAAGACATCTATCTTATCACAAACACCTATAAATTCGGATCAAAACGGCAGCAAATTAAGTGAAGATTATCAAAAAGACGAAAACCTTATTTCAAAAGGGCTTGAATTAAATGATACTACGGAGAGAATGTGGCATAATGAAATGAAAGATAAGAAAACCGATGTAATTTATAAAGGAAATGAAGTTCATGTTAATAAACGATCTGTTGAATCTAATACACAACAAAATAACAACAAATATGATTCTACGATCGAAAAACAAAATCAGGATTTTGAAATATTTGAAGAATATCCAGGCGACGAACCACCGGACGCGGTTTTGCATTTTGGAAAAAGATCTGCGGATTATGGTAAAGAAGAAAATATCAAAAGATCCGAAAATTCGTGGGATGTTAATTCTGATATGAACTTTGCGAAGCGATCAGAAGATCCATGGGGAAGCCATAACACAATGCATTTCGGGAAGAAATCCGATCCCTGGGAAAATCACAGCACACTTCATTTCGGAAAAAAATTCGATCCTTGGGAAAATCACGGTACTCTGCATTTTGGGAAAAAATCGGATCCTTGGGAAAGCCATGGAACTTTACATTTTGGTAAAAAGTCTGATGCTTGGGAAAATCACAGCACCTTGCATTTCGGAAAGAAATCAAGTCCTTTTGGGGAGCATGATACATTGCATTTTGGAAAGAGAATCAATCCATGGGAAGATCACAGCACTATGCATTTCGGCAAAAGGTCTGAAAATGGTAAATTGCCACAAAGTGAAGTTGTACTGAGCACCGGCGAGCAAAAGAAATTAAACGAAAATAAAGAAAATTATGTTTCGAATGATTTAGAACTGCCTAATCAGGCCCGAATAATAAATAAGTTGAAAGAACTAATATCTTTGCATGACATTCCACCGCAACTAAAGTCAGATACTCAAATACTCTCTTTCCTGGAAAATTCATTAGAAAAAACTAAGTTGGATGACCTCGGCAAAGACTTTCAGTTACAACCAAATTCGAATGATGTTATACAATCTTTACTAAAAGAGGAAAATTTGGATGGCCTCTCAAAAGAACGCGAGCTTTTAAAAGAATATTTCAAGCAGCTAGATCTTGATGAACCGCAGGTTAATGAAATAGTGAATCAATATATTAAAAGTAAAGAATCAGGCTCTCCTGTATTGAGCAAAGATGATCAAGACGTTAGCGAAGACAGCAGTTTACATTTTCTTTATAAATGGTTATTAGACAAGGCTGTGTCGGTGTACAAAGACGATGCTGAAGAAGATAAATTTGGAGACGTTTCTAAGGCATACCAAGAACCAAACAGCTATATAATACTTCCATACGCACCAAGACGAGAATTACTAAATGATAACGGTGTTTCGAATGGTTCTTTCAAGATGAAAAGAAAATTTGCGAGAGAACCTGAATACAAACGTTACTGGGCACCTTTCCAAGGACCCAAATCAATTGTATATCCTCATGCATGGTTTGCATCTCAGATACGAAGGTCAGTTCTTCCGACAAATATCATTGTCCCTAGAAGTTATGAGACTAGAATGACAGAGAAGAAAGAAGATCCAGTGAATTCTTTTATGCATTTCGGTAGACGTTAAATTTTTTGTTAACAACTTCAGATATCTATTCCTATAAACCAAATTTAACAAAAATATCTTTATTGCCTCAGGCAGAGCATACGTGGCATGATGTCGAACAAAATAATTAAATATATATTTCGAACAAAATTTATGATAGTGTACATTTAACTAATGACATATCAATAAATACCAACGACAAGGTTTCTTTCTTCATTTTTTAATATTGTTTTTTTTCTCTTTATTTAATGATATGTTAGGAATATTATATAGCTTTCTAATTTTGTTTTGTTTCTACTCAGTCTCAATTAAGTAAAACTAACCTTTTAATGTCTTTGCTCAAAGAGTAATAATGTTAAAAGTGAATGTTAATGAAGAAGACAAACGTATGGTTTTTCAGTGAGACAAATATACAATCAATTAATCATCTTTTATTTGTATGTAATGCTCACTAAAAACATTGCAGGCCAGAAACATGATCTTCTACATAATTATATATGTTAAACACTATCATAAATATTGCAATATTAGGTTTAAAAGTTAACAGTTATCTTATATTCGTTTTCCGAAACAAGACTGTCGTATTTCCGATACATATATATAAGGCATATACATAGTGCTTCATTCTTTTCCATAAGAAGAGAAGCGGCATGTGTTTCAGAAGGCAGCCTTTCCACAACAGTATCTTATTTTTTTTTTAAGGAATCTTTGGGGGGGGGACTATACACGAGAAATCTGTCATGTTTAGTGGCTGATAGCGAAATAAAATAGTCTTTTCATCAATACAAACAACATACATAAAAATGCATATTAAAAGGGGAGAATGTTTTTTAAATGAATACGGTATAAGAGTGCTATTTTAATTCAGGAATTCAAAAATTATTTGTAGGATTTCTACAAATGGAAGAATAAGAATTCTGTAGTATAATAATTTTAAAAGCCTAAAAAAGTCTTAGGTGCTCATTTTTATAACACTGCGAAATAAAATTATTCAGTATTCAGATTGTAAGTTATTATTCTTTGGATCATTTAAATGTATGTGATTTTTAATATTTTTTTAATAATTTTAACATCTTTTAGCTGTTTTTCTTTCTTTTAACAAATTCTCGTTTGTTACGCGAGATTTACAGTTGAAAGCTATTCGCCAAATTATGTTTAAAGATACCTCAGTAATATAAAATAAATAAATGTAATAATAATAAATTAATTAATTAATTAATTAAAAATAATGTGATGAAAAGCTTTTAATTTTTGCTGTAGTTTTTCCAGTAAACCAGTTTTTTCCAATGAACCAGTTTAATTTAAAATATAAATTAACCGCTATTTCAATGTTTTTCTTTTGAGCTTCCAAATAAATTATTAAAATTTTGGAGCTGTCTTCTACTGAACAGCAAGCAAAGGAATATTTTCAAAATTACGGACTGGTAACACTGGTTCGGGCCCACCAGCGGCCGAGCGGTAAAGTCGCTGAACACTGGTAGTTCGGTCCGAGATTCGAATCCCGCGAACGGGCTGGCTGCATGGGCGTTTTCGTGGTTTTCCCCATGTGTAACGTGTATACGAGCCAGTTTTCCTTAAAACGTCCTCCACGAAGGCATCCCTCCTCTTAGGCAGATAGCCCTCGAGGCTTTGCAATAATCACATACAGTAACACTGGTTCGCTTAGTCAAACATTAGAAGACTCGGGTTCAACATGATAGCGCACTAAAAAACACTGAGAAACCGCGTAATAACTTAGATTCGAATTTAAAAGAATTTATGTTGCGAATAATTCATAAAGAAAATGACTGTTTTATTGCTATTTCATGATTCATTAGAGAATTTTTGTCGCCAAAACAACAGGCACAGGTTTTTAACGAATATGTTTAACACATAATCACAAAGCTTGAACTCATATTTATTTATGTTTTATATACGCTATCGGAAGCGTATATGGGAAGAAGAAGAAATGGTACCACATCAAAGGGTACTTTCTGATTATCTGCATCTAGTGACATAGCCAAGGAGGGGGGGGGCAAAAGGGAACATCTGTCCTCTCGCACAGCATCCATGGGGCGCTCAACTGATGTTTCTCATTGCATTTTCGCAAACACGGGAGGAAGGGCTGCCAGAAACCTTAGGTAGCAACTCGTGTTTCGAAAAGTCATCAACTGTTGGCGACTAATTTTTGACAAACTAATACGCAAAAGACAGCAGGCATTTTCAAAATGGCAGCGCACTAAGAATGACATAAGAAAGCAACCAATTAATAAAACTAAAAAAGCAAGAAATAGCCATAATAAAACACTTACTTTTTTGCACTGTTCTCCCCCTGTATACAGGGGTTAAAAACATAAGAGAACTGCACTAACTCGGCATTGCGTACAACTTGATTGCACATGCTGCCGTTCTCCCCATGTACACAGCGATATATTTCGCTTAAAAATGCATAAAAAAATTCCACAAATTCGGAACTGCCCATTTTCCTAGTCACCCAAGAATAGTTGACATACTAGTCTCGAACTGCACAGTTTCTATAATCATGTAACATTGAAGATATACAATACTTAGGCCCCATTTGGCATTTTATAGCTTTAATAACAATAATAATACGAAGCAGCCCATTGTAAGAAAAATATTCATGTGAGATGACAAGAAATATTATTTGGACAGTATCTGTGTTTGGACATTATTACATTATGCTCTATAATTAACTAAAATTGGAAACTTCTTGTTTTGATATGGCAGGATTTTAATTTACTCTTTTTTATTAATTATTTTTTATTAAGTGAATGAAACCACTTTACAATATCTTTTATAAAATCCTTTACTTAGAGATACCCGGACCATCTAAGCAAAGTATCCACTTTTGCATAATACCTCTGTTCAAAAAAACTATCTTCTTGCATGACAACAATGCAGTTTTATGCTGGTCACATAAACAACTGCAGCAGAGATTACCTATACAAAGAAAAGCTAATTTATGTACTTTTATTTATATAATTTATTTTAAAGGTATATTATGAGAATGATCTATAACTCAGCATTTCAAATCTTTTAGAAATCCAATTTCTTAATTTTTTTTTAATTTAAGGAATGCATAATTATTGCACAATGAGTTTCCTCAGATATTTACTCTTGCACCACATAATTAGTTTGGATTTTATACCTAATGTTCTGAGCATATATATTTTAGAAAACCAGCAGTCAGTGATAAAAACATTTTATAATACAAGACAAATTAGAACACCATTTCAACGCTGTTTGTGTAAATATGGGTAATCACATATAGCATTTTTAGGACAATACTTGCCCAATTTTTCTCTTGTCAAGGTACCATTAATTGCTCAGTGACTGTAAACTTATACTGCGATATGAATATATAGAGGCTGACATTATTAATGCAGGCTACATTTCACACTAGCATTTATGTTTGGCAATGGCTGCCCGTTAACGGAAAAGTGTCAGAAATATTATTGGTTATTTTCTAATACAACTGTGTAATTTTTTTATATCATAGAAAGTATAATATTAATTAATAAAAACGTTTCTGTAGATTCTTTGGCATATCTACATGTAAGTATCTTAAAATACAATAAGCAAAATTCATTGACTGCTTGTATATTCGTAGAAAATCAGAACTTTTTAGTATTTATTACTAAAAATTACTAAATAATAACAAAAAAATTATATATATATATATATATATACTAGTTTTAAAAAAAAAATTCATGGCAATTGTAAAAGCCAAAGCTTTTCAAGGAAATGAATATGAAACATCTAAAATATATTTATTCATCAAAAACAACTTCATACATTACAATAAAAGATTTAATTTGCATTAAGATCACAAATTTGAAAACATTATTCACTGAACAGAAAGACGTGTGTGCGAAATAAAGAACTAATAACATGATCAATTAGTATTTCTAAACATTGTTTTATGTTCAGTATATTGTCTAGTGCAACACAGCATTGCTTGTAATGGTAAAACAATAAAATGTTACCCCCTTATAACACTGCACTTAATAATTTTTAAAATCATGGTTATAAAATTGAATATTCCCTGATAACTAAAACAAACCAAATTTAATATACAGAATAATAACTGAAAATCATTGTAACATATCTGAGTGTGTGCATGTGAGAATATATGTGTAAAACCCATATTATTATTAGCTTATTACATAAATTAACACAAATATAATTTGTTTCTAAATGATTCAAATATTACAAAGTCTATTGCAATATAATAAATTGATCTCCATAATCTACAATTTAAAAACTATCAAAGACTTAAAAAACATTTGCATTGACTTAAACTTCAACTGCAATTCCAAGTATCACACTTTACCTAGCAATTATTTTATTATCAAGATAAAGCCATATCTATTTTATCTCCTTTTTTTATTAAACACAGATTATATATTTGTTAATAATTTCTATGATTAACAATTATATAATCCACATGTATTTGGATAGCATATTTAAAAATAATTTAATTTTATTAATGGTCTAACTTACAATAGTGAATAATTCATTCATAACTCAGATGAGCTGGCTGCATTAGTTAAAAATAAACTACTCTATGTACCAGTTAAAGGTTAACAAATTACTAAAATGGCAAAGGAAAAATTTCTAATTATTTAAGAGATAAAACTTATATTTTAATAAAGAGAATATTCAATCAGGGAATGAATGAATATAATGTTTACTTGTCAAGAACAGATCAAATGCAAGATGGTTTTATTGACTATAAATTAATTAATGGAAGTCAAAATAGTTAGTTGCATCATAATATATATATATATAATGTAATGCTATATTGCACATAGAACAATTTAACAGAAATATATATACAAGCTTACAATACTGTACGTATTCATGACACATTTCATTGACTAGAATAAATTCACATTTAAAATGGCAACAAATAAAATTTTTCACATTATACTACAGTTTCAATGCTTAAATTTTATTAGGAATACAGATAACCAATTACAGTTTACTGGAATGCAAAAAAACTTCTTAACTATTTTGTAGACTATAATTTTCCTTCTTGAAAGGTTAAATGAATTACTAATAATTTACCCAGAAGGGCAATAATGTATTACACAAAATACTTACATTTGTTGCGGTATGATTCACATAAAATATTAACTTCTTTCATTTGGTTAGAATAATATGTTAATAACATTTTATAAAAAATCACTTTTTCAATCAAATAAATTACCAAAATATTTGAAAGAGAATTACAAAAAAATTATGCTATTACTTTTCATAATAATTGGCATAAACTATGCACATATAAAATATATCAGAAAATCAAATATATAAAATTGTAAATATAGTTAATTACACAGATATAAAACATGCAAACAGGACAGCATTTTTAAATTATTGCTAACATTATTTGCAATATGCATGGTTCAGATACAAAACTATACTTTTGTCTCTCAAAAGAAAAATATCATGAATTATTTAGAAACCCAAATTCCATTGTTCTTATAGTATATTAAAAGAATACAATAAATGCAAAAATTATTTTCCATAAAATAACAAAATTCATTCAAGAATTAAAAGGAATGAACGAGATGAGAAATATATAAATATAGCAAAAACCAATAACACATCACAGTGCCATAGAGAGAATCTGTAGATCATGGTAGTGATTGTGGTGCAGGCTCTTAGGATAGTAATATAAGAAAAACTAAATGAGTCATTACTTCATTAAAAATAATGCATATTTGCTTAAAATTTTTAAAAGTGCTATTTTAACAAATAAAAGAAAAAATAAATTAAGATTAAAAGCTCCATAACTCAGCACATTTCACTAGAAAAACAAATTTTACTGTGCAAAACATTTTTGCTAATTATTTTAACTCAGTCTTTCAGTTTTTTTACTTCTCAGTTATTTTAATTTGTGAACTTTATCTATAAAAAAGGAATAGGTGCCTGTTTGTCATGCCATGTTTCTTGAAATCTTATTTCAAAAAACGAGGCTACCCTCAAAGCAAGCATTTTCAAAGTTCCAGGCCTCAGTAATTTGTACTAGACCCCCCCCCTACAGCATTGGTTATCAGTATATTTTGAATGAACATTTAAAATGAACCAGCAGTGTAATTAGAAAACACACAAATAAAATATTCAAAAAGGCTTTTATTTATGAACTTATCTTCACTAAAGAAATTAATTTGTTATATCAACTAATAAACAGCTTCAAATTAGTAACAAGTATGAACAAAAGAAACTAGTAATAGTCTGATATTGCAGTGCCTAACGATTTCACTATTTTTTCACAGCTTGAATGACTGATAGATAACAGTAATGAAGGAATACATCAATATACTGCTTTACATATATTAATATACGGTGAAAACAAACTATACATTGTACTGCAGAAGTAATCTTACATAAAGATATATGTTTTGGAGAAGCAGTAAAGTACGAAAATATGGAAAGAAGAAACAATATTTCATGAATCTAAAACCTCTATTACTTATGATTAATTCATGTTGGGACAATACAGGTTAATGAATAATAAAACCAGAATAAAATAAAATAAAAGATTTATAAAAACAAGATAGGAATAAAACATTGCTTAAAAATGAGATCTTTAACTGTATACATTTTTTGAAACAACCGAATACCTTTGTAAAAGCAGAAATTTAAATTAATATCATTCATACTTTGAGCATTTGAAAAACATATGACATCCCACTCTATAGATCATTTAAATTCTATACAAAAGGTAAATTATTTAATAGTCACTAATAAAAACTAGATCAATAACTAGCATACCATAAAACAATTTATTAGAATATTACCTCAGAATATGACATAGATTTAAGATAAATGACACAAAAAGTGCACATACAACTAGTTATACGAGTAATTAGACAAAATTAGCAAGGAACACATCTAATTCCTGTTATTTTTGTGTAAATTAAACTGATTTTTCCCTGACTGATAATAAATAAGAAAAATTCTTAAAAGTGCATAAAAATGTAACAAAAACATATGGTTTTTTTTTTCAAAATTACTTTAGTACATTGCATAAGTAATTAAAACGATATAAATGCTACTTGTATACCAATCAGAAGAGTTAGAAAATAAACCCATTTATTAAATACATTACACTAAAACCGAACAGGAATTTCATTTTAAAGAAATATTTTTACACATATAATTTGAATGGATTTCATATAATAATTTTGTACATCTATATCTTACAATTCAAAAGAAGTTAAATCTTGAAGAGTATTTTGAGTCTTAAGCTAAATTAATAAGTTGATTACTTAAAATAACATTTTTGAAAATCAATCTAAACTGAGAAATGGCCTGAAAATACAATAAAAATTTTCACATGTACATATATACATATCAAATCGTATTTTCTGATATAAAACACACATGAAATGTTAATTTTCAAAATATATGTTTTGATATTTTGAAAAAACTGTTTATGCAAAACTAAATTTTTTTCACATATGATAGGATAACTGGTATAACATCAGATTTTCAACACTGCAAATATACTGCCAATATACAAACAACAAAGAGGAATACAAAATCTTAAAAGGAATTCTGACAGATTACACTTGTATATTATTTTCTAGATTTCAGAAAGACTCTATTTAAAGATGTAAATATAATATAGCTTACAATAAATAATATTCACATCATCAAAAAAAGAAAAATACATATAAAAAAAAGACTAATATTATAATACAGACAACATGAAATTAGATTATATTAATATAACAGCATGAAATTAGATTATATTAGCATAACAATCAAAACTCTATGTTCTTATATTGCAGTATTACTAAACGTTATATAACAAAGTACCTAACCTACCATGAAAAAGTGATAGAATAAAGTCTTCTTTCACACTTCTTGCAATTATTTAAAGAGGAACGTTATATCACCAAACATATACCATTAAAAGTAAAAATATTTTTATTGATTTAATTCATCAATAACTACTATTTTAACAATAGTATGTTCTCTTTATTCATAACAACATTATTTATGTTGAACTACTGTCCACATACTTTGTGTGAAATCAGGTTTATTCAGCGTGCCAAAGCTGAAGTATCCAATACTGCAGAATTTAAGGGCTGCAAACTTTAAGAAATTAGGGAGATAATGAATGTCAGAATTTAAGAGTTGTCTAACACTGGGCATTGAAAAGCCTAGTGCAGGCTCCATGTTTGTTTTGATCACAACTTTAGAATTCCCTGCAACCAAAGGGATTAATTCTGAAAACATTTCTGTAAAACTATTTCCCAAACTTGTTATACTTGCTCTCAAAATTAATCTTTAGATATAATCGTGGATTTTTCAAACATATGACTTACAAAATCCCACATTTATTTACTATAACTGAGATACAAGCTCTGTGTAAACAGTGCAAGGTCTGTTTATGCCAACTGCTGCTTTTCTCTTTTTTCCTCCCCCCCCCCACACAGAATTTTTACAGAGTTCAAAGGTAAGCTTCGAGATTATCTTATTGATAACAAAATCTTCAATAACAGCTGAAACTCAATCAATACTACATGATACATTACAATCCAATACGCTAAAATCCACTTGATACAGCATGAAAGATAACAATTTGAAGATAAATTTGCCTTACTATATGCATATTAACTGTATGCATGTTTTCAAATTTGCAGAGATTTTTAGTTTCTTCAGCACTAAAGTGGCCCAAACAAGACCAGTACAATTTTTGTGTTCCATTGCGAGGTGCTTATTTGACTGCACCTTATGCTCTCAACAAGCTTACTTGACTGTGTTATGCACATGGCCTTTGTCTAATATTGCATCCATTTTGTAACAAAAACTCCAGGTTTAGATTCATTTATCCACTGTTCAGCTGTCCAATCTTTAGATACTATGTAAGACAAAAATTTTAATAAAGCAGACAGCTTTATTTATTTTTGCTTGCAAAGTACTTGTTGGTTAGTATAAATTCTTCCACACATATGTTTTAAAACAGATAATTTATAGACTTTCCATTCCAGGAAAAGATCTGTTGACCATTTGCATAATTTTGCAATCATTCCCTAACCTCTGAATTTATTTAATCAAATAAATCTGACATCAATGCTAGTAAATCTTCTTGGACATTATTTTCTTTATCTTTTTTGAAAGTATCAGTTCCTTCTTCTTCGACCAGAGCACATCTTACAGTATTTGGCGAGCACTTTATGTCTCTATAACTTTTCACATAATAACACTTGCAGCTACTGGCCATTTCCATCTGGAAACGAATCTTTTACTTCACTATATTTACTTTCCCTCATGCTCCAAGGCAAGTGTAAAAAAGTAAATAGCAACATGTGAAAGTTCTTTTTCTCCTCCCTGCACTGATTGAAGAGGTGAACTTGAAACAGCCAGAAGAGGAATAAAGTGTCAATTTTGGAAACAATAGAAGAGGAATTCACATGTGTTGATTCCATATTTAGCAAATTATTAGAATTACATTAGTTCTAAGACAAACCAGTATTTAAAGATTATTGTTCAATTTTAATAAAATCCCATAAAATACAAGCTGTCTGACTATTTTACATAGAAATTTTAACCATTTACAGAACTCTTTAGCAAGCATTTCTCAAGACTTTTATTCATTTTCTTATCTCAACAATGTCCTTCAAACTTATTTGAGAAAACTGTACTACTTAAAGATCTTGCATCTTAAAAATCTTGCAACTACCAAAACATTATTCTTTGACACAAAAATATAAAGAAAAATACTGAATGTTTTTAATTCTAATCAAATGTCTAAGCATAAAATATATAAAAAATGTGCCATTTTCAATAAATCAAACTGCAAAATATCTGTGATTCAAAAAGTGACATGCTAGCATGAACTTAAATTCTCTAGAGAAATAAAATACTTATCTTTCTTATATATTTTGTCAATGATAATGTTTGCATAAAAATGGAATAAATATCAAGATGCATATACAATATGCTAATACAATGATTATAGTTTAAGGGCTGAAAGAGCAGGAGGGAAGACATTGTTCTACTACTTTTGCATAATATTGTAGATGTCAGACAGTTTATTCTATAAATCAATACAAAAAAAAAAAAAAGTTCAAACAGCTACTTAGATAATATTACACATTAACACTAAAAGTTCTTTGAAATGACTTACATGCACTGTTTCAAAAATAAAGAAATGACTAGCAAAAACCACACTTGATCATAAGAGATGTACTAGACACTGAATGGCATTTGATTATACCCATAAATTTTTGCGTGTTTTATTTTGTATATATATATATATAATGGATTATTCAATCTTTCTTACACTATCTATAACTGAAAGGTCCTTACAAAATACAATGTTATATATCCATTATGTTACCCTAATGTGCATTATTAGGAACAGAAACTTAAGAAAAATTAAGCCTTTGGCTCGGATTAAATTTGCAAAACACATAAGCTCAAACGCAGTTTCTATGGTGAAATTTTGCTAACAATTCACTACCATGTAAAGCATTTTGTTTCAAATCTTTAATACCTTAAAGAGTAACAAATTACTATAAAATAATTTGTAAAAATCAACTCTCATTTTTATCTGGAGTATGAAACTTATATAGAAATAATTTTTAAAAAAATTACATTTAACTTTCCAGGAGAAAAAATATGATAAGAACATGCTGCCAATCTATAAACAATTCACATATTTTCAGAATATTATGATAATAAGCAAAGAAAAGATTTAGTCATATATGCAGACCAAAATATATATATATAAATATATTTGAATATTTATATCAAGGGGTTCCCAAAGTGGGGGTAATGAGACAATTTTGAGAAGGTCACAAAAGGTTTTGAAATTTTTTTTCAGCAAATAACTATGAATATTTAGGTATCATTATTAATTTATAAATTAAATATGAATAATTACATGCATATTTAAGTGTTATTATTCATTATTTTCCTCTAAGACTCTTTTCTTAGCCTCTTCTTCCCCCCCCCCAGAATAACTATATGCATGTAGGTTACAATAACTTGCATCTGCATATATCAGGGATCTAAAGCAAAGCACTGCAGCAAACAAAGTAGATTTCACTTAATAAAACTCATAAACAATATACATATAAAACATAACATTATAAAATTCATAATTGTACATAGATATGTATGCTACCTCCCGACCACAGGGCAAGTGGTTAAGACTACTGAATACTGGTAGATTGTTCTGGGTTTGAGCCCAGAAGAACTGACTAGCTGCACAGTTCATTTTCCCCACATACAACATGAATACGAGCAAGTTTCTCTTAGAAAGTCCTGCATAAAAATACTGCTTCCCTTAGGCAAGAAGCCCAAGTGTGATTTGCTGTATTCCTGCCTATCTTGACTGCACATTCTTGACACACATACAAGCATACTATGTTCTTAGCACCACGTTTATTGTTAAACACTACCCAGAAAACATACTGACATGGCAATCAGTATACATCTACAACATGCAGCTTCCATAATTGATTAATCTGGGTTTCATGTAACATAAACATTGATTAAATTAATCAGAGCTTTGTATTATATTTTCTGGCCTTAAATCTACTTAACAGTAAAATTATTCACTTCAATATTACTTTTAATAATTTTTCCATATGTATTTTAACTATTTCGAATTTAACAGACTCAAAAATTTGCTTTAAAGCTAAAAATGCAGTTTCTTTGAATTATATAAATTTTGGTACAGACTTTGTGCATATATAACACACATACAAGCACACATTTTTCATTTTTGTACATACATATATAGAGAGAGACAGAAAATATGCACACAGTGTGTGTGTGTAATATATATATAATATTACCTGCAGCCTCTTATAATTGTTGCATAATTCCCTTATTGCAATTAATTTGTCTCTCATTTGACAAACTGTAAGAATATTTCAACATACGAGTAGAAAGGAAATCTGATCAATCACTAATTTTTCTCAATTTACAAATTCAAATATTATATAATAAGGAGAGAGAAAAAGATCATTTTTAGTAAAAGCAGAAACCTTTCAACTTTCTAAACTAGCATTTCTCAAACTATGCATAGTGAAAACTTAGCTCAACTGTACACTTTCAGATGGTTAAAAGTAATACATACATCAGACACTAGAGCTGTAAGTTTTCATGTATTTTGGATTCATAGTCTCTTTATTTACCTTTTTATATTTTGATTTTGACACAACTGATTTATTTGCTGCATTGGATTTTCTTATAAAAACAAAATATGTTCTTTTTCTTTAGATGATTGTTACATTTTTCTTAAATTCAATACTTTAATTCATATTTATTACTTCAGGATTACATGAAATAAATGGAAATAAAATGATGCAGCACAGAAGTTAATTCTGTATGATAAATAAAACAATAAAGAATTATAAGTATACTTGGTATGGATGTGCAAAAAACATTGTACAATTTTATACAAATATTTATCTGGTATTATTATTAGATTATGCATAAATTATCTTTTAATTAGTTTAATTATTACTCGGTATTATTTTACTGTTATCAACATATAAAGCAATCTTCACAATAGGAAAAAAATAAGAGCAGGATGGAAGCTCAATACAACAGCAAAGATTAAGACAGAAATATAGATTGTAGAGATAGCACAGATTATGATAAAATCTTTTATCAGTTATCTCCACTTACTTTTTGCTAAGCTTTACTACAAGGAATTAGAAACACTTGTCACAAAGAATACTATATTACACAGATAAAATGCTGCAAAACCTTGCACTTACTCAACAGCTTACTAATAGTATTCATTACTGTTTGCTTCTTACACACACACATGCATACAACACCAACAAAAAAATACAAAAAGGGGGAGAAAAATTGCAAATTGAACAGAAAATTAAAAATATTAATGCTTAAAGAGAATATCAGTTTACAACTACAGCATTAAATATGTATAATAAAAATGACACTTTCTAAATAAGTTTGGAGATTCATTTTAAAAATTTTATTCCTTTTGAACCATGAAATATTGAAAATTTATTGCAATAGCGGCCTTTCGAGCACCATAAATGAGTTCTCATTTGTTTATTTAACTTTCTTATTCACTAAAACAGTTATTCAAGATAAAAACAATATCTTCTGTAATTAATGCTAGTCATAGTAAAACATGGAAAGCTTACTCACATATGCAAACTGCTTTTCCTATTAAAAATATAGCTCAAATATTATCAAGATAAAAAGATTAAAATTTTATGAATAAATTATTGGAACCATACATGCAAAATTTACAAATATTAAACTGAAAAATAATTCCAATATTTCATATGTGATCTTTTAATATTAAGAAAATTACACATCTTTTAACTAAAATCAAACATGATATGATACTAAATGTTTAGATCATCAGGATGAAAAATAAAATTATCAGAAGCATTCTATACAAACTTGGGAACACAATCCATTTTGCAGTTTGGCAGAATAACTTGTTCTAATTACCACTTAGATACATAAAATAATCTAATCCAAAAAGGAACAATAAATGGTCATCTTCAAAATACTGCATATAATATATATATCAAAATACAAAACGTACATGTGATATAAATAACAACAATAATATAATTTATCATAAATTCTCTAAACAGTATTGGCACAATTAATAATAGTCTACCATATATTATTTTCTTTGTTCATAATACTATATGGAATAAAGAAATTAAAATCTATGCACAGTAAAAAAAGAAGTAAAATTTGAATTGAGTTAAAACAAGAAATTTAAAATGAAATAAAATATTATAATACAATAAAAATGCAACAATTTGTAATTTTTATACAAAAATGCAAACCTCTAGCCTGAAAATGAGAATAATAAAAAAGGCAGGTTCAAGTTCATGCTAATAATATAGTATGTTTAATCGAACTTACAGAATTACCTGCAAAATGCAAAAACAATTTTCTACTAAAACCCTTTTCTTATAAACATATTTCCCTACTATTTAATAAAAATATTAATAACAATAATAATAATAATAAAAGAATACATTAAAAACAAGCAGAGATAATCTTAGTCAACATCCAACAGAAATGCAGATGCATACACAACTGGTTACCTTAGTTAAATATTCAGTGATGATTAATGTATTTGTCCTATAAAAAGTTAGTTTGTACTTTTTAAAGACAAGAAAATAAATTTTGCATTTTTATTTCATTTCTATGAATTACTTAAACAACTGCATTTAATTAAAATGATAATCCAAAACAATATCTTTTGGCTTTCAACTACATCTTTGGTTTCTTAAAAAATTACAGCACATTTATAATGTCTCAAGTGTAGAATCTTGACCACCATACGGACAAGAATGATCTCCATGACCTCCTGAGCAATCAATAACCGGCACATGCCCACTATCCCACATACCAGGTCCACATAGCTCACATAATTTTGATAAAGTACATGGTATTCTAGGTAACAATCGAAATTGATGCAGAAGACCTCTTGCCTGTAAGTGGAAAAACTAATGGTGAATACAAGTTCTCATCAGTATGAAAGAAAAACTAAAAATCAATGTAAATTATTTACAACAAAATCATTGATCAAAAGCATGTGCTGATGCATAAATAAAATTTTACTTTTTTCACTTCCTTAAAAATTGTTTCTTTACATTACAAGTTACTATTTCAAATTAAGGATAAAAGTTTCTTTTAAGTATTTTAAATATTGACTTTTAAATTAAAATAAGAATTAAAAATTGATCTAAAATTGACACAACTCACTATTATATAGTAATATTAACATTTACTCAATATCTGATTTTGATACCCCTACCATACGCCCTAGTTTCTCGATGCATAATACTTAAAATAGCTATGACAAATATTTCCTGTCACGAAATCAACAAAGCATTGCCAATGTTTTCAATGTATCTTTAAAAGAATAATAAGCATAGATTCGTAACTACAACTGAGTTAAGTAGTTCTTGATAATATTTTGATACTTTTCAATGGCCTTAAAGGTCAGATTACAACAGGGGCTTTTGCTAAAGAGAATGATGCTTTCATGAAGGGCTCAGAAGAACTGGCTCACATTCCAATTTTTTCATGCGGAAAACCATGAAAAAGAGCATACAAGCTAGTTCATTCACCAGGACCTGAACCAAAATGTTTAATGTTAAAGTATATAAAGATAATATGTTTTTCGTATTTGTTGATTTTGCTAGGTCTGTTTGTAAGACTAAATCTAAGATGTTTCTTTTTTGTATTACTTTAAATTATATTTATTTATCGATATATTAAGGGATAAAAAATTAATCAGCATCAACACTTTAGAATTTCATATCCTTCCATAAGAATTGCACAGTTCTTAAACACAGCAGTCATACACTTCTAATTAAAAATTATGAGATTTCCCAAGACAGCAATCTGGCTTTCATCCATTGACTTATCATTAAGCTACTACTATAGTCTGTTACTTAAAAATAGACACTTCAAAGTCATTCTTGTCCCAACTATAACTTATAACCATAGCAATGATTGCTGTAGAAAAAGGTCGAGTTCTGTTATTTACTAAAACTCCCTAATTCTCTTTTTGTGGTGAAGATGATACACATTATGATCATAAATAAGGGGACAGTTTCTACGACCTTGAAGTGCCTTTTTTAAATAGCAGAGTATAGGAACTTCATTGTCACTTATTCTGACCATTTACCTCTCATGGACTCAACCCACAAAATATCACAACACAGCATACTCTCAATACTTCAGATTTACAAAATCATACTAAAACTACATATCCATCCTGAAGTACACAACCCATGAGTGCTTTGTCATACAAGAAACTTAATTAACTCATAAGCAACAGAATATGTCACAGAAAATGTTTAGAGTACATCAAGCATTTAATGATAACAAAATGATGAGTTATTAATACATTTAAGCAGCCTATTTTTTTTTCACATCTTAAATGAGCACGTTAGATTCAAACAGAAAAAACTCTTGATAAACCTCATATTTAATACACTGAAATAACTTCAAGTTTAATTTCAGTTTCACAGCTGCTTTTTTTATGTTTTCAATTTTAAAATAAACAATGGAAATATATTAATATGCTACAAAAAACATGATTTAAAAAAGGGAAATGAATACCTTTCTTAAAACAAGATCCCCATTCATATGCATAGCTAGACTACTGAAATGCACCATCATCTCATCAGCTCTAAGAGATTGTGCGATAACATCATCACCATAAATTGAAATTATGGCACTACAAATGAAAAGATGAAAATAATCTGTTTGGTAATGAGCCCAACATGCTTCCCACATTTTCATAGCTTCGGCCTCTGGAAATTCTCTTTTAAAGCATAAAAGGATCCACCGATGAACGAAAAGTAAATCCAGAGCATCAGCAGATCTCAAGTGAAGATAAAATTTGTTGTTCATTATTCGAAATAACTCCCTCAAGTAATTCTAGAAGATAATAAAAATATAAAAGACCTTTTAGTGTAAACATACTCATGTATAATATATTCCTTACATTTCAAAATCACAGCTAAATTTTCCTCATATAAAAAAATATATACAATTGTATTTACTTCAGTCTTAAAAAAGGGCAAAACAGTTATTAAATATAGAAAAAAGATGCAACAATACTAAATTTCTTATTTCTACTTTGAGAGGTGAGTGATAACATTTTACTCAGTACTTAAAACAACAAGTAAAATTAAGCTCTACATAATATTGGAAGATAGAGAAGTTTATGGATTGTAATGATGATTGAAAAATATCTGGTAAAAATGTAAAGGCAGATGGAAGGGATTAAAATGAGCAGATTTTGTTATGGAATTGGCGTGCAGAAATGGAACTTTTAGGTAGTAAATGGAGCACTAAGTCAAATCGGTCTGTTGGCTAGCTCAAAATTCCCAGTCCAGATTTCTAACACTATTTAGCATTGCACATGCATTTTATCTATGGGGCTTTGGATGAAAATGCAGCAAATGCTTAAAAAAAGTAGGTACTCAGGCATTCCCTGTACCTTCTTTGAGCAATCGCTATGTTTCTATCCACAAAGCATGTCATTGAGTTCAATGTTCAGTTAGCAATGTATATTATTTGAAAACTGTACATGAAACAAAGATTTATGCCAGCAGACCATTTTTATGTAACACATAGCAGGACTACCTCAACATGCCATTTCCACACACACATACACTTCATTACAAAATTTGCTTAATTCTGTCTCATCTACCTGCCTTTACATTTCTGAGACATTCTATATTAAATACGAAAGCATTCTTTTATGTAGTGCAGCAAAAAAAAATTTGTTTTATAGTTCTCTTACACTAAATTGGTTTTTAGTGGAATTTAAAAAAAAAAATTCAAATACAGATATCAGCACACATTTTCTTGAGACAATTTGCTTTTCATAAAAATAAGTTTGAGGACTTTTCAAACACTACTTATGGAAGTCTCAAGAATCTTATAACTATATATGAAAATTAATCATGGAATTAGAAGAAACTACTAATATATATACTTTTGCATGTTTTAATATTACGCTTACATTATTTAATTTGCACGAAATCTCAAACTTGTTTAATGTGGTAAACTAAACACATATTATAGATGCCTCCAGATTTTTCAGCTAATCCATAAAGAGGATTTTCAAATATTTTTTTTTAATTTAAAGCATTTATAATTGCTTCATCACTTCTTTTTAAAACAGCTGAGTTTTTTTTTTTTCTATTTAACATAATAACATAGCTTTGTGCACAAAATTATCATTTTTATAGTTTTGCATGATCTTCTGATCATTGGTGATGACAAAGAATCTCAGAAAGTTTATTAACAGAATGCTTCAATATGGTTTACAGTTGGTGGAAGAAGAAGAAAATATGCCAACAACATTCAGATAATATCCCCAAAGGATCAAACACCTTCAATCAAAACAAAGATGGAGATAGGTAGACAATATTTGTCCATTTCATCTTAATTGTATCATCTAATAGAATATATATTTTATTTACAATTAAATTGAAATTTTGTTAATTTTTATTTTAAAATATTAAAAAGAGAATTCTAGGAACTACCTACAAACAATTTTCAACTGGAAACACATATGTAGACTAGAAGTTCATATTGCATGAAATCTGGGGTCCTGTGAACTTTAATACACTACACGTGTATTAAAGCATTTAAATACATATTATATAATCTGATAGATATCTCAAATGATATTTTTATTTATTTATTTGAAATGTGCTTTTGATTGCTCAGTTATTAATTGCACTATATTTTGTGAAGAATTAATTACAGTATGGGTTTACTGACACTTATACAGTATTTTCTAAATTTATGATTTCAGAATTAGATGATGAAGAATATATAACACTCAATACGTGATAACTTACCAAATTGACATCCATGTCAAAGTCTTTAGGGCAGGTAACAAAAATAGTTCTTTGCATTAAACCAACAAAACACCAAAATGCTTCAGATTCATCTTGCACAGCAACAAGAATTGGAGCTAACAAATCAGACATTCCTTGTGTATATCCAATTTTTGGATTATAAAAACCATAATTTAGCAAAATGTTTCTGGAAGAAAAAGTTCAAATTATGTAATTATAAGATAACAACATCTATTCAATAATCAGTACATAAAAAGAGCTTTTTCAAAAATTTTGGTTAAAGGACAATAATAATATGTAATAATTTATGAAACATAATTTAAAGTGATTTATTTTTACTGTATCAAACATGGGTTAAACAAAATATATTTTGAAGCTAGCTGAGAACAAATGTATATTTTAATGTGAAATTGCAATAGAATAAGCAAAATATTTGAAAATATTCATAGAGCTTCTAATGTGATATTTCCTGATAAAAACTTTTGCTGATAAAAAAGATGCAACAAACATGAATATATAGCTATACTTTATTATTATTAATGACAAGATAACCGTTGGAACTTAATTACACATATGTCATTTCAGTGCAGCAGTCACTGAAGAAGTAGAAGAACATGCTCAGAAGTTTGCTTTTGCAGTTTATGTATAAACTGCAGTTTTAAGTTGGAAAATATGCCCAGGATATAGAACTTATCGAGTACTTCATCGCAATGTAAAAAGCTTGATGATAACAAGAAGAACATAAGATGGAAATATTTTAAAATATTAAATTTTCAAGTTTAAAAGATTTTGGAATTTTAATAGCATCAATAATGTATTACAAGACATAATCTAGGTAAAACTTTTTTATATCTTATTGCATAAAGGCAATTAAAACGATCAGTGTTCTGTTTTCTTTTAATTTTGATAAAAGTTTTATGAAACTGAACTACTGAAACCTGATTGAGCACATAAAAGTAAATAAGAATCAACATAAATTATACATTTTAGAGAATTATTGTTGACTTCTGCTATAGTTCTATATTGAATAAGATAAAGCATAAGAAATACAGAGAAATCAGCACTGGTCAACGACGATTTTATTAAATACATAAGCCTATTGCATAGCCAGCAGTCTAAAATAATTTTTATAAGCAAATATATATATATGTATGTAATATATAACAAAATACGATGGCTGCTTTAAAAAATAATTGGCAATCTCAAAATTAACATTCTAAATTTGGTGCTTCCTCCCCCCCCCTCCTAAATTCATCTGTTCTCTAAAATTCGAGATCATTCCAAATTATATAACACCACTTGAAAAAAGTAACTAAAACTAATATTGACCAATCATAGCTTAGAATACTCTTTGCACCTACGAAGTATAAATACTGAGTCATGAGCACTACCCTTCCCTTTTTCCTAACTTCTGCCATGCAAACAACTCAGCGCCACTTAAGCTTCCCTGTCTGAAATGACGTCCTAGCTTTCTATCTGTGTATGTAAAAATTATTTATATTCAACTATAATCAAAAAGTAATTTGTCTGCCAAAGAGATAATTTTTATGTGCCTAAAAATAAAGGTGGTAATTCGCCAAAATTAGTTTTGTCAACATCTTATTTCTGCCTTATCCACCCAGCCATGTCTACAGCCAAAAGTTAAAAGTACCACATTCATGACTGTGCACTTAGTATATTTCATATATATAATGATTTTAACAAACATAGCTAATGTAATTTCATGAGTCCAGTTAATAATTAATACTAACTGACTCATGAAATTAATACAGTTAGTAATTAATACTAACTGAAATGAACCCAAATTTAATATTTTTTAATTGCTCAGCTTGCTTATTAATAACATAATAAATTCGAAAGAAAAAATACTTTGCCATATGGTAACAAACTAACACATGGAGTATAAAAATATTTTATACTGGACAATGACAACACAATTATTTTAAATGATTCATTTTATAAAATATGAATTATCTTACACTTTGATGAGTGGCAAAAGAAAGTTTTTATATCACTGAGTTTTTGATCAAATGTTTCTTAAATTTGCACAAAATATGAAAAAAATTTAAAAAATTGAAATTCATGCCTCAAGGTGCACATTGTTTGGGTAGATGTCTTTTGTATGTTCAAAATATGGTGGCTATGAATGCCACTGTTTTTTCACAATGCAAGGAACCCACAAACAATTACAATGTAAAAATTCTTCATTGTTTCACAGTACAGATAATACTTAATAAACAAATATAATCAGATTTTTTCTGTTGCCCTACATTACTTTTTCTTCTTGGGAGGGGGGAGAAGGTGGAGATATTATGAAATTATTTTTCCTCACTTTGCAGTCACTGCTGTTGTTTTTGACATGCGATCACTTAAACATCCTGGGTGATGAAAAAGTTTAATAAAGAGAAATCTGCATAAAAATTGTCTATAAGAATCTTCTTTTCACTACCATTTAACAAATAAAAAAATTTTCAATTTTGCGGTTCAGTGAATTAAGGACTTAATATTACAAAAATAACTTTTTTTAATTTAATTAAAAATGCTCTTTAAAATATTACTTCTCATAAAAATTTCATTTTGTATGAAGAATGATCTTTATTTTTTATTTTAAAATAATATATTAAAATTTTAACTTACTTCATAACCTCAATATTAGGATTATCATCACCAGCAAAAAAAGGATGGCTTCTATCTGTACGTACAACATCTTTTTCAACAGTGCATTGAATATTTCTCCAAAATATTTCACACTCATTTGGAGACATTTGATCTCTGATTCAAGGAAGAAAATATAATCTGTTAATAAATAACAAACAACAGTAAATCTACAAAAAAATCTATTTTGCTTGATGTTAATCCTTTACCTGTGGAGTATATTTTAGGAAAATGTGTTAAAAATGGAAAATTCGTTTTTTACTCTTTCACTCTTGATAAGTGAGTTTATAACTAATATCACCCAACTTTCAAATAAATGTAGAATAAGTATTGCCATCTTCTGATAGAACAGTGAATGACATTGAATTAAGCATTTGATAAAGGAAAACAAACTCATTTCAGGCTTTGCAGAGTAGAAACAATTTTTCTCTGTGCTGAAGTCAGTTTGGGTATTCCCAGTTTAGTGCGATTGGGTTGTTCAATTGTTCAAACTGGATTTGGGCAACACTAGTAGAGGGTTAGTAACAACGAAAAGCTTGACACTTTTCTCAATACAGAGACACAGTTTGTTACATGTAAGTATGCAAACCAACTCTGCATGAATCCATTCACACTACCAATTTAGGCAAACTTAATTTTAAAAATTGTATATACTTTTTGTTTTAAAACATTTGCAACATCTGTTAATACTAATATTACAATGCTCATCATTTATGCAAGTAAATAGAATGGAAATGTAAATGAAAACTATATAATGCAGGAAAAAGAGCTTTCAATCAGCATTTTTTAAATGTAAGATGTAAATATTTTCCTCTTAAGCTTAATTTAAAAAAAAAAAAAAAAAAATTTAACTTTTTGTTTAAAGATTCACCCCCCCCCCCAAGTTACCACTACGTCTGCCAATGGAAGATCGGTATTCTCCTGTTATCAGGACCAGATTCAGAAATGTATGTATGTACGCATGTGTACATATGTACATGCATATATGTGTATATATACACACACACATACAATCTTACTTACATATATGCACATGTATGTGAACACATACATACATTTGGCCCATCAGCGGCCGAGCGGTAAAATCGCTGAACACTGGTAGTTCGGTCCGAAGTTCGAATCCCACGAACGGGCTGGCTGCATGGGCGTTTTCGTGGTTTTCCCCATGTGTAACGTGTACACGAGCCAGTTTCCTTTAGAAAGTCCTCCACGAAGGCATCCCTCCTCTTTCGCAGATAGTTCTCGAGGCTTTGCCATAATCACACACACACACATACATACATTTTGGAATCTGGTCCAGATAACAGAAGAATACCGAAACATCAGCAAATGAATGACGAAAAGCTTTGGACTACACACGGAAAATTCCTCATTTTTAAATACATAGCAAAAACCATGAAAACCCCCATACACCCATTAACCAAGATTTGAACCCAGGCACGATAGACAGTGTTCAGTGGTCTTATTTCCTGGACCACTGAAGGACCTAGTAATAATCATGAAATATTTTAAACATATTGCTTGCAGAATTTTATGTATACAAGTTTGAGCAATTTATGCAGAAGGGTCTTTCGAAATAATCATAACCTTTCTATTTTAATTTAACCATTTACATCACCTTTGTTACACACTTTTTTAAAAGTACGGAAGATAATGAATTAATAACTGTTTATAAACTTAAATTGATTACTTTAGCAATAACATCAATAATGTGAAAACACTTTCACATAGCCTAAAATTTTATGTAATAATGCACAAACTTGTAATATAAGTATATAAAATACAACATACCTTTTTCGTCTTATACTTTGGTATTCTATATATTTATCATTGCGTACTTGCTCTCTTTCATCAAATGTAGAATGGAAACTATAATAGTGCAATAAAAACGGCCACACATCCTTGCGCAACTTAATATCCAATCCAGCAAAAAATATTTCCTGTAAATAGCACATTAATATTTAAAGTTTAATAAATAGATATTTACATATCTTTACATATAAAACTACATTCATAGAAAAATTTAAATTGGGAGATTTTAAATGATAAGTTTCACAGGCTTATAAAAAACTGTAAACATTTCTTCATTTCAAATGTATGGTAATGACAGAATAAATACAGCTTGTTATCTGAGTCCAAAATAAGTGCAAATTTAAAGAATTTTCAATGTTGACAACATGGTACAGATAAACGTTTTCTTAAAATTTTTCACACTGTTGAAGTGCTGGATAAATTTTGTAGATGTTTTGTTACATTAACACAAAACACTGTTTAAAACAGCAGCTGAATATTAATTTTGATACCACCATGGCATAATACATTTTCCAAAAATCTTCACAATTTTTGCCTTGCCCTTCTGAAGAAAATAAGGAAAAGAAAAGATTTCTTGGCTTGACTAAACCAAAAAACATAAAAATATTGTTTTTCATAACATTTTGTTAGCTATTTTATTTTTTTTTTTTCCAGTGAAAATTTTATTTAAAAGAACGAGTACTGTAATAGAAAACATAACTATTAAGACAAAACTTAAGAATTGACAAAACAAAAATGCCACAGTGGAACCAGATGTTAATTCTAAGTTTCTAAAGAAGATTGTTTCAAGTATGAACATTAATTATTCAACAATATTAATAAAGTATAAAAAGAATTATTAGGAATTATTCTTAATATGCACTAAAAAGAAAAATAAGAAATTTTCAACAGTTTTTTGGTTGTCAACTGTTCTTTAATAACATAATAATTATACAATGATATCTGATGATATTTAATATGCACTAAAAAGAAAAATAAGAAATTTTCAACAGTTTTTTGGTTGTCAACTGTTCTTTAATAACATAATAATTATACAATGATATCTGATTTAAAAGTAAAAATCACTCAATAATTATGTATAACTAATTAAGTTTATTACATTCTCAACAAGAATATATTATTTTTAAATTTGAAACAAAAACATTGAATATGTAATTATTTCACACATTTACCTACACTTATATTTACTTGGCAAAATATGAGTGAAACAAACTACCTGATTTACAAAAATTTCTTAGATCAAGTCAACTTATGTTTGTTTAACAAAATGCCTTAATTGCACTTAGAGGCAAAAAAAAAAGGTATTAATTATAAAAAAATATCTATTTATTACAAACTTAGATTACTAGCACATATTAGAAATGAAAAACATAAATTACCTTTCTTAATTGAAGTTCATCTTCAACAATACCCTCCTCACTCATAAAACTTCGCCATCTTTGTTCATCTACAGTGCTGTAGATGCCCTCTTCTGGATGGCATTCAGCAGCAGATATCTCTGGGCGACTAACAGAAAACTGACAGTACTGACAGCTACCATTTGACTAAAACAAAAGTAAGTATTAAATGTATTTTTTTAACTAAAATATCATTCTCATACTGATATAAAGATTGACCAAATACCCTTTTGTAATATTATAGAACACAATGATTTGCAATTTGAAAATGAAACTTATTACATATGGTTAGACAGAATCAGGTAAATGCTTATGGGATACTATAAGAGATAGACTAGAAGAGAAACACGCTAATGTGACAATCAAAATCGTAAAAACAACCTTGTATTTAGTTTAGGTATAATGAAACACTCAATCGATTTCGAGGGCAGCTAAAGGTCCCTCCTCATCAGGAGAAAGAAATACCTAGAAAGAAGAAAATAAAGGAGAAGCAGTCACAGGACCACGTGTTTCTGTGACTACTTCTCCTTTATTTTCTTCTTTCTAGGTATTTCTTTCTCCTGATGAGGAGGGACCTTTAGCTGCCCTCGAAATCGATTGAGTGTTTCATTATACCTACACTAAATACAAGGTTGTTTTTACGATTTTGACTATAAGAGATATTTAACAAATGAACATAAAGACATATCAATTGTTTAATAATGAAGAATAATTAAATCACACTTCCTTAGTTCATCTTCCTAACCTCATATAATATTAACCTCGTGCTACTCAAAAACTCACAAAAAAAAAAAAAAAAAAAAAAAAAAAAGGAGCACAAAGCACACAATTCCCTTTTCTGATGCTTCCTGGTACAAACAGTAACACCTTATACAACTTCTGCAGAAACATCAGGACTCTCTTCAGGATATCAGTTTGGACGTACAGTACTGGGATATTCTCATGGCTTTCTTCCATGAATATGCTCAATTTATTTTTACAATACTTTTCTATCATCAGCCTATGATACCTTAATGACACCTTCACATGTATGAACTCAATCTTCAAGTCTAGCCACTTTTTTTTAACATTTTTTATAGAAAGCACAATTTCTTGAATTAGTCTTCAGTAATGAGCAAAGAAAATGCCTTTATATTCATTTAATAGAAATTTAAGCATTCCAAAAACTCTTGCCTAATTCTGGCCCATATGATAAAAAGTGGCACTACTATCTATCAGTTGAAAATAAAAGTTTTTTTTTTTTTTTTTTCCCATGATACCTGATATAAAATTCATATCTCTGTAGCAATGTAAGAAAGAAGGAAATTAATCAAAGTTGACATGTGCCATGTTACTAAATCAAATGGTATCTTTGTTACTATCTAAACTTTCTTACTAACATCCTTATAGTGTATAAGATATGAGTATACTTCAAATATATCAAGTATATCATTCAAAAATAATATACTAAAATGCAGTCATCAGGCAATTTCTCTCGAAAAACAATTTATGAAAATCAAAGATGAAAACAATGCTTGTTGTTTTCCAAGGCAATAAACTACATTGGAAGACTTCAAGCCCAGTGGAAAAAAATTTACTGTTGCACTTTACTGACATATTCAGATATACGTATCTCTCCTAATAAATTTGTCACAGCTCAAGAGAATTTTAGTCAAAATTTGCATCTGAATTGTGACCCACCTTCCTTAAGCTGTAGATAATGAGATATTTCTAATTTCCAAGAATCTAAACATCAATTAAAAACTGCTATTCAGGTAACGTTACAGCCACCAAGACAGCTGTGACAAATGTTCTAGCAGCAATATTTATCTGCTCATAAGCAAAAGCCTATGGAATTGATAACCATACTATACAATTTATAGATTTTTAAAGAACTTTATATGAATAAAGGTTGCTAATTTAATGCAGGAATTCACTGCTTTTTCCTAACATTAGTTTCATTTTTAAACTGTATCTGTATGAGATTCAGTTTTTCTTGTTACCAACCCAGCCTTAGCATAATTAAAATTTTATCTATTTATTATATAAAAAAAGAGTAAATATTCAAATGCATTGAAGTTATAAAATAAAAAAAAATTCTTCTACACAAATGTTAAAACTGTAGCATGCACAATAAATCTCTTTATACATAACAGCAAAATATATAAGATGTGTTTATATATATATATATATATATATATATATATATATATATATATATATATATATATATATATATATATAAAAAACTGACTCATAAAAAAAATTTTTGGTTAGCAATAACAGAGATAAATTATCAAATTTAACATAAATACCTTATTTTTAGACTTAGAAAGAAAATTATAATCTTCAAAAACTTTAGCTAATTTGTCAAGTCCACCATGATGAAAATGAAGAATTTTGTATTGACTTTCACGACTAGCTATTACTAACTGACCACACGTACATTCTTTGTTGTTGTACAGTAGATGCAAAGAACGCATCTGACCTGAAAATTAAAAGCATAAAATTGAAGAATATATAACAATAACTTTTCCTTTACTTTAAACATATCATAACAAAAAGAAAAAGAAAAAAAGAACAATTTCATTACACAAATAAAATGAATGCATAAGCATATCACAGTATCATTAATTAATTCATAGCAATCTAACAGATAATACTGCCGAGTGTTAGGTGTTCTAAACGCATACAGACCCGATGATAGCTTGATAAAACTTATTTCACCAAAAAGAAGCATCTTAAAATTCTGGAACTTTTCACAGCAAATACTAGTACAGATCTTTACAGTATCACAGGGTACAACTAGTAATTACACTTCAAACTCTTAAAGCATGAAACACAAAGCAATGTAAAGTGCATCTAAACAGTGAAGCTTACACGGAGATACCTCAATACTCTGAATTCACAATGAACTAAACAACTATCGAGAAATTGATGCTCTCATCGGCCTTATAGACTTTTCCCCCAGTTACAGTACCCATTACAGTTATACAGGGACAGAACCCAAATTTCGCCAAATGGTTGCCAGGTTTGATGCCTAATAGCATTTTTTCACCAAATTTGGTGACCAAAATTAGTCGCCAAAACCGTCGCCAACTTGGTAATAACTCGCCAATTTAGCAAGATATCCATTTACTCAATGTTAAATAGATTTGCCCCTATATTCTTATTTTTCTGGCAGAGCACACCTCCTCTTTCAAGCATTCCGTGCTACATTATACAAAAAATACTGTAATTTCACATATAATTTCATGAAAATTATTTACATATGTACAAAATTCATTACAAAAGTTTTAAACAGCTTGCTCTTCATTAATCAATGTACACATATAAGTCAAGAATTCAGTATATAAAAACCCAAATAATATTGAGTTTGGGAATATCTGGCAAACAATTTCAATAAAACTAATGTCATCACTCATTCTTGTGGCTCAAAATCCCTAATGGAGTTTAAAATCTTGACAAGACTGTCACCTTCTTAATGAACAAGTGGCATAAAAAGTCACTGTAATATGTATCTAAGTGGTGTCGTGATTTCACGGTACCTTTTATTATGCCATTTTAATGAACCGTACAGTCTGAACATGCAAACCAATAAAACCAATACCGTAACTTTGTGAATACTCCACTGTTACTTCTTCTTATATCCTTCTTTAAAAAAAATTTAACTTGACCTATTGAAGATCAGGGTTATGTAATCTTATGAAGATCCTATGAGTGTGTTGTAACATCACATTTACTGACAATAAATTGCACAGTTTTGTGATAGTTTTTATTTTTGATAATTAGTTTTTATTTTTTGATAATGTCTGGTGGTAAAATATGTAAGTACTATTCGCTTTTTTTTTTTTTTTTTTTTTTTTTAGTATTAAGGAATAGCAAATCAAAAGCAGGTTTATATATATATATATAAAAATTGATATCTATTTGAATCGGTTTATTAAACATATAAAAGTAACTTTTAACCTTATCAGGAATAAACTCAGCACATATCTATTTTACTCCACATAGGGTTAGTTTTTGTCTCCAGCCTTAATAAAGACTTTCTCGGACTGCTAAAAATGATAAATTAAAAGTAAAATCTAAAAGCCATATTTTCTTTTCTTTCTTTGGTGGAGGCGGGCTGAAATTTGCTATGGTTATAAAAGTATTAGAGCTAATTGTTTTCCTTAGCATGGTTATTAAATTCTGTTCTTGAACTTTATTTCCAAACATTTAACTGATAAAATGTTAATGTATTGTTATTCCCAATAAAAGAATCAGTATTTTATCTTACACTACCTCATGATTTCATAATTATGTTCTATTTGGTGAAATTCCTATTGCTATAATTTTTTTAATATGTGCGTTTGTTACAAAGCTTATATATTTTTGAAAAGTTATGTAGTGTTTCTATTTATTCATTTTTTGCATGTTATGTAATAATTTTACCATGCACTTTTCAATCACCTTTTTAATAAATTTATTGTATTTATAAGTTTATTTTATTTTTTATTTGTTATATTATAGATCTTTTAGCTCAGATTTCATGGATGCGAGAACTGCAAACATAATTCATTAAGAACAAAAAATATCAGCCTGCTAGGGTGATGATTACAATTTTATCACTCAGCTGGTAACAATGGCTTCATCCTCGGGCAAGCCTATAAATATTGTCTTGAAACCATTAGCCACACTGTTCAGCTATTCAGATCAGAATCGTGCAATTGTATTGAGCACCTGTTTAGTTATTACTGCTTTATATTTTGCTCTGTGAGAAAGTGGTGTGGGATCTGCTATATTCTCACACATCAAGGAGAATTAACCTAACTTCTGTTTTTCTCCTTGAATTAAAATTATTTATAACAGTTTACCTTTCTGGATGAGCTGTTACTCATTTTCTTACTATTCATCTGACTGAATTAAGGAAATCTCTATCAACCCATCGCACACAACAATATCATAACTTGTTAAATAAATACAAAATATTTAAAAAGCATACTTAAATCAACAGAGAATACACCATAACTGCTTTCCCTTCTTGATACTTTATTGGCACCCTGGGAAGAATCTTCAGGAAAATTGAGATTATGAGCATGAGCAAGAGATTCAGGTGTTCCTTCAACAAATAAAAATTTATCCATTTGGTGTTTAGGTGAAGGAGGAGAGGAATGTTCAGGTGTCAATGGAAGAGATTCAGGATCTCGGTTAGATGTGGTAGGAGTTGTAGAAGTACTTCGAGAATCTACAGGACTCACATTTATATCAGGAGCATTCAAAGGCACTGATGCATTTTCTACATCTAAATAATAAGCAATAAAAATTTTAAACCATAAATGAATAAAATATCACAGCACAATATTTCATAATATCCACTTATTGTACTTCTTATTAAAAAGAAACATTTTAAATTATGTCTGTTATTTTTATATTTGTGTGTGTCATCCAAGTAACAATCTCAGAATTAAACTGAAGAAAAAAGTAACTTTCTTCAAACAAGTAGCAAATAAATAATAATAATAAATAAAACACTTTTTTTTTTCCAGAAGTAAAGAATTTAATACTTCTGGAAATCATATAAAAATTACAAAAGACAAGACATTTTAAAGCTAGTTACCACTATAAGAATTAATGCTTATAGAATAATAGTTATTCAAATAAAATTATGTATACTTCTGTAGGCAAAATATATAAAGAAATATATAAATATAAGGAAAAGGAAGCAATATTTGGATTTTTTCTGCACACTGACATGAAAAATAAGGATCTCACTTTTAATCTCCATCAAAAGACAATTTTCCAATTAAAAATACTTTGTTTGCTGTAGATCTTCTTGTATTACCATGTCTTATTAAGTCTTAAGTTATCTTTTCACACTATTTTTATTCCAGAAAAAAAAAAAAAAAAAAAAAAAAAAGCTTTAAACATAGCTTCTTGTTGCACTGAAATTAAATCATTTTAAACCAAATTTTAACAAATCAGAGTTTTATTTTAATTTATTTTAAGTTAACTTATGATGAATAACAATAATTTGGGAAAGTTTAAAAAAACAAATTCATGAATATCCCAACTTGCACCCTAAGTAATTTTTACCTCTTGATCTGTAAAAAAACTGCCAAATTGCACCAAGGTGGCTGAATTAATATTACAGTGTCATAATTTATTTTAAATTTAATATTACATTAAATATAAAATGAACTTAAAATTTTTAAAAAGTCAATTTTAATATTATTAATTCCTATGATCACCCAAAATATTTTTAAGGTTACTATCAACTAATTTTCGAGAGAATTTTTAGATTAGTAAGGTAGAGATGTATAGATGACATCTCTGTATTTGGGAGTATTCTAACGATGATATAAAAACCTTCCTCTCTCATATACCTGATATCTTTATTAACCTATGATTTACATTCAACAAAAATGAATGACACTCGGTTCCTGGCCTTGCTTATCATAAGAAATGGAAATGGCTAAAAAACTATAATTTAGCATAAACCATTCAGCTATCAAGCAATAATTCCTTATGATTCTTTTCCTCATAATCATACAAGACATTTGTGTTTTCATGCATAAAATGCTCATAAATTAACCCAATACCTAAGCTATATAAAATAAAATGTGCATGAAATAATCAGGATTGCCTCTCAAACAGGAGAATGAAATTCCCTGACTTTTCCAGGTTTTCCAGGTGCGTTTCAAGAAAATTCCAGTCTATCCGCGTAATGTACGTTGGCTACGCTAAGAAGTAAATTAATTATGATATTACTTGTATTGTGTAGCAAATTCACTTAATTATTCAATAAATCCCAGAGGACATTTATTCTTAATTATTCTTGGTATACTTTGTTTGATAATTTTGTTCACTTTTCCACTTAAGAAACTTAATAAAATTTAAGATATATACATTGGATAACAAATGTATGTTTTATTTTATTATTACTCATGATCATCACCAGTTCAACATGAGACTAATCCGGTCCTTATAAATCACAATGCAATGCTAAATAGTTAGCTTAGATTTTAGGTAAATTTAATTTGTGTGAGGTATGTTCTTAAAAAGCACCTTAACACTTGAAAACACAAATATAATTATAATAGTTGTTGTTTTCTCCATTGAAGATTGAGATTAGAATCTTCCCAATCTGGAATAAAATAAGGCTTTTTTTGTAGACATTCTGCAGCTAAACGAAAGAAAGAAAGCTATTTTAATAAATTGAGGTATTTTATATTTATTTCGCAGCATACATAAGGAAAAAATATGTGCATTAAATTTCGTGATGGTATGTCATAATACTGCTAGAATTAATTTCAAGATTATGCCAGAGAAAATTTCCTGAAATTTGGAAATATTATTTACTAATAATAAATAAATTTAGAGGGAAGAAGCATCATTAAATTATACGAATAACCTAAAAATAAAGATAATTACTTAAAAATTGAATTAGAATAATCAACGATATTTTAGCGAATATAGTTATATTATATGGTTAGCCTAGATGACAGATTACTATTTTTTATTTTACTGCAAAATGGCAAGGTATTTATTAAAAAGAAAAAAAAAAGTTTAAAAAGATTTTGCGGTAAAATTCTAGTATACGGTAATAATCAACGATATTTTAGCGAATATAGTTATATTATATGGTTAGCCTAGATGACAGATTACTATTTTTTATTTTACTGCAAAATGGCAAGGTATTTATTAAAAAGAAAAAAAAAAGTTTAAAAAGATTTTGCGGTAAAATTCTAGTATACGGTAAGGCTTCGGCACGATTTTGAAAATTGTCGCCAAGACCAAAATGACCCGTTTACTGCTCATCATCATGTCGCCAAATCCCATTGTACCATACATGGAGATTATTCTAACCAAAGAACGTCTATGCAAAGAATCTCTAATTCTTTGGTCTATGTAAAGAAGAAAAGGTTCCATACAAGTAAAATGCTATTACGCCGCTGAAATGCGGAGGGAAAATTTGCCAAGGGATTTGGCGACAGAACCTGGCGGCCAGAATTTCCCTCTCCGCGATGTGTACCGGAAATTGAGAAACGTGTTAAGAAGAAATGTTCTTTGACAAAAAGAAAGCTACGAAAATCCGTTTTTAAATTATTGCGAAAAATCCAAGAAGAAACGTTTTATCAAAGGACGTTTCTTCTTGGATTTTTCGCAATAATTTTAAAAATGGATTTTCGTAGTTCCCCCCCCCCTGAAAATTACTAACCCAAGAATTAATTTACTTGCGCCAAAAAATATTTTCTTTTCCTTTAGAGTTAAACCACTTGCGCTAAGACTAAACTTCACGGTTGCGGTGCCGTGCGCTACAATATAGCAAGCAGTAAAGTGTCTCATTTACGCCGCTCCGCATCTGCGAGTGCAATCCAGAGCTGTAACTCAGGAAACAAACAATCTCGTTGTTAGGCGACATGTGCACCATGTTATTTTCATTTTTGCTATAAATGCTTATCGACGTGGTGTTCACGTTGCTCGCAGTTTGAGACAAAAACATCTCGATGTGCGTGGCACGTCTTTTTAGCGCAAGTGGTTAAAGAAATTTTAAAGGATATTCATTTAATGAACTCTTGATAACGTGACCTTCGAACTTCGACACTGGTTTCGAGCTTTGATGGCAGATATATCACGCATGCACAGCTGTTTCCCTCTATGATGGAATGGAGCCACGTCTGTTGCAAAGAGGTTTTCCTTCTTTACAATACACATTCTTTGATTCTAACCTCCATGGTACCGTATACTAAGATTAAACCCATTTTGTTTTATACGAGAACAGGTACTTTATTTAGTTCATGCACTGCACATGCGATTCTCGAGAATACTGGAAACCAAAAGTTATGGGAAACTTGCTTTGTCTTTCTAAAAGACAATCAAATTGGAGCTGCGAAAATTGGCTCTATGCCAGCTGCCCGAATGATACTCACGTGATACGCAATTCACTAAAAAAGTTATCTCTTCCGACGTCGGCGCAAAAATCGCTTTTTTTGGCGGGATCATTGTATGAACTTCCCTTACTTTTCCAGATTTTGACAAAAATACTTAAATTCCCTGACTTTTCCCTGAATTTTTTGGTCAATTTTCGAATTCCCTGACTTTTTCCGGTTCTCCCAGTTTTCCAGGTAGCGTAGCAACCCTGAATAATAAACACGCACCAGATTTCATAGAACAGCTCAATAAGAAACATAAAAGGCATATTGCAAGAATAGATTTGACTGAAGTCCATACAAAAGTGAAACAGGGAATTATTAGAATTTTATTCAATTACGCAAATATTATATTCATTCAATCAATATTCAAGAAATATATTAAACTCACAATAACATTAGTGATGTATGCAAAAATTTATTTAGAAAGATTGAAAAACATGCAGAGAAAGTAAACATATCAGGATCCCCATTTGAGATTAAAAAAAAATAACAGGAAATTATAGGCAGTATACAGGATAGACATTTCTGAGAGTAACAGAGAATAATGGAACAAAAGTGTAACATGGAAAAATTGACTACTAATTACAGTAGTATTGATGAAAACAGCATATCTTTGGTTAAGAATGGGGAAAAAAATCACTCGCACTCAAAAATAGACTAAACCAAAAGTTACAATAATATAAAAACAGTCTTAAAAAATAATAAAAATTACAATAAGGCCATGGTGTAATAGAAAATTTCTAAAACACTCTTCTATCTATTTAAGGTCTATTACCTTCTTGAAAAGCAAAGTAATGCCAGCAACTACAGATGAATCTAACATAAAGAAGGAACAAAGAAACTAAAAGGAGAAAAAAAATGAAACAAGATGCCATTTAACTTCTACTTAGCCTATATATGAAAGCTCCAATAGAACTCAATAGACTAATTTAATTTTTGCGTATGGAATTTAAATATCAGTATCAAATTTTATATTCACACTGTGCATGCTGAACAATAATCTTCAAATTGATTCTTCTTGCATTTTTATCCACACAGGAAAACAAAATGTGCAATAATTTGCTGAAAAATTCGACCTCTCTTTAGTATAAACATAATCTTACCAGCATTTACAATAGCAGCAAGAGCAATGTCAGCATCAATTCCATCTTCTTGATTTGTGTCTACTTTTACCAGCTCCTTGTCATTAATCTCACGAACTTCATTACAGGTGTTTTCATCTGTTAATCCTATATCAATACTTCTTGAAGTACTCTCACTGTATCCATCATCCTTTGAATCTAGAACAACAAAAAATAACCATAAAATAATAGTTATCAGATGAATTTCATGAATATTCATATTTTTCAATTACTACAAAGAGCTGACATTCGATATATACAGTACAAAGTCCGAAATCCGGACTGGTCGGGACTTCGGCAATTCCGGATTTTGGATTTTTCTGGATAATAGAACATCAATTTAAATCTGGTAAGATAGCATGCAGAAATTATACAATTAAAAATATGAAATCGTAATTTACGAAATAAAGAACAATTATGATCTGAAGGGTACCAAAATTGACAAAAGAAAGCTTAACATTTATTTGTCTACTTTATTAAACATTTCTTTCAGTGTAAGTTGTTTAAAATGCTTCTACAAAAAATTCAATAAGTTCCTTTTTCTTCTTTCTTGTGTCATATACAGTGGACCTATGCCAAACCCCTCGCATAATTTTGAGATGGATATGCCTTTATCCATTTTTTCCAGCAATTCCACTTTTTGTTTAATGGACATTGAAACATCTTTGGCAACTCCAGAAATGGAAACTCTTTTCGACATGATAGTTCAAGCTTAGTTTTAATAAAATTGCCATAATAATATGAGTCTACCAAAAATAATAAGCTGGATCAAATTAGAAGATCAGAGAGCAGTGCAGTCTGCTACATTAATTGAAATGCCTTAGAATCAGTGAAGATAATTTTAGCCTAACTTATTAGCATCCGTTATACATTATTGGCTGTGTGTCACAAGATTGGCGACGAAAGCCAAGTTGTTTCGCTAAATTTTGGCTTGCTCCTGTTGCACACTGAAATTAAGCCTGATTTGTATTAGTTTAGTTATTTATTATACCTACCTTTATTTCTTACACATGCTTCAAACTAATTCGAGTCCTGAATAAATAAACTCCCACATATACATAAAACTTTATCTAGGGCTGGCACTAGATACCGCCTGGTGCAGTCTCTATGGGTCCTAAATTCTGCTACAAAGCGCTTTCCTAAGTTCTAAATTTTCACCGTGCCTAAACTTTGGATCCCAGTGATTTCCCTACATCGTAATAAACTTCTCATCCATTAATTTTGCCACTTGGTGCTTCCGCGAATTCCAAAAATTTCGTCTTCCCTAAATTCTGCCGTCCACTGCCGACAATATTCTGCCACCGCTTCTGGGTTTATGGTGAATACAAATCTTTTTTTTTTTTTTTTAATTAAAATCGAGCATTAAATGTAATCTTTTGGCCTATGAGTTTCATTAACAAAATCTATTTTTAGCATATGAAAATAAATTTTTGTTGAATTTTTTCTCGTCAACATTTCTTAGAGCATTTAAAAATCTATCATTCCCCTATGAGTTTCATTAACAAACTCATAGGGTTCATAGAGTTACAAACTCATATATACATATATGAACATAGGGTTCATAGAGTAACAAACTCATAGGGTAGACTCATAGAGTTATGAGGCCTATGAGTTTCATTAACAAAATCTATTTTTAGCATATGAAAAGAAATTTTTGTTGAATTTTTTCTCGTCAACATTTCTTAGAGCATTTAAAAATCATCGCCAAGCGTAATGTTACATAAAAAGTTGCCATACTCTTGTTATTCAATTACTAATATAAAAACAGTTTAGATATCACAGCACGAGTTATTATTGAAGCTGTCATGTATTAATAAACAAAGCATGATGAAAGCAAAATATAATAAATAATGACTCACCAGGTCGGCGTCAGGGTGGTAATAGGTGAATGTTTCGGTTGAAAATCTCCACATGTTTTATTATGGAAGAAATAATCAAACACGCATGCATAAAGCATTAATAAAAAAAAAATGTTTGTGGCTTTGAGGCCTGGATTTCGATCATTTCCGGATAATGGACGTCCGGATTTCAGACTTTGTACTGAAGTAGTTTTGCCAGGTAGGTATGTTCATGAAAAATTTATTAAATTTGCAGATTGTAAACAATTTCATTCCAACCAGAAACACTTAGTTCAATATTTGATTATATGTGGAACAAACATTTCAAGTTATATGGTAAAAGAAGTTTTGGTACTATTCCATTTTGAGGACCGTAAAAAAATTGCAGCGAAAATGTATGCGTAAAAGCGCCAAATCTAGCAAATGCGCCCATTTAACAGCGCGCCACATCTAGCGTATGTGCTGATTTCAGATTGCGTAAGTTTATATAAGTTTATATAGTTCTATATTTCTTAAGGGGTATCAGAAACCCCTATACGGACAATGTTATATTGGCCATTTTCGATGTACCTTTCCTCAAAATCTGCTGTAGATACAAGCTTGAAATTTTTTCTGTAATTTAAGTATACCTATCTGATTATACTGAAATGAGCTTTTGAAACATTTTGAATTTTAGAGTAAATTACAGAATATTTTGTTAGGCATAGTAAAATTTAGCACTTTTCTCACACAAAAAAATTTTTAAAAAATTTATTTCTAAGTTTATTACAAAAAGCTCATTTCAGTAAATATTAGGGAACCTAATAAATAAGACATAAAAAGTTTAGATACCTGTGAGCAGTAGATCCTGAGAAAAGGTACATCGAGTATAAAAAAATCACGTTTGGAGAAAACCGTGTTTTTATGTAAAAATCCTCATTGATCAAAGCAGTAGATGACAAATTAAAACTATATTTTTATACAGTTCTAATTTTCATAGAGATTAAAGAATGGTATTTTTAGAAAGATAAAAGTTTAGAAGATTTTAAAAAGCAAAAATCCAAAATCAAATTTTTTTGAAGATTTTGGAGTTCCAACACCCCTTAAGACACCACTGAAATACTAGTTTAATTTTTAAATCCTTTTTTCATATCCTATAGATTTAACAATTTGGAAATTGCCCGTGACGAAAAGTCTGCAATAGAATTTTGAGTAAAGTGCAGAATCACCCACTGCTTGACGCGTTTTTAAGAATAGCACATATTCGGTATGCATGTACACATCGACCTATTTTCACTTTAAAAAAAATCCCATAATTGTACAAAAATGGCACTGCGCACATCCTTGACTTTATCTATGTACACATTGACCTATTTTCACTTAAAAAGTAAAAGAAAATTGACAAAAATCCAATTGTTTTTACCCTTGTAAAAAGCGGCAAACAAATAAGTGGGCAATTCTGCACTTTACCGAGAATTTTTTCAAAGAAAGACATCCTTCATTATAGAAAATTATGTTGAACAACCAACGATATGAAATTATGCTTTAGCTAAGATAAAGAGAACAATAATTTTGAATATATAATGCAAGTGCAACGAAATTTCTGCCAAAACAAAAGAAACAAAATTTCACTAGTAAGTAGGTATATCGACTGATTTCCAAGAAAAATAACAAATTAAAGCATAAAAATTATATGCATTATGTACCTCAATTGTCCATGTTTTGTCTTTAACATTTATTTTGAAATTTTACTATTCTCAATTCTTATTTTTAACACCCAGTCAGCTGTAGTTGAAATTATATTTCCACTATATATCTTCCATCATGTGCAGTTTCATCACATACAAATTGGAACACTCATGACACTTTTCCAAAATACCAAATGAGTGGAAATAATAGTAAAAATAGGCACAAGATGAAAAGAGATCGTCTGGATAACTTTCTGCATGAAAAGTTTGCCAAAAGAACAGCAGAATGCCAAAAGAACATAGTTGCTCTAATTAGTCTAAAATTAATACAGAATTTTTTTTTTTAATATAAAAATGAAGCTAGTGCCACTTTGTTCACACAAAGGGTTGGGGAGTAATAAAAATCACATCATCTAGAACAATAAATTGCCACAACACTCAGAGGCAAGCATAGTCACAGATGGTGTTATTAATGGTGTATCAGCAGGTACCAGATATAGTTAGCCCAATGTTTAATATTCGATTAATTAAAAATACAGATTATAAAAAGATCATCTTTAACTGACCTTTTTTAGAGGTTTCAATGTCATTAAGGCCACAAATCATTTTCTCAAGTGCTGCTATAACTTCTTCAGGGCCAATACCAGAATCAGTCTGGCTTTGTAAACCCCCATCATTGCTAACAGAATTCTCTTTTGTCTTGTCATTCAAATCACTTTTTGAATCCTCGCTAGGCTGTTCACAGTTATCTAAATCATTCATATCAGCTGATATCAACTGAGAACTAGTAGATGGTGTCATTTCAGTATGATCACTATTGGAAAAACTTTCCAGGCTTCCAAAATCTTCTCTAGGACTGCCCATATCTGATATGGTTGAACTAATACTTCTTCTGTCAGCATTATCATCAGCAGATATTCTGCAAATAAATGGAGAACTAGTTTTAAGACAGTGCATTTTTTTATTTGGAAGAAAAACATTATACAAATATATAATCATAAAATAAAACAGCAAAGTGGTTAAAAATTGCACCAAATATGATTTTATGAAAAAAGAAATTTACATTTCTCTATTTAAAAAAAAGCACAAAATAAAATACTCAGACCAAAATTAATTTTCTGATATATATTTTTTTTCCCTCTCTTTTTCTCTATATAAGAGATTTTAAAAATGTCTTGGCCAAATCTAAAATGTTCTACTACCTTGAAATGAGCTCTTCCTCTCTTTTCTTGACATAAAAAGAATTAAAAATATAAACTGACACTCATTCAAACCCTCTGCATAAATAGCAGAAATTTTACAGAGAATGAACTACAGCGATAAACTAATGCTATCAATCACAACTACTTTAATAAAGAGATAGATTGAATCAGCTCTTTGATGTTGCTGAAAATCATTATATACAAGATGATTATAAAATAAATTTTCCTGTTTGAAGAAATCTTCAGCTAAAATTAATGAACAGATGAAACTAAACTTAATAGACTATGAAGGGCATGGGAAGAAAAATTCTTGAGGAAGGTAATATAATAAGTTGCCAATAAGACAGATTTCAGCAAAATACGAAATATGCACTATCTACGCAGATTACACAAATTTCCTCCACACAGCAACACTCATTTCTTTTAAAAAGGGGAAAGTGAATGTTAAGCCAGTAGTTTGAGCGACTGTTGATTTATGCTTCACATGCATCTTACCTTATCTGAATGTGACTTACTCGTATAGCTGTTTTACGCTAGAGATCTAATACTGTGGTGGCTTTTATACAATTTAAAAGGCTTCATAAGATGTGTAAAGTAACAATGTCTCTTGTAGCATTGAGAGGTATGATTAAAAAATTCAAAGAAACTGGATTGCTAGAAATTATAGCCAGCAAATGATTAAAAGCAGTATCACACGATACAGTAACACAAGTTGCCACTGCAGTGTTTGATGGCAGAGGGACTAGCAGGTGGTCCAAGCTCTTGTGCAATAGTCAGCTAAAGTGAGATGCTTTATGCTATTGGCAGGAAAATCTTATGGAAAATGCTGCATTTTTATCTGTAGAAGTTCAGTCATTTGCAAGAAGTAAGAATGGCAAATTATGATAAGCCCCTGACTTTTGTACTAACACTTCTTGACTGAATGGAAATCAAAAATTGTTGGCCTTGGGAAATATTGTGGGGAGATAAAGCTCATTTTTTCTGAATGATTCCAACAATACTCACAACTGACAAATTCGGGCATCTGAATGGCCCACAGAGATCCATCAAGAGTTATGGCATTTTGCAAAAGGAAGGAAATTTTGGTTTTAACTTCTTTAAATTCATTGTTGCATTTAAAACATTACTTGAAATTTATTAATTATGAATTTCAATTTTTGGTCTTTGTGAAAAATTAGTTCTAAATTTCTTTACTATATATATGTGTATAAACTATAAATATGTTTATGTACTCCCTACAAGATTGTTTTCTACTTTTCAGTTAACACAGATTCTGAAACTGAATTTATGCTCAAACCAATACCAAAACGTAGAAAAATTAATTAAACAGAATAGAAAACCAAACTTAAAGTTTTAAAAAAAAATTCAAACAGCAAAACTGAGTCTGAATCATCGTAAAAACAATCTAATTAAAAAAAAAAAAAAAAAAAAACATTTTTTCGCTATCACATGCAATAATCTGTTTTGAAATTTTTGTGAATAGATAAATTGGAAAGGAGAAAATGTGGTCTAATCCTACGAAACCTTAATCTGAACTATCATAATTTCGGGTAGATAAGCTGCGGCTTATACGTGTTTAAAAGTTGAAAATTTAGGTTGGCAGCATATCTGAGGGAATTTTATTTTTCTTCTGTCCTTAAAACTTCACTAATTCAGATCGTAAGTAACGCTGAAGCGAGGCGGTAAGAATTCGCTGCAATATTCTAACCTCAGATTGTGCTAAGACAGTGCAATAAGTCCAAACTCCCCTAAGGTAGGTGACGCTCTCTGTAAAGACACTGTAATGCATATACTTCCTCCTAAACTCTGGTTTTTCTCCCATTTTCTTATGACTTTTGTTTTACTGGCAACAGCTATGTTATGTGCTGTGTTCATTCATACACGTTTTACTACTTTCTAGCTTGCTTTTTGTTTGCCTTATTATTTGTGCTTCAAAAATATTATCATTGTTATGGCTCCTACTCAAAGAAAAAATTATACAGGTGCTTTTAAGCTTTCAGCAGTGAAGAAAGCCATCAAAATTGGAAATCACGCTGAAGCTAAAGAATTTGAAGTTGACGAGCGATGCATTCGGCAGTGGAAGTCTGAACAAGAAGAATTAGAGAAAATGCCTAAGAATAAAAGATCCTGTCTAACTGGTGTCATAGCTTGGCCTGTTTTGGATGACAATTTAGAGAAATGGACAATAGAGTAGAGAGAAAGTGGATTATTAGTATCAACAGTTAGAATTCATCTTCACGCAAAGATAATTGCTCAACAAATGGGCATTAAAAATTTTGTTGGAGGACCTAATTGGTGTTTCAGGTTCATGAAGTGAAAGAAATTATCCGTCTGGACCAAAACAACAGTTGGACAAAAGCTTCTACTGGACTGGCTTGAAAAAAAAAAGATAGCTTTTTTGGAGTACACATCTAAGAAAATTAAAGAACAAAATTTGAAAAGAGAGCAAATAATTAATATGGACGAAGTGCCGTTACTTTTGACTGTCCTCTGAGCAGAACTGTTCATTCAATAGAGAAAAACTATTTTAGTGTTAACAACCGGGAATGAAAAGACTTCTTTTACTTGTGTTTTGGGTTGCGCCGCCAAAGGAGAAACATTAACCCCTTTGATAATTTTCAAAAGAAAAACAATTCCGAAAGGAAACTTCCCAAAAGGAGTTATTATTTGTGCCAACGAAAAAGGATGGATGTGCGAAGAAGTGATGTTGTTTTGGCTGAGAGAAATTTCGGAAAAGGAAAGGTGCTTTTTTCCAACCCCGAGGACTCATTGTTCTGGATTCAATGCAACCACATTTAGCTGATACGGTAAGATCTGAAGCAAAAAATTTTAGCCCCGATGTCTCTGATACCAGGTGGGCTTACAAACATTTTACAGCTACTAGATCTGATTATCAATATAACTCACGAACTATGAAAGCAGTGGGAGGAATGGATGCAAAGCGGACTTCATTCCTTCACGAATTCCGGATGAATAAGAAAAGCTTCGCATGAGGAGGCTGCCTTAAGGGTCGATAAAGCATGGCAATCAGTCCGAGCTGATACGATTGTATCGGCTTTCATTAAATTGAAAATCATTGGAAAAGAAAATGAAAGTGAAGATAGTGACGTTGAAAAAAGTGATTTAAAACAGAATGATGAAACTGACCTTGATGGTGATTTGTTAAATTTATTTAAATCAGACATCAATGAGTTAGATTTTGAAGGTTTTGTATAAATAAATATAGTTTGAATTAATTAGAAAATTCTGTTTGTTTATCTAATTTACGTATTCTTTTTCATAATGTGGTAATTTATGCTGATAAACGGAGTTTACCGAAAACGTAAAGATAATATATTAGAAGTCATCAGAGTTCGTTTTTGGGAAGTTCCAGGTAAGATGTTTCCTTTTTATTTATATATTACTGATTATATTTATGTTGTAAATGTTATCAATGATGATTACACCAATGTGGCAGGGAATTACTGAATGAATGAATATTAATTGCCATGCTTTGGAATGCTTGGCTGCAGTGTATACGGCGGTGCGGCTTATCCAATGATCTTTTATTTGTTTCAGTCAATTATCATGCGTGTGGCATATACGCCAGGGCAGCTTATCTACCCAAAATTATGGTACATTATACAGTTCAAAAGAAATTTTAAAAATGAAATATTCCTTTCTATCATCTAGATTTTATATATTGCATACAGCATCAAGGCAACATAAAATTTTTAAAATAGTGTAAAGGTACTTAGGTATTAACGTAACCATTTTGGCATGTTTTGGTGAATTTTCTAAAGATGAGAAAGAAGAATGACTGTTCATTGCAAAACAAATTACTTACCATACACACATATATTTTCCATTTTAATTGCATATTTATATCAATTAATAAACCTACTTAAAAGCAGATTTGTGTTCCTTTTGCTCTGTCAAAAAATTTGAGATGATTACTTTAAGAATAGATTCAATTGCTACATTTAGCAATTTTATGGCAAAATAATGTATTTCTATAAAACTATAGTCCAAAGGGGCTTTGTCCCTGAGAGACTATTGTTTTCCTTTTGTGATTTTGCATTGAATCACTCTGAATGACCGTTTCACTTTTCAAACGGTTGCCACCAAATATATTTGAAAAAAATTAAATAATGAAGAATCTGCACAAATGTAAGTATGGTCCTCGCATTGTGATAAAACAACAGTACCTAGAACCATCAAATTTTGAAAGACATAATCCTACTGCAAATATGGTCATCTGGAAGCCCAAATTTGAAATTTGGAATTTATTTTATCAATTTCATATTTTGTAAAACTCTAACGAATTTTTCATTAACAAACTCAAGGATTTCAAAGCGAGCAAAGGCAACGTTGTACAAAAAAAAAAAAAAAACATTTTTATCTCCAGTGCGTAAGACTGTGTATTGGAAATTCTAAAGATATGCTCAATTTAAAATTATTTTGTGATATTGCTCTTGAAATGAATTTTATAATTTAAGTGTGAAGAACACGATATTTAATAAATAAAGATAACACACAAAATGTTAAAAAAATGGCCCTTTGGACATAATTGAAAATCCAAAACCTTTCAGATTTTTTTTTATGTAAATTATTTAGTAATAACATATTTATATTTTAGTCATATACAACACTATTGCATTACTAATCAATTTAAATATTTTCATTACATGTATTTACAGCTTCATTTATATGCCTCCAATAACTTTCTTTGGTAATATATATATGTACAAACATTTTTATACTTGGTATGAGATCTACTTCCCCATCTGTGAGTTTGGATAGTTTTCAGATTAGATACAAGTTCCTTTAACAAAAATAGAATCTTAACATATTTGTTCATAAAGAGCAGAAAACAAAAGTGAATTCTTCAAAATCTCATTCTACAACAGTATAACAAACATATTGTAAATGAATAAGAATTTTACCATACTTATTGCTAGATATTTTAGGAAAAGTTATTTAATTTATTTGTATTTTATCATAGAAATATTAAAATATTTATTTTCAAATAAGTTAAAATGTTATTATCCCTGTATTACAAATGTATCACCATTCATTTTTTATGGAAAAAAACTTACATATCATCTCAGAAAAATCCGATTTTGTGTCAAAATACCTATATTAGAACAATGATATATACAAATCTAATACACATCCCAAATCTTACTTTTGAGACATGAAAACGTAAGTTGAATTTTGTCCACTGGCCCAAGTAGAATGGGAGATATAAAGCTTTATTCCTGGGGGGGGGGACTGTGTACCCGTAAGATTAAGACAGTATGCAAGCGATCCTGAGCATTACAGACAAGGCTATAATTTACTAAAAAAGAAGTAAATAGATAAAATCTTGAATTGAGATTACCTTTGATAAGACTTACAACAGAGTTGATTAAAGTCCTCACTTGATCTTTCACTAGCAGCATATGATGAATTACTTTGTGATAATGGTAAGTGAAGAGGTGACCTTCCACTAAGACTGGGACTTGGACATGTACTACTAAAAGAACTTCTGCATGGTGAGCTTTCAGGGGTTTTGTTTTCTAAACTACGTGGATTCTTTTTCAGAGTTGTATTAGGTATCCATGTGAGTATAAGTGTAGAGCCTAGAACCTAAAAAATAAAGTAAAATTACAATATCATATTGCTACATTTCAATATATTCTGCACCACTAAAGTCTAAAATAACAAAGGAAAATAATTATTTATATTAACCTTCTGGAAACTCAAGTAAATATTGTTTAAACAAAAAATACACTAATGGCAAAAATACAATTAAAAATATTGTGTAATATATACAGTACATAAAGCATGTACAGCATATGGAAAAGAATTTACTTAGTGAATACAAATATAGAAACACAGAAAGAAAAAAGGTACTTACAGTCATTCCCTTAACCGAAAAACTGGTGCCAAGCAACATAATTTAGCACCAGTTACGGATAAGCATGACATAACAGCACACTCATAATATCTGTGTTTTGCAAGATGTAAATGCATTGATTATTAATTTTTTTCTCATTTTGAAAATCTTTAAATTAATTTTTTATAAAAATTTGAGGCCTGCCATTCTACAGAACAGTAAGCAGTGAATTATTTTCAGGGATGCTATCATTAAAAAAAGTGTGTATTTATGGACATGATATGTTTAGCTGCATAAGCCCCAAAACAATAGCAGATTCCAAAAGTTACCTTTTGGAATCTGCTATTGGAATTTATTATAAGCATTATAAAGAGCTCCCGATAAAATCGGAGGGCCTAAAATAATGGAATTCGACAAAAGCCTTTTTACAAAGTAGGTTGAATATTGATTGTTTATTAAATAAATATGCATCTATTCCTTCAAAGTTCCTCATAAATGATTGGTGCAATAAGTACTAGAAAACATTATAGAATTACTCTTAAGATACTGAATATATAATTTAAGCAGAAGAAAAATGGCATGCTAAAATTTATATTTTTAACGCAATATAATTTTTAGTTTCTATGCATTGCTGAATTTTCAGATCGTGGCAAACTCTGGCAATTATGTGAGTAACCATTCTTCAGAGAACCATGCTTGTAACAATCTTTCAGTCAAGCAACGATGCAATTTTCATATGCATTCTAGTTGCATTCCAAGTCTTAATAGTTTTCAGAAAAATAGCATGATACCTTTTGCCTTAAATTTAATTTTAAAATGTGGAAATTACCAGTAATGAAAGAAGTTGCAGTAAAATTTCTGCAAGACTGCAGAATTTTGCCTCAAAATCTCTAACAGAACAACAAAGAGATGCATTTAGTATATGGGCAGTGTTTCTGAGGTTTAAGCAATGTCTCTGCAATTCTCTGATTATTTTTCAAGCAAAAACAGATCTCTATGTACTTGGAGAAAATAATAATGTAAAAAAAAATTACAGAAGGATTTGGAGATGAATGTAAATGTTTTATTTTTTTAATGTATCATGTAATCCTTACTTAACAATTAAAATCTGTATTTTAAATTGCTACAGTATGTTGACTTTTCATATGTTGAAAGCATTTGTTAAACTACAATAAATATTGAGAGTTTCGGAATCTTTTTTTAAAAAATCATGAAAACCACCAACTTGCACCCAATACTTACCTTTTCCCATTTCATCTGTAAAAAAGCACCAAATTGTGCCAAGGCGGCTGCATTAATATATAAGTATCCAATATTATAATAAGTCATACAAAAACAACTAGGTGACTGAAATCTTAAAAATTCACTTTTATAAATTATTTTCTTGTACATTTTGAGTTTTATCAGTTTAACAGTTTTAACTGTGTATTACAGAAAGTATTAAATATCAGTACGTATTAGTAAAAAAATTATTAAATACCAATACTAGTATTTAATAATTAAGTAAGTAAACTTAATTATTAAATACTAGTATTGAGTAAGTAAGCAATATACTATAACCAATAAGTAACTATAACCAATAAATACCAATAAGTAAACAATACTAGTATTACATAATAAACAAAGAATTTTCAAATGTTATTAAATAATGTTATACAAAGTTAGTTTTTTTTTTAAATTTTATTTTTATTTTAATGGAACTACATTTTCATCCTTTTTTGCCCCTTTTATAGTTAAGTTTTTCAGGATATCTAAGAATTCCCCTCTCCATCTTTAGCAAAAAATTTAAGAAAATTTAAGTGCATTTTCTCTCAAAAATCTTTTCAATATTATTATTTTGATCCTTTGTCTTGAAGCTCTCAGAAAATAGTACACAATACTTAAGTATTAGTGCAACTGCCCTAGCACATTTTTTTCGATGTTTTACGAAGGAATGAGAAAAATGATTCAGTTATAAAAATAATTGGTAAAAAATATTTTTCAGGGTTTCCCTTGGCAAAAATTGGCGATTTTTGGAAATTGGCGATTTTTGGAAATTGGCCAGCAAGGCACAATTTCAAGAAGGCCGCTACAAACCAAAATAACAAATCAAAGAATTGCAAAAGCAAAATAACCAAAAATACCCCCCCCCCCCAAAAAAAATCAAAGAATTGCACACACCCTGTGTCCATGTGCTCATCAAATTATTTTCACTTAAAATGTACATCAGAGAATTGCCCAAATTTAGCATTGCACACTTCCTTGACTTTTCCATGTACACATCGATCTATTTTCACTTTTAAAAAAATCAGGAAAATGATGACGTCATATAACGTTAAAACAAAATTACTTATCACCAAAATTGAAAAAAAATTTGCAGCCAACCGAATCTCAATTAATTGCACTTTAAATCACACAATGAAATAACATAAAAAAGGAAATGCATGTTATCGCATATAAGCACTTCAAAAAGGAAATATCAACTTACCATACTTAGAAATTTCTGTGTCTTCAGTCTGTAGCACACAAAATTCATCAGCATCCAAAAACTTTCTAAATTTATTCTGAACTAGAATATACACTACATAAATTAGGTGGACAAAAATAAGAGTAAAAAATATCCTCCATAGTGTCGTACTGTCGGTTGTATTTCTTGCATGAACCCTTCTTAGGATAAACACATTCAAAGCCATTTGAATGATCTTTACATTCAACCATTTGCATTTCCTTCAATTACACACCAGTCAATTAATTTCCCCCCCCCTTTCATTCCAAATCCTACAAAAACTTCAGATTAATCTCATCACAAACAGCCATTTTACGGTGGACAGCACAAAATAAGCAATGTACTTCCTAACTGACATCCAATGCAGAAATAAGCCCTTAAAAATATTTTTCCATCAGTCAAATTCAGTCCAATTACACAACCAATCACATCATAACAGGATTTCCATAAAATTCAACTACTCAGGTTACCATAAATGAAACAACAATTTGGCAATAAATGAAACAACAACTTGGCGATAATCCAAGGGGCACCCTAAAATATAGATTAACTAAATAATTTATTAGATACATATTTTAAATTATAATGAGGTATTTATCCTGAAAATTAATCAATAAACCTAGTCATACGCAGTTTTAGCTTCTTTTGTTCTGGTGGAAATTTCATTGCAATTTCTTAACCACTTACGCTACAACTAAACTTCACAGCTGTGGTGCCGTGTGCTAGAATATAACAAATGGTAAAGTGTCTCATTTATACCGCTCCGCATCTGTGAGTGCAATCCAGAGCTGTAACTTGAGAAATAAACAATCTCGTTGTTAGGTGACGTGTGCACCACGTTATTTTCATTTTTGCAATAAATGCATATTGACATGGTATTCACGTCGCTTGCAGTTTGAGACAAAAGCATCTCGATGTGCATGGCATGTCTTTTTAGCACAAGTGGTTAAAGAATAGATACAGAACAGTTGTTCCCTTTAGCAAGTTCTCAACCTGAAATCCTATGAAAATTTTGCTGCAGTTTCTTTAATATTTCTTTAACCCTCTGAGTGACACAGGATTTTAGATCCGTCATGAAGACATATTTAAACAGCATTTATTAATTGAGTTTGTATAATTACTTATATTAGTCTGTTTTTCATAAACTTACATTCATTAAGATAATATTTACATCATTACAGAATGTAGGAAAACAAAAAAACAAAATATCTTAAATTATAAGCTAATATATGCCAAATAGCAAAACTTCTGATGACCTGATAAAGCCAATCATAACACTCAGAGGGTTAATTGCACCTATGTACCAAATTTCGTAGCCCTGGGTCTATTAGCTTCCGTGCAGGGCAAACAAAAGACACATACACAGACAGATTCTTCTTTTATATATACAGATAAATATTAGATGATATTTAATTATCTCCTTGGTTGTAAAGAAATTAAACAGAACTTTGAGATAAAAGCTAAGATACTAATTTTATTCAAAATTAATAATAAATGTTTATATCTTTCTTTTTGAGGGGAGGAAGAAATATCTAAAACTAAAGTGAGAAAAATAACATTGAAATTCAATCTGGGAGGTATTAAACCTTATCGATTTTCACAGATGATTCAGTAAACATATCCTTAAAAGATGGAGTATTCAAGGTAATATAGCAGCTTTGGGAAGATTAATCCTAATTTTTATCAAAAGTGTGTCCCAAAGAAGTCTTACATTTTCCTTCCTACACAATTAACCTCTTATAATTGACCCTGATATTTGAATCATTTTCATTCTATGTAGATACAAAAATAATATCCATGCCAAACATCCATACAATAACACAAGGCATCTGTGTAACGCTGTTTTCCAGCAACCAGTTTCTTAACCATGGCAGCTAGATGAATATACTGCAAAGAGAGTGTAATGCCTTACATTACAAAAGTATCAGATCTTGTAAATAATACGAAGGCATCTTACCTCATCTGTTTGTTGGCGTATTGTAAGGTAACCAGGATGGTGTGAAGTGTCTTCTGCTCTCAATGTATTAGGCGAATGCACACACACATTATTTTTGCAAAATATAAATTCTGAATCCTGCACAATCTTTTGAGGAGAGGCATCAATCCCACCTATTTTTAGCAGGCTAGAAGCTTTACGCAAGAGAGTGTTAAATGTGCTCATCTTTCCTCCTAAAAATATAACAAATTACACTATGCATATTTTTGTAAAACACTTTAATGAAAATATGAATAAAAATAGTGATAATTCTCGAGTTAGACTATTTAGCATGCAATTCATCCTCATTCTAATTTTATTTCATTCAGCTTTTAAACATCAATAAATAGTGCATTATAAGAGAAATTGGCAATAAATAATATGAATTTAATTACTTTCATTGCCTACTATAACTAAATGAAACCCAACGTAAAAATGCATGAAGGATTTTTAATGAAATAAATTATGAACAGTACTTGGTAGTAATCCCCTGTGTGTTTAGGTTTAAATTTATTCTACAGTAGCCCTTGGAAAATTGTCTCCTTTTTTGATGCCAAGATCAGCGCTAGGAAGAATCAGCACCAATTTCAAGATGGTCTCGATCCTTTTGCCCGCTACACAAAACCAAAACAAGAAGTCAAAGACTTACACAAACTCAGTCTCCATGTACACATCGACCTATTTTAATTTTTAAAAAAAAATCAGAGAATTATACAAACTAGGCACTGCACACTGCCTTAACTTGCCATGTACACATTGATCTATTTTCACTTAAACAAAATCAGGAAGCTAAAACAAAGTTAAAACTATCATGTCAACCAGAAAAAATCTGTCGCTGTCTTAACACACAGAGACGAACAAATAACCAAAAATACACTACGTTCATGCTTCCCCACCATAATCTCCTGTATCCTCCACATAAGCAATTCAATTAAATTTTTCATCATTTTGGCTCATCCGCTGTTAATCAACATTCATCCTCTTAACCACCTCAAACATACTCAAATGATGGTACCCACAGCAAAATAATAGCAAGTTCAGAATCCAAGACCATACCACGCATGTGCAACCAAATACAGCAATTTAAAAGAACGGTAAAAACCAAAAATCGGGTCCATACGAAAGGGTTACTATTACAAAAAATAGCCAAAATCTAAATTTATCACAACACATTTGGTGATATTCACAGAAATAACCCCTTTTTAATGACAAAAACTGAAAAAAAAAAAAAAAAACGCAAATTTTTCCCTAGGCTAGTTTTACCAACATTATCAACATTAAGGTTACAGAAAAACCTATTTCATGCAGCAGGCTTCCACATTTCATGAACAACCAATACCACTTGGCAATTTTTTCATGAAGAAACCAAGGGGTACTATACAGTAAAGATCAACCCCTGTTTTAAAAGTAACAAATTCTCTAGCAACAAAAATAAAACTTTACTTCACATAACATATAATACAGTCATTTAGAAATTCATGCATCCAGAATTCCTGCAAACATGCCTTGTTTTTGAAAATTTATATCACATCACTTCTATGAAAGAATTAATTTTGCTAACTGAAAGAATCTGTTTTTGCTAACCACCAATAATCAAGATTTTTCAGTTATTTTTATGAAATTCACTTCAATGTAAATATAAAGATATGTATTATAATCATGTATAATAATTTTGTATAATGAACTGCAGAATTACTTTAATTTTTAAAGATAATTTAAGTTCAAAAAGCATTTGCATGATACTCTGAGTGATTTAAGTCAGTTAAGCTCAAACTGCCATGCACACCATATACACAAACTGAAAACAGCTGAAAAGACAATCCCCCCCCCCCGCCAACAAAATAAAAGGTGTTTAAAATAAATTTTAAAATTTGCTTACTAAATCTTGTCAAAACATAAGTAAATTATTATAATAGTATGACACAGGAAAAATTCTAATTTAGACTTATTTTCTAACTGAAATCTAAAGTTGAGCAGATATTTTTGTTGGTTATACAATATATTCACAAATAAATATTAAATATTAAAACTGGAATTTGTTTCAGATAATTCTAACTGTTTAATTAATTAAATAATTTACTTTAAACTAAAACAAATTTTGAAAACTTTCAGAGAAGAAAACATTTTTCAGAGAATAATTTCCAAACAGGATATAACTAGAGAATAAATGGTAACAAACTAGTCTCTTACCTTTATTCATTAAATTTTTCTTTTGCTGTATAAATAAAAATACATATATTTGCATGTAAATAATTATAAATATTATTTCTTACTGCAGCTTGACACTCAATGACATTTTGATTTTGATAAAATTTGTAGCCTTGGAGAGAGATAACTAGAAATTATTTTTATCACAGATTGCAGATGCTTGTCAGTTAATCAAGCCTTTTTCTAATTAATATCAACTATGAAAAAAACTGTCTGCATATAGTATTCCCAAAAGAGGAAATTATTATTAATGCAAAAATTCACTCAGCTTATTTATTTTTTGGCAAGTATGGATAAAAGTTAATCAAATCTCTATCTTCAAATCTTTTAACTGATGCCAGAGCTTCTCAAATACATGAACTGTATATAGATAGATCCTATACAGTCAAAAGTCGTTAATTTGGACACCCATAATCTGGAATGATCTATAATCCGGACCTCAAAGCTACAAACTTCCTGCGCATGCGTCGCTGCGTAAGACCTTTACGGCTGCGAATATGCGTGTGCGCATGCACAAAATACATTTACGAATGCGCGTTTAATGTATAACGGACGGTATAAGCTAAGCTAAAATTATCTAATTCAGTTAATGTTGCAGATTGCCTTGTTCCTTAATCTTCGAATTGGATCCGGCTTATTATTTTTTGCAGCCTGTTAGAGCAATTTTATAAAAGTAAGCTTGAACTTTCGATTATGTCAAATAGAATTTCCGATATATATTTACTAATATGTAAAGGCTCTACAAAGCGAAAGTATGTTTCGAAGTCCATTAAACAAAAAGTGGAATTGCTGCAAAAAATGGATAAAGGCATATCCTTTGTTTATCTAACCATTCCAAAATCTCTTTATCAATTTCATGCTGCTATGCGGGGGGGGGGGGGGACGCTGCGGCACGCAATGAATTGGAAGTTGATCTGTCAGCACTATCCTTATCTTCAGGGTAGATGTTTTTATTTTATTTGGCTTATAATTCCTTACTAAATGTAGTATTTCATCTCGATGTACTCCGTCTTTGATATGATTTAAATCAAATTCCTCATCATTAGTTTAATAAAGTAAACAAATAAATATTAAGCTTTTTTTTGTAAATTTTGATACCCTTTAGATCATAATTGCTCTTTATTTCATACATTATGGTTTCATATTTTTAATTTTATAATTTCTGCATGCTATCTTACCAGATTTAAACTGATGATCTATAATCCGGAAAAATTGATAATCCGGAATCGCCAAAGTCCCGACGAGTCCGGATTAACGACTTTTGACTGTATTATTCATCAAACAAAAAAAGTCCACATTTTAATAAAATTATTTATTATGAATTCTAATGGATAAATATCTAGCATCAAGTCAAATATAATCAATACAAAAAGTATTCATGGAAATGCTAATTTATACACTAAATTACAGCTGTTCAGAGTTTATTAGAATTGACATGATATCTGAAGTACTACTGCTAAAATTCTTAATAATTACACATAATAAAATACAATCATTAATTAAAAGAATACTATAATACCTACTTCAGAAATAATACATCTGATACAGAAATAATACATATATTATTCTGACATAAAAATATGTTGAATACATTAATCTGATAAACATTCAATAAATTCTAATGATTACTCTTCACAATAAAGTCCTAGAAAATCAGTTGAATTCATAATTACAATTAATATGATACATAAAAAAGCTGTTGCTAAAATTCTTAATAATTACAAAAAATAATACATAATTATAAATTAAAAAATATTGTAAAAACTTAATTCAGAAATAATTCACTGATTGATTTAAATATGTTTAATAAGTTAATCTGATAAAAACTCAATAAATGTTCATGATTATTCTTAACAACAATCCATTGTTTCTAAATGTTACCTGCAAATAAAATCCTAGACAATCAGTTTTTTTCATTTATATGCAGCCAAGATTTAAATTATATGAATATTTTTCTTTCCCTATGAAATTTTCTTTGGTACTGTTTTTAGTTCCTTAAGCATGCAATTTGTATAATGTTGAAAATGAACATGTGAAATAATTAATAAATAAAAGGTTATCACGGCCAGATTAAGATATTAAGATGCTCTATGCATTTAACAGATTTTGGTGCTCCCACATAACCCATTTACAGTATAATACCAATATTTTTTTTTTTTTTTTTTCCCTCTCCTTGACTTGGTTTAGTTGCATCATACATCCCATGGTAAAAACAATAATGAGAATTTCTTGTGGTGCCCTTTTCAAGGAGTTTCAAGTATCTTTTTGTGGTGTCCCCTATCTTTGATGACCTAAGCGCCCGCTTATTTTGCTTAATAGTCAATTCAGCTTTGGCTGTTATTACGCTTTCTAATTATGAAATCTTTTCCCCTATATTGTGGATACATTTACAATATGACTGGCCAACTTACGAAGGAAAATTCCAGTTTCCTAATTCATTAAATCTGTATTTTAGCACTTTAGCACTATAATTTTTAATATAAGACTAGGCTAAAAGGCAACCTTAATTTGACAAAGATTTTGAAATAAAACATTGTCGATTTTAAGGGTGATAAAACACAACACAAGCTCCTCTTCTTCAAGACAAAATATGTTTTGTTCCTGAAGAATAGGGACCTGTATCTGATCGCCCTCGAAATAAATAGACAATGTCTCTTGCATAATTTAAAATTTTACACAATCGTATTTATCTTCCCTTAGACTGTGATTTGTATTTCAGTACCTTCTTAATTGCATTAATCACTTATCAGAAACTTAACTTATCAGAAATCGAAGAATATATTGAACTTAACAGCTTAAATTGTTTTTTCTAACCACGGTTCTAAGTATTTGACACATTTCTTTCTAAGATCAATTGCATCTACACCAGGAACATATGTTAATGAAAATATTAAATAAAAAAGAAAAGAGACACACTTACTCAGATTCTAAATTCCTTAAAATCATTCTTTACAGAAATATTCAGTGTAAAAATAAAAACAAACGCCTGTCAAGAAAACATAACATTTAACGGTCGTCAAACTTAAAAATGACACGATAAACGGCAAACATGACATTTCCGCCGAGATTCAGAAACCACTATGAAGTCGTGTGTTGAGATGTATGTCTTCTTCTTACATGTTTACATGTAGTCTTTTAAATGACTGAAGAAGTCAAACATTTATCCTAATAGAATTCTATGTTAATTTTAAATATCAAATTATGTTGAATTTAAACTCCATAAATTTAACTTGGTGTAATTACGCATAAAGAATGGATATGATCCTTTCACATGTAAAAATTAACATTGTCGTTTTGAGCATTAGTCGTTTCTGATGCAAAAGAGATTGTAAAATTAAGGATCACAACATAATTTGATCTTAAGCCATATATAAGCTTAAGGCCTCATTCAATTGAAACATTTAGTGATCGTTAGTCGTCATACGTCATCAGTTGCGATTGATTTTGCTGTTTTGGTATTCAATTGAAACGCAACGATCACTCTGAGCTCGCGATCGCTCGTTCTCATAGCGATCACTTGGAACCCATCATTCCTCGGCGAAAAACGATCGAATCAATATGGCGGCTGTGTTGTTTGTGCTTTCACGAGGACAGAAATCAAGTGTGCTAAAGAAAATGCTTTAGATCTGCTGAATGAGCATCAACTTATATCAAAGTATAGGGCGTATAAGGATCCTAGCAAGGACACATCATCTGTGTTGTATCCAAATTAAGTGCACTTGTTGCTAGTGGACATTGATTTAGCGTTGTGTTGTTTACATTTGTGTTGATGGATTGCTACCTAATTCAGAGAAATATGCGTGGATGCACTGCATCAAATTATTCATATCGTTCCAGAAATAACTTTAGTATGTTCTATTTCCCGAGAAATGAAGAAATACGAAGAAAATGGGTAATTAATTCTTGTCCATTGGAATAGATTCCGATCGCAAGATCGTGCGCTTTTGAAGTAAGTTCAGCTTCGTATGTTTTCATAATTGTTAAAAAAATAAGTGTTCATGTTTCAGCGAAATGTGTATTATCATTTAAGTATTGCTAATTAATGACAAACTGATTTATATGTACAAAATGAATATCAGAATGTGTATAGTCAATACACAAATACCGACGGCAATAAGTAGATGCTGATGTGATTTTCTTTATTGTTATTATCGCGAAAGGACAAAGTTTAAATAATTATATTATACATTTGATTTCAATTTTGTGCGTGATTATAACTATGAAGTGCACTTTTTATTTAAATTTTAATGCGGGATTTATGGTTTAAAATCGTATGTTATTTTTTGACCTTATTATATTGTCGCCAAATCTGTCAGTCGGCTTCCAATGTAAAAAAAAAAAAAAAAAAATGTAAACATTGGATAATATGATTGAAATTATGCATTATATAATGTTTCCCTGGTTAAAATGCGGTTTAGCCCACTGCTTGGCGATTGTTTTTCAATGGGCAATAAACGCGCCAACATGGCTAACCCGATGTTTTGAAGCTATGTTGTTATTCTGTTGCCACTAAATGTTATCGCCCTGTGTTATATTTAAAGAAATTAAATATTGAAAAATCTGCATAAATGTTTCTCGCATTGTGATAAAGCAACGGTACCTAGAGCCATCAAATTTTGAATAACATACGTTTCCAACCTAATATGGGCATCTGGAAGCCCAAACTTGGAATTTTTTTTATTATCTGATTGATACTTTGTAAAACTTGAACGAAAGTTTTATTAGCAAACTCAAAGATTTCAAAGCGAGCAACTGCAAAACAGTACGGTAAAATAAAAAAAAATAAAAAAAAATTACGTGCAGAGCGCGAAACTGTATATCAGAAATTCTAAAGATATGTTCATTTTAAAATTATTTTGCGATATTGCTGTTGAACTGAATTTTATGGTTTAAGTGTAAAGAACATTGTACGATAAAGAAATGTAACACACAAAACGTTTAAAAAAAAAAAAAAAAAAAAAAAAAACGCTCTTTGGGCGTAATGTAAAATCTAAAAGCTTTCATTATTTTTATTTTATTTATTTATTTATTTATTTTTTACTTGTTAATTCTGTTGCGGTTTGAATGTTCTTATGTGGTTTCTTTTTTTAATCGAGTGTTTTCCCCCCTGTGGGTTTTAGCCTTTTTTCTGCATATATTACGGAAACGTCGTATAAACGTTTGTAAATTTATTTAAAGATGAGGAGGGATCCAAAAAGGTTTCCTCCTGAAATAAATTCATATATAAAACCCCTCAAAAAGACTTTACATTTTTCTTGAAAAGGGTAAGTGAAAAAATTTTTCTTGTATTGTTCGTTTTAAAGTTGCTTATTTTAATATTTTGTATTTCTTTTTGGCTCAATCCTAGAAGATTGGAAAAGCTAACGTTGGGCAATTCTCTGATGTTTTTTTTTTAATGAAAATAGATCGATATGTACATGGGCAAAGCCAATGCAGTGCGCGATGCCGAGTTTGTGCAATTCTGGGATTTCTTTTTTAAAGTGAAAATAGATCGATGTGCACATGGGCAAAGCCATTGTGGTGCGCAATGCCGAGTTTGTGCAATTCTGGGATTTTTTAAGTGAAAATAGATCGATGTGCACATGGGCAAAGCCAATGTGGTGCGCAATGCCGAGGTTGTGCGCGATCCCGAGTTTGTGCAATTCTGGGATTTTTTTAAGTGAAAATAGATCGATGTGCACATGGGCAAAGCCAATGTGGTGCGCAATGCCGAGTTTGTGCAATTCTGGGATGTTTTTTTAAGTGAAAATAGATCGATGTGCACATGGACAAAGCCAATGTGGTGCGCAATGCCGAGGTTGTGCGCGATGCCGAGTTTGTGCAATTCTGAGATGTTTTTTTAAAGTGAAAATAGATCGATGTGCACATGGGCAAATTAGTGTGGTGCGCGATGCCGAATTTGTGCAATTCTGGGATGTTTTTTTCAAGTGAAAATAGATCGATGTGCACATGGGCAAAGCCAATGTGGTGCGCAATGCCAAGTTTGTGCAATTCTGGGATTTTTTTTAAGTGAAAATAGATCGATGTGCACATGGGCAAATCTTCATAGATGTATGTATGTTTCCCTCATTTTATAAAACAACGGTACCTAGAAACATCAACTTTAGAATAACGTCATCCTCCTGCGAATATGGGCATCTGGAAGCCCAAATTTGGAATTTGTTTTATTATCGTTTTCATATTTTGTAAAACTTTAACGAATTTTTGATTATTATACTGAGGAATTTCAAAGCAAGCAATGACAATGCTCTACAGATAAAAACATTTTTATCTCCAGCGCGCGAGACTGTGTATCGGAAAATCTAAAGATATGCTTATTTTAAAATTATTTTGTGATATCGCTGTTGAACTGAATTTTACGGTTTAAGTGCGAAGAACATAATATTTAATTAATAAAGGTAACACGCAAAGTGTTAAAAAATGCACCTTTGGGGCGTAATGTAAAATCTTAAATTTCAGATTTTATTTTGTTTTTTAATTTCATTATATTTGTTGTCTTTTTTTTTTAATTTCCTATCGTTGACAATATTACCTATCGTAGCTTTAGATATTGAAAAGCCATGGCTTTCACAGCGCTTTTTAATAACTAGATACGAATAAATTTCTTCGGAGAAAGCACAAATGTCCGAAGACAAATTGTCAATCAGCAGACTATAATTTATGCTTTCAAAACTATACTTGCAGTTAAAAAGAATTTCCAAGCAGACGATTTATTTTGGAATTTTTACTTCGTAATTTGAGCAGTTAATTCATTTGCCGTTTGAATGTTTTTATGTGGTAGTTATCAATCGAGTGGTTTTATCTGTGTGTTTTTGCCATATTTCTGTATATACTTCGTTAAATAAACAATCGCTATGGATTTATCTGTCATGCTGAGAGAGGTGAGTGAATGTACATGTAAATTTATTACTTTATTGGAAATGCAACGGAAACGTGCCGTCATTGTCAAAAAGACTTTTTATTTTTCTGAAAAGGATAAGTGAAAATATTTTTTCTTTTTAAAATTGCTTATTTTTAATATTTTCTTATTTTCTTTCATTGTGAGAAATTAGATTTTTTAAATTTATTAATGTGTAGAATTCTAATACGAAAGTATAGAACGTGGTTTAGGAATTTAAGAAACATGGAAATGAAAGCTGTGTATGATGTTGATATTCAATAATAAATATTTTCCCTTTTTTTATTAATATAAAGCTTAAAAATTTTTAGAAAATAATGAAGATTGTTTACTTACTAGTATGTAAGAGATGGTGTCGTTACGTAGCAATAAGGTAATTTTGTAAAGATGATAAAGTTAAAATGTTCCGCAATATGAAATTAAAATTAAAAAAAATCTGATTTTATTTGTATAAATACTAAAGCTTAAAAATATTCACCCTGTATGAGAGACTGCGACGTTGTTTACAGTTTTAATAACTGTTACAATTCACTTACTGTATTTAATAGTTTGAAATACAAAAAATTTAGTATACTTATTTCTACACCTGTAGAGAATACATTGTGACGTCACAATTTTAGTCCCACCCATTTATGAACGTCACATAGCTCCGCCTTCGCAACTTTGTTTATACAACGTTTACTGGAGATTTTCAAAAAATCGCCGCTACTGAAAGTCGCCAAGCAGTGGGCTAAAGCACATTTTCACCGTTTCCCTTAAAGTAACATTAATATATCGTATTTATATTCATTTTGAAGAAGGTAAGCATCAATTTAGGTATTTAACGAATAATTTTGACTGTATTTATACATCATGTAGACTGTATTTCCAGCTCTTTCATTTAACTGCGATTGCTGTCAATTTATTTCCAATGTATCAACATAAAATATGTTTTAAAATGCTGTACAAGCTTAGTCAGTGATTCTTAATTTAATTCAGACAATTTTTTATGTGTAATTAAAATAATTTAATAATATATGTTACTGTAATTTACTATTTTTGATTTTAATGTTTTAGAAATTTGCTAAATCAAGTTTATTTTTGTGTGACCTTGCATCAGAGGCGCCAATGATAAATCTGTTTTGGCTTTCACTGCTAAAGTTTTTAATGAAAAAAGTATTACTGATGTAAAAGAATGAAAAAATTATATTTACTTCCTAATCAGTGCCTTATGATATTGCAATAACTTAAAAGGCTTCTTACTGTTTCTTAAGTTGCATAACGTGTTTTCATAACTTCTTGTCATCTTTATATTTTATTCGTCTATGTTATCAAATAAATATAAAAGGTATGTTTCTAATTAAAAATTCTTCCTTTCATAGCAGTGTTATGTACCATGATGTGATATGTTTTGGCGTTTATTATATAGTTATGAACATTAGAGTCATTATAGAGTTTTATGTATTTATTAAATATATATGTAATCTACATCACTGTGTATTATATAATTTTCCTTTTAGAATATATTACATTGTATTTTTTGAGTTGTTAATAGAACTAGGTACACTTCTTTAATTTTGCTTTAAAAGGTCTTTTGAATCACTTTTTTTTCAGTATGCAAAACTTACTTGACCTATATTTTTCACATGTATATGATTTATGTGAATGGAATGTGTCATTTAGGTTAGCTGTTTTCATAAAGGAATTAAAATAAAATACCTTTGAAGAATTTTCATAGATAAAACTTTGAAACAATAGCGCTGAAAAGCCAAAGATGGCAAACCAATCGTGAACTGCAACCCTAAAGAATGGTTACGAGGAGTCAACCTGCACATCTGGTAGCTCTTTCATTGGTTATTTCGAAACAAACGCAACTTCCGACCACGTGACAAACAGCATCGCGCATCAAGTAACCTCTGGCAACCCTTACGAGTTCGACTGGTAGGGAAGTGTTTCAAATGAATACGAAAAATCACTCGTTTTCAAAAGTGATCGCTAATGCTGGATACAACGATCGCTGTTTCAATTGAATGAGGCCTTTAATTACTGTCCGTCAATAGGCTAATATAAGTCGTACCGATCATCATCTACCGCCAAAAGTAATTTTTTTTTTTTTTTTTTTTTTTTTTTTTAACAAATCGTGGGCCTGTTTACTCAAATAGCACCCGAAAGTCTTCAAGAGAGCGGTTAGTTGGCGGTAGGGTAAATGGATGGGCCAAGGCCAGTTGGTCTTGTGTAACCTGATACTGTTAATCAGTAATTGTAATATGGCTTTAGATTAAATTATGTTGTGAGCCTTAATTTTACGATCTCTTTTGCATTAGAAACGACAATGTTAATTTTTAACTGTGAAAGGATCATATCCATTGTCGTGAACATTGTGAGTTTAAGAGAAAATAATGAGCGGTTTGTTAAAATTTAGATCAGATGAAAGATCTTTTAATATATAGCATTTTAATACTATTTAGCACAGTGTAATAAGTTCATTTTACAGTACGCAACATCCTCAAAAATGATCGTTACAACGCAGTTCGATCATCCATCTTTTCTGAACAACAATAGTCCGTCACAATTATGTACAGACACACGCCAAAGGTGTACGGAAAAGTTTACCGTGACGTCACTGGCTTCTGGATGGGTTACAATATTTGGCTTTTTATCATGTTTCGCGGTGAATTATGGCAAAGATTAACAATTTATCGTGCGATGTAAATAAACATCGAAGATTTCTTGTTAGGGTGCAAACGTTGTTGTAGTCAAAGAATATCTTAGATATTCGTTGTTGTAGTGTTCGCTTATTAATAAATTTCTTCTGGTGATAATTCAGTTAAAATCACTGACAAAAGTTTGATAGGACATGTGAGAACTTCCATTGCAGTGTTCTTTGAATTAACATTTATTTCCTGCTAAACGTATTATAAATAAAAGAACAAAACAATTTCAATTTTTAATATCTCTGTTAGCACTTCATATAATTTTTTTAGTGGTATGAATAAATTTTGTGCATATTGATTTAAAACTATTACCATCAGGGATACAAAACTGAGTTTTTTTTCCTCTTACGAAAGCACTGAAACTGTTTAATTATAAAAATACTATTTTAATACTGAATTTTGAACGCATTTTTTCTGTTGATAATTTAGTTAATCGTAAAATGACTGTGCTTTCGCATAATTTAACATCATTTGTGAAGTGAATGACACTAAATTTCAGATGTGATGATTTTTTAAATTGTTTCTGCCTCTGAAATAAAAATTTATTCTAATGTTTTGCGAGTTTTTAAGTGTATCAAAATGTCAATGTTCCGTCGGCACTTGTGCAGAAACATGGGAAATTGACTCATCGTTTGTTGTAATTATTATGTCATTTAATGTGAGCAAAATGTTGCAATGTATTTGATTTTTTTCTTGATGAATTTGAAATTATGAAAAAATAACGTATGGTGTAGATGATGACAGAAATTTTTAATGAATGAATTTAGAAACTGTAAGATGAAAAGAATTTTACCTTTGATCTGATTCACAACTGCATGTCACAAAACATACTTCATAAAGTATGCCGAAGTTTTATTCCTTGCAAAAAACATGATATCTATTATTCAAGTTTGTGATCAGAGAATTATTATAGAGCAATGAAAGAATATGATCTTCGTGAGGGGAGCTGTATTCTTCATAATGAGGAAAATTTGGAATTTTATTCCTTGCAGAAAACATGATATCTGTTATTCCAGTTTGCGATTAAGGAATTTTTATAGAGCGATGAAAGAATATGATCTTCGTGAGGTGAGCTGTATTCTTCATAATGTGGAAAATTTGGATGAAAGTGCAAATGAATTAATAAGGACTAACCTCCTTGGTGTATTTTCTGCATCTTCTAAATACATATTTTGAAACCATGTTTCAGAAAACACAATAATAAACTGTTTTAAGCAGGATAACTTTTACTGATGGCAAAATCAGTCACTTTCCCAAACAGATCCAAGTACAAAATATGAAAAAAATGTCTTTGAATATGATGATGAGAAAACTTTCTTACTTATTATTTCTCAAAACTGTCTCACCCAGTGCTCATAAACTGTGTATGAATGAAATTTTTCATGACAACTGCATGCTCTCCACTATTATTGAATTTTTAGCTCTTATTTCTTAATAAAAGTCCTGTGGAAACATGCAATTTTATATTTCTATTATACAACCATTTATTTAGTTACACTGTATTGCAATTTCCTTGGGCATATTTCTCATCATTTAATATTATGATTCAGTTTTTGCTATCAACACAGATATGGACGAATGTAATGATATGCAAAACAGTGTGTGCTTTTTTTGTAGAAAATGCAATCGAACTTTCCAAAGAGAATAACCTCTTACTTAAATAGATTTGTATTATGGGAGTGGTTATCTAAGGAAATGTGCTATTAGTGATGTTCTATTATCAGCCATTATTTTATTTTATATCAAGTATGCTAATCATTCGCAAAGGACCTCTTCACATAAATTTTCTCTCCATTATACATGTATAAATCAACTAGTTGAATGCTTTGGCATAATCAATAAAGTATTACTACTTGCACAGTGATGTTTTGGTAAAAGTATATTTATGAGTACCCATTGGTGATTTTTGGCGGCACATGGATACCGAGTTTGTGCACATTGACCTACATAAATGCGACACGAAAAATTACAAATTATGATCAGAACAAGAGAGTTATAATAAAACATTGTTAATGGAAAATAACAAATACATTTGTTAATGGAAAAAAACATCACAGAATTGCACAAACTAGGCATTGTGCACTCCCTTGACTTTATCCATGTACACGTTGACCTATTTTCACTTCAAAAATCACCAGAGAATTGCAGAAACTTGGCATTGTTCACTCCCTTGACTTTATTTACTGACTGAGTATATTTATGGATGTACAGAACATTCAACTACTCAACAATCAACATAAATGAAACAACAACTTGGCAATAAATGAAACAACATCTTCGCAATAATACAAGGGGTACCCTTCAGTCTACTCTAACCGATGCTTTATATAATTGCCTGTACTTCTGATGAAATGATATTGTAGCTTTTGCTTACAATATTTTATCAATAATTATTTTCTTTTCTATTAAGAGCATGTATAGTCCTCACTGTACCTTTATTTACCTCATCTTTATGATATGCATTGCTATGCTTAATTTGACATCTGCTTTCTATTTTAAATATTTTTCCTCCTCTTTTTTTTTTTTTTTTTTTTTTTTTTTTTTTTCCCAACTCCTTAAAGGATGGGTCTTTGGGAGGAAAAATTAATGTCTCCTAAAGTGTCATGTGCTGTTCTCAAAGTGGGCCAATCTTTTTTTTTTCCTGCTTTTTTATTTTCAGCTTTCTTGAAGATAATCTTTTTAGCTCAAAGGGGCAATTTGCCCAGAAAGGCTATTAATTTTGTTTTGGCATTTTGCGTTGATTCATTATAAATGGTGAATCACTTTTTCAATTGTTGCCACCAAATATTAGAGTATTATATTTAAAGAAGTTAAATAATGAAGAATCTGCATAAATGTATGTATGTTTCTCACGTTGTGATAAAAAAACTGTGTTTAGGGCTATCAAATTTTGAATAATGTATGTCTCCATTAGAATATGGGCATCTGGAAGCCCTAATTTGGAATTTGTTTTATTATCTATTTCATATCTTGTAACGCATTTATAAGTCTTTGATTAAGAAACTCAATGATTTCAAAGTGAGCAATAGCAACTCTGTATGGGAGGAGGGAACATTTTTATCTCCAATGTGCGAGACTGTGTACTGGGAATTCGAAAGACATGCTCTTTTAAATATTTGTGATATTGCTGTTGAATTGAATTTTATGATTTAAGTGGGAAGAACATGATATTTAATAAATAAAGATAACACAAAATGTTAAAAAAAAAACCTCAGGGCATAATATAAAATCTGAAAGCTTTCAGTTTATTTATTTATTTATTTTCAAAAAGTAGTCAATGGTTGATCATGTTCAGATAAATGACTTAATGGTTTCACAAAATGAAATTTGCTGTCTGGTTCCGAAACGAAAAGTAAAACAGATCTGATGAATTGGAAACGGATGAGTAATTACACGAGATGTCAAATTCACTCAAAAAGTTGCACTAAATGTATTTAATATGATACATAATTTGCTATTTTTATTTTCTTTTATATGAATTGTTGATAAATTATGATTAGTCATGTATACTTCAGATTGAAACTACTTTGTGAAATCAGGTAAGGTATGAGGATTGAATATTAAAATTATCGTACACAAACTTAAGAGCGTATTTCATTTCTTAAATGAGTTGAATGAAAAATTTAAATGGGTGAATTATCTGTTTTCTTGGTACATTCACTCTGCTAAAACAGATTACAATATTTGAATTTTATTTTTGCCTTGTGATTTGGTGCAGTTTTTTTAATCAAATCAATTAAATTACTACAAAAATTCAAGAGGGAGTCATACAGTGAGCTATAGTACAATGAAATTAATAAATATACAGATATTACATGATTTGTAAGTTTTAAAATGTTTTATTCTGTAACATATTACAGATAAAAAATGATTACTACATGAAATGAAATAAAAGTTCATCAAATTTGACATAATACCATAAAGGTCATTGTGTGTTCCTGTTGGTACAGGACACATATCGACCGGGTATCACAATTCTATTCACAAACATAGTAAAATTTCCCTGCTGATGGTCATCAAAGGAGCTATAATGCAGTCTTGGAGTTTTGATATTATTAGCAATAGGAGCATATAAATATAGTCTAAAGCACATTCCAAAAGCAAAAGATTGCGGAGTGTTTGGTCAATGATCTCATGGTCATCTGAACAACATTGAGTCATCTTCTGATATTGATCAATCCAAAAAAAAGATAGAAATTTATTATTAGGTAATACAACAGTTTTCAGAGAGGAAATGTGTATTTTTCTGAATCATATTTCATTTAGAGAAATAACAACTATAACGTATTAAAATCTGACATACCTTTTACAGTGTTTCTGTAGAATAAAAGGACCCATGTACCTTTATCAGTGAAATGGCATATAAAATGTTCAAGTAAATATAATTTCTATTCAGTAACAGCATGACAATTTTCCATGTCCAGTACACAAACGTACCTATCCAACAAATGCTTCACCACTAGATAGTGGAAGAATAGTCTTCCATGCATACGATTGCAAAATTTATATTGCAGCATCTGTAAATAATATGGTTTTAGTTGTAATCAACATTGCAAAATCTTCCCTATGTTTGGTTATAGAACACATATTTGCTACTAATGTAATTTGTAGACCTATCCTGTTTGTGGATTACATGCAGTGATGAGCTATGAAAAGCTTGACAAAGAGTTTGCATTTTATTATATATAAACAACTTATGCAATTCTAATGAACTGTTATATTTTTTACAAAAACAGAAAATACTAATAATTGTATATGAATGAGAAAAATGTAATATCTTTTACCAATAAATCACAAAATATCAATTTTTAAATATTTCAATACGTTTACCATTACCAGTCTCAGGTTAATCTCATTGATTTTGGAGGGTTAATCTCATTGATTGGTGATAAAATGTATCAAGAAATATTTCAAAATGATTTCTTTAATGGTTTTGCTTACTGAATCTTGTGATACTACTGTAAATAAGAAGCTAAGCAGTATACAGTAATAAATTACAATATTAAGAAAAATATCTAAAAGTTTGATTACAGCTACTTTTTTTCCCTTCTTAATGTCACACCAGCTGTATGTGAACAAACTGCAATTAAATCTTTCTTCAAATAGTTTTAAAAAAATAGGTATGAATGTTAACCATTCATTATACATGCATGTGTAGATTCAGCAGCAGCATTTTCTGAGTCTAAACAAGAAGAATAAGTTGTATCTATTATAGCTTAGATATAAATTTAATTAGGGGCTAATGCAAGTTTCCTATAGCTCAGTTACTAATTTATATGTGAAACTAAATTTTTGCACTGTTTCATTGGAAATGACTGGCCATCTGGGGTTCTTGCCTTTATATAAGTAGCCAGTGTTCTTGAACTGTCAATACCATCATAGGATACTCTGCAGGCTTAGAATCATAGGATGCTTTGTGTACACTGGTGTGCAAAAATTAAGGACGAAGTTGAAAAATTAGCATATCAGCTGAACGAAGAGGTAGAGCAGACAGAAAGACCAATCAGGAGATTAAGTAAGGTGATGTATGGTAGCACATGCGCAGATATGCAGGTAGACGTAATGGGGGAGTGTCTGAGTATTATACAGCATGTTGTCGGTGTAAGATCAGTATTTCTGGCAAAGAGATTGCACGCCGTATAGCAGTTAAAATCACACCGAGTTGCTGCCTCAGCGAGAAATGGCGAATAATCAATCTGTTAGACGACATCTGGATGCTTTTACCCGAGGTCGAATCATTGGGAAGTTGGAGGAAGGCCGCAGTGTGACAAGTGTGGCTGCAGAGTTCGGAATTGCTCACAGCATCGTTTCACGACTTTGGAGACAATTTCAAACTACAGGAACAGCTATCCGGGGGTTTAGTAGTGGTCGTCCACGAGGAGCCACACCCGCAGATGACCGGTATATTGCCTTACAGGCCAGAAGAAACAAGCAGGAGACAGCGGGAGAAATCGCTAGACACACAACACAGGTGACTGGACGACCGATATCGCGTTTTACCATGGCCAGAAGACTGCACGGTGGTGGTCTGTTTGCACGACGCCCTGTAGAGTGTGTACCTCTAATGCCTGCCCATCGGAGAAGGTGTTCTCTGTGGTGCCGGGAACACTGGAATTGGAGAGACAATGAATGCGGACGAGTACACTTTACAGATGAGAGCAGATTCAGTCTGAGTAGCGATTCTCATCGCATACTCATCTGGAGATAGCGGGGAAGCCGCAATCATCCCTCGAACATCATTGAAAGGGACAGGTATGGAGGTGGTGGTGTTCTCGTTTGGGGAGGCATCATGCTTGGTAGTCGTACAGACCTTCACATCTTCGATGCAGGTTCAGTCAACGGGACCCGTTATTGTAATGAGATTCTTCTTCCATATGTGCGTCTGTTTAGAGGCACTATGGGACCGCAGTTCCTTTTCATGGACAACAATGCACCATGTCATCGCACAGTAGCTGCCGAACAGCTCTTAGAGAGTGAGGATATTGAACGTATGGATTGGCCGGCACGATCACCGGATCTCAATCCCATCGAGCATGTATGGGATTTTCTAGGCAGACGCTTGGCAGCTCGTATCTTACCACCAGTAACGATTCTGGAGCTTTGATTGGCGCTGCAAGACGAATGGGCAGCAATGCCTCAACAACTCATTGACACCCTCATTCTCAGCATGGGCAAACGCTGTGAAACCTGCCTAGCAGTCAGGGGAGATCATATCCCCTATTAAAGACCGGATGTTTCTTGCTGGACACCCATCAAAGGGATGTTTCGGCCTTCAGTTGCATTGCACTCCATGCTACTTTTTCAATAAAGCTTCTTTTTATCCCTCTGATTTCTCTTTTAGTAAGTGTTGTGTACATTACTCATATCCTTACGTATTGGGGATCTTACGGTATTAAATGTGTTGATTTGGAAAGCTTTCGTACAAAGTTATATTGAAAAAACCATCTTGTCCTTAATTTTTGCACATCAGTGTATATCAATCATGCTTGTCTTTGACATATGTGTTGCATAGTAAAAATTTATAATTATTTTGCTTTTAATAAAACAAAATCTTTTCTCTACTGTAACTTCACATTTTCAAAATAGAGCATATATTTTTGCTACATATCACAAGCAAGTTTCCATGCACAAATTTTGAAGTTTAAGACTTTTTTTTTCATTACTTGAATATCAAGAATGTATGAGTCATCGATCACATATTCTTGATTACTTACAGAATCTTACAACCTAATGAACCATTTGTATTTTCTCCCTCCTTCCAGCATGCCTTTGTGGTGTAACAGTTAGCACAGTCGGTGCATTGAAAAGTCCAGATTCGAGTCCCCGGTGAGAGCAGTGCTTATTTCTCACGTCTCCTGCTTGAAAATATCCTAATGACTCTACATTAAGACTGTACGATGATAGATAGAACTGAAAATTTCTAGATCAATAGTTCCCCCCCCCCGAAAAAAAGAGCATATGATTGATAACACTTTTCGCAGGCGTTGTAGAGACATTAGGATTTTGTTTGGAAGCAGGCAAGATGAAAAATGAGCAAACGCCTTAGCCGGGAATCGAACCGCGGACCTCTGGAATACCGGGCCAGCACGCAGAACCACGAAGGCGGGAGAAATACCTTATATACTCTCCCCCCCTTTTAAAGGGCGACTGGGGTTTTTAGCGGACAATCGTCAAATCCTGGGTATGGAGAGTCATCATCCACAACCCTTTTAGTTTGGGCACCACTGTAAAGACAGACATTTGGGATTTTTTTTGGAGGCTGGAGAAATGAAAAATTAGCAACCGCCTTCGCCGGGAATCGAACCGCGGACCTCTGGAATACCGGCCCAGCGTGAAGAAACACTACACTACGAAGGCACACTAGGAAGGCGGAAGAAATACCTTATAGTGTAACTTAATTTTGAGATTCTACATATATGACGTGCTAGGAAGCAAGGACGGCGGGAGAAATACCTTATAGTGTAACTTAATTTTGAGATTCTACATATATGACGTGTAGAACTCTCTAAAGGCATTTCTTTGAGAAAAGCAGAGATATGCCTATTTTAGGCAAGAAAATCATCAATGAGTAAACGTTTTTACCTTTTATATCTTGGAGATAGAAGCTTGAACAATATAAGTCATCCTGTGTTGTGCTGGGAATCATTTGATACAATAAGAAATTCACAGTGAACGAGCTATGAACAGCAGTTGACACCCACCAATGGCTGGATGGATAGGACCACTGAATACCAGTAGTTTGACCTGGTTTGGATGTTTATAATTTTCGTGTTTTCCCATGTCTCACCAGAATCCCTTTTAAAGTCCTCTACAAAGTTAAATCTTTTGGAGAAATAGCCTCTTGTGCTTTGTCTTAATCAATTTGTAGAGACATTAGGTATTTTCTGGAGGCCAGAGAGATGAAAAATTAGCAACCGTCTCCGCCTAGAATCGAACCACGGACCTCTGGAATACCAGCCCAGCGTGCAGAACCACTACACCACGAAGGCACGCTAGGAAAGCGGGAGAAATACCTTATAAATTTAACAATGATAACAACTGAACAGCACCCTCAGAGCTTGTTGTGAGTCTGGCAATCCCAAAGTATCCTAATCCTTCAGAAGATCACCCTCTTGGTGAAATGGGAATCGCGATCCTGGAGCCCTAGTGATCTTTCTTCCTTTCTTTTTCGTCTCTGCTTTTCTGTTCTATTTTCGTTTCTTGCACCTTAGTGGGTTTCCTTTTCGGTTGTTGGGACTGAATGTGTGATTCTGTTACATCACTTTCTTTCCAGTTTCTCATGAACAGGAAACCGCTTACGCGTTTGCCGTGCCTTGTCACCCATAAAGCTGGAAAGGAGGATCCTGGTAGTTGAGGGGTGGGGTACTGTCCCCAACACACTACTTTGCCCTCTGCTTCAGATTAAAACAGGAGGCTCTTAGCTGTCCCCTGTAGTGTCAGTCGGTTGGTCACTAGTCCTTGGTATCAGTGGTTTCGGGTGTTTCCGCTTTTTGGAAAGCTTACTGTGGGGCTTCAGATTGCGTATAAAGTCAGTTCACCCTGTCGCAGGAATTTGCATCCCTATGTTGGACTCTGTGGTGGGCTGGGCTGCTGCCGGGGCTGAATCTTTTATTTCACTAAATATGGCTTCTAATACACAAACAAATGAACAAAATGAAAATTGAACAAAATGAAAATCCTATTTCTATAAAAGTTAAGACAAATGCAAATTCTGACAAGAATAAAAAATAAACTGCAGTTTCTGATAATTAGTAATCCATCAGGAAATCTTCAGAAAGTGACACCGTTTTTAATGTGTGTGTGTGTGTGTGTAAGAACGCTAAGTTCTGCAGCCAACAACCTGATAGGCAGATCATCGCCTGCGTACCTGAGACAGACAAGGATAGACACTATGCGAAGGTGGAGGCTATCGACTTCCGATTTTGTTCTGATTCCGTGAGGGCAAGAAGTGACTGTATAAAAAAATGAAAAATTTCCTTGTGTTTATCTAGCGCGAGGAGCCGCTAAACAACTGTTATATCTCTATTTAGTCTGTTAACTTTTATCCGTAATTAAATAAATGCTCTGTGACGTGGAAAACATTCCAATTTTCACTCAAAATTTTTTTTAAGGCTAGAAGTTTTCAAGTTAGAATTGGCTCTGTTTCTTTCTTTTTTTTTTTTTTCTTTTTTCTTTTTTATATATATATATATATATATATATATATATAACTTTGAACAAGACGAGGTTTGCTCATGGGTGTGTTTTGAGTGTTATCTTAATCACGCTAAAAATAAACCGTATCTTAAAGGAACTTCCTCTTACTGTTTCAGGATAATTGTACATTGACAATCTTCAAGTTACCAAGGGGCAGATATGAGATATGTGGAGAGGCAATTACGGATCACTATTAATAAGATCCAGATATAGTCAAAGAAAAATGGATTTGCGTCTTCAAAACGGAAGGCTGTCACAAGCACTTTTGCAGAAAGGGAAATCTGCATCCTGAGATTTAACTTGAAGGGTCATTAATTCCAACTACGCCCGAAGGGAAATTCCTAGGAGTGATTGTTCAATCGGAAACTTACTTTCCTTCCACGAATGATGTACCTGAGGAAGAAACGTTTCAGAACTTTTACCTTCTCAAAGGTTCTGGCGAACACCTTTTGGGGTGCAGAGGATGGGATCATTGTCCCGCATATATAGGCCATTCATCCGCTCTAGACTGGACTCCCGATAAAACGTGATTAGGTCTTTGTTTGTACCTTACTTCAACCCATATTATTACTCTCAACATATTTTATTATTCTAGTGTTAGTGCATTTATATACTTTGCATATAATTTTCAATCCTCATCGCTAGAATACAGTGTCTTAATCTAGATACTAATCTAAGTCGCGCAAAAGCGTTTATCCTTCTATTTCTAGCCAAAGGCCTCAGAGCACAACGCCAACTAGAGGTCAAAACTCCTAGTGGTTGATGCCTCAAGAGCCACCAGCGATCTCTAGACTGGCTCAGAAGTTAATGATTCGGTAGAGACTTCTGTATTATTGAAACTTAATTCGATTCATCATTGAGCCCTGCGGATTTGCCCTAGAGCCTTTAGAATATCTCCTTTATAAAAACAGTACATTTATTGCTTAGAATCATCGTTTAAATTAAAAGGTGAACAATTGACCCTTCATCACTAGTTTCGTATAATGTCGCAACCTAAACATCCTTGTCTGAGTACTCTTGATGACTGCTATAGCTTATTATTTGCAGCACGGCCTCTCTGCATTCCTACGTTCCCTGCAAGAGCTGAGCCTTTGATAGAAAAATATTCAGTGCTTGATGTGAATAACCGTGCCCCGAGCAGAATGATGTGATATCCTACCGTGAGATGGTCCAGAAATTCGGCTCATAGAAACTTTTACGATTATGATAACAGAAACACGAACGAGTTAGCTTACAAATAGCTTTTCTATGAACAAGGAACGAACACTGCAATTACATTCCAATATACATTAATGGCTCAAAAACAGCAGGTCATATGGAAGCATCATTTGCGTTTCGACGTCACGTAGAGAAAAGAAGGCTGCAATGTGCTTGCTGACTATTTAAAGCTGAAGTAACTTGAATGTATCGGTATTACAATACATTCAAGTTACTTTGTATATTTACTTTGATACTTACGTATCGGTATTACGAACTTAAATAATTCGGTGTATGACGCTGTTAAATATTCATCTAAGCCAAAAAAAGTTTATAAAGTTATTTCTCCGGCCTTTCTATCATTCCTTGGTTTGAGTCCCGGCTAGAGCATTGCTCATTTTTCTTGTCTCTTGCTTCGAAATAACCTAATGTCTGTACAACTTACACCGATTTGTTAAGTGCACAAAAAGCTTTTCAAAGTTTCTCTAGACCCAGAAACCGATGGTGACAGAAGTGTTATTGACTACCTTAAAACTTAATAAGCCGTGAGTACGAGATCCTTTACTGCTGGGTTCTTGGACACATACAGATAACGGGTAACGAACTGGCAGATATCACAACAAAATCTGCCGTGGGACTGTTTAAATCAGCTTGTTACTTTGAGAAATATTAAAGTGATTATCAAGGGTAAAATCCTGAGTCTATGGCAAGGACCTGCAAGTGAATAATAAAATTAGAAACATAATGCCTAGAATTAAATATTGGGAATCAGAGTGGGAGGAAGTCATTTGAACCTGTCTGACAAACGGTCACTTCCAAATTACGCACAATTATCTCTTAAAAGCGGATAGTGAACCAGTATATTCCAGTTGTAATATTAATCTGTCCTATATGACTGGCGGGTGGCGATTGGCCTCCCGAGGACAAATGTCCAAAACCGGCTGGAAACCACTGTAGGCGGTGTGAACCGTGCGCTTGAGATCGTCGTAGGCAGTGGCGGAAGGCAGGAGACCTGGCGTTTGATCAATGGGCGGGGACTGTGGGAATGGCTTTAAGCTTGCCTGCTTGCGTCTCCCACAGCTTAGCGTCAGCCTCCTCGTGGTCCCGCTGGAAACTATGCTGTGCCTTGGTCCAAGCCTTTGCTCGTATAGGCTAATGACGCTAAGCAACCAATCCCAGGGGATCGACTGGTGGGAATTTCCGGAACCGACCATTTATGGGAGGAGACCCGGGGTTCTCCCAGACCACTGGCTGGACTTGTGTCCTGCCAGCTTCGATTTGTTGGGTAAATAATCAGACTTCACAGGACTAGAACCACAGGTCCATCCTATGGTAGGCGCGGGCTTGGCAGAGACCGTACTGGTACTGTCGTATCCGTTGCCTTGGATCCGTTGCCTGTGGGGGCGCTCTCATGTAGATTTTGAGTGCTGTGCCGAGGGGGGGGGGACGGCTCCCCGCGTAGCCCTCAGTGTGATGGATTATGGCGATGAACATGAGAAGTCCCTGCGGGCTGTTCGGTGGGTTGGCGCCCCGCCAGCGCAGTCAACTGAGGAAGGCCTCTGTATCATGTTAAGGCGCTCTAGAAGCAGCCAGGTAATGTTGCCCGAATCGGAGTTAATGTTCTGTATGACAGATTTTGTTAGAAATGCTCACGTTTTGATAGACTTCAGGAAATACTATTTCACTTTTTCAGGTACTTCTCTCGACTTTTAATTGGAAAACCAATCGGGTCTCACGAAAATTTCCTGCCACCGCAAATATCGTTTGAGCAAATAGTTCGCGTTGACGTGTTGAATCATATTTTGTCAAACAATTTTTGGCGTTTGAAAGGAAGAGACTTGCTTTAGAACACTATATTGTGAAATTTGTAAAAAAAAATATCATTATTATTATGTACAAGATGAATTGACTGAAATGGAACTATCACGCTACGAGATTTAAACTATCATTTACTTCCAGTTTTATTGCAAAAAGTCAGCTACAGAATGTCACCAAATCATGTGTATAGCTTTAGGTGTGTGTGTGACTATGGCAAAGCCTCGAGGGCTATCTGCCTAAGGGGAGGAATGCCTTCGTGGAGGACTTTCTAAGGGAAACTGTCTCGTAAACATGTTACACATGGGGAAAACCACGAAAACACCCATGCAGCCAGCCCATTCACGGGATTCGAACCTCGTATAGCTTTAGGTACTACTAATGTTTGACATTGTTAAGGTCAGTGCCGGATTTATGTATAAGGTGAACATAGCTTAGGGCCCTCCAAAATATTGTAGCATATCCCATATAAAAAAAATTGACTGATATCCCTCATAAAGGGCCCCATATTTCAAATAGCTTAGGCTCTCGTCAAATCTAAATCTGGTGCTGGTGAAGGTTTGGTATCGAAATTTCAAAAACAAGCATTACGACATTCAAGAGGCAAAGCATTCGAGTCGGCCTACTGATGTTTATGAGGTCCGCCTGCGAGAGTATGTGGAAGAAGTGCAGTATGCAACCAATTGAGAGCTTGTTAATGAGTTAGTGCCATGTCCATTGGTCGCAGTATGCATCTCATACACTTGACGTTAAAGTTGAATCGCTGGGTGCCACATGAGATGATTCAAGCAGATAAGGACGGACGTGTTTGGGCCTGCACTAATCTGCTCGAATATCAACGCAAGGATAAAATTCTGTACCGGATCATCACTTGTCATGAAAAGTGGACTTCAACAACACAGGCCAAAAAGAGGGGTTGGTCTGCACCCGACGAGCCCATCGGCAGCATCGCAAAGGGCAATTTGGCTAACAAAAAGATAATGTTTTGTATCTGATGGGATTGCCGGGGTATTATCTGCAATATGTATCTGGAAAAAGATAAAGAGCGAGATGCTAGTCTGTGTTGACGCTGCTATTAAGGGCAAACGTTGAATTGAGTTCCGGAGCAAAGAGGTAATGTTCCATCAAGATAATACAAGACCACATGTGTTTGCTTTCACTGACTGGACTCTGTAAGGACTCGAATGGAATCTTTTGTCACCCCCCCCCCCGCATATAGCCCTGACATTGCTGCTTCGGATTTCTACCTTTTTTCACATCTGCAGTTACATCTTGCTGGTGCTATCTTCCATTCGGCACAGGACGTCTGAAATGAGGGTGATGTTTTTTGGATTCTTGGCCAACAAGTTTCTATGCCGAAAAACTACCAAAACTTTGGCAGAAAATCATAGATTTGGGAAGTGATTACTGCCCGCACTAAAGGTACTGGTTTCATGTTTTCTCCCTAACTTTAATGAAAACATTAACCAGATATTAATCCATTTAAGTTTTTAAGGGAGACTGGGTTTTATTCATTAATCTGAAGTGGTTGTAAAGCGTTTTAACGTACTTTAATAATTAGAGATTTTACTTGGCTTTATATTTTATTTGATCTTGTGAATTTTATGCATCCCTTCACATCACGGTTTTACTACGAGGCGTTTCATTATTTTGTTGCTTTTATGTTGTTTTGCATTTTTCTCATTACATAATGCATTTTCAACATGTGTTAGCTGATTTTTATAATTTCATACCATTTCTAAAGGAGAGAATAGATTATCATGCTTTTGACCCATTATAGTCAGGTGCCAAAATATCCACCAACTAACCAACAGTATATGGTCATAAAAAGACCTAAAATTGTATAAGCTTGGTTTTAGAGATGAATCATAATTCTAGACGGAGCACACCGGAGTCCTAAATAAGAACGCTCCGGCACTTCTATGTAACTGAACAATAATATCAGTAGAAATATGGTCTCGAAAATTTTATTTTTAGCAATAAAATTATATTAAAAATTGCTTATTAAATTTTAATTCATCTCTGTACATTTCAGTGCTGGTTTAAGCTCATTTCCGGCACTGGGCGCAGAGGATCTAGGGGGGCCCTTGGCACCGGCAGATCCAAATTTTTATTGTAAAAATATATATACAAATAAACAGTATTCTTATAAAAAATAAAATAATTATACCAGCATTTGCTATGACACATAAAGCACAAGGACAATCATTTAAAAAAGTGTAGGTATATACTTAGCTGAACCTTTTGTCACATTAAGTAGAGTAAGAAATAGGTACAATTTAAAAATCGCATTGCCCGTAGATTCAAAAGAACATATTACAAATGTAGTTTACAAGTAGTTATTGTAACCAGATTAAAGGAAGCAATACTTTTATGAAATATATATACTTAAAAAAAACTTTTAAAGATGAATACTATAAAATCCATTCTCAGAACGGGTAGCTCTGCTAGTACTACTACTAATAATTTATCTTATTCACTACTATCTGCTATCCTGCAAACCAGCACAGTAATCTATCGTTTTGTTTTTCTGGCAGTCCACACTCCATTATTTATTTATACTGTTTGTGTCGTGTTACATATTTGGTAAGGTACTGTCTGTAGTCTAATTCATCTGTCTGTAGTCTAATTCATCTGCCTGCTTCCCAGTGGCGTAGCCATCTGCCTGCTTCCCAGTAAGCAGGCATCCATCTGCCTGCTTCCCAGTAACCCAGTAAGCCCCATCCATCTGCCTGCTTCCCAGTAAGGGGGACATCTGTCCCCAGGCGCAGCATCATGGAGGTAGGAAAGGGAGGAGGGGCCAACCCGCGCTAAAAGTGAAGCACTGCTTTGAAGCTTGGGTCACCAGATGGGGTGTTCTTTGTTTACATTCAGAAGCTCGCTTGACAAGATTCTGATAGTATTTCGACACACGACAGTTCCATAGAAATCGAAAAAGGGACACTTTCGCATGAAAGAAACATTCATAGTGTGATGGATAATAGCAATTTGTATAGTTTAGTGACATTTACGCAAAAATCACATCTTGGTTATTTTTCGATAACTAACAACAGCGATTTTGATTATGAATTTGTTTTATAAAATTCTAAGCTGTTGCACTACAAAAATATATATTTTAAGAAAAATGTTATGCTTAAAGAATGAAAAATACCTTACGGTACATTTAAAATTGTATACGTCAATCGATACCCTTGATAGAGTATTCGCTACTTTTATTTTATTTTCCAAACGTCAAAATTTTTTAAATAAAACAAATTTTTTTCACATCCATATATTATTGTAACATGTATCTTTTAAAATTTTTTAGAGGAGAGGCTTTACTGCTGCTCATTTTAAACCCATCGTTTTAATTTTATATATCTGAAAAATAATTACTTTGGGCTTACACGTTTTATAAATATAAAATTATGTATGTTAAAATATTTCTAATTAGGCACATAGGTCAGATTAAGTTTTTATTAAATAGAGTAATGCATGCAAGGGCTATCTGCCTAAAGAGAGAGATGCCATTGTGGAGGAATTTTGAAGAAAAACTGACCTTTGAGTGGGTATTAAAAATAATACTTATAATTTTCATTCAAATTATATTCATATATATTTTTTATGTAAAACTTTCAGGTGTATGCTAAATTAGTGTAAATTACTTTACACAAAAAATATAGTGAATGCACAGAAATTAAAGATTTGCACATGCCGGAAATGAAAAATAGGAAATATGTATGGGTATTTATGCATGTGCTTGCAAAAAGCATGTATCTGCGTTTGACAAAATACTTAAATATTGATTAAATTATTTATAAATGTATTTGAAATGAAGAATTTATTCACTTATAAACAACTGTGAAAGTGCTGTGAAGAAATCTAATGATTAAATGTATCTAATTTATAATGATTATAAATGTTATCTAAATATATAACAACCTTAATATTGAATTGTAAACATAAATTGAAATCCTGTTGACAAATACGTTATAAAACTATTTAAGCAAGAATTGTTCGTATTGGAAAGCAATCTGTTAAGAGGTATTGTAAAGCAAATGCTATGAGATGCGCACTTAAGAACGTAATAAAGAGTTTGGGAATATGTATTGTTGAAATGAAGAGTAAAAAAAAAATCTGATAAGTATAATTAAAAGAATTATTCCCCTTACATTTTATAATAACTCAGTTACAAGTTTTAAATAATACTTAAAAAAAAAAAAAAAAAAAAAAAAAAAAAAAAACTTATTTTATTCCCTTTCAGAAATGTTCAGAGAAAGTCAAGTACTATTTAATACCTATTTAATTATTAGGGATTAGCGAAACACTTATTTAAAGTATTTCGCTAATTCCTAATAATTCTCTAATTTATACTGAACCGAATAGAGCATTAATTATAAATTGACTTACATTTTTCGATTTAAAAGATGCCTCAGAAGCCAAAAAATCATTTCATATTTAAGAAAGTATTTTAGAAAAAAGCTCTATAAATAGAAAAGAAATAATGCATAATTTTAATATTAATAATACAATAAACTTTGATCTTAATTTTTGTACCTTAACCGAATAAAATCGAATTACCTTAATTTTTTTTCTAATGTAATTAACGAAAACTTGTGAAAATATTTCATTCAAATTAAACCATTCTGAATAAACTGTCCTGTGAAAAGTATAGCATTTAATTCCGTTCAGAATGAAATGTTGTTTAAAAATATGTTGTTTTCACATACTTAGGACTCTGAAGTGTTGTAGAAAAAGAAAATATATACATTTATATGTATATTTACGACATAATTACAAAATATTTACATCCGAACGCGTCAAATCCCATAGAACTCAATGGTAAATGACCCAATGTTTTGGTCACCACGTAGGGATCGCCGGTGCTTCAGAGCAGGGTACGGAAGAAACTTGTTTAGGGCGACTCCATCTTACTTCCTACCTCCATGCGCAGCATTCAGGGGGTGCCAAATTGATGTTACGAAATTTTAGAATGAAATGTTTTCCGTTCTTGGCACAGAGAAAGGGGCGCAAAATCTTCAGTTGTCCCCGGGCGCCGAAAACCCTAGCTACGCCTCAGCTGCTTCCTGATGTAAGACTCATTATAAATGTCATCCCACTCTTACCACCCGGAGCCGCAAATTTGATATAGACAGACAATGTGGACATGGATGTGCAGATGAGAGGCGCAGATTATTTCCACAAAACTATTTATAGTTTTTCTATCGAAATTTATAACCAAAAATTCTGGTTGGGTCCAGCTTATCCGGGCTATTTTATATTATTATTAGTCCAAAGGGATTTGAATCCCGAAGGACTATTAGTTTCGTTTTGGCATTTTGCGTCGGACTCATAAATTCGGTTCACTTTTCAAACTGTTGCCACAAAATGTTAGAGTCCTGCATTATATTTGAAGAAATTAAATAATGAAAAATCTGCATAAATGTATGTATATTTCTCGTATTGTGATAAAACAACGGTACATAGAGTCATCGAATTTTGAATAACGTAATCCTCCAACGAATATGAGCATGTGGAAGACCCAATTTGAAATTTGAAATTTGTTTTATGATCGATTTCCTATTTTTTAAAACTTTGACGAATTTTTGATTAACAAACTCAAGGATTTCAAAGCGAGCAATGGCAACGTTGTGCAGAAAAAACATTTTTATCTCCAGCGCGTGAGTCTCTGTATCGGAAATTCTAAGGATATGCTCGTTTTAAAACTATTTTGCGATATTGCTGTTGCACTGGATCTTATGGTTTAAGTGCGAGGAACATGATATTTAATAAAGAAAGGTAACACACAAAATGTTAAAAAACGCCCCTTTGAACGTAATTTAAAATCTGAAACATTTCAGATTTTTTTTTTTATAACTACTTAGTTTTTAAATTATTAATGATTCTCATAGCCATTTTATTTATTTATTTACTTTTGTTCCTCTTTCCTGATGGTCTTGCATAGGGCTCCGGCATTTTAGAAACTAAACCCTGGTCATAAAAGACAAAAAACAAAAACATAGCACCAAAATGTATCAGATTTTGCAGATGAATTAAGGCTGTTTTCCCTAATATTTCAAAAAATTATCAGCAGCTGTCTAACTATACTACATTACAAATATGAAAATAATTTGGGAAACTTTTCCTCCGGTGCGTATCAGTGCATTGGACTCTAACATATATAAAGCCTCAGAAGAATGCAGTTTTGTGAAGCCAATAAAAAAATATTTACGATTTTCAACAAATGATGGAAAACTAACAGTTCTTTCAAAAAATAATAGCATAGGAAAATGAGTAGTTAGTTAAGGTATTTTCTGCTCTAAAAACAAGAAAATTAATTAATTTAGGGGGGAAATTATTCAAAGAGAAAGGAAAGAAATAAAAGGGAAAATTATGTAGCATTTGTGAATGAACAAGACAGATTTTAATGCAAATTGATCAAAAGCATGTATTGTGATTTGCTAGATTATACAGAAAGTATGCCAGACATTTTGAGATTTATTAATTGCTACAAATATTTTCCATTAGATGCTATTTCACTACTTTGTTGTAAAACAGCAATTTGCAACTGGAAAGCAGGGAAATGTGATTAGTTGCAGCTTTTCAGCCACATAGCAGCAAGCCATCATTGTACCTTTTACACGAATTAGATGACTGGCTATTAATATCATATTGATCACCAACACGACATTCGACAGTTGCAACAGGATTCACTTTTTCTTCATAACTAGACTCGGACATTGCGACTATTGTTTAGTACAACAAAAATTATTCCTTAGTTAATAATGTCCTGAGCCATTCATTTCATTACACCAAGAATCTTAGCACCTTCACATCAATCCAATCTCTCTTGTCAGAACAGCTGTTACCAAAGGGTTTTCAAAGATCCACAGCAAATCACATCCAAGCAATCTTAAAAAAACTGTCTTCACTTAAAATGGAATATCTGCAATTCCTTGTCAGAATGTCAAAAAAAAAAAAAAAAAAAAAAGCATTACGTAATTTTCAAAACATATTATAATTATGAAATAAATCTTACCATTTCTTTTATGTCTTGAAATGTAGTGTTTCCCTTGTGCTACTTTAATTGAAAGTAGTGATTACACATTTCCATTTTTTGTTTTCACCCCATGCAAAAACTAACATATTTTTTTGTCTATCATCTGTTAAAATCAATTCCTTCAAAAATTTCGGTACTGTTCTGTTATCAGGATCAGATTCAGAAATGTATATATTCATGTATGCATATATATACTATGTACACATGAGTGTATGTGTGTATACATGTACATTTCTGAATCCAGTCCCGGTAACAAAACAGTACCAAAATTTCTTTATAAAACACAGCTGTTACTAATAAATGCACATGTGTAACTGATGTTTGACAAATATCATTATATTAAAAAAAAAGAGTATTTTTATTTCAAATAATCAACAGATGATAAAATAACACTCAAGAAAAACTAAGCATAGGTGAACTTGCTATCCTAAGGAGGGTATACACCAGACATAGAACTAAGATGTCCTAATTTTCACAAAAGGAATCTGAAAATATCCTAAAAGCACTTATTTTTTGAAAGCTATCCAAATGTACTACATAGACAATCATAAAAACAAGTGCCATTGGGACTTCATGAAATATGGTCAAAACTATATTGAAACCTACGTAAATTAATTTACATTTATATCTTTAAACAGACACAAAAACATCATGTAAGCTCTTATTTCAATATTAATAATAAAAAATAATTCAGCAAAGATTTTAATGGCTAACAGAGAAAAAGAAATTGATTATAAAAAACGTTCCTCTTGAGACAAAAATTTAAACTAGTTTTACAAGACTATTTAAAATCATTAACTTTAGAAACAGTCTCAATACTGACGACATCAAGGCCTAAATATGAAATCGAAACAAGATTACATCACAACAATTTAATTATTAAATTTCAATACATAAAATTTTGAATGTATCAAATTTTAGAGTTTTTCTTAATTTGCATAACAAATTTATTTTCCTGTTCTCAACTTCCCCCTCACATTCTCTCGCCAGGATGTAAATTTAAAGTTAGGTGAAGTGCAATTTAAACGTGTGATTATATCAGTTTATTCAGAGCGTGTTTCGCTAGCCTAGCACACGTTTTGCGGTCACTCGAGTAAGCCTTTTGGCCTTACCTATTTAGATTTCTGCGAGTCCATCTCTTAAGGAGTAATTTTGAAGTGCGTTCTTGCACTCATTTTTTTTTTTTTTTTTTTTTTTTTTCAGATTTTATTTGTATTTTCGTTTATGTTTAAGTTATCGCCGCAAGTGAACGGTGTTTTTGTAACGCACGAAGCCCGTGCTGTCAGTTAATAAAGGGTTATTTTGCACCCTTCTTCTGTGCTGGTATTTATTTCACGCATGTGCGAGAATTCGCCAGGTTCATTGTAGGATCTGATGGATCTCACAAAATTTAATGTTTAGAAATAGCATAGCATAAAAATACACAGGTTTCCATGCCACCCAGGAGGTACTGTGTCAGCTCGTTACCATAATGGTTCCCCAAAACTAAGGCTGCTATCACACGTCAGTTTGTTTTGGAAGAACAACTGTCTGGAACAATTTTTCTGCTTTGTCACAACAGCCAATTAAAACAGATCGCTTTGGGGTTAACTAGTTCCCCACTACAAACAAGCTGATAGCTGATTGGTTGAAAACGAACAACCTGCAATTTTTTTGGAAAGGGAGGAAAGAGTCAAGCGTCTTTCTTTCAATAGTAAACCAGGCAGAAAAATTGTCCGAAACAGTTGTTCGTGTGAAACAAACGCCGTGTGATATGGGCCTTACATTTTTACATTCAGTTCTACATAATTACTATAATTTAGGTTTTAAAAGTAAAGTTTGTAGTTAGCCAAAGTAAAAATGTTTGTTAAAGGCCTATAAGAAACTAACTTCATGAGATGGGTTACGATGCAAGTTTCAGGAAAAAAAAATAAGCTGTTTAAATTCTTTTTAAAGTGTTTACTTAAATGATACAAAATACTGATCGAAAAAATAAGTTCAGGACATATTAATTATTTTGAATATGAAATACTGGATAAAATACATCATTTACCTAAATTTAATACTACAAGAGAATTAAAATTTTTAAAAAACAAATATACTAAATATACCATTCAAAACCAGACTAGTTAAACCTTTAGGTTTAATCCTAGCATCCGGTGCACACGGGATTTGGCTACTTCTGGCGACTTTATGATGAGGAGTAAAAACGGGGCATATACGATGATTAGTAAACGGGTGATTCAAAGAATATATATAGTATATAGTGTGTAGTATATACATAGACGTTCTTTGAGTAATTTTTTGGTGTTGGCGATAATTTTCAAAATCGCTCCAAGGCTGCACCGTATACTAGATGTTTTGGCCTCCTCGGTGATTGCGGTGATTTGTGCCCAGAGGGCGCACCGCACAAAAGGTTAGTTGCGTTACAGAACGTAAGGGAAGCGGACACGCCAAAATGTCGGGCGTATTACCGCTAATTGAGGTAATTGCTAAGTATCTGTCAGGTGGCAGAAAACTAATATGATGTATCAATTCACATGCCAGGTGGCAGAATATGTCTATCATGTACATGCCAGGAGGCATAACGCTTGTAAACATGCCAGGTGGCATACGACTTGTAAATAAATTGTAAATAAATGTACAGTAAGATATCTTGGTGCAATATATCAAGGAACACGCATCAACAACCTTCTGATCATTTGGATACGTACATTTTTTCTGGTGACACCGGACTTGATTTGTGGAGATGAAGAATGGACGAAGAAAATTAGTGAGTTCATGACTGAAAAGCCAGGATTTAACGCGAAGAAATTCGAGGTAGGCCCTTTTTCATTTTTCCAGTTTTGAATAGAATTGTTGAATAAAAATCTTGGTGATTATTATAGTTGATAGAATCTAATGGTAAAATGGAGGCTATGAATAAGGCAAAGAAGTTGCGTACGGTGACGCGTAACTTAACAACCAAGTTGATGAGTAAAATAGATTCTGCATTGTTAGAAGAGGGTGAAACCGCGGATGAGAAATTAAAAGAATTACTCGAAATGTTACTTGAAAAATCGCAGTTGTTGAAACAATACGATTCTGAGATTGAAAAACTTATAATTACGGAACAGGAGTTGGAAACAGAAGTAATTTCCGCGCAGGAATATCAGGAAAGAATTATAAGTTTTAAATGTAAAATTCAGGAAAAATTAAGAAAAAACGCGTGTAAAGTTGAATCTAGAAATTCTAGTGAGGAAACTATATCTGCGAAGTTGAAAACTTGTGAAGTTAATACTTTAAAATTGCCAAAATTAACGATTACAAAATATTACGGTGATCCTTGTTCTTGGCTTGAATTCTGGAATCAGTTTAGTAATTCCATTCACCAAAACGAAAGTCTCAGTTCGGTTGACAAGTTTTGTTATTTAAAATCGCTTTTGGGAGGTTTAGCTTTAAATGCTATTAGTGGATTAACATTTACTAGTGAAAACTATACGGTGGCTGTTGATATACTAAAAAACCGTTTCGGCAGAGATGACCTGCTAATTAATGCGCATATGAATAAATTGTTGAGTTTAGAACCTGTAAAATATTCCGGAAATACGGCTTCTTTGAGGAAGCTTTATGACGATATAGAAATACAAATAAGGAATTTAAATTCTTTAAATGTTACTAGTGGTTCTTATGGACATTTATTATCCCCTATTTTGTTAAAGTTAATACCCGAGAATTTAACTCTAGAATTCACTAGGAAAAGAAGTGATAAACAAAATTTCGATGTTAATGAACTACTAACGTTCTTGAAAACGGAAGTGGAATGTAGGGAAACATCAATGATATTAGCGCGTTCTAAGAATTTTGATGTAAATGAAACATCAATACGAAACAAAAGTTCCCATCAAGGTTATCAAAATAAATCTTACATGCATTCTAAAAGAAATGATTACAGTACGAATAAGCAAGGTGCTTCGGTATTAACTAGTCGAAGCGAAACTCCTTCTAAACACTTTCAAAAATCACATTTTAATCCAAATCGAAAGTTCTCTACCCCGCCTAAGAAAGAGAATCAAAATGTCTGCATATTTTGTTTATCTGCTTGTCATATGAATCATGATTGCGCACTTGATTTAAAGGCTCGCCGAAAGGCATTAATGGATCGAGGTTTATGTTTTATTTGCTTTTCGAAAGGGCATCCAAGGCGTTTCTGTGCTCATAAAGATGAAAAATGCAGACTGAGCAATGTCCAAGGTTTACATAATTCGTTAATATGTGACGCCGCATCGAAAGATTTAGAGAATGATACTTCCAATCAGACAAAACAAACGCCAATCCTTGAACCTTCTCTTTGGCTCTTATGTAATGAAAATAATAACAAAATTAAACCACCGATTTCCGTTCTTTTACAGACGTTTTCGGGAGCAGTTAGGTGTAAAGGGGGGAACGAAAAGGTATTACGTTGTATTTTAGATTCAGGGTCAACAAAGTCATTCATCTTACGAGAAGTGGTTGATTCACTGGGGTTGAAAATTATTAATAAAGAAGCGCTTATTATTTTCACATTTGGATGCAAAGATGCAAAAGAGCGCTTGTATGATATCGTAGAAATCGTATTGCAAAATGTAAGCCATCCCAGTAAAAAGATAAAAATTAACGCAATAGTCATTGATTCTATAACACTAGGGCAAGTAAAAGTTCCTTCTCGGTGGATACGAAAGATGGCGTTTGAGAAGGGAATAGAATTAGCAGATGCTGGTACGAGTGACGAAATTCAAGTATTAATAGGTTCGGATTATATTTGGGAAATTTTAGGAGAACGAAACGTGAAGATTTGTAAAAAATTAGTCGCAACAGAAAGCACTTTCGGTTTTGTGATTCAAGGCAAGGACGAAGGATCAAAGTGTAAGGACGCAAGAGTTAATCATATAACCGTTGTAAATGAGGACTTAGATTATGAAAGAGTTAAAAAATTATGGGAATTAGAAGCAATTGGGATAAGTTCGGATAAAGAAATATCTCTATCAGATAAAGAAATTTTAGAGTCATTTGAACGAAATACAACTTACAAGAATAAAAGGTATGAAACTCGATTATTGTGGAAAGAGGGTGTTGAAGGTTTAAATAACAATTATGAAATCGCGAAACAGCGCTTATAATTTTTTAATAATAAGTTTCAGAAAAATAGCGAGCTATATTTAAAATATAATGAGATAATTAATGAACACTTGAGAGATGGTATAGTGGAACGGGTAAATAGTAGTTTGAAAACGGGGTATTACATGCCTCATCACGCGGTAGTGCGCGAGCAGAAGGATTCTACAAAGGTTCGAATAGTTTTTGACGCTTCTTCTAAAAGTAAGGGAAATTTATCACTTAATGATTGTTTGGAAAGCGGACCTAATTTAAATCCTGATTTGCTAAAGATTATCATTAAATTCAGGGTACATTCAATTGCGTTTTGTGCCGACATTCAGCGTGCATTTTTAGAGGTAGGCTTAGCTAAAGAAGATAGGGATTTTTTAAAGTTTTTGTGGATAAATGAAGAAGGGTCAAATCTCGATCACAGTAATCCCAACTTACAAGTTCTCCAACACAATCGAGTTCCTTTCGGGGTCAAGTGTTCACCTTATTTATTAACAGCTACAGTAAGACTGCATTTAAAAAAGTATGAAGATGCCTACGAAGAGGCATGCAGTATGTTAAAAGAGCTTTACGTAGATGATTTAATTTCTGGGACAGTTAATGTAACAAAGGCCTTACATTTAAGCAAGGACATGATTTTCATTCTTAGCGAAGCCAGTATGAATTTACGTAGATGGGTTTCAAACTCACTTGAGCTGAATGAACTATGGAAACTTAATGGAATTGACTCTCGTGAAACATCTGAAGACTCTTTGATACCGTTGAAAGTTTTAGGTCTTATCTGGGACAATGTCAATGATAATTTGAAAATAGATGTATCTCAGTTTGAGAAGTTACAAAATCTCAAAGTAACTAAACGCATCATTTTAGCAGCATGTGGTATGCCCTTTGATCCCTTAGGAATTATGAATCCATTTACTGTTCGAATTAAACTCTTAATGCAAACTATGTGGGAAAAGGGTATTCAATGGGACGAAAGTGTTCCCCTTGATACAGAATTCATATTTCAGGAATGGTTAAAAGAAGTTGAAAAAATAAAGATTTTCGAAATTCCCAGACAGTACTTCAGTGATATGTGTTGGAAGTTTATAGAAGTTCACATATTTTCTGATGCCAGTCCCAAGTGTTAAGGTGCCGTAGCATATTTTAGATTTAAGAAGAAAAATAAATGTAAAACAAGTTTCATAATGTCGAAATCCCGTTTGGCTCCATTAAAAAGGTTAACACTCCCTAGGCTTGAACTTTTGGGAACATTAATTTCTGCAAGATTAGGTTCGTATTTGCAATCGATATTTCCGCAGTTGGATAAGGGAAATATATTTTACTGGACTGATTCCCAAATTTGCATTCACTGGATCAAGGGATCTGCCAACGAGTGGAAACAATTTGTAAGAAATCGTGTGGTAGAAATCAAGGAGAAAACAATTTTAAACAACTGGTACTTTTGCAGTGGGAAGACAAACCCTGCTGATAAACTTACGAGGGGGATGGATGCTGAAGCTCTAATTAATGATAGTGATTGGTTTTCTGGGCCACCCTGGCTTTCAGAAGTAGATATTCGACATCACATAAACGAAATGAATACCGAAGCTGACTTGCAAAACGTTAGTGAAGAACGTAAATGTGTTACTTTGAAAACACTTGTGGAATCTACCGAACCGTTACCAAATCTTGAACTGTACGGAAATTTAACCAAAGTACTGGGAATAATGGCTTATGTTCTGTGCTTCGTGAACAACTGTAAATCCGCTCGTGAAAAGCAATCTGGTGTGCTTACCGCCGATGAGTTACGGAAGGCTTCAGAATTTATTATAAGAAATGTTCAACTTAATGAATTTTCAGAAGAAATTAAGGCTTTAAAGACAGAACAACCGATTAAAACTAAAAGCAAAATCATTTCATTTAATCCATTTCTAGATGAAAACGAAATTTTAAGAGTAGGAGGTAGATTAAACGCAGAAATTACCAGAGAAAGTAAACATCCCATTATATTACCAAATAATAATCACTTCACAAAATTAATGATACAGCATTATCACGAAAAACATTTACACGGAGGGTTGCATTTAATGTTATCCGCAATAAGACAGAAATACTGGATAATAACTGCAAAGAATGAAATTAAAAAATAAATGTTGCAGAGTACGAGCAGTAACATCTATTCAATTAATGGGAGAACTACCTGCAAGTAGAGTGATTCCAAGTAGAACCTTTTCAAAGGTTGGCGTTGATTATGCCGGCCCATTTTCTGTGAAAATGAAAAGGGGAAGAGGTATAAGACCAATTAAATGTTATATCTGTATTTTCGTTTGTTTAGCTATAAAGGCTATCCATTTAGAGATTGCTAGCGACTTATCAAGTGAAGCATTCCTAGCTGCTCTAAAACGATTTGCTTCGAGGAGAGGAAAACCTCAAGAAATAAGAAGTGATTGTGGAACTAATTTTAGAGGTTCAAATAAAATCCTCAAGGAAGCAGTTTCATCTGTCCAGTCAACCTCAGAATTTCAAAAGTGGTTAGCAAATGAAAACATAAGGTGGATATTCAACTCGCCAGCTGCTCCACATCATGGTGGTATATGGGAGGCAGCTGTTATATCTATGAAGCTGCATCTAAAGAAAGGTGTTGGAACTCAAATTTTGACTTATGAAGAGTTTCTAACTCTAATTGCACAAATTGAAGCATGCTTAAATTCGAGGCCAATAACACCGGTCTCCAGTGATCTCAATGATTTGACAGCTTTGACTCCTGGTCACTTTATTATATGGACTTCTTTAACAGCTGTTCCGGAACAAGATTTAACCGAAGTACGAGTGTCTCCATTGCAAAGATGGCAACTAACACAGCAGATGTTCCAAGGGTTTTGGAAGCAGTGGTCTAAAGAGTACCTGTGCCAACTACAGCAGCGTAGCAAATGGAGACAGCCTAGCAGAAATATTCGTCTAAATGATTTGGTTATCATTAAAGAAGATAATATGCCTTCATTACGTTGGAAACTCGGGCGAGTAATAGAAGTGTTTTCTGGAAGAGACAATAATGTCCGAGTGGTTAGACTAAAAACTGTGCACGGGGACATTAAACGCCCTATTACGAAACTATGTCTTTTACCAGTTGAAGAACATTAACTTAAGTGTTTGGTTTATATTGAATATGTTTTATTATTATTTTCATTTCTTATTGTACTAATAATTATTTGTTTGTTCTAGTTTAACCCTCATAGTTAACGTTTCAATATAGTAAGATATAAGATGTTTTGCTAGAAGATTGGTAAGTGTAATATGTAATTTTATACTTTTTGAAGGTTTTTGTATGTTTTCAGTTTCTATATTTTTCATTTACTTGTTTGCATATATTAAGATGAATGTAATTCATCGGGGGGAGGATGTTTTGGCCTCCTCGGTGATTGCGGTGATTTGTGCCCAGAGGGCGCACCGCACAAAAAGTTAGTTGCGTTACAGGACGTAAGGGAAGCGGACACGCCAAAATGTCGGGCGTATTACCGCTAATTGAGGTAATTGCATCGTATCTGTCAGGTGGCAGAAAACTAGTATGATGTATCAATTCACATGCCAGGTGGCAGAATATGTCTATCATGTACATGCCAGGAGGCATAACGCTTGTAAACATGCCAGGTGGCATACGACTTGTAAATAAATTGTAAATAAATGTACAGTAAAATATCTTGGTGCAATAGATCAAGGAACAAGCATCAACAACCTTCTGATCATTTGGATACGTACACTATGTTTATAAGTAATAGAGAATGAGAATGGGTGGTCTGTTTCATCAACACATAGAGAAATATACACTATACATGAAAGTAACAAAACTTGTACATGTCACATACAGTGCACTGTGTGTAATCTATGCATTCATTGATATATATGCAGCTGTATTGATTCATCAGTTTGTAGAGACATTAGGTATTTTTTTTGGAAGCAGGCAAGATGAAAAATATGCAACGCCTTCGCCGGGAATCAAACCGCAGACCTCTGGATACACATCACACCATGAAGGCATGCCAAGAAGGTGGGAGAAATACTTTATATACTCCCCCTTTTAAAGGGCGACTGGGGTTTTTAGGGAACCTAATCGCCAAATCCTGGGTGTGGAGAACAATCATCTAACACCCTTTTAGTTCGGGCGCCACTGTACTGACATTAGAATTTTACACTGGAAGCAAGAATTAGCAATGCCTTCGAATAGAAAAAATTAGCAATGCCTTCGACGAGAATCGAACTGCGGACCTCTGGAATATGCGCCCAGTGTGCAGAACACCACACCAAGAAGGCGGGAGAAATACCTTATAAGTTAGGTGGAGTATGTGCAAACACACTAAAAATACTGCTACTTATTAAATACATTACTTACATCAGCACACTAGAAATACTGCTAGTTATTAGATACATTACTTACATCAGCACACTAGAGATACTGCTACTTATTAAATACATTACTTACATCAGCACACTAGAAATACTGCTACTTATACTACAACTACAATACATAATGAATTATCCACTTATTATAGATGATGAAAATGAATTTTGAATTAAGTAGCCGAAAAAAAATCACAGACCCTCTCACTGGAACACAGAAAGAATGAACTAAAACAAACATGTTTAGAATTAGTAGATTCATTAAAAGCTGACAAACAATGTGATGTGTTAAACAAGATTCTAAAGTCAGCACCACTACAACTAGAAGCTGCTGATATGTTAAATACATTTCCCAAATGCTAATAAAGATATGCCACCTAATAAAAATATAATACCCAAAAGATTCTCAAATACAAAACGGAAAGGAAACTGACAAAATTAGTAACTTCACAGAATACAATTCTAAAAATTATTTTGGATCACAAAAATTTTACACATAATACCACAGAAGAAATTTAACACATCTAGTGAAAAATATATATTTTAACAAGTCATTAGTACCTATTCACAATTCTTTTTGTCCATTTTTATCATCTAAAACATCTTCTTTCAACTGCCTGTAAGTGTTTTATATGTGTCAGATGATATTTTTTTCTTATTTATATAATATCTCTCTCATTCTTCAGAACTTCTCTTTAATAATAAGATAATTCCCACTCTGATCCTTAAAATGATCAGGAACAGATGTAGAAGTTCAGAACAGGGTTTTAAACCTTTATCTCAGGTCCTCGTGATAGGCTGATGTATTCTGTGATTAATGAGTAAGTCTATTTTTGTTCATCCTCCTTGCATTACTGTCTTCCTTCCTCCCCCCCTCCAAGTCCAACAGTACCAAATATTGTCCATACAATCAATCATTCATTGACATTTATACTGTTCAGTCAATAGATTATTACCAAACATTTTAATGTTGATAAATATATTTTGGTGAAACTGAGTCAATCCCAAATTTGAACAGTAAGCAATATTTTCTACTATTTAATATTTGTCAAGATTTTTTTTTCTAATTATTCAACCCCATGTACATTCACATGTTGTGCACTGGCCATTTTATTATGCGTAGAATTGTCTAAAACTAACTGAACATAGTAACAATCTCATCACAGTTTTGTGAATTGCTACATTTTTATTTTGGGGTTTTAATTATTAATAACATTAAATAGTAGAAACCTTAATTTTTTTTAATGCTAACTAGCTTTACATACCTGATAAAGGTACCTGGTATTCCTGTACCTTGAATAAGGCTTACTTGTACTGTAAGGATCATAAGTTTTACTAACGTTTATTTTATTTTAAATCTTTACTATCACTTCTTATTTTCTACTTCCGGCCAGAATTATAAGCGTTAAGGATTTTATGCAAAGTTTGTCTGGCGAACGCCAAGTACTTAAGTTGTGGCTTTTTGCCAAGCGAAGGAGAGAGAGGAAGCAGTGAGTTCGAAGCAGGCCGCTTACCTTAGAAGTTACGCAGTTGCTATTTGCCTTCCAGGCCAGAGGTTTTAATCCTCTTGATAAATTAAACGTATTGTAGTGTTCACAGTCTCTGTGCTACATACGCTTCCTGTTATTATAAGGCCAATCTTCCACGTGTATTATTCTAAAGTTAAATTAGAGTTTAGTTTTATTTTTTATATTTTTTTACGTTAGACCCCGAGTGGAGGGTCAGTGTATTCCGAAGTACGGAAGTTATTGTATATAGAGAAAAATAAAGGGTTTTGTATACCCTTCGTCTGTATCCTGTCTACTTACCACAATTAGTGAACATAGCTTTAGTAAGCTCTCTGTTCCGAGTCAGGTCCTTGTATGTTCCCGAAGAAGGTTAGAAGGAACATTGAACCTGATAGTGGCGCCCAACGAAGAAGAATAACCATGGCCGAGTTTCAAGAAGAAACTGTGCTGCCTGCAGAAACGGCTGAGAATCCAGAAATGCCAGCTGCCGCCCTGGAAGGATTCGGTTACATCGTCCAGACCATGCGCGCTTCGATGAAACCACAAGCAACATTTAATGGAAACTCACCGGTAACCAGTTTTTTGGAAAAATTGGATGACCACTTCATGCTCTACCCCGTGCACGAGTTTCAAAAAGTTACCTTAGCTACCAGCGCTTTGAGGGGCCAAGCGCTTAACTGGTTCAAATGTATCGGCAGAAGTCTCTTGGGTCAAGCAGGAAGTCCCACCTATACTTATGAAAATTTCAAGACTGCCCTACTAAAAGCCTTCCCTGTTGTAAGGGATCGTGCGAAATTAGAAACGGAACTTTTTAGCATATATCAACAAAGAATCGAAAACCTCTCGAGCTTTATTTTAAGAAAAATTCACGTTTTCAAGCTCTTGTATGGAAACCGTCCGGATCCTGAAATAATTCAAGTGATTTTGCCGAGGTTACTACCCCAAGCGCAAGACTTTATTGAATTGAGAAATCCGACTACACTGGGAAAATTATTTGAGCTAGCAATCCAGTTTGAAAGTAGAAGAACGGCGGACGTCGAAAGAAGACGCCAATATCAACAGCGAAACCAATTTGGTACGCCAAGACTACAGCAAACTCAAGCACACCGCTACGGATGCAAAGCGAATCAGTGGGCAAGGAAACCCGAGCATTCAAAAACAGCCGGCGAACGTCGACAGTTCAATAGCAACCCAGGAAAAAAGTCTCAAGGCCAGTGGAAAAAGAAGGAAAGCATGGAAACAAAAAAGGATTTAAACTAAAACGGATTTCTGTTGACGGGAGGGTGCGGAAATCCGAAGGCCACGAAAATCCCTCTTCCTACAAGTTAAATACAGTAATGGTGAAAAATTTGACTCTTCCGAAGATTGAAGTCTTGGTGAATAATATCCCGGCCACCGCACTCCTGGATACCGGCGCGCAGTGTTCCTGTGTGGCAGAAGTCTTTTTTAGAAAGTATTTTCGCAAATACCGCATATATAATGCGGATAATACGACAGTATTAGCGGCGCAAGGAAAAGAATGTAAGTGCGTAGGTAAAGTACCTTTGTACATCCGTATCAAGGACGAACAAGTAAAGGTGATGTTTTTTATAGTAAAGAATTTGCAAGCACATTTAATCCTAGGAATAGACTTTCTTTCAGACGCACAAGCTACACTGGATTTTAAAGAAGCGTCCCTTAAGCTGACAATGAAACCAGTGTGTGTAGAAAAGGTTGAACCGCCAAGGTTAAATCTTGACCACCTGCCTAATGACGAGCAAGATAGAATCCGACAAGTGGTAAGTGAATTTGCTTCGTTATTTAGTGATATTCGAGGATTTACTCAGGTTACTAACCATAGTATTGACACCGGAGATGCATTGCCAGTTCGTCAAAAACCATACCGGTATGATAAGAATAAGGAAAAAATTATAGAATGGCATATTACCGATATGCTACGTAAAAAGATCATAACGCCCATCTCAAGTAGTTATGCTAGCCCGGTGGTTTTATGTAAGAAAAATAATGATTATCCTTTGGAGCATCCAAAAAGGTGGAGATTCGCTATTGATTACCGTAAATTAAATTCCATAACGAAATATCCGGTATATCCGTTACCGATCATAGAAGAAATTTTAAGGAACATAAAATCAACCAAATTTATGACGACTTTAGACTTAACGACTGGTTATTTTCAAATAGGGGTGAGGCCTGAGGACGTGCCTAAGACTGCTTTTATAACCAAGTCTGGCACTTATGCATTTTTGCGTATGCCGTTTGGCCTTTCTGGGGCCCCAGCAACATTTCAGCGATGCATGGACATTGTGTTAAGACCTGTTCTTGGAAAGTCCACATTTATCTATTTAGACGATATCATTATTACTAGTGATAATCTCGACCAACATATACAGGATTTAAGACAGGTGTTTTCTTTATTAAATGAGGCCGGTCTAAAATTTAATGTCGAAAAGTGCAAATTTGCAGCACCTGAATTAAAATATTTAGGTTACAAGATATCTCAAAAAGGGATCGAGACAGATGAATCAAAAATAATCGCTGTACAAAAGTATCCGACTCCAAACACGGCAAAGAAGCTCTCTTCTTTTCTAGGACTTTGTTCATATTATAGGCCCTTTATAAAGGATTTTACGGCTATCGCTGAGCCATTGTTAAAATTAAAAAGGAAAAAGGCAAGATTCTCGTGGACGGCCGAAGCCAATAGTGCTTTCGAAAAATTAAAACAAGCATTAACGCAAGCCCCTGTGTTGAAATTTCCTGAAAAGGATGAAAATTTAGAAATTTCAGCGGATGCTTCGGATTATGCGGTAGGAGCGGTACTTTCGCAAAATCAGCAGCCCGTGGCATTTTTTAGCCGAACTTTAAATCAAACACAAAGAAACTATTCCGCGACCGAGAGAGAGGCACTTGCAGTTCTGTTAGCAGTGCAAAAGTTCCGAGTCTATTTTGGAAAGGCGCCGATAACAGTATATTCTGATCATGCGGCGGTAACTAGATTGTACTCAGGGAAAAATTTATCCCCAAGGTTAATAAGATGGGCACTCAAGCTGCAAGAATATAATCTGGTAATCAAGCATACCCCCGGAAAGGAAAATATCGTAGCAGATGCCCTATCACGAATTAAATTAGACGAACAGGGTAATACCGTAAAAGTTGCAATGCTTACAGCGTGTACAATAAATTCCCGAGAAATTGTAATAACCGAACTGGGTAAGGATCCTGAGTTTGGAAGTATTTATGAGTGTTTGAAGGATCCTGAAAATTTTAGCCACCAAGATATTGTGGCGATAAGAAATAGGGCGGCCCATTACGAACTAATAGATGGTCTATTATTTTATACAAAAACTACGAATTCCAACAACGAATTTCGACCTGTTATCCCAGCTAGTCTTAGATTAAATATCCTGCATGAGCTCCATGACAGCCCTTTAGCTTCTCATGCTGGTATTCGAAAAACTATCCAACGCGTACGCGAGGCAGTCTACTTTCCTGAACTGCAAAAGTTAACAAGAGCGTATGTCCAGTCCTGCCCAACATGTCAAGCCGTTAATTATATTAATTTCCGCCCGGCCGGGTTTCTAAATAGTATTAAATCCGAATTTTCAAATGAAATAATTGGCATCGATTTATTGGGCCCTTTCCCAAAAAGTCAGTTAAATAAAAGTCGCTATCTCCTTGTTATGGTTGATCATTTTAGTAAATGGACCGAAATTGTTCTCTTAAAACGAGCCTCCGCGAAATTAGTTAGTGATTCTATTTTAAATAAATATATTTTAAAATACGGGGCGCCCCTAAAAGTTATATCGGATAATGGTCCTCAATTTGTAAGTAATATATTTGAAGACATGTGCCAAAAACTGGGCATACGTCATTTAAAAATGGTCCCGTATCGGCCGCAATCAAATATAGCGGAACGGGTCAACAGAAATATAGTGAAAATTATCCGTAGTTATGTTAAAAATTTTCATAAAAGCTGGGATAACTATGTCAATGAATTTGCTTTCGCCCTTAGGACCGCAAAACATGATACAACGGGAAAAACTCCTGCTGAGTTATTTCTAGGCAGAAAGATTATAACACCGTTAGATAAATTATTTTATGTGCAACAAAGAGCCCCAGAATTTAAAATGGGTGATATAGAAAAACTAATAAAAGAAGCAAAAAAGAATACGGAAGTAGCACAAAGAAAACAGAAGTTATATTACGATCTGAAACGACGGGGAGTAACTTATAAAGTAAGGGATGAAGTTTTAAAAATTAAGCATTCACTTTCTTCAGCACCAGAAGATAAAACTGCCAAATTTTTTCCACGATTTGAAGGACCATATGTTATAGAAAAAATAACTCACGCTGTTGTAGTGTTAAAGGCCAGAAATGGTGAAACCTGTTCCGCAAATATTGATCAAATTAAGCCCTACTTCGATCGTAATAAAATGCAAATCTTTTCAGATCTTTTGCAGGATCCGGCACGGCAGATACCGCAGGTACAAGTTCCAGAGGTGGGAAAACGACAAGTACAAGGGCAAGCCAATGAGAGACAGAAGCAAGTGAAAAGAAAATTGCCCCGCGGAAAAATTGAAGGTAAAAAGAAAAAGAAGCCGTTCCACCGTCCAGAAAACAGAGTTCACGAACACCCCCAGAATGAAGAAGGGAGAAGGACGACATATGTGAAGAGGACCAGGAGAAATGACGGCAACTATAACCCGGCTTTAAAACGGAAGATCGACTCATCCGACAGAACTCTCCGCAGCAAAAGTCGCCGAACTGCGGAAGGGCCATCAGCGGCGGAGGAAAAAGTACAAGAAAAATTTGAACGGCCAACAACGAGGTCCAAGCAGGATCACGACAGAAGTTTCCCGGTTCCGACAAGACCAGCTGCCTTCAAACGGCCAAGACCACAAGCAGAGGAGAAAAGGAAGGTGTTCAAGGGTGGCCGTACTGGTGAAAAACGGAAGCTTCCAGAGGAAAACACTGAAGGGCGAGCCCGTACAAGAAGGAGGATAAACCAGGCTACTGTCTGCAGCATCTTTAAAGACTGGGCCCAGAAAAGGATGTCCGAATATTACAAAGATAAGTAAAATTTTATGTTACTTTGCAAACTTAAGTTAATCTTTCATTCTTACTGCAAGTGGCAGATTTCAAGAAGTTTTACTTCATGCGAGGTCTACCTTTATCGCCAAAAGGGCGAGAAATGAGTTGTGACCGATTTTCTTATTATGTTTTTCAATTACTCGCGCGTAAAACTAAAGTTGATGTATAATAGCTTTGTGTAAAGACTTAAATATTGTAAAAAGTTATTGTATAAATTTTATTTAAAACATTCTAGCAAGAAAGAAGTTTTAGTCTGAAAGACTTTTTGAAATGTAGTATTATTTCAATGTAGAAAGAATTGGCACTTGCTTTGAAAAGAATAGAAGTTAACAATGTACTACTAATGTATGTTTTCAAATGTGTAAAATTAACGCCATGTTGATATGTTCTGTTATTTTAAATGTTAAGAAATACCGTGATATGGTAAAAGTGAAAGTAATGTTAAAAATTTGTTATTCGTGTGACTGTAAAGATTAAATCATGGCAAATATGTGGTAAAGGTTGAATGATGTAGTTAGGCTCTCTGACGCTACACTTTAGAGTTAGCCACTTTTAGAATAGTACCTCAGGGTTTAGAGTTGAAAGTAGGGTGTGTTAAGAGGTCTCGTTATGTTGAATTTTAACACGTTAGTGTTTTGATTGTAGGAGGAAGTGTGGCACACGTAGACAGAAACACATTCGTGTTTGGTGTTCTTTTACAACACATGTCAGAGAGCACGGGAAGAGATAATTAAAATAGTCATGAATGAAATAAGAATGTTAAGAGAAGTATATTCTATATGTTATTTGCAATGTCATTGTGTAACATTTCATTAAACTAGTTTTCCTTCCAGATCTCTGGAAGGAACCAGAACCGAATAAAAGCTCCTGTGTAGATGCAGTACAGATGAAAAAAAAAATTGTTGTATATCCTGGGAGCTGCTATTGTAACAAATTTCTTTCTTTTATATTTTCTAGTTTCTAGCTAAGTTATGGTTGTAAAAGGTTGGCCTCGCGTTAGTTTCTAGAGCTAAAAGTTTTCAACAAGGTCGTTTTAGACCTCAGTTTCAAACTAATTAACTCTGGCGGGAAGTATGTAAGGATCTTAAGTTTTACTAACGTTTATTTTATTTTAAATCTTTACTATCACTTCTTATTTTCTACTTCCGGCCAGAATTATAAGCGTTAAGGATTTTATGCAAAGTTTGTCTGGCGAACGCCAAGTACTTAAGTTGTGGCTTTTTGCCAAGCGAAGGAGAGAGAGGAAGCAGTGAGTTCGAAGCAGGCCGCTTACCTTAGAAGTTACGCAGTTGCTATTTGCCTTCCAGGCCAGAGGTTTTAATCCTCTTGATAAATTAAACGTATTGTAGTGTTCACAGTCTCTGTGCTACATACGCTTCCTGTTATTATAAGGCCAATCTTCCACGTGTATTATTCTAAAGTTAAATTAGAGTTTAGTTTTATTTTTTATATTTTTTTACGTTAGACCCCGAGTGGAGGGTCAGTGTATTCCGAAGTACGGAAGTTATTGTATATAGAGAAAAATAAAGGGTTTTGTATACCCTTCGTCTGTATCCTGTCTACTTACCACAATTAGTGAACATAGCTTTAGTAAGCTCTCTGTTCCGAGTCAGGTCCTTGTATGTTCCCGAAGAAGGTTAGAAGGAACATTGAACCTGATAGTACATTATGTAAACTTGTATTTTATGCCAATCAGTCCCCCTCCCCACACATTTTGATGTCAGCATTTATTCGTATTCCTTACATTTTACAGCAATAATTCATTATTTGTCTTATGGATATCTGAGATATGAAGGAATATGTAAAGAACACGTCCCCCCCCTTCGGGGCCGAATTTTGAAAACATTTGAAATTGGTTTTTACGTATTCATATTCCATACATTTTAAAGCAAGAATTTTATGTACATCTCTTTCTTCCTTATATGAAAACATAAAAACACGTTTTGCCCGTGGAATCTTAAAAAAATCGCTTCTTAAGTAACATCTTCGGTACAAAAGGAATAAGCTCCTAAGTTTTGATATCTCTAAACGCTTTGAGCGATGATCCGTAGGTGAATAAATCAGGAATTCTTCCTTTATGTATAGATTTATAATAAAACATCTGAACAAATAAATATGTATACCAATTAAAACGAAAATTATTTCAGAAAAACTAATAAAAGAGATTAATTTACACTCAGTAATGCGCACCAAGTTTGCAACGTTTTCAAAAAATCGGCTTTGACCACGCCGAGCTTTTTGGAGTATACACGCTGTGCGTGAATCTGCGCAAATGATCAGGGAGGAAACTAGCATCTGAGGGGCTAGACGCTTGTGCCTCGTGCCAGTAGTGTGGTTGCAGTGGTCCGAGATGGAAGCTCTTATTCCTTCTCCTGCCGCCTGCGAAGTTGAGTCAGTGATAAAGTTCTTGAATGCAAGTATTGCGCCAATTGAAATTCATTGTCAGGTCTATGGGACAAACATCATGAGTAAAGCAGACGATGCATCGTTGGTGTTAGCAGTTTTCAGAAGGTCGTCAAAGTGCTCATAATGAAGAGTGCAGTGGCAGACAGTCCCTCATCAATGATGATCTTGTTAAGCTTGTGCTGCAGCTTGTGATGGAGAAGCGTGGCTTCACGATTACGAAGCTGAGCAGCCATTTTCTGCAGATATCACAATCCTTGTTGCAAGAGATTGTCACTAAGCACCTGCTGTTCAAAAAATTGTGTGCCAGGTGGGTGCCGAAAAACCCGACATCTGAACACAAAATTGAACGCTTAGGAGCAGCAGTGACATTTCTGTAACGGTATCACGATGACGGCGACACGTTCCTCGATGGGATCGTCACGGGCAATCAGACTTGGATTCCGCACTTCACCGCAGAAAACAAGCAGCAGTCAATGCATTGGCAGCATAGTGGATCTCCAGTCGCGACGAAATTCAAACAGACGCTATCAGTACGCAAAGTGATGTGCACAGTGTTCTGGGACAAGAAGGGCATTCTGCTCATTGAGTTCCTTCCACGTGGTGAACCATTAAACGCTCACCATTACTGTGAAACACTGCGGAAATTGTGATGCGCCATTTGTAACAAGAGGAGTGGAATGCTTACTGCAGGTTTTGTGCTCCTGCATGACAATGCTCGTCCACATACGGCTCAACGCACAGCAGCGGTTTTGACGGAATATCTGAATAAAGTGTTACCTTTACAGAAATGTAACACTTTATTCAGATATATATATATTCAAATAAACTACAAACAATAAATAACAGTGACTAAATATTATATAAACAAAACAGCCGCTGATTCATAATTAGCCATTTAAAGATTTTTTAATTCCATGTGCCTGGGCAAATATTTCCTCCATAATATCTTTAATTTTTGCTTTTCTATGTTCATCAATAGTAATGACTTCAAATTAGCTTGCTTCATTGCACTCCTTAATCTACTTTTTAAAATTTTTTATTTTGAAAAGTTATTTCACATTCATCGTAATAGTTAGGGCGAGTACAAACGTATAAGCAAAAAAGACATTGGCATACACAATACTACATAAATTATATTTCAAGAGTAATTTATATGCACACAAGAAATTGCATTTAGCTTTGGATGAGTGGATGAATGCTCATGAATAGATAGAGCTTTTTCTCTTTCTGACTCAATATTAGATTCAGAATAATGATTTTCAGTTGATTTTTTTTATTATTTCACATTTAATAACTAGGTCCTGATATTCATCCTTAATTTTAACCAGCTGTTACACCTGCATAATGCCCTAATAATATAGAAAAATAGTCGAAAGTATTCGGCCACAATGGCTTCGAAACGTTTTGGGGATCGAGAAGTGATATGTCTTCATACAACTTCCTATGCCCTTTAAACCTATTATTCATCGATTAAATGGCGTTATCCAATATAAAAGTAAAGACAATAACTTGTTTGATAGAGCAATTTAAATTATAGTCGGCCGATTCTTCATCGTCTATTTGTTTGACTTTTGGTATCTTCTAACAGGTAGCTCTTCTTTTATATCACAACCCTGCCTTTCTAGTTTATTATTGTAATCCGTTGCAAAAAATTTTGATGCATTAAATGTTAAATTGAAATTTTTAGAAATGGCTTTTAAAGAGCTTGCAGCCTCCCTAACTATATTATATGCTAGGATGAATCTAATCCTTTAGTCTGCAAATATTTCATTACTGGCTCAGTATAATGAAATATTTTCAAATATACATGAGCAGACAAAATTATTCTAAAAGTTGATATTTTATCCAGAAGATTTTGCCATTTGTCATATCTGTGCATTTTGTATACCATTGAAAGATATACTTTTCAGAGAAAGTATTAATTCTACGCACATACCCTCTCTCGCATGGCTGTCTCGCCGAGTCATCTGTATCAATTCGATTGTTTGAATTTCTTGATCAGCCCATAACCGCACCAGCCCACCAGCCTTATCCACCACTGAATCTTATGGATATCTAAAGTGTGAAAAAATATGTGAAAAACATGTTTTGCCCCTGTGACGACTTGCTTATTACAACGCTGCCAGTCTGGTAACCCATAACAATGAAAGACAAAATAATATTTATTCTATTCTATTGTTATGATTATTAACGATCTGTCTCAATTATTGTACTACCTTAATAAAAATTGTATTACCACAGCCCCCTACCCCCTTGGGGGCCGAATTCTAAAGGGTAGGGGTCTTTGGGGGGGATCGAACTTCTGAAACCTCGTTTTTAAGTATTCATGTTCCATACATTTTAAAGCAAGACTCTTGTGTACATCTGTTTCTTCCTTATATAAAAAAACGTAAAAACATGTTTTGCCCTCCCCCCTAGGGTGCCGAATTTTCAAAAATCTCTTCTTAACTGACGCCTTCAGTAGACAAGAAATGAGCTCCTAGCTTTTGATATCTGCATCTGTAATAGCTTTGGGCGATGATGTATAGATGAATGAATGAATAAATATCAGGAATTCTTTTATATATAGATTTATAATTAAACAACTAAACAAAACGGTGCAAAAGGGAAAACACAAATCAAAATAATATATTATTTGATAGAAAATGAGAAACAACCAAAAATCAATATCAAACATGTAAATATGTATCCAACTTAAAAAGAAAAATACTGCAGAAAAACTAATAAAAGAAATTTATTTGCACTGAGTAATGCGCAGCACTTTCGTAACTTAACGGCACGGCGTTGGTGCCAGCTGATTCCTTTCTGCATGCCGAGCTCCCTGACATAAACACGCTGCGCGTGAATCTGCGCAAATGATCAGGGAGGAATCAGGAGGAAACTAGCATCTGAGGGGCTAGACGCTTGTGTACGCGACGGTAGCATGAACTGTGCTCCGAGCTCTGCGTTGATCTCTGCAATGTAATTTAAATTGTAATTTAGTACTTAATATATTCTTTTGTTATAGGAGATTGTCTACTCTTATTTTCTTTAATTATATCATGCATTAAGCACACGACCACCAAAAGTGGTGACCTTTTGACTGAGCACGCTACTGACAATGGATTTTCAACGACCCTAAGCCACGTGCATCCAAGGCATTCTGAAGAACTGACTAAAAATAACAACGAATATGGACATTAAAAGTATGCTACAACGTACCCCTTCAATTATTTCTAGAAGTATTGATATATATTGCTTGTGTTTTTTTCAAAGTCGTGCATATCATCGCAAGGAGCTTCAGCAAATCATCAATGTGATCTGTTCCGTTCCGCTGACTTCGCCAGTCGTGCAATAATTCTTCGATCATTCAACTTTTGTGACAAATGTGATACAATAGTGATTTTCGCTAAATGTGCTACATCAGTAATTTTTCTGCAACGTGCTACGGCAAAATTCTTCCCTCAGTGTTCTAAAGTAGTGAATTTTTTTCCCATGTGCTACAGGAGTGATTTCCTTTTTCCTTCGAAAGTGCCTTAGCAGTGTGAAGTGGTGATTTTATGTGTGCGCAATACAAAATGAACGCATCATTTTTTTTTCTCAAATAGGGGTTTCTTTTCAAATGCATTTCGGTAAAATCTTATTTGTGTGTGTATCGTTACGTAAATTTTTTCTGCATGGTTAAAATATTTATTGTTATCATGGCAAAATATCAATAGTGTATCCTCTTGCTACAGTATTTGCGCCGTTAAGTGTTTATTAATTAAAGGGAAAATTATCTATCAGTATGCCCGACGATATTCCAGACCCACAAATCACAAGCGTTGCGGTGAAGCCACCGCCTTTCTGGAAAAATGATCCTTCATTGTGGTTTGCTCAGATCGAAGCACAATTTCCTATCGCTCGCATTAGTGAGGATTCTACAAAATTCAACCATGTAGTTGCAGCAATTGAGTCTGATATTCTGAATTCAGTGCATGACTTAATTCTCAAACCACCTGATTGTGATAAATACTCCAAACAGAAACAGCGGCTCATTGAAATCTATTCAGAAAGTGAATCTTCAAAAATACGTACTTTACTACAAGGACTTGAACTTGGAGATCAGCGACCTTCATACTTCCTGTCAGGAATGCGTGATCTGGCAGAAAGCCATTTTAGTGACGACTTGTTGAAGTCACTATGGCTTTCGCGTCTCCCTAATAACATACAAATAATTCTTGCTGATTCCAATGAAGATCTAACCCGTTTAGCAGCAATGGCTGACAAAATTAATGAACTTGTTACTCCAGCTTATGTTAGTGCTGCTCCAATGTGCCATGCGAATCGAGCGCCATTTTGTTCTCGAACGTCGTCGGATGGTGTAGTGTTGAGTGTACGAGTGATATCTATTGTTCCAAATTTTAAGTTGAAATTCAAATAAATTAAAATTCTAATGCTTTTTCCACTTAAATGAATAGTCTTTTTAATTTAATTGTCTTTTTGATTAATTTTAATCATTATTTTTTTCTTGCACAGACCGCAATTATAGGCATAATTCTTTTTCTGCTGAATGTATAGGTAAGAATTATTTTTGATTTTGTAAATATTTAATTAACTTTGAATACAAAATTATTTATGAATTGTATATAGTTTATCGGTTTGTGTGTGCAGTTAAAAGGAAGAAAAAAAATCGTGTTGTTTATGTACTTATTCACCCATTTTTCTTATTAAATACTGCGAAATGTAATATATTCTTGTATTTCTATGTTCTTTTGAATAAATATACTCATTTCTTCATGTTCTCTTTGATATCGTATTAATAGTAATGTTAAATATCTGGCTGAGCAAATATTTTGGTTATCTGCGCTCAACTTTCCAGACGTTATTGGAAATCAGCTTTAATAATGCATCTAGTGGGAAACTAGTAAAGCAAAAAAGAACGAAAATTTGAGTTTAAATTATCGCGAAAAGTCAAAGAACGATTCATCTTAACCCGTGTTCCTCAGTTTCCTGTACACGTGGCGGAGGTGGAAAATCTTAGCCAGGTACATAACAGGGGGGAATTCTCGCCAACAGGTTCCGTCACCAAACCCCTTGGCGAATTGTCCCTCTTCTTTGTCGCGGCGTAGAAGACAAACTGGTTTACATTACGTCTATGGAGCCTTTCCTTCTTTACATACGTCTATGGAGCCTTTCCTCCTTTTGGAACAGCTTTAGTATTGGCCTTTGTGGCGATTTTTTGATTTGGCGACAAACTTCGGTCGTCAATGTATACCCGGCTTTGAAGATCGGAAAGAAATGGCGGATTGTCAACAAAACCCGATCTAGACTAAATAACAATCCTAAAAAATAAGCTCTTGATCAGAATAAACAGTCTTTCTCTAATTTTCAACATTTCCAGTACTGCTATGATAAATTCTTGAAACACTACCGTAAAAGAATTTATGGCAGTGATTATGTTATGAATAATGAAATTTACAAAAGGTTAATATTTTAAATTACAAAATATATTAATGTATTAAACATTAACATTTTAAGTAGTTAGTTAATATTTATATTATATTAGTACTTAGCTAATATTTTAAATTTACAAAAGGTTAATTTTTGTTAGATTCTGTTATTAAAAGAAAATAAAAAAATATTTCAAATAAAAGTGAAGGAAATCAAATTAAATTATAATGAGCAAGTTTTGGAGCAGCGTTAGAAATACTTTTTATGATTAAATTTTGTAAATGGTAAAAATATTAAGAAGTGTATTTTTTAATCCCTAAATTTATTACAAGTAATTTATGTTTATAATTTAAAAGCTAAAATTAAATTATCATAATGAGTAAATTTTGTACCAATGGTAATAATACAACAATTATCATAAATGATTTCTGTGAAGAATTCGAACAGTCATTGGAATCCACTAGTGTTGGAGTGATAAGCCACTGAACAGTGGTAGTTCAGGCTGGCTATATGGGAGTTTTTGTGGTTTTTCATACATGTAATGTGAATCTGAGCCAGTTTCTCTTAAAATGTACTTTATGAAGGCATCCTTCTTCAGCTAGTCAGCATATATATTTATTTTCTATTCATAATTCTCTCTTATTTTCTTATTTCTTAATTCTAAATCTTACTTCTGAAGTGAAGAAGTGTTGCATCTATAGGTCGAAAAATATGGTTGATTTATTTGAATTTAAATTTTACATTTGAACTTAATTGTTATCATAAGTTATCTTGCCACAAGTGGTTGACTGATTTGTAAGCACAAAGTGTGCCTTCTGTTCTGTACATCTAAACTTTATAAGAGAATGAAAGGATACCTTAACTTAATAAGACTATATCTAAACTTTATAATAATAACATTGAAATTGTCAATGTCAATAAGACATTGAAATCAGTATATAAGTGCTTGCCATGTAGTCAAAATTTATATATAAATTGTACTTTTACTTTTATTATAGAGTTTTATTACAAAAAATTCAGATTTCTGTTAGATAAAATGTTTAATTAATGTAGAAAATTGGCATAAAATTTAAAATAAAAAGTCGACTGTTATGTCAACATACTATTAATAAAAGTAATAATACTCAGTGAAGGTTATTCATATACAGCTATTAGGTTGTAAGATTTACAAAATTTGAGAACTGTAAATTATAAGCAATATATTCCATAATCTAAGCAACATTGTTTTTTATAGTCAGTCAAATATAAAAATGTTATAAAAGCAATAATTTTGGTCCTGATTTGAACCTATGAATTCATGCAATTACACATCCCTATAGTTCTAATATGAGGCAAAAAAGTATTTTTAGACCATGGTAATTTTGATCTCCTTAGCAAAGGAAACACAAAGTTTACCTCATGCTACTGAAAATGTGTTTTTTTTTCCCTTGGGGGGTGGAGTTTATAATAATATGCAGAGTTGACATATAAAAAAATTTCAAGACTCATGTGATGTAATATTAAAAGCATCAGTTTTTAGCTTTTTTAAAAATATTTTAAATGTTGTGCTTTCCTAACACAAACGTAACTTTAAGAAAAACACACAATTTATCCCTCTTGCCATCAAATTCGTTAAAGTTACGTGGACAGAAATGGCGGCATGTTTGAAGCTCAGTATTTAGGGTTACCAAGGTTATCATAATTTTACATTTATCGCTCCAAAATGTCGCCAAACAAATTTCTCGCCAAAAAGGACTAATACTAAAGCTGTGCCCTCCTTTTCTTTCTTTCTTACATTTTACTTCTTACATCTTTGGCTGAGGTAGAAATTCAGGTGCTACTTTGGTAGACGGTTGCACGGATTTTTGGCGATTTACGTTGGCCGAATTTTTGGCGCGATTTTTACAAACGTCAGCCATCTTGAAAAACGCTGTTTTTACGCATAGTAAAGTATTCAAAACTTAAAAAATAAATAAATAAATATCGTTCAAAATAATGGATTAATTTTTTGTTGAAAATGTCATTTTTTAAGAAGTCCGTTACAATTATGCGACTACAAACGCTGACGGTTTACGGAAGTTAGCGGGTCTCATGTGACTGGTGGCAACAATACGTCACAAACTATTTGTCTGGGTTACTATAATTGGCTGTTTTCCACTTTTTTATGTGAATTTCGAGAGGTTTAGTTTATAGAAAATCCTTAATATCAGGTAAATTCGCAGACAAATATTCTTGTAAATATTTAATCATAGAATCCCCGATTATGAGTATTTTCATCTTTTCAGATTGCTTAGACAAACACATAACTAAAATAAGATAGTTAAAACACAAAATATCAGCGCTAATACTACGTACCTTGCTTCCCCCACAGCAGCACGTGCAAGCAAAATGGCGAAAACGTGTATTGCTTACTTCAAAAAATTACATTTGGCTTCATTTTTCAATTTTGGCGCAAATTACGGTAACCTCTTAGTGTTGCCATCTATCACGTGAGACCCGCTAACTTCCGTAAACTCTCAGCATTTGTCGTCGCATATATCTGCAAACCTCCTCTCTTCTGAATTTTACAGATAACTGAGTCCTGATACCGGAAGTTTACAGAAAAATATGTACTTTTTCCCATGATGCCTTTCGAAATCGCTGATGCAATGTAAGGTTACCAGAATAAATTTTAGAGCCAAGTGCATTGTTCAAAAGTAGCCAAGCTTTTGTTCAATCAAGGCCAACTTATACTCAAGGCCTGCCAGTGTGAAAATATTCTTTTGTGTTTTCGGTTGCCTGCGTGATATTCCTACTAACCGCAAGATGGCGCTACAATTCTGCTACACTTTGCGATGTTTACAAAGATCGGAAAAGTACCAAAAACGAATTCCGTCTTGTTATATGCAAAGTTTAAAAACGATTAATCCATAGTAGTCAGAAATTGTTGATTTCTTATTAGTAAAAATATTTTAATTAGAAGGAAAGCATGGAATTTTAAGCTATCTCACCTTTTTTTTTCACACATAAACACCAGCTATTTGATCTCGATTTTAATTCCTGCTTTGATCTAGACATGCGCTATTCTGAATTGTACGCATTACAACTACTTATTCTAATTTAAAGGTAATTCAGAATATACACCTTATTTTTTAATTATGTATATAGTAAGAAGTTAACAGATAGCTTCAGATCATGTACTATTTCAGTGAAAAATTTTCAAAATATTTCTATCGGCTGTACTGGGCCTAAAAATAATTTACTATCCCCTATCAAAGATGTAATTAACATATTAATACACCGTGATCTAAAATTTGTATATCTGTTTCCACGACATTGGAGAAAAAATATTATTTAAAGAGATTAAATTTTACATACTGAAGAATTTTTTAAAATTATTAAATAACTGTTTTTAGGAAATCTTAAACAATAAAAGTTTAAATAATGCAGATTTTGATCTCTGTGTAGTATTTGCATTGCAGATATTCAAAGATATTATAAAATTATTAGTCCCCCCCAGAAAACGTCTTACTGTGGCATAGATTTTGAATGAAACTCAAACCCAAAGTTGCTTTTTTGACTAATTTTAATATTACACAGGTGTGTTTCTTTTCACTTTCATTTGTATTCTAAATTTCATTGATGTTAACATTAAGAAACTAGTAATTGAATTAAGTGCATTGCAGCAATTTACATTTTCAGTGTTAGGGAAACTTCAATTTTTTCAAATGAAAATAATGAAATTTTTGATAAAGCTATTGATCAAATCAATCTGTTTGTTATAAATAAAAGAGACACAGGCATCATAAAATATATCTTAACAGCACACAAAAAAATAATAACTCTCATAATCACAATATATACTTAAGAAAAGTTCAGTTCTGTATATCAAGGATAAAATTTGAAAACTTGCAATGTCTGAATATAAATAATATATTCATCACACCTGCCCACAATGCTAAGTAGAATGAGGTATATACACAATTTTAGATATATATGCATTTAAAGTTAGGCAAACAATTTATGATAAAGCTATCGATAAAGCTAGACATTTTTACACACATACAACATTAATCAGAATGACATGTGTACAAAATTTTATGGTTGGCAGCGTGAGATACTGATATAGTTCATTATCAAGAAAAATGTATACATGAAATAAAATTACTGAATTTCACAAAACAATATTATCACTATTAAGCACATATATACATGAGTGCCATCTCGATACATTACCTACATGTAACTACCTGACATAAATCCATGTGTATTATTCCCATTCCAGATTAATCAGAAGAAAGTTACAAACAAAGTTTTGAAAATAACAGCATTAGATGCACAAAGATTTCAGAATTAAATAAGCAGAATGAGGAATTTCAGAACTGAGTTCAATGATGTTTATACACAATTTTAAACCTATATGCATAAAACGTTAGCCAAAAAAAAACCAAGCTCGTTATGTTATAGCCTTCAAATATACAGCAGCTAGCCATAAAATACACTTTTTGTTAATAACGAACCACGTTACAAATAGTGAGCGTATAGCAAAATTGTAGCAGAATGCGAGCGCCACCTAGTGATGAATTTCGCGAAAGCCACTGAAAACTGGGAACCGGAATTTCGTTCAGTCTGGCAGGCCTTGAGTATAAGTTGGCCTTGGTTCAATCTGTCGTTGTTCGTAGTAGTATTATTAATATTAGGTCGTTCGGCGTGTTGTAACGGGCTTGTAATTTTGAAGTTTTTATAACTTGTAATCGACTATGAAGGTTCTGATAACCGGTGATTCCATGATTAAATATATGTACCAATATTTACCGTCTCAGCTGTATGATAATAAACTGCCTGCTCTCGCATTTCCGGGCATAACAATAGAAAGATTGACCAAAAAAATTTCATCCTTTAATGAATACGATTGTATCCTTTTTCATGTAGGGACCAATAATATGGATTCTACTGTGGATGACAGTGCCTTAAAATATAAAAGTTTAATTCGGGAAGTGAGTAGAGTGAATCCGTATGCGCGGGTAGTCATATCAGGAATTTTGCCCAGTGTGGATTCGAAGTATTTAACTTATAATGAGAGAGACGAATTGCGACCTCGACTGCGCTCTGTCAACAACAAGAGTTCTCAGTTTAATGAAAAAATGATTGATCTCTGTGAAGAGCTGGATAATGTAACCTTCTGCATGTCATCTCGTGACTGGAGTGGATGCATGGCTCTGGATGGGCTGCATTTGAATGCAGCAGGAACACGGCAGTTAGCTACACTGTTTGTTCAAGTTTTGACGCAACTTTTAACTGAAAGTTCCAAAAGTACCAGTAAAATAGAGCTTCGAAGTTCATTGGATTTTCCTCCTCTCTGTGATGGCGGCAGCGATATTTTAACATCTTCAGCCTCTCGTCTGTATTCTGAAGTTGTTGCTGAATCAGCTCTGTCGAGGTATGTATATATATATATATATATATAATGTCTTTCCTTCTTCAAAATTCAAACACAAAGAAATATTTTTACAGCAAGGCATTAAATATTTAAGCAATCTGTTTGTCAGCCAAGCTATGAATTTCTGAATCACACTAAGCAACTGTTGAACTATCAAAATCTTTATTCATTTTTCTTTTTAAAGTAATGAAATTTGACAAGTAAAATTCGATGCCTAAGAATACAACTTGTATATTGTTTTCTTGAAAAAACTTAATGCTTCCTTGATAAAGCAGCTATTGCACTTAGTTGTGACAGCTGGAGAACGTAATCGCCCAGTCAATAACATTCAAATTTCTAATGTTCTCAAAGGCTTATGTAGTGGCTTCTTTAATGAGGAATTTTTATCTGTCATGGATCATTTCAGTGCAGAGGCAGATTACAGAACAAGAGGCCCAAGACTGAGTTCCTTATTTTATTATATATGTGCTTATAATTCTTCCCAACACTGTAAAATTCAAATTTTCTTTGTTGATGACACAACTATTCTCATTCAAGCTCAAACACTAGGAAAAAAATCCATATTCAACCAGTGGCGTAGCGAGGGGGTGCATGATGCCTCGGGCGCCGCTCGTAGAGAGGCGCCAAATGGTCTCCTAGGTTTATAAACAAGATTTACCGGAAAATTTCAGTTTTTATTTTGATCGATTTCTGGAAAATATATTTAAAATTGATAACTATTGTAATATAATTAATTATTTTATTTTTTTGATTTGTCTGATAAAATGTGTAATAAAATGTTTGCAGTACATCAACCAAAACGTTCTTTCTGACCACTTTATTTCTCCAAAGTAGAGATATATATTTATTTTTTTAAACGAAATGCACGCATATCTCCCGCTTTTTATTTTAAAACGATAAGACGACCTTATCCCGAATTTCTCAAACCTATCCAGTATCCAAAATCCGATTCCATAATCTGGAAATGACATTTTTTGGAAAATCCTAACGCTTCCGCTACAATGGATTGCGTTTGACTCTCCTGTAAACGAATGATGGCTTTCCTGGCTACCGATTCAACTAAGTCATCTTGATGAGACATCGTATATTCACTGCTAAGAAACATTCAACGCATGTCAGTTGTTTTTAATCTGCATTTGCATGTAATCTACTTGATAATAAACACACTTTTAAATTTCACTTTGCCAAACTCTGAAATAAATTCTTTATTTCTGTGGCAAGCTTGAGATATTTTCTTGGAAAATAAGTAATTTTTCCATTCACGATAAAAAATTAGGCAAGTAAATTTTATTTGTCTTATATGTTCTGTTGGGATTACACAGGTGATAAACATCAATTTGTTTCAAACTGTAGCTGTTTAAAAGATATTAACCTTGTGACTACAGATCACTTTCATGCACAAAGAATTACAATCAGATAAATATTTGTGTGTGTTTATAATAAATCTTTTTAAAGTGCATCACTTTGAAATCAGTCCTTGTCCTATGATTCTAACATGCTGCAAATGACGCATCTATTAAGATAACGGCAAATTTGAAAGTGAATGAATAGTAGTAGCGTAGAAGTAGCGAAGTACAGAGAATTTTTATATATACATGTAGGATATTTTGGTACAAAAGAATCAGTCCTTTGCCAGTCTTAATTTAATAAATGGCATTTTTGCTAGTGATTAGTATGTATTTCTTCTGGTTTCTGAAAATCTGAATGTCATAAATGGCTGAGTTTATTAACTATATGCATTATTGTTTGTGTTTATATATATATGTTATAACTTACCAGCTGCTCATTTAATATTTGTTAAGAAAATAATACAGCCTACTAGGCAGTTAATCTTCTGATTGCTGAAAATATTGCTTAAAGTCACTGCAGAGGAGAGCATCTTCTAATGAATCATCACTGCTGAGGGGAGAAAACGCATCCCCCCATGGCCTAAATTTTTGCATAGCTGTCAAACTTACCTCAAAAACTGTGTGGCTGTTCTGTTTAATAAATTGCTTATGGAAAAATAGTATTTAAACAGTAACATATATAAGCTACAGAATAAAGGGAAAAAACAGCATACAGGATAGTTTGCAGTGCATTTTACAGCTTGGCTTTAGCTTTGATGCTCTAAAATTGTTTTTTTACAAAATAATGCAGAAAAGTGTAATCATAATTATTTTATTCCACAGGAAACTGCCATCACAGTTGAATGTGAAAGCTCCTTCAGAAACTGAACAGCAACTTCAAACAAGGTAGCATTTTTATGCAAATGCATGAAGTACTACAGAATCTATAAATTTTTGTTCATGAACTCTTTGCTCTAAATTGATATTTATTATACTTCATTGCATATAAATTAATTTTTTAAACAGAGAATTTCAACAGCGTTCATCTGCTGCTGTTACTCAAAAGAACCTAAAGGAAAATTCTGAATTGTCTTCTTTCATGAGGTAAATGATAATTCATTAGTGGTGAATCGTAATCATTTGTACCCTATGCGGCATCCAGTTTTCATAACAGTTATTCCTTTTTAGTAATTTTGAGATTTCATGAATTATTAAAGAATTGGTAAATTTCTTTTTGTGCAACGGTAAACAAGATATGTTTCCTCCACCTTTCAGGAAATCTGCTCCTCCAGATCCTAATGGTTGGATTCATGTAGGGCGAAAACATTTCACTCAAAATATAGAACAGTGTTGTCAGTTTAGGTGAGATATTGTTTCTAACTTTCCAAGGACAATAAATTAGAGCTTTTATCAAGTAACCAAACACATTTTCAGAAAAAGGGACTGAAAAATATTGTTAGAGCTGGCATGTGGGAATCCATTTTAATGGATTGGTCCCAGCTGAATATTGGGCAGCTCAGTTCAATATTCAGTTTTCTGCTGATGACCCACTTAGGTATATATATCTTAACGTAATGCAATCATTATACAGGGTGTGAATCAAAAGTTTAAAGACTTACCTCAAAATAGAAATTTATTGGACATTTAAATACAGCGGACTAAAATTCTTCAAAATATAATACTTCAGCATCAACACAGCGCGCCTTCCACTGTTCGTAGCCCTTCTGGAAGGCCTCGAGTGTCATGCTGTCAAGGGCTCTCGTCGAAGCCTGTTGGATGGGGTCGAATCGCTTTCCTTTTAGGACTGTCTTGATTCGGGAAAAGAGGAAAAAGTCACTTGGAGCTAAGTCGGGACTGTAGGGTGGCTGCGTCAGTGTTATCACATTGAACTTGACCCAAACGTCGGTGGGTGCATTGTCGTGGTGCAGAATCCAGACGCCGGGCGGACTCGATCCCTCAAGCGGCAGAGCACTCCAACATAAAAGTCACCTGTGACAGTCTGTCCACGAGCAACAAACCCTTGTGAATCACTCCTTCACGATTAAAAAAACAATCAGCATGCACTTCACATGCGACTTGCTCATGCAAGCTTTCTTGGGCTTCGGAGAGGAAGCAGTGTGTTATTTTGAGCTTTGACACTTCGACTCAGGATCGTACTTGTAGACCCAGGTCTCATCACCAGTCACCTTTTTCTCCAGAAGGTTCAGATCAACATTCAACCGTTGGAGCATTTCCTGGCAAACAGTCATGCATAATTTTGCATAACATCTGTATATACGCACAGAATAAACGACTTCTTTTCCAAAAGGAATTTTTTTCAATGATGTCTGTACATACATATGTATTTATTTCACATAACTAAAAAAGATTAGCCGTAGAATGTTTGTTGTATATGGGATTGCTATAGTTGTGCATCTCTGTTTTTATTGTAATTGCCAGAACCAAATGTGTATATATACACACACACACCTTTACCTAGCCTTAATTTTCACAATCATTGGCCCTAGTCTATACTCCCAATTATCATTGAAATGCTTTAAATGATAAAAATAGTTGTGTTTTGGCGATGTAAAACTTTTTTCTTAAAATTATTTTTGACAAATAACGAAATCTATTTTAATGCGATCTCCAGCTTCCTTATGTCTGCAAAAATATCTGGGACATTTTTATACTCATTATAAAAAATGAAATTATGAGAAGTTTAACTCCCATGTGACAAAGACTGAGAAGTGTTTTAAATTTCAAAATCTGCAGTTTTTGTATAATTTAATAAGTAATGTGATGTGCACATCAGATTTTGCATATGTATTTTAAAATTTTATACTCTTTAATTTACATCTAGTAATAATGTATTAGATTGAATTAAATTGATATATAAATTGATATATGTTTCTGATGTTATTTTTATTTTAATGTTTGAATTTGTGTTGAGTCAGAATACATACATGCGAGCATCTCAGTTAAAGGATGAAAATATGACTTTTTAAGTAAATTCAAAATAGTTTCATTCAAATAATTTTGAAACTGATAAAAAGCTTTCAGAGATTTGTAAAATAATAATAATTTGTAATTGTATCCCGAATCCTTCTCTTGTAAACATTGTATGGTAAAATATCTGAAAATATTAGTATATATGATGTTTGAATGTATTCAAATCAAATAGATATTTATTGAAATTGTTTTGTTCTAAAGAGTTTATGTTCATAATGTATATTTTAGCATCTATAATCAGAATTACCTAAATCAAGCTTATGTTTGTTTGTCCCTTCATAATAACTGATGGGCAACAAAAATAAGCTTGTTTTAGTACCTTACAGATTGAAGGAAAACCAGCACCTGTATATCTAAGTGGGTACTTTAGGTATTGCTGGGCCTTGCTAAGTACTAAGCTTCCACCAAAATGGAATTTTGAAGAAGAATGCTCTGAATGTGGTCAGAAAGTCTCCTACCACCAACCTCTCAAGGATTTCGCCTCACCTTCTGCTTTTAGTGCTCCTTGCTAAACAACCATTACACACTTACATTACAACATCCATGCCTTCTTTGGGATTTGAACTTGAACCTTTTGGTATGATAAGCAGCATCATTAACTACTATCCTGTCTGGGTGCTACAGCATAGTGTTGCTATAATGGAAGATGTCTTGTTCTGTGAAGACATGAAAACAATCACAAAAGAAAAAGATGCCTTTCTGCATGTGAAGGAATTCTTTGTGAAGTATGCTCTTTTGTCAATCGAAACAAAATTCAGAAATCACTTGGATGCACAAGCAGATATGCGAATTGCTATTAACAATAAAGTGCCACAATTTGGAAAAAAATATCCAATACAGAGGAACAGAAATAGTTATTAATTATTGTTTTGAAAAATTTATGCAAATATTAAATTTTGCAATATTTTTTTAGTTCCATGTTTTTTTTGTTTTGTTTTGTTTATTATTAAAATTTGATTACATAACTGTTTTCTTTTTCCTCACCCTCCCTAGAAACTTTGTTAGGGGCTGCAAGAATATAATTTTTTAGAACTGCTAGACATGGAAAAGTTTGGGAACCTGTGTCTTAGAAGATGATATTGTGAAGTTCAGTTTTGAACTAATAAAGAATACTGTATATGTACATATAAAAAAATCTAATATCTATGTGAATATGTTTCAAACCTGTTTCTGAATATATATATATTTATTTATATTTACATAATACACTTATAAAAGGGAAGATAACTAAAGTTTTCATTTAATAAACTAAATATACATGCAGGAGTAGTGTTTGACCTACTCCACTCTCATGTAGACATTACTCCTGCATGTATATGCAGGAGTAGTGTTTGAGCCCAATACTGGCGTAGGTATCTATAGGAGTGAAATCATTAAGCAACTGGGAAACAAAATAATTTTGCCCTTTACAAAATTAAATTTTTTCCATACATCTAAAGCATTCTTAGTTATATTGCTGTCATAAAATCTGGTCTAAATTTTTGTGAAATGTAAGTTAGTACATTGCTTATACCACTTGTCCATCAGAGTTCTTATGCAATCATTGGTTGTATGCATATATTGGAGTTTAAAAAATGATTTAAAAACATGGACTGTTTATTGTATGACATTCTAACTCGATGAAAAGGAGATTATCATTTGCTTATATTATACATATCAATAAGTGTGGTGTTAACTTATTATGAGTCTTTACATGCGGAAAGATCTTGAATAATCATAATAGTGCTACTTTATACCTGTTACTTGTGGTGTTTATGTTGCAGCAGTATAGGTAATTATTTCTTAGATTCGATACATAAAACCCGAAAAGACAGATTCCTGTGGTTTACACCTTTTGTTTCCTTTCTATCATCCACATCAGAGCACTTTTGGACTGACAGATTTTAAGTGTCCTTAATGTGCTTAAGCATAACAGTAAAAAATAGCTTATTTGAAATTCGAATCTTGGCACAAGTGAGTCGGTTCTGAACCATATTGATCAAGTTGCTGCATAGCAATGAATTATCTAGGATTTATATTTCAGAAAACACAAACAGTTCATTGCTTCTGGCGAAAAAAGGGGATGCAATGTCACAAAATAAGCGAAATGTAATCGAAGAAAAACGCAATGAAGTTCATTCACTATGACATAAATCAACAGTGCTATGTATTAAATCGATGAAGAATTAGCAATTTAAAAAAGACTGGAAGAAAAATAATAGATCGAATAAGAAGCAGACTATATTACTTAAAATGAATGACTCATAAAATTTCTGGGCTGGCGTAAACATTCAGGAAATGTAGTGTTAGAAGAATTAATGTGCAATTTGAGAATACAGTCAATGCGTGGGAAGGTGCAGAAAGAACGTCTATGCATACAACGTCGAATATATAATTATTGTTTGATCAGTTGACTTATACGAAAACCGGTTCTTTGGAGAAATCAAACGAGAAACAGTGCTTCAAACGAAACATTTTCATTTAAGTATAAAATTATCTCGCTAGCTAGGCGAGACGCAGTTTTCAACGAAACATGTTTCGGTTAGGAACACTTCAGTAGTACACTGTTGGCCATTAAAATAGCAACACCGTGAAGAAAAGCAAATACAAAAAAGATATTTATTGCACGTAAACTGTATGGCATACGACGTGCAGTCTCCTCGCTGCCTCCAGACACATATACGGCCATCAGAATATTGCACGCTGAACAGGGACATGTCTGAAAAGACAACATTGTGACATTCTTTTATCCAGCCTGTCGTTTGGTGCACCAGAATCACCATCTCTCCTATGCTGCATTTTCAAGGAAAGCCAAAGTAGCGGTCATCGTGTTGATAGTTCACTCCGCTGCAGGGCTTAATTTTAAAATTATAAGTGCCGGAGCCTTATGGAAGACCGCCAGCAAAGAGCAATAAAAGTAAATAAATAAATTAAATGACTATTAAACTCATTAATAATTTTAAAATTAAACAGTTAATTATAATCAAATTAATTAATAGCTATTTAAAGTTTATAGATTTTATTCAATTAACAATTATTACATAATTGATTATAATTTAATTGATAATTATTAGATAATTAATTATTATTTATTGAAATAATTAAAACTAAAATAAATGTAAAGCAACAACTTAAAATGTCATAAGCGATTTTTAATAGAATTTTATTGCTAAAAATAAAATTTTCGAGTTAAAATTTCTACGGAAATTGTTATTCAGTTATATAAAAGAATTGCCGCAGCCTTCTTATTTAGGGCTCCTGTGCACTCCAGCTAGAATTGTAATTTATCTTAAAAATTGAGAAGTACCAGAGCTGGGCTCCGGTGCAATTTAAGCACTGCTCTGCTGCAAACGTCGAAGCACCGTACGAGCATATACTCGGCGTACTACAAACATACACATTTCCTAACTAATGGTTCGTTATGTGTTTGTGCGGTTTTTTTTTTTTTTTCAAGGCTAACCTCACAATATGTCCGTCCTCTCGAGCGTTAGTAAAGAGACGGCGTTGAGATCCTGCATGCCGTTCAGTATGACCCTCAGCAACCCATTGATTATATATTCGCATAACAGTGATTGGATGTCGACCAGTGCGACGGGCGATATCGCGGAACGATAATCTACACTCTCTCTCTATGGGAAACAATCCTGCCTCTACCGAATTCCGACTCTTGCTGGTAAGAATTTCGTCTTAATATTTGAGGCATAACACTATATTCTGAGAAAACTCTGGCCGTACAAAGCGCGTTTCGAATGAGAAATCCACTATACAACATTTTTTATGCAATACGTCAGATGTCTTTTCTCCCTCCTGCATGCGCTTAAATTCTAATCCATTTGCATACCAAATCTCTTCTTCCTTTCACGTGCTTTTACCGTTCGTCACATCATTCCTTCCTGGTGTTGCAATTTTAATGGCCAGCAGTGTAGGTGAAGACAAGCTCATTTCCCGAAAAAAGCAGTGTGCTTATATAAGCCTTCTCTTGTCTTACTTAAAACTGCCTGAGCAAGGTTTATTCAGTTAAGCATATCGACTAACGTGTCAACGTTCTATAACTTTGACTACTTATTTCACAGTTTTGTTTGCATTAGCTAATGAGAATGTATCCGAATACTCAATGTAATCCAAATGAATAAATTCGACAGCGACTGCATTACCACTTTCATGGGAACGGACTGATCTTACTGATGCATCGTCTGACCTGAGAACCAGAATTCTGACAAGAGTGTAATACAGTTAGAACTATATTGTTACTAAGTATTACAATAAGGCATTCAGAATTACCAAAAGGACAGACGCAGAGCTAGAATGGCAGTTTCTGGGAAGGATTGTGGGATAGCAAGAGTTACTGCAAATTAGTTGAAAGCTTCTACCATTCAGCATCACTTACCTACATACTCTAGACGTGTAGTTTTAAAAAACAGTGTTGTAAGGAAAGGTGGTTTGAATTTTCGGCGTCTGTTGCAATATCCATAACTCCTAGGCATGAAGAGCAGAATAGAACACTGGAGACGAACTCCTGCCCTGGATTAACTTTCAAAAAAATCCTCAGATCTGCAGGAGACCATTCAGGCGGACGTAACTCCCGCGGGCTCCTACGGGCTTTATATATATAACATTGTACGAACGATAACGCTCAGTCAATAAAAGTTCCAACTGGGTACCAGTCCGGTTGCAATGATTATATTTGATGTGTTGTTCCATCTACTAAGTGCACCAGAGGACCGAAGAGCCAATGACCCAATGAAAACGCCTCATATCTAACCATGTTGCGACCTACAGTCATTAGGCAGACAAGACAGTGCCATATGGTCCCTGCAGGTCCTGAATGGTGCCATATGGTCCTGAACCATCCTCTGAATGAACGTATGTTCTAGTCCTGTAAAGACTGATTATACGTGGCCGAAACTGCCTATGTATAGATCTTAGACAGTAGCTTCCCGATTTTCCGACGTAGATCCCCGGAGAGGGGGCATTGAGAGCAACGTTTATTCTGGTGTTGCGGCTGATAATTTTCGAATGTATCGGGTTAGAACTGGATCATGTTCTGCGATGAATTATGATTTTCGTTAGCTCGGGATTCATACGTGAAAGAAGATTGGCTTACCTTAATTCAGCATAGAATTCCGAGTGAGCTGTGTACCCTTTGTCAACGTAAAACAACCATAGCTCTGTATATACTGGCATTATTATCTAGGCAGCCAAATTCTATAATAACCAAATTTTTACTGATCTTTCGCAGCACTTTAAGAGCCCAATGATTTATGGACAAGATCCTGCCAACTTCTGTATTGCCAAAACTATGGCATTCGTCAGCGATCATCCTTGAGCAAGATAATAGCCAGCTGCATGCGGCCAACGCCTCCAAGGAATGTCTGTTTAATATTACAACCTCCCTTTTGCTAGCCAGATCTTCAGTTTTTTTTCCCAAAAGTGATATGTATGCATAAGGCGTGTTAGGACGACAGTTACAACCATTTGACAACGCGCATAAACCTGATCAACAATTAAAAACTCTTGTCAGCAAATTTCGAAATTATGTTTCAATTTTGTTTCTGAAAGTGCTTATGGGATTGAAACCAAAGAATTGAGTTGGCACGGAAACTATTTATGTTCCGAAATATGCTCTTCAGCCAATATGAGATCAATTATGCACGGTGACTATCGTTCTCTTGAAAGTTAACATTAGCATCTGGTGGAATAGCATCAATGAAGGAGTGTACGCAGGGCCAATGGTAGGTTCTTTGCCGCACGGTGCAGTCTTTACTGTCTTAACTTCTGCCACCCAGTGCCGCCCTAAATTCTAAAAAATTTGTCTTCCGTAAGTGCTACCGCCCGGTACGGCTGCACAGGCTCCGATCCTGGTCCTGAGTGAATGTGATCGGCAGCGATATTGTGGTAAGCTGTAGTGCTAATAGCTGTTTTCTGACTTATCAATGAAAACACTGTACTGCAGAGAGATATTTCCGAGAGCATAATTTCATTTCCTTCAGTGAATAGTTGTCTCTTTTACAGTTGTCTTTTTTTCAATCGTCAGGAGTTCACTTTTAGGGCTCTTGGACCATGTTTATCAGTCCCTCTCCGTGGGTCCTTCGTCGACGTAGGGAAAAGGCGGCAATGCATAAGTTGGCTGCTCTACTTATGCGGGTTAATTGGACCTGACCTCCCCCACGCTGCTCACTTATTCTGCGCATACTTTTGCATCTAATGGTTCTGTGAGACTAAAGGTGCATCCAAGAGATAATAAGAGGTTTTGTTAACAATAACAACATTTATTTACAAGAAAATATACGAAAATTTCAATCAATTAGAGATATATTATTAGGCATCTCTGCCTTCCACGTCTTACACCTTTAGTATCCTGCCTGCCACTGACTATTAGGACGAACGCAGCGCCCTCTAGTCAGAATGACGCTGGAAATACGTAATACTCCCCACCTGAACTCACTTGAGTTCACTTACCATTGAATTTTAACTAAATTTACATTCAGGAACCATTTAAAATTACAAGAATAAAAATATAAGTAGCATATTATATCAAATACAAAACTTCAAAATTATTCAGTGACTTAACATACAAAAACCAATTACACTTTTAACTTCCAAAGAAAATTGTTCAAATATCAAGCATTAATATATAAGCACAATTAAACTATCATTTATACACAGATAGAACATTAACAGGTTGCAACTCAATTAAACTAACACAATTAAGGATTAATTTCCAAATTATACACAAGTTGTACTGAGCGTCTTATTTGTCCTTTAGGAGTCTGAATAAGAAGAGAACGAACTTTTCCATCTCTTCCTGGATATAGCTCTAATAATTTTCCCATCATCCACATATTTCTGGGATAACGCTCATCATTAATCAAAACAATATCATTCACTTTAAATGAAACTATTTTACCTGGTTGTGGAGAAATAAAAGCTGATCTTAGATTAAGTAAATATTCCTTTCTCCACCTGTTCGAGAAGTGATTCAAAAGTGTTTGCTGATATTTATATTTCTTTACCAAAGAATTCCTATTAACATTTAAATTTTCATTTTTATGTTTTATTACAGGTAAAGACAGCAATCTTTTACCAATAAGAAAATGAAATGGGGTGAGTGGAGAGGGTTCTGAGGGTTCGTTGTACAGATACGTGATAGGACTGGAATTAACCAGAGCTTCAATTTCCGTAAAAACAGTTTCCAATTCCTTCAAAGAAAGAGAGGATCGTCCAACAATTTTCTTTAAGCAGGTTTTAACCGTCCGTATCTGTCTCTCCCAGAAACCTCCCCACCATGGACTTTTTTCAACTATAAAATTCCAAACTATACCTTTAGAAGCAAACAAATTTTTAACTTGATCATTATCTATCTGATTCCACCATTTTTTCAATTCACTATTTGCTTTTTTAAAAGCTTTGGCGTTATCAGAATATATAGTGGAACATAATCCTCGACGAGAAATAAATCGTCGGAATCCTAACAAAAAGGAATCAGCACTTATGTTAAGAACTACTTCTAAGTGGATAGCTCTTGTCACTGCACAGCCGAATATAAGTAAATAACACTTTGAATTAAAATCACGAACAAAAAATGGTCCGGCAAAATCCACACCGCATACATCAAATGGTGGATGCTCTTGAATTCTATCAGGCGGTAAAGGGGCAACCACCTGCATTCCAGATTTCACTCTGAATCGTCTACAAATTAGACAGTTATTTAACACTTTTTTCACAAATTGACGACCTTTAACAATCCAGAATTGTTCTCGTAAATGTGTTAAAGTTGCATCAACACCTAAATGGCACATTTTAGTATGAGAATCACAGATAAGTAGTTCAACAAATTTATCATTAGATGGAAGAACCCAAGGATGTTTGGCTTGCATATCGTTGCTTGAAAACTGTAAACGTCCCTTTAAACAAAGTAAGTTATTATCATCATGCGTGAACTCTTATCGATAGTTCCTTTAGAAAGAAGTTGGGTAACTTCTGTACTATAATGTTTGAATTGAGTAGCTTTGATCCAAAAACGCAAAGCTTGCTCGAGTTCTGGAGCACATATAGGTCCATTTAATTTTGTAGAATTAGGTTTAGAATTGTGCACAAACCTTTTAATCCAACCAGTAACACGCAGTAATCTACTTAATTCGCTGAAGTCATTAACGTCCAGTAACGACGACATAGGTAAGTTTCCATTAGCTGAACTGGTTACCATGGAATTAACCAGTGCAGTCCGTCGCTCTTTCACTATAACGCGTTCATCACAGATGTCATTAAAATGATGTAGCAATTCTTGAAGAGGCCACGAGTAAAGTGGTTTAGACAACCAAACAGGGCCTGACCACCACAGAGAACTTGTAAGAATCCTCCTAGCCGATTCTCCTCTAGTAGTAAGGTCCGCGGCATTATCGGAGCCACTGCAGTGGTTCCAACACTCTGGTAGAGTCAGCGACTGCACTTGAGCTACTCTGTTGGCGACAAATGGTTTCCATTGCTTAGAAGATCCTTTCAACCAATGAAGGACGATTTGAGAGTCGCTCCAAAAGAAAATTTGTTTCGCAAAATTAGGAAATAGACCTTGTAAATAATTTCCTAAACGTGCAGCGAGGAGAGCTGCCATTAACTCTAATCTTGCAAGAGTCAAAGTTTTTAAAGGAGCAACTTTACTTTTTGACATTATAAAACTCACTTTGATTTGGCCATTGTAATTCACGTACCTTAGGAACGCAACAGCCCCATATGCCTTGGGACTGGCGTCACAAAACACATGAAGAGAAACTTCACTTATTTCTACACTTTCAAAAAACCTTCTTTCAATAGATACTGATTCAAGTTCACAAAGTTGAGAACACCAGGTTCTCCATTTATTTTGTAGGTCACTTGGCAAATCTTCATTCCATTGTAGACCACGTTCCCACATCTCTTGCAGAAGAATTTTCACAGTGATTACAAAGGGACTAATCAGTCCACATGGATCAAATATCTTTGAAATAACTCTCAAAACGTGACGCTTGGTGATTCTAGCATCAATGGAATCCCTAACATCTCTTAAATCTAATTTAATTTTATCCTCAATCGGATCCCACTTCAATCCCAAGAAACCTGTTCATTGCCCGAAGTCAGTATTTTCCTCATATCCGTTTTCATTCCAAAGTTTATACAATTCCGGACAATTAGTTTTTAATTTCCTCAAATGAAATCCCACTGCTTTTAATATCTCTATTGCCGTAGAAATTAAATGATAAGCATCTTGAACGGTATTGGCTCCATAGCAGAGATCATCAACATAAAGAAAAGAATTTAACATGTCATAACATTTTGGATGATGTTCCTTAAATTTCTTAATGTGAAATTTCAAAACGTAAGCCAAGGAAAATGGCGAAGTAGTTAAATCGAATGGGAGACGATTTAAATGAAGAGTTTCGATTGAATCGCCTACCTCTTCGGGAAACCACAAAAATTTAAGATATTTTCTATCTTCCTCCGCAATCTCTATCATAAGAAAAGCTTTCTCTAAATCTCCGCAAAATGCAACTTGATATTCTCGAAATTTAAGAATTATGTCCAATAAATTTGCATAAAGATTTACTCCTGATTCTAGAGACTCATTAAGAGATTTATTATTTTCATTAGCCTTACTGCTACAGTCATAAACAATTCTAACTCGAGTTGTTTCCTTGTCATCCCTAATTACTGCTCTGTGAGGCATATAATATCCTAAATTTTTATCTTCATTAACACATTTTCCCACAATCTGACATTCTAACTGATCCGATATAATTTGTTTATACTGGTCATAAATTTCTTGATTTTTATTTAGTTTGTGCTTTAACGAATCAAAACGCTTCTCCGCAACCTCATAATTAGAATTCAGCCCAACTGCAGGTCCCAAGTTTTCCTTCCACATCAATCTACAAACGTACCTTTCCCCATTAAATTCCAAAGAATTTTCAAATTTTTCAATCAATTGATTGTCCCATTCAGAAAAGTTTTGTTTGTCTGACTGAAATTCTTCTATTTCCCAAAATTTTTTCAAATCGCACAAAATGGAAGAAGAGTCCATGACTAAACATACATTTTCATAATTATTAGTCAATTTATTACTTCCTTTCACTCCCGCAAGTAACCAACCGAAACAAGAATTTATCGCAGTAATGTTTTCATTTAACTTTACTCTCTCGTCATAAACAATATCCCAAAATGAATCGCATCCGATAAGTATTTCCATCTGACAGTCGCCAATTTTCAAGGACAAATTAGATATATAATCCGTTATGACAGCTTCTAACTCGTACGATTTCGAACTTTGATCCCTATTGCGCAACTTCAATGAAACGATACCGTATTCCTTCTCACGTGCTATTTTGTCTCCGAAAGCAAAAATAGCTATTCTTTCGTAGCGTATTGGCTTTAATTTTAATTCTTTAACTAATCGAGATGAAATAAAACTTCGATGACTACCATTGTCTAAAATAACATTAGTTAAGACTGAATTTTTATCCGAACAGGCTAAAACTTTACATGTTTGTAAAAAGGGCTTATTTTTGGTACATATATTACTATGAGACACAGAAATATTCTCGGCGCTTTTATAAGATTTAGATTGTGAGTCATTCAAAACAGTTTCGCTTTCCACTTGCTTCTCACAACCTTTCAAAGTAACATTAACGGGTTTATTTTTTCTACACACTGACTCATGATGAAAATTGCTTAAACAATTTTTACACGATATTTTTGCCCTGCATACACGAGACACGTGATATTTCGGGAATCAACACCAGCATCTAGCTTCAGTCCTAAGCTTATTTATTTTTTGTTCTACATCCAATTTTTTACAACTTACGGAATCGTGATGACCATCACAGAATAAACAAACATTTTTTATTTGTGTATTTAACGCTGAAGCGGTTGATATATTTTTAGGCTTTGAATAGTTTTTCTGATAAGTTTGACCACTTTGATAATTTTGGGAAAAGGATCGTTTTGTTTCGTAACTTTTTAGGGGACTAATCACAGTTTCGGCAATTTCCCTAGATTCGACTTCATTCCTCAAAAACGTAATAATTTCCGAAACCTCACAATTCACTTCCCTGTTTCGTTTTCGGTGAAAATCTAACACCAAATCTTGTGGTAGCAACTTCAATAATATTGGATTCAATAAATGCCCATATGAACCCTCCGTTACATTTAATGAACGCAAATTTCTTATATTAACTTCTATTTCATCGTATAATTTACGCAAACCCTTAACATTAGACGAACTTCTCACGGGTTCTAAGCTTACTAATTTAGTCATATAAGAATTTATAATAGAATCAGTTCTACCATATCTTTGTTTTAAAAGCTCAAGACATGAGTCATAGTTTTTCTCATTTAATTCGAAACCCACAACAACGTTATATGCAGGACCAGAAAGAAGGGATTTTAAATATTGGAATTTTTCAATTTTCGTAAGTGAATTGTTTGAACCGATTGCGCTATCAAAAAGTGTTTAAGAATTCCATAAATTTGCCAGAATCACCGTAGAATCGCGAAATTTCTAACTTTGGTAATTTTAAAGCCGTAACGGTGTTTTCCGAAACATTAGATGTGTTAAGAACTGAAGAAGTCCGCTGAACATTTTCTGCTGCTAATTCTTTAATTTTGCTCTTTAGTTTAATCTTAGCTAACAATATTTTGTCATCGTATTCTTCCGAAGCTTTTAATTCACCTTTAAATTTTTCCGGATCGTCTATGAGTGCTTCCACCTCTAAATCATGGCTTTTCAAGATCTGTTCTTTCGTTTCTAATAGTTCCAGTAGTTCTGATAATGAACTTACGTCTTCATCAAGCTTCTGCACTCTTTTAACTAGTTTAGTAACACTAGCGCGAACGTTACTTCTTTTTTCAATTATTTTCGAAAGCTTATCCATATTAACTCAGAATTTGTGAGTTCAAAAGATCTTACCTCCACAGTCCAGTATGCAATGTTACGTATCCAAAAGCGTACGTACAGTATCCAAACCTCTCAGAACTATAATCCAGTAATGATGACTAATTACTTCCGGTATTCCACATTCGCGGACAAGATGCACCAATTTTGCATCTAATGGTTCTGTGAGACTAAAGGTGCATCCAAGAGATAATAAGAGGTTTTGTTAACAATAACAACATTTATTTACAAGAAAATATACGAAAATTTCAATCAATTAGAGATATATTATTAGGCATCTCTGCCTTCCACGTCTTACACCTTTAGTATCCTGCCTGCCACTGACTATTAGGACGAACGCAGCGCCCTCTAGTCAGAATGACGCTGGAAATACGTAATACATACGTTGGGAGTGGAATATGGAGAAAATTAGCGGCCTTCACAGGACTAGAAGCACCGTTCTGTTCAGTGCGCGCTCAGGCGCGGTAGGGATTCGTAATGATACTACCAAGATCTGACTCGGGCTGAGTGATCGCTAGTTTTTAGACACCCTTTGGTGTCACAGCATTCAATACTGTATGGCTTATTGCCAGGTCGGAACTATTTTAATCTTTATGGCATGGTAGGCCGCCAGATTCGGGCAGAACAAAATATCGCAGATCTGGAGCGACAACTGATGAATGCTTGGCAGAATGTGTCGCAGGATGACATTAGGAACCTCTACCATTCCTTGCCTCGACGAATTCAAACATGCATTGCCGCCAGAGGAGGTTCGACCAACTACTAACTTGAACACTCAATGGGTGATTGTAAGCCATGAACAGGTACTATATCCTTGACCTTTTAATCAGTTTATTACTTGTGTTTGAGTTATACATATATTCAATTTCATCAAAAACAACCACTTCCTTCATGGTGCTTGGATTTTTTGCAAAAGAGTGTAGTTTGTGTTCCGAAGTATGCTCTTCAATCAATTTGAAACCAATCATGCATGGTGACTAAGAGTAGACTCATAGGCTTCCATCGTATTTTCATTTCTGTATTCTCATTCCTCTTGCATGTTTCATGATGATCATATAATTTTTCTAAATGCACACAGCTGATGGTTAAAGTACTCTGCTTTTGGGCGTTAAAATTGCTACACTTCCACATATGGATACGTCCACCATGATGGCTGACGCAGAACCGAGTTTCATCATGATGTTGAAGCAGAACCTCTACAAAGAGGATGTGGTGGTACTCTTGTGTCCAATATCGTCGTTCGTCAATCTACTGGTATGTACGCCAGTCTCTGCTGCGTCACCAATTGAAAACCGCAATAACGGTGGCAGTCCTAACAGTTCGTGGTGCTGCAGACGTCATAGCGCGGTCTGTGCAGACACTTGTAGTCCTGAACATGAGGAGCCAAATTCCTGACTCAGGGCACGTGAAGTGATTGTACAATCCCGCGAAAGCCGAGACGAAAAGATATGGCTGTCCTCTAGGCGCTAGTGAACCGATAAACCCTCCAATCCTGGAGCAGTCGATTTCTGACAGGTGCTGGTAGGAGTTTTTCGTTTATAATATGTAGGCGTAATACTCAAACGACCGATGTTCAGTTGCGATTTCTAAATGAAAATCGCGGTGCGACTTTACAATTATACACAATGCAGATGTTATTCATACCTGCTTTGTGTGCATGCGCTAGAATGCTGATCATTAACTATTTGGACATCCCACCATGTAGTACTTTAGGCAAATTTGACATTTGTTGCATGCCACAGTCATGGTATAGTAAGTTTAGCAGCTAGCAGTGTAATACCAATTTCAAGGAAGAAAGCAAAGTATGACAGTAGGGACTCAAATAGGAGGGAAACATAGTCCTCAAATATGTACTTTGTAGGTTATGTAATCATCAGATCCTGACTAAGGCAAGGGCATACGGGGCAGTTGCCCCAGGCTCCCACAGCACAGAAGGGCTCTTAATCGACTAGAAAGTTTATTACTATAAAAATTTAAATGTATCTAAAAAGTTCGCGTGTCTATTACTGAAGCAGTAAAGCATAGGAGGGTCCCAAAAAAGTTTTTGGTAAAGTCCCTATTTAGGCTAAGTCGGGCACTGGCAATCATGCTTCTTATATCATTGCTTCTCATTTCAGTTTGACAACAGCTTGGATTTTTTTCTGAAATCATATACGGCACATTATATAAGTATTAGGACCAAGCAAAGGAAACAGTGTGATTTAATTAATGCCAAGGTGATCAAGAGTTACATAGCACTAATAATTTACTATTAAAATTTAGAGGTACCAAAAGATATAGCATTGATCAAGAAACCAAGCTGCAGTGTTCTCATATGCTAGCATCCTTACACTAAGAATTGTGTTCTTTCCTAATAAATAATGCTGTATGATACATGATCTCTAAATATTTATTACAAATATTACTGTTCTGTGTAAAAAATTTGAATATTTATGAAACACTGCCTTCGAAAAACTTAAATTACATACCGAGGTAATTTAAGTTTTTCGAAGTGTTTCATTTAACTTAAAGTGTGTAAGGGACATCTGCTAATGGAAGGGATGCTTTTGTGGAGGATTTTTGAGATACTGGCTTGTATTCATGTTAGGTTTCAATCGATTAGAATCTCCTGAGAAGTTAGAACAACTTATATGAATTTAGGATAAATAGGAAAAAGTAGGGGGAAAAATAAACTTACTCAAAATTCTGAATTTTGAGTAAATTGAAAATTTGATTGAAATTTTCATTACAGCACCCAAGGAAATTTGACTTATTAAGAAAAGTTAGTATCCATTTTTGATAAAACTTTTAAGGTATTTCTCCGACTTTCTTGGACTTGTTGCTTACCCAAATCCAGATGGCCAAGTGAGAGTTTCTCTCCCTATCCAATAGGTGGCGCTGTATTCTAACTTAACAGGAGGGATGCCCCATGGAGGTGTTTTTAAGGAAAACTGACTTGTATCCACGTTATACATGGAGAAAATCACAAAAGCACCCTTGCAGCAAGCTCATTCGGCGGAACTCGAACCTGGACCGAACTATCAGTGTTTAGTGGCTTCCACTGGTGGGCCAGCCCTTCACAATTCTTTTGAGAAATGGTGCGTATTGAATTACCATATGAAAAAAAATGGTAACACTTTTTTAATTAAATTTCTTATTTTTACAAAGAAAAAAAATGAAAATATTTATATTTTAACACAGTGAGAGGCATAATTTTAAAAATCCATTATTTAACATTATTAAATTATAATATTTGATATTGGAAATCCATTATTTATGATTATTTGGCATACAATAAATGTAATCTACTAAACATAGTGATAGAAATATCAGTAAGTTTTAAACTTTTTTACTTGTATTATTTAATTTTTTGAAATCAAATCTGGCTACTAAATTTTTTATGCACAATTTATAACTGTGTAACTTATTGTTAGGTACTAAAATCTATTAGCAGAATGATACTGCGTTATTATTGTATTATGTTATAAAGTAACAATGCTATAAGACTGAGGGTTTCTTCTTGAAATAGTGCTTTTCTAATCTATTCGCATTAAAAAATAATTTTTTCTTCGCCAACTTAAAAATAAAGTTAACTGTTTATAGGAGTTCTCAATTATTATAGTTTCAAGATTATTATAGTTTTCTATTTAATGTGTCAGTGTTAAAATGCCAGTTTGACGATGAAATTCTTCAGCTGTAGGGAGGCCTACATTTATTATTGTTACTTTAGTACTTCCATTGTGAAAATAATATTACTATCTTTTAATTACTTTCACAGAATAAAATCTTTTGAGAATGAAGAACATTTAAATTAAGCAGTTCTTATATATATATGTAAGAATATATATATATAAGATATAGTATATAATATATAAGATATCGTAATTTCACACGTATAGTCCGCAGGCTATACTTTCGAAATTACGTTTTTTTAATACAGCGATATTAATGTATTTTAGAAACAAAGAACTAAGTATAAATAGAAAAAAAGTACTTGCTTACTAATATACCTTCAGAAATAAACTGCTAAATACAAATAAAAACAGTGCTTACTAATTAATCCTATATTAATTAATCACACATTCTACTACATTCAGGAAAACCTTCAAAGTCCGATTCATCGGTATCAGAATTAAACAGTTCTAATATATTTTCGGGAAGAGTGTCCGAAAGTTAATTTTCAGCATCACTATCTTCACTGTCAGTAATTTCCTCGCTTTCACTAACAATCCTGGCTTTTAGAAATCCCGATCGGATGGTTGACACTTTAACACTTTTCCAGGATTTATCGACCCATTCGGCAACTTCACTGTATGAAGCGCGTCTCATATTTCCTCCTTTTATGAAAGTATGTAAACCTTCCGACATCCAGATCTCCCAGCAAGCACATACGTGGGACTTGAAACTTTTGTTCATGCTAATATCCAGAGGTTGCAGGATTTTTGTTAAACATCCTGGAATAACGCACCGATGTTTTTTTTTTTTTAAGCTTCCGCCTTTACATTGTATTTTATGTACGCCCTCATGGAATCCATAATTAGTACTCCTTTGGAATTGAAAAAAGCACCTTCTCTCTTCTTCCAAACTTCTTGAAACCAATCGAGCATAATGTCCTCGTTGCACCAACCCTTTTCATTGCACCGTATTACGACGCTTCGAGGAAAATTTTCCTTGGGAATTTTTTTTCTCTTAAAGATTAAGAGCGGCTTCAACTTTGTGCCGTCAGCACAGCAGGCGAGCATCACTGTGAATTGGGTCTTTTCTTGACCAGTTGTTGTTATTGATATTGTTTTCACTCCACAAGTATCGACGGTGCGATTCGGTGGGCAATCAAATGTTAATGGAACTTCGTCCATATTTATAATATTTTTTAGGGAATACTTCCCTTCTGCAATAACTTTCCTTGTAAACTGAAGGAAAGAAGCTTTTTTTTTTTCATCTACGTCGTCCGGAACAGTCTGACACATTGTCGTTCTGCTGCGAACTCTCAAGTTTTTACGACGCATGAAGCGGTAAACCCAATTTATCCCTTCCTTGAAATCTGTTATCTGCATCTCTTCTGCCATGGACTTCGCTCGGAGACAGATTTTAACTGTTGAAATGGAGCATCCGGCATTTCTTTGGTCAAGAACCCATCTCAGTAAATTTTCCTCTAAAGCTGTCCATTTTACTTTTCCGTGCCGATTGGATCTCTTTCTTCCCATGCTTTTTAACGCATGTCTTTGTTTGCACTAATTTCTCACCGCTTTCTCGTCCACTTCAAAATAACGGCCAGCTTCTCTATTTCCATCTTTTTCAGCTTTCTCAACTACCTTGAGTTTAAACTCGGCAGTAAAACTCCGGCGATGTTTCATCCACGTCATCGAAGATGAAAGACAAAATACGAAAACAAAATACTGTGCAACGTGGTATCCTCGTGATAAGTGGTAATGAAATGTGACCTTTGACCCCACTCACTCGGTGTTGCCAAACCACGCTATAGGTAAACAAATCACGGTTTTTTTCATACTCCAGGTACTTGCTACTAAGGCTTCTAAAAATCGAGTTGACGCATCAACTACTTTTCCCCCTCCTGGCAGTCAGTTGTATTAAAGCAGTGCGAAGGATACTGGGATACAAGACTCTGGTTGCACTGAGTGCTCATATCCAGCATCGCTTGATGCGCCAGCCTGGATTTTGGGAGCTCTACTTGCTACTGCTCATTCGTTCTGCACTATGCTCTATGGTTTACTATGCTCTATGGCGACCGCTCTCCCGCCAACCCGATTTACAATATATTTCTCCCGACTTTTTCTTAATATTTCTCACGATTTTTATGGAACTTGGCTTAATACTTCGTTATATGAACCAAAAAAAAAAAAAAAAAAGAAAAAAAAGTGATTTTGGACGTCTGAAAGCAATTGAATTTTCTCTAGATTATATCTAAAATAAAACCTTGCGAACCAGATGAGAATTTCTGCTTTGTGAGTGACAGCATACGTATCCAGAAACGTCGTTCTCCAGTTCTCCAATGGGCATCGAGCTCCACTGCGTGTCATCTGGCATATATTAGCCAATGAGCACAAAGCAAGCTCAAGGCCGTTGCAAAAAAGATTCTTTGGCCATTGGGCCGTTATTTGGATGTTCTTTCGTTATTTCGTTCATCTTGTCCTGAGTTGTGTGAGTACACGTGCCTTTGGGAAATAGTTTTAGAAATTATCGTCTTTTGTTATGTCTGCGAGAAATGTGAAATACTCGTGCACGTTTCAAAAATCGTACACAGTTGACTTTCCTTCCATTATTTCTTCAAGGAAATGTAATAAATTTGCGATGTGTACCATCTGTTGTTGCGATTTTTCAATTTCGCATGGTGGAAGGGCAGATGTTCTCAAACATGTGCGTACACAAAAACACAAGGACAACATGAGTTGTTTTGAAAAAAACGAAAAATTAAATTTTTCTTCGGAAACAAAAGACCAAAAAGTGATTAATGCAGAATGTCTGTTCTCTGCCTTTTTACTGGAACACAACTTGCCACTGAATGCATCGGATCACGCTGCAGCTTTATTTAGAAAAATGTTTCCCGATAGTGAAATCGCTAAGAAATACTCAAGTGCAAGGACCAAAACAGGTGCAATTGTTAAAGAAATGGGTTTGAAAAATAAATCTTCAGTTATTGATTGCATTAAAACAGCTCCGTTCTGTCTCTCTATGGATGGAAGCAATAATACCGATTCAAAACTGTATCTAATTGTTGTTTCTTTTTTTAATCCAGAGTCTTCAGAAATTGAGTGCAGTTTACTTTCTGTCCCCAATTTAGAAGGACATTCGACAGGCTTTAATTTAGCACAGCTAATTATTAAAACTTTAAAAGAAAATGCAGTCCCTCTGGATAATTGCTTAGCACTTGGTGCCGATAATGCACCAGTAATGGTAGGCTTGAAGACTGGTGTTGCAGGCATCTTAAGAAAGGCAAATTCAGATTTGCAGATAATGAGGTGCACCTGTCACCTCTTAAATTTAGCAGCTGAAAAAGGGGCAGCTTCTTTACCATTAAATGTGGATGAACACATTGTTGATATTTATTATTATCTTGAAAGAAGTTCTAAAAGAAAGGAAAAATTGAAATAGTTCTAACAGCTGCATAATACTGAAATAAAAAAAATTTTGAAACATGTGTGTACACGCTGGCTGTCTTTAAAGAAATGCTTATCTAGAATCCTTGATCAATGGAACCCACTTCTTGCATTTTTTAAAGAAGAAGTAAATGCTTCGAGAGTTAAGATATAAGGCTCTATTGAAAGTTATAAAGTACCTAAAGTAAATGGAGATGTAGTTACTACTTCCATTGTTAAAAATAGGTTTGAGAAAAATAAAGTAATTTCTGCATCATTCAGCAATTCAACTGGCAGTTCTCAAAATAATACTGCAAAATATAAGCATAAAGCTGATACAAATTTCTCTCAAAATAAAAAAATTGCTCAACACACGAAACATTTTCCGATTACTGTAAGTTTATCTTGTGAAGAACGAATATTTATGTTTTTTTTCTTCGGACCTTAACATAGCTTTTTGCCATCATTCGATGTTCTTAACGCAATTCTACAAAGCAGAATTCCATTAATTCATGTTTTGCAATCAATGATTTATGATCTGTTTAAAGACATTTTATCAAAGTTTGTAAAACCAGTCTGTGTTTTGTCTTGTAATTCAATATATGATGTGATTTATGGTGAAACAGAAAATCAGAAGAAAGATGAAGATTTGGTAATAGGAGCTGCAACTACAAAAGTAGTGGAAGAACTTTCAGAAGAAGACAAAAATAAGTTTTATCTTCATGTTAGAAGTTACTTCTGTCGAGTATGTGATTACATACTACATAAATTCCCAGTCAACGATGAACTGATTTTGCATGCTAAAGTTGCTGATGTTTCTGCTCTAGCAAATGCATCTTTTTCTGATATAAAGTACTTTTTAAACAGATTTCCTGTGTTACTTCGTTTAGTCATGAAAGATGACGATATTGATGTTGCTACTGGTATATTGCAGTCGCAATTTTGCAGTTTACAATTAGAAAACTTGAATGAAGTTATAAAATCAGCTAGGATTGACACCCAGTGGAGTTTAATTGGAAAATTGAAAGGTGCTGATGGAATTTTAAAATATAGTGAACTCTCTAGAATTATGTTGGCCATCTTGACAGTTCCCCATAGTAATGCGGAGTGTGAGAGGATTTTCAGTGTTGTTGCGAAAACGAGGACTAAATTTAGATCTAATATTAGTGATGACACATTAGAAAAACTTTTATTAGCGAAAGCAGGCCTACGTGGCAATTGTTATGAACAAAATTATGAAGTTTCTTTCTTAACGAAAGCAAAATCTGCCACTGTCCATAACATTTGTATGAAAACTGATTAAAGTGTCTTTTTTTTTTTTCTTTTTTCTTAAACGATGCAAGTAATCAAAATGTTTTTTATGTCTAAGGTATTTTTGTTTTGCTTGCATTTAAGACTTAGTAACTATTTAAAGTTAATTCATCATTAAAAACTATATTTTTATCATTTAAAAAGTATTTTTAACATTGTGAAAAATCTCCTGATTTCTTAAATAAATCTCCTGATTTTTGAGTGTCATAGGTTGGCAAGTATGCAAATGTTTTCTTGGAATCTGAATCTTTTTTTTATATTTGATCATCGGCAGTACACGACAGCGTGTTTTTTAAATTTCAACGATTTTAACCGTGAACAAGCAGCGTATTATCCGCACTGGTGGATAGCCCGCAGCTTCAAAAATTCGCATTTTAAACAGATAGACCGCGGACTATACGCGCGAAATTACGGTAGTTCTTATATATATAAGAATTCAAATAACAGTAAAGTAATATTAAATTCTTATACTGGATGGCCATAATTAAACTGACAGTGCTCACAGTGTTCTTTAGCGCAATCTATTTGCGAGAGTGATGCCACATTTTGTAGGAAGTTTTAACAAGACGGGGGACGAAGGATTGCACAGGAAAAAAAATTAGTTCCAAAAGTCAACGCTAGGGAAATATTTGGCACCGTGTAATTGAAAATAGAGCGTTAACAGAAACATATTAATACGGAATAAAATTACCTTTTATTATGGATATGCCTTACAGTACTGTATGGAAAATCTTACGAAAGATTTGCAACTTCTATCCGTACAAGATTAGCCGTGTGTGTACCCCAACCATGATAAGCGATTGACTTTTGCTCTCACCTTTCTTGCCAGAATGGAGGTGGATGATGCTTTGATGCTTGGCCGTGATGGATGATCTTATGAGGAGACGAGGCCCACTTTTACCTGAATGGAACTGTGAATACCCAGAACTGCCGAACTTGAGATGACAAATCACCACATGCAGTCACAGCAATTCCCTTACCATAGTTGCCAACTTTCCCGATTTAGGCAGGAGACTCCCGATTTTCGACCGCTCTCCCGCCAACCCGATTTACAACATATTTCTCCCGACTTTTTCTTATTCTTAATATTTCTCACGATTTTTATGGAACTTGGCTTAATACTTCGTTATATATATAATAAAAAAAAAAAAAAAAAAAAAAAAAAGATTTTGGACGTCTGAAAGCAATTGAATTTTCTCTAGATTATATCTAAAATAAAACCTTGCGAACCAGATGAGAATTTCTGCTTTGTGAGTGACAGCATACGTATCCAGAAACGTCGTTCTCCAGTTCTCCAATGGGCATCGAGCTCCACTGCGTGTCATCTGGCATATATTAGCCAATGAGCACAAAGCAAGCTCAAGGCCGTTGCAAAAAAGATTCTTTGGCCATTGGGCCGTTATTTGGATGTTCTTTCGTTATTTCGTTCATCTTGTCCTGAGTTGTGTGAGTACACGTGCCTTTGGGAAATAGTTTTAGAAATTATCGTCTTTTGTTATGTCTGCGAGAAATGTGAAATACTCGTGCACGTTTCAACAATCGTACACAGTTGACTTTCCTTCCATTATTTCTTCAAGGAAATGTAATAAATTTGCGATGTGTACCATCTGTTGTTGCGATTTTTCAATTTCGCATGGTGGAAGGGCAGATGTTCTCAAACACAAAAACTCAAGGACAACATGCCTGCCACTGAATGCATCGGATCACGCTGCAGCTTTATTTAGAAGAATGTTTCCCGATAGTGAAATCGCTAAGAAATACTCAAGTGCAAGGACCAAAACAGGTGCAATTGTTAAAGAAATGGGTTTGAAAAATAAATCTTCAGTTATTCATTGCATTAAAACAGCTCCGTTCTGTCTCTCTATGGATGGAAGCAATAATACCGATTCAAAACTGTATCTAATTGTTGTTTCTTTTTTTAATCCAGAGTCTTCAGAAATTGAGTGCAGTTTACTTTCTGTCCCCACTTTAGAAGGACATTCGACAGGCTTTAATTTAGCACAGCTAATTATTAAAACTTTAAAAGAAAATGCAGTCCGTCTGGATAATGCAGCAGTAACGGTAGGCTTGAAGACTAGTGTTGCAGGCATCTTAAGAAAGGCAAATTCAGATTTGCAGATAATGAGGTGCACCTGTCACCTCTTAAATTTAGCAGCTGAAAAAGGGGCAGCTTCTTTACCATTAAATGTGGATGAACACATTGTTGATATTTATTATTATCTTGAAAGATGTTCTAAAAGAAAGGAAAAATTGAAACAGTTCCAACAGCTGCATAATACTCTATAAAAAGGCTCTATTGAAAGTTATAAAGTACCTAAAGTAAATGGAGATGTAGTTACTACTTCCATTGTTAAAAATAGGTTTGAGAAAAATAAAGTAATTTCTGCATCATTCAGCAATTCAACTGGCAGTTCTCAAAATAATACTGCAAAATATAAGCATAAAGCTGATACAAATTTCTCTCAAAATAAAAAAAATTGCTCAACACACGAAACATTTTCCGATTACTGTAAGTTTATCTTGTGAAGAACGAATATTTATGTTTTTTTTCTTCGGACCTTAACATAGCTTTTTGCCATCATTCGATGTTCTTAACGCAATTCTACAAAGCAGAATTCCATTAATTCATGTTTTGCAATCAATGATTTATGATCTGTTTAAAGACATTTTATCAAAGTTTGTAAAACCAGTCTGTGTTTTGTCTTGTAATTCAATATATGATGTGATTTATGGTGAAACAGAAAATCAGAAGAAAGATGAAGATTTGGTAATAGGAGCTGCAACTACAAAAGTAGTGGAAGAACTTTCAGAAGAAGACAAAAATAAGTTTTATCTTCATGTTAGAAGTTACTTCTGTCGAGTATGTGATTACATACTACATAAATTCCCAGTCAACGATGAACTGATTTTACATGCTATAGTTGCTGATGTTTCTGCTCTAGCAAATGCATCTTATTCTGATATAAGGTACTTTTTGAACAGATTTCCTGTGTTATTTCGTTTAGTCATGAGAGATGACGATATTGATGTTGCTACTGATATACTGCAGTCGCAATTTTGCAGTTTACAATTAGAAAACTTGGATGAAGTTATAAAATCAGCTAGGATTGACACCCAGTGGAGTTTAATTGGAAAATTGAAAGGTGCTGATGGAATTTTAAAGTATAGTGAACTCTCTAGAATTATGTTGGCCATCTTGACAGTTCCCCATAGTAATGCAGAGTGTGAGAGGATTTTTAGTGTTGTTGCGAAAACGAGGACTAAATTTAGATCTAATATTAGTGATGACACATTAGAAAAACTTTTATTAGCGAAAGCAGGCCTACGTGGTAATTGTTATGAACAAAATTATGAAGTTTCTTTCTTAACGAAAGCAAAATCTGCCACTGTCCATAACATTTGTATGAAAACTGATTAAAGTGTCTTTTTTTTTTTTTTTCTTAAACGATGCAAGTAATCAAAATGTTTTTTATGTCTAAGGTATTTTTGTTTTGCTTGCATTTAAGACTTAGTAACTATTTAAAGTTAATTCATCATTAAAAACTATATTTTTATCATTTAAAAAGTATTTTTAACATTGTGAAAAATCTCCTGATTTCTTAAAAAAATCTCCTGATTTTTGAGTGTCATAGGTTGGCAAGTATGCAAATGTTTTCTTGGAATCTGAATCTTTTTTTTATATTTGATCATCGGCAGTACACGACAGCGTGTTTTTTAAATTTCAACGATTTTAACCGTGAACAAGCAGCGTATTATCCGCACTGGTGGATAGCCCGCAGCTTCAAAAATTCGCATTTTAAACAGATAGACCGCGGACTATACGCGCGAAATTACGGTAGTTCTTATATATATAAGAATTCAAATAACAGTAAAGTAATATTAAATTCTTATACTGGATGGCCATAATTAAACTGACAGTGCTCACAGTGTTCTTTAGCGCAATCTATTTGCGAGAGTGATGCCACATTTTGTAGGAAGTTTTAACAAGACGGGGGACGAAGGATTGCACAGGAAAAAAAATTAGTTCCAAAAGTCAACGCTAGGGAAATATTTGGCACTGTGTAATTGAAAATAGAGCGTTAACAGAAACATATTAATACGGAATAAAATTACCTTTTATTATGGATATGCCTTACAGTACTGTATGGAAAATCTTACGAAAGATTTGCAACTTCTATCCGTACAAGATTAGCCGTGTGTGTACCCCAACCATGATAAGCGATTGACTTTTGCTCTCACCTTTCTTGCCAGAATGGAGGTGGATGATGCTTTGATGCTTGGCCGTGATGGATGATCTTATGAGGAGACGAGGCCCACTTTTACCTGAATGGAACTGTGAATACCCAGAACTGCCGAACTTGAGATGACAAATCACCACATGCAGTCACAGCAATTCCCTTACCATAGTTGCCAACTTTCCCGATTTAGGCGGGAGACTCCCGATTTTCGACCGCTCTCCCGCCAACCCGATTTACAACATATTTCTCCCGACTTTTTCTTATTCTTAATATTTCTCACGATTTTTATGGAACTTGGCTTAATACTTCGTTATATATATAATAAAAAAAAAAAAAAAAGATTTTGGACGTCTGAAAGCAATTGAATTTTCTCTAGATTATATCTAAAATAAAACCTTGCGAACCAGATGAGAATTTCTGCTTTGTGAGTGACAGCATACGTATCCAGAAACGTCGTTCTCCAGTTCTCCAATGGGCATCGAGCTCCACTGCGTGTCATCTGGCATATATTAGCCAATGAGCACAAAGCAAGCTCAAGGCCGTTGCAAAAAAGATTCTTTGGCCATTGGGCCGTTATTTGGATGTTCTTTCGTTATTTCGTTCATCTTGTCCTGAGTTGTGTGAGTACACGTGCCTTTGGGAAATAGTTTTAGAAATTATCGTCTTTTGTTATGTCTGCGAGAAATGTGAAATACTCGTGCACGTTTCAAAAATCGTACACAGTTGACTTTCCTTCCATTATTTCTTCAAGGAAATGTAATAAATTTGCGATGTGTACCATCTGTTGTTGCGATTTTTCAATTTCGCATGGTGGAAGGGCAGATGTTCTCAAACACAAAAACTCAAGGACAACATGCCTGCCACTGAATGCATCGGATCACGCTGCAGCTTTATTTAGAAGAATGTTTCCCGATAGTGAAATCGCTAAGAAATACTCAAGTGCAAGGACCAAAACAGGTGCAATTGTTAAAGAAATGGGTTTGAAAAATAAATCTTCAGTTATTGATTGCATTAAAACAGCTCCGTTCTGTCTCTCTATGGATGGAAGCAATAATACCGATTCAAAACTGTATCTAATTGTTGTTTCTTTTTTTAATCCAGAGTCTTCAGAAATTGAGTGCAGTTTACTTTCTGTCCCCACTTTAGAAGGACATTCGACAGGCTTTAATTTAGCACAGCTAATTATTAAAACTTTAAAAGAAAATGCAGTCCCTCTGGATAATTGCTTAGCACTTGGTGCCGATAATGCACCAGTAATGGTAGGCTTGAAGACTGGTGTTGCAGGCATCTTAAGAAAGGCAAATTCAGATTTGCAGATAATGAGGTGCACCTGTCACCTCTTAAATTTAGCAGCTGAAAAAGGGGCAGCTTCTTTACCATTAAATGTGGATGAACACATTGTTGATATTTATTATTATCTTGAAAGAAGTTCTAAAAGAAAGGAAAAATTGAAATAGTTCTAACAGCTGCATAATACTGAAATAAAAAAAATTTTGAAACATGTGTGTACACGCTGGCTGTCTTTAAAGAAATGCTTATCTAGAATCCTTGATCAATGGAACCCACTTCTTGCATTTTTTAAAGAAGAAGTAAATGCTTCGAGAGTTAAGATATAAGGCTCTATTGAAAGTTATAAAGTACCTAAAGTAAATGGAGATGTAGTTACTACTTCCATTGTTAAAAATAGGTTTGAGAAAAATAAAGTAATTTCTGCATCATTCAGCAATTCAACTGGCAGTTCTCAAAATAATACTGCAAAATATAAGCATAAAGCTGATACAAATTTCTCTCAAAATAAAAAAATTGCTCAACACACGAAACATTTTCCGATTACTGTAAGTTTATCTTGTGAAGAACGAATATTTATGTTTTTTTTCTTCGGACCTTAACATAGCTTTTTGCCATCATTCGATGTTCTTAACGCAATTCTACAAAGCAGAATTCCATTAATTCATGTTTTGCAATCAATGATTTATGATCTGTTTAAAGACATTTTATCAAAGTTTGTAAAACCAGTCTGTGTTTTGTCTTGTAATTCAATATATGATGTGATTTATGGTGAAACAGAAAATCAGAAGAAAGATGAAGATTTGGTAATAGGAGCTGCAACTACAAAAGTAGTGGAAGAACTTTCAGAAGAAGACAAAAATAAGTTTTATCTTCATGTTAGAAGTTACTTCTGTCGAGTATGTGATTACATACTACATAAATTCCCAGTCAACGATGAACTGATTTTGCATGCTAAAGTTGCTGATGTTTCTGCTCTAGCAAATGCATCTTTTTCTGATATAAAGTACTTTTTAAACAGATTTCCTGTGTTACTTCGTTTAGTCATGAAAGATGACGATATTGATGTTGCTACTGGTATATTGCAGTCGCAATTTTGCAGTTTACAATTAGAAAACTTGAATGAAGTTATAAAATCAGCTAGGATTGACACCCAGTGGAGTTTAATTGGAAAATTGAAAGGTGCTGATGGAATTTTAAAATATAGTGAACTCTCTAGAATTATGTTGGCCATCTTGACAGTTCCCCATAGTAATGCGGAGTGTGAGAGGATTTTCAGTGTTGTTGCGAAAACGAGGACTAAATTTAGATCTAATATTAGTGATGACACATTAGAAAAACTTTTATTAGCGAAAGCAGGCCTACGTGGCAATTGTTATGAACAAAATTATGAAGTTTCTTTCTTAACGAAAGCAAAATCTGCCACTGTCCATAACATTTATATGAAAACTGATTAAAGTGTCTTTTTTTTTTTTTTTCTTAAACGATGCAAGTAATCAAAATGTTTTTTATGTCTAAGGTATTTTTGTTTTGCTTGCATTTAAGACTTAGTAACTATTTAAAGTTAATTCATCATTAAAAACTATATTTTTATCATTTAAAAAGTATTTTTAACATTGTGAAAAATCTCCTGATTTCTTAAAAAAATCTCCTGATTTTTGAGTGTCATAGGTTGGCAAGTATGCAAATGTTTTCTTGGAATCTGAATCTTTTTTTTATATTTGATCATCGGCAGTACACGACAGCGTGTTTTTTAAATTTCAACGATTTTAACCGTGAACAAGCAGCGTATTATCCGCACTGGTGGATAGCCCGCAGCTTCAAAAATTCGCATTTTAAACAGATAGACCGCGGACTATACGCGCGAAATTACGGTAGTTCTTATATATATAAGAATTCAAATAACAGTAAAGTAATATTAAATTCTTATACTGGATGGCCATAATTAAACTGACAGTGCTCACAGTGTTCTTTAGCGCAATCTATTTGCGAGAGTGATGCCACATTTTGTAGGAAGTTTTAACAAGACGGGGGACGAAGGATTGCACAGGAAAAAAAATTAGTTCCAAAAGTCAACGCTAGGGAAATATTTGGCACTGTGTAATTGAAAATAGAGCGTTAACAGAAACATATTAATACGGAATAAAATTACCTTTTATTATGGATATGCCTTACAGTACTGTATGGAAAATCTTACGAAAGATTTGCAACTTCTATCCGTACAAGATTAGCCGTGTGTGTACCCCAACCATGATAAGCGATTGACTTTTGCTCTCACCTTTCTTGCCAGAATGGAGGTGGATGATGCTTTGATGCTTGGCCGTGATGGATGATCTTATGAGGAGACGAGGCCCACTTTTACCTGAATGGAACTGTGAATACCCAGAACTGCCGAACTTGAGATGACAAATCACCACATGCAGTCACAGCAATTCCCTTACCATAGTTGCCAACTTTCCCGATTTAGGCGGGAGACTCCCGATTTTCGACCGCTCTCCCGCCAACCCGATTTACAACATATTTCTCCCGACTTTTTCTTATTCTTAATATTTCTCACGATTTTTATGGAACTTGGCTTAATACTTCGTTATATATATAATAAAAAAAAAAAAAAAAAAAGATTTTGGACGTCTGAAAGCAATTGAATTTTCTCTAGATTATATCTAAAATAAAACCTTGCGAACCAGATGAGAATTTCTGCTTTGTGAGTGACAGCATACGTATCCAGAAACGTCGTTCTCCAGTTCTCCAATGGGCATCGAGCTCCACTGCGTGTCATCTGGCATATATTAGCCAATGAGCACAAAGCAAGCTCAAGGCCGTTGCAAAAAAGATTCTTTGGCCATTGGGCCGTTATTTGGATGTTCTTTCGTTATTTCGTTCATCTTGTCCTGAGTTGTGTGAGTACACGTGCCTTTGGGAAATAGTTTTAGAAATTATCGTCTTTTGTTATGTCTGCGAGAAATGTGAAATACTCGTGCACGTTTCAAAAATCGTACACAGTTGACTTTCCTTCCATTATTTCTTCAAGGAAATGTAATAAATTTGCGATGTGTACCATCTGTTGTTGCGATTTTTCAATTTCGCATGGTGGAAGGGCAGATGTTCTCAAACACAAAAACTCAAGGACAACATGCCTGCCACTGAATGCATCGGATCACGCTGCAGCTTTATTTAGAAGAATGTTTCCCGATAGTGAAATCGCTAAGAAATACTCAAGTGCAAGGACCAAAACAGGTGCAATTGTTAAAGAAATGGGTTTGAAAAATAAATCTTCAGTTATTCATTGCATTAAAACAGCTCCGTTCTGTCTCTCTATGGATGGAAGCAATAATACCGATTCAAAACTGTATCTAATTGTTGTTTCTTTTTTTAATCCAGAGTCTTCAGAAATTGAGTGCAGTTTACTTTCTGTCCCCACTTTAGAAGGACATTCGACAGGCTTTAATTTAGCACAGCTAATTATTAAAACTTTAAAAGAAAATGCAGTCCGTCTGGATAATGCAGCAGTAACGGTAGGCTTGAAGACTAGTGTTGCAGGCATCTTAAGAAAGGCAAATTCAGATTTGCAGATAATGAGGTGCACCTGTCACCTCTTAAATTTAGCAGCTGAAAAAGGGGCAGCTTCTTTACCATTAAATGTGGATGAACACATTGTTGATATTTATTATTATCTTGAAAGATGTTCTAAAAGAAAGGAAAAATTGAAACAGTTCAAACAGCTGCATAATACTCTATAAAAAGGCTCTATTGAAAGTTATAAAGTACCTAAAGTAAATGGAGATGTAGTTACTACTTCCATTGTTAAAAATAGGTTTGAGAAAAATAAAGTAATTTCTGCATCATTCAGCAATTCAACTGGCAGTTCTCAAAATAATACTGCAAAATATAAGCATAAAGCTGATACAAATTTCTCTCAAAATAAAAAAATTGCTCAACACACGAAACATTTTCCGATTACTGTAAGTTTATCTTGTGAAGAACGAATATTTATGTTTTTTTTCTTCGGACCTTAACATAGCTTTTTGCCATCATTCGATGTTCTTAACGCAATTCTACAAAGCAGAATTCCATTAATTCATGTTTTGCAATCAATGATTTATGATCTGTTTAAAGACATTTTATCAAAGTTTGTAAAACCAGTCTGTGTTTTGTCTTGTAATTCAATATATGATGTGATTTATGGTGAAACAGAAAATCAGAAGAAAGATGAAGATTTGGTAATAGGAGCTGCAACTACAAAAGTAGTGGAAGAACTTTCAGAAGAAGACAAAAATAAGTTTTATCTTCATGTTAGAAGTTACTTCTGTCGAGTATGTGATTACATACTACATAAATTCCCAGTCAACGATGAACTGATTTTGCATGCTAAAGTTGCTGATGTTTCTGCTCTAGCAAATGCATCTTTTTCTGATATAAAGTACTTTTTAAACAGATTTCCTGTGTTACTTCGTTTAGTCATGAAAGATGACGATATTGATGTTGCTACTGGTATATTGCAGTCGCAATTTTGCAGTTTACAATTAGAAAACTTGAATGAAGTTATAAAATCAGCTAGGATTGACACCCAGTGGAGTTTAATTGGAAAATTGAAAGGTGCTGATGGAATTTTAAAATATAGTGAACTCTCTAGAATTATGTTGGCCATCTTGACAGTTCCCCATAGTAATGCGGAGTGTGAGAGGATTTTCAGTGTTGTTGCGAAAACGAGGACTAAATTTAGATCTAATATTAGTGATGACACATTAGAAAAACTTTTATTAGCGAAAGCAGGCCTACGTGGCAATTGTTATGAACAAAATTATGAAGTTTCTTTCTTAACGAAAGCAAAATCTGCCACTGTCCATAACATTTGTATGAAAACTGATTAAAGTGTCTTTTTTTTTTTTTTTCTTAAACGATGCAAGTAATCAAAATGTTTTTTATGTCTAAGGTATTTTTGTTTTGCTTGCATTTAAGACTTAGTAACTATTTAAAGTTAATTCATCATTAAAAACTATATTTTTATCATTTAAAAAGTATTTTTAACATTGTGAAAAATCTCCTGATTTCTTTAAAAAATCTCCTGATTTTTGAGTGTCATAGGTTGGCAAGTACATAGGTTGGCAAGTATGCCTTACATTCACCAAAGGTAACTTTTTGATATGGGTTCACAGCGGAATTTATCGCAGATCCATTCTTCTATGAGAACATTGCCCCGACAGGACCGGAAACCTGTTCTGTTACTGGAGAGAAATATCGCCACATGTTGAACAGCTTTGTCATTCCGGCACTTCAGCAAAGACAGTGCCTGGGGGAAAACATTTTCATGTAAGATGGAGCCCCTCCACACATTGCTGTACGGGTGCAACAGATGCTATGACAGAAAATCACAACAGAAAGAGTCATTAGCCACTACTTTCCAACTGCATGGCTACCTCGGTCGCCTGATCTTACCCCATGCGACTTCTGGCTATGGGGTTACCTTAAGTACAAGGTCTATCAAGGAGTGGGCCAGGACCTGGCTACGTTGAAGGATAACATATCACGGACTGTAAGGGCGATCCCTGCAGACATGTTACTTTCTGCTGTTGTGCATACATAATAAAAGGTAATTTCCGTATTGATTTGCATTTGTTAACACTCCATTTTATATTATCCATATCAGCGCTTTATCAACTACATTTAACTCTTCTTTTTCTTTAATTCCTAAAGCATCAAGCTCCCCATTTGCCAAGGAAGTGTATCAACTGCATGGAGACAGTCCAGAGATATGCAAGCGGTATGTGGCATGGCATAATCTTGTTGGAAAATGGGCCCATGATGATGTGCCATGAAGGGTAATGCAACCAGCCACAGGATGGCATCAACATATCGTTGAGCTGTTAAAGATGTTCAGAGGATGACTAAAGATGAGCTGCTGCCATAAAAAATAGCACCCCACACCATGACACCAGAGGTTATGATTGTATGCCTTAGTAAAACAAAGGCTGATTGGGACCGCTGTCCCCGTCCTCTCCAGACACGACCACGGTGGTCATGTGCTTCAAGAGTGAAGTGGGATTCATCGCTGAACACTCTATGATGGCAGCCATGATGATCGGCTGCGACACCACTCCAAACGACTTTCCCGATATTGTGAAGCCAAAGGTAAACATCTTACAGGTCTCTGTGAGCATAACCCTTCCTCCGACAAGCGGCGTGAGATGGTGGACGGTACCACGGGAGGTACGTGGCTGTAGTGCGTTGAATAGTCGACTGTGATACCGTTAGGGCGGTTTGGGCTTGGCGAACAAGCATCCTATCTTGCCTCACATTTATGCTCCTTAAACTTCCAGACTCTTCATTTTGTCAGCAATTTCCTTGTAACCACCATTGCTGCCAACATTTTTGCACAGCAGTGTCTGTACACTGCAGGTGGTGCCTATTGCTCAGTATGACCACCCAGCTTCACGCAACCCTACAATGCGATCACGTTCGAAGTCATTTAGTTGTCTGTAAGGTCTTTGATATCATTGTAAGGGCATATTTAGTTGCTTCTTCACAGAATTACAATGGCAGCAACAAAAAAAAGATAAATTTTCTGCCTCCGTTACTGGTTTTATACTTTGCAAATTGCCCATGAGAAATGCGTGATATGATTGCAATTTATGTTAATTTGCGCTAAAACATTGATCATTTGCATGTTCGATCAAGATGTTTTTGCATACCAAATTTCGTCACAATGGCAAAAGTCCTTATTGCTTCAGTTTTTTACAAAAGAGTATATCTATATTTGCCAAATTACCCTCAATTTTTGTAATTCAGTCTTTAATCGTTAAGTAATTAACTTTGTTTTAATGTTATTCATATCATTTAATGTGTCTTCTTCTTTCTAAATTTATTGTTAGTTGATGCTTTCAACTTTCAGGCAGTTTTCTCTGGTGAATTTAGTGCACATATTTTTTACTTATGTATGGTGCTAAATAAATGCGAAAAACTTAAATTTATTTAAGAATATCATTAGATTTCTTTCTTCCTTTAGCAACAAAGTGTGTGCAGAAAAGACATTTTTTTTAAATCTCAGTTGTGCAGATTTTAATCTGAATCCCCAGTGGAGAAAACAACTCCTATTATAGTTATAAAAGTAATGCTTTGGGGATTATATACATATATGTATACACTGAAGTGCCACTGAATTGGTGATAGACATGGCTATGCAAATTTTATAGCGCTGTGCGGTATCTAAGCTAACATGAGGAAGTTGTGGTAAATGCACATACAGCTAGTACTATGGTTGTTGTTAATCAGTTGTTTCAATTATCAGTACGGGTAAAACTTCTGATTTAGACAGCTTCAATCTCAGACATATAGTAGGCACTCGATGCATGGGCTATTCAATTTCCAAAATCCTCAGCGAGCTAGTATTTTCAAGGTCTACAGTGTCAAGAGTATACCGAGAATACGCAGGTGGTGGGAAAAAGAACTAGTAAACGGACAAATTGCAAAGAACAATTAACCTAGAACACTGTAGACCCACGAGAATACCTTTGCTAAATGCATGCCATCAAGCTGCACTTCTTGGTTGGGCAAGATAATACAGAGAATAGACTCTAGTGGATTTGAAATGAGTAGCAAAGAGTGATGAGTCTCGATTCCGACTAATTGATACCGATGGGAGGCTGAGAATATGGCGTCACACTCATGAAACTATGAATCCTGTATGGCAGATTGGAACTGTAAGAGGCCATGGCTTAATCATGGTCTGGGATATTTTCTCTTGGTAGAGTTTGAGATCTTTGATACGTGTATCAATCTTCCTCAATACGATTCGGTATATTGAGGAGTTGCTGGGCGATCACCTCTATCCATTTATGTTGTCCTGTAATTCACACGGAAATGAAGTATCCCAGCAAGATAACTGCACCTCTCACATGTCCTGGTTGGATGATCATTCTTCAGACTTCTCTGTCATAAATTGGCTACTTAAATTCTGCTGAACATCTTTCGGACATTTTGGAGAAAGGTTTGAAACCTCATCACACAACACTAGCGACTCTTCCTAAATTATAGACAGCTCTATCCAATGTTTAGCAAGCCATTCCCGTAGAATGCTTTCAGAAATTTATTGAATCTATGCTTCGTTTGGCAGCCATTATAAAGACCACAGGAGGCCCAACTCGTTATTGACTAGCTATCCCTTACTCAGTGTATATATATTGTACCAAGAAAGACTTTCCATTAATGTTTGGGCAGGCATTGTGCACAGTAACTTAATAGGACTGTACATTCTACTGAGTCGTTTAACTGGCCACACGTACAGTGTCTTGCTACAGAAAGTCTTACCTGAACTTTTGATCAATGTTCCTCCAGCTGTTCACAGACAAATGTGGTTTCAGCATGATGGAGCCCAAGCTCATTTCAGCCAGAAAGTCAGTAATCACCTGGATGCTGTCTATGGCCAGCATTGGATAGGACGGGTGGACCAGTTCCCTGGCCACTGCGTTTTCATGATTTAAGGTGAGTTTTTTTTCACCAAGTAACTTTTGGTGAGCCTTTCGTAACGGCATCTCGAACCGAGTGAATGACCTGTGATCTGACAGATTGTTGCCACCAATCAGAGCTGGACTGACAACACGCCTCTATTTGTTTGTAAAATAGATACCGACGTGGCAGTTGCAGTGCTTGAAGTTTGCATAACAGTGCAGTTTCCAATGAATTAATTTCTGTTCTGGGGGGTGGAGAAAAGGAAATCAATACGTGACTGGGTAGCTCACCATGATGCATTGGGCACATTAAATCAGGTTTTAAATGAACATCAGGGCGATGAAATCCTAAGTTACAAAAACTTCATCAAAATAGGTGAAGAATAGTTTGAAACTTTATTGGAAATGGTCACTCCACTTATTCAGAAAAAAAATATATATTAATACTTCCGACTGATCATTTGTAAATAAAATCTAATTTATTCAGATAAAAAGAAAAGTCTGTAAACAAAATTTTAGATTATATTTTATTAGCTGTAATTGACCATGATTTAGTAAATAATGGTCCTAATATTCAGGTAGTGAAGTATCCCATAATACTATTTCACAAGATTCATATGCATTAAAAATGCCATAGTTAGATTATCGCTGTATCTTGGCATTTTCAACGTGACGGGAAAATTGGGCACAACACCTGCGTGAACACTGCTCGAATAGATTTTTAACTGGTTCGAAGTAGAAATGGAATCGCTGACTCATCTCCCATATGCTTCTATTCGAACAAAGTGAATTTTTACATTGCCAAAGAAGACGTAACAAGAGGCTCGCTCCGGATTCCTTGGAGAGGTGTAAACTGGCCTTTAACCTGCTTGGAGTCCTTCTTTTGGGAACATATTAAAACCCTCATGTACAAGAGTCCCGCCACATCTGCAGAACTTGTTGCCAACTTGTCTGTTGCTGCTGGACATGCTCAACATGTCTGACATCTTTTCTAAAGGCCCTTTTCTACTGCTGCGTATGCGATTCTCCAATCAGTGAGCGAATTCACTTTGACATCTGCAATCCGGTAGATGTGCAGTGACAGATGACGGAAGCATGAAGTTTAACTATGCTCAAATTCTATCTGTATGTCTGCAGATGCATTGGGGTCACGTGGTAAAAAAGGAGCAATCTGGTGTTGTCACCAAAAATTAATGGCGACAGAGGTAACGATGAACGCTGGCTTAGAGAAAGAATGTTTTGCTAAAAAAATACTTATTTCTGAATTAACATTATAGCAAGAAATCTGCGTACTGAAAAAACAGCAATTAGCTGAATTTAGTTTAAAAATAAGATAACTGCAACTACGGTACTTGTTCGCAGATAAAATCAGGCATTCAAGAAATTCAGTTCAAGAAAATCAGGAGCAAAAAATATAATTTCAAGTCCATGAAATAGCAAAATTTATCCTGACTATTATTTCCTAGTTCTGCATGCACATTTACCTTTAATGAAAATGAACGTCTGACTATATCAAACTTCTATAGCAAATCAGATATGGCATTAAAAGATTTGTTATTATTTTTTTTAAACAGTTAAAAACTAAAAACGTTATAAATTGAATTTGATAGCCTTTTAAATATTCCACTACATTAAAGGGTATGTTAAATTTGTATTTCTCTATTTATAAATATACCTTTTAGGCTAACATATATTTGTAAGCACATGGAATATATTTTTAGCAGCCCATTTAACTTCAATCGGAATGCCACTTTAAAAGATAATGTAAGAAATGTCCTAGAAGTTGAAGAACGAACTCTGGTGAATTTTTTAGACGATAGCACTCTGAAATAGGACAAAAAAAATTTAGTTTTAAGCATTTACTTAATGATGTATGTAAACCAAAATTGGATGTCATTCCCGTATGATGATAGCTTAGTGGTAAAGTTGACGGTAGCATGGCTTAACTTTTGGAGTTGTGAGTTCGAATCCTATGCACTTTTTCCACCCTATCTGCAACTTTCTTAACATCTTGTTCCAATTTTATCTATATTTGTGTTTTATAATTTATTTTATTATTATATGCATTAAATATAATGTTTTATTTATGCTGTTATTTATTTAAATTTTCTCCACAAAAAAATTACTTTGAAAATTATATAATACGAATTTAAAGCATGCTCCTTTACATATATGTATATTTTTTCATTTCACTTTTACGTGAATGTACATACCTGTGCTGAGACTTTGGGATATTTCCAGCTCTATATTTTCACTACCAATTAACATGAGACAGTATTAATGTCCTAAACATTTTTTAAAACACTTACTGTGATAATTGCTTTTAAATTAAGTCCTCTCCAGCAGAAGCGCACGATTGAATTAATTAAATTAAAAAAGTTTAATTAAAAGTATTTTATGGATCATGCATAAAATATAACTGAGCAACTGTATTTTAAAACAAACAAAATTTCTAATAAATTATCCAGCAATGACTCTGATGAAATTAAAAATGAAGAAATCAATTCTAAAATTTTATATATTACCTGCTTTCTCTTCAAATTTGGGCATATTTTTAAAATATACAATCTCGCATGGCAGTCAGATGTATATAAGCATATCAAATATTTTGTAAATATTTGTGTAACTTTTCCTTACAGTTTCTCTGTATTTTTAAAGTACCAACTATTTTTTTAATTTGTTCACCTTTTTTATTTTATTTATTTATCATTTTTTCAGTAACAGTACATTTTAGTTTTAATAATATATATATATTACTTCATTAATATTTAAGAAAAAACTTTCTTCTAGAAATGCAAAGAAATTTTTAAAATTTACTTCAGCTTCTATGCAATTAGTGATGTTTATAATATGCATTATAACCTTACTTATCTAAAAATTGCTAGCATACTTTTCTTTCACAGTTCATAAGCAGAAATAAAAATTTCCAATAACATGGAATTTAAATATCTTAAGAATCCAAATCCCATAAGTTAAATACAGAGACATCTGGTGGCAATAAATGCAATTGACCACCAAAATTCCGTACGCATAAATCCAACGCAATAGTGTAAACGGTCTTGCATATGTGTTTCTCCCAATGACGCTATGAGCTCGCAGCGCACTAATGGAAACAGGCCTTAATGCACGCCAATCCATGCACTTCCATGGTGAGTTTTTTAGCGCTTTTGGTAGCCACTCTCTTAAGCACCTATTGTAAACTTTTTTTTATTATTATTATTTTGTATTCTTGTCTTTTCAGCTTCTTGTAATTCATACTGCTTTACATGCTAGCGCTTTAATGCTGCATTACCACACACACACACATTCCTATACGAAATCTGCTGATTCAAGTCCCCCTCTACCTGCCTTTACATTTTCGATATTTTTACAAATATAATAAGTATTTTTTTCTTGCTCCACTTTTCTGGCAAAATTAAAGATGGGAGAATATTTCCCATTTTAATGCATTTTTCTGAAATATGTATCATGTTTAAGGGTTACATTGATCTGCTTGCAACAGATTCTAAGCTCTGATGATTAGGAATGTAACTTACAGTATTAAAAAAATTGAATTTATTTGGTTCTAGAAAACTTGAATTCTCTAAGCATTTGCCTATTTAAATTGAAGTCTACTTTAATCTAGTGTTAAATTTATTTGGTTTTAGAATAGAAAAGAAACACGCCGATGTAACTATCAAAATCGCAATAACAACCTCGTATTTAGCGTACATACATATCCTAAAATACTCAATTGATTTTGAGGGCAGCTGAAGATCCCTCCTCATCAGGAGAACAAAATCATTAGTAAGGGGGAAAAGAAGAAAAATAAAGCATTGGCAAAGGAGTCTCAGAAACACGTGTTTTATTTTTCTTCTTTTTTCCCCTTTCTAGTAATTTCGTCCTCCTAATGAGAAGGGACCTTTAGCTGCCCTTGAAATGGATTGTTTTAATATATGTACACTAAATACAAGGTTTTATTGTGATTTTTGATTATTTGGTTTTGTTAAATAACTATTTGAGAAATTCTGATATCATCTGTCAAAATGCCATGAGGTTTTTGGTCAAAGCTAAGAAGTTTTTGAAATTTCAAATAGGCACATATTTCTTTAGTGTCATGTCATTTAAATAATAGCTCATGTAAAATTCTGAATGTTTTATGTGTTTTTATTTCCTAGGAGAGTTTTGATCACTATTAATATTTGGGCCAGAGGATTAGATGTACAGCAAGTTTCTCTGGTAATAAATTATGATATGCCCACTAAAAAAGAATTTTATATACACAGGTAAATGCTATTTGATATTTTAATTCAGTATCTAAATTTATAACATTAAGTGTTACATAATAAGACTCCTCTTTTTTTGGGGGGGGGGCTTCTGTAGGTTGTGTGCAAAATAAAAGTATACCCAAACTGAATTTCATTACAAAACTGCTTTTATTCTTATAATGAATATGACCTTTTATAGCATATTTGCATTGCCACATGTGTAGCATTGTCATGTGTATGATTTTGATTTAAAGCCAAATACTTATAATAAAAAAATTGAGAAAAGCTATACAAATTAATGATGCATAAAAATCTTATAATATTTTTTCTCGTGTACAGAAACAATTAAACATTTGTTTTCTTTGGAAAAATTAAAAATGGCTGAGCTAGTTCAAGCTGACAATCTGCTGATTTACATAAAATTCATCACTTCAGCCAGCAATCAAGCTAGATAGAACTAGTCTAAAAACTTGAATGTGTTTGTTGCATGTGTGTATGCTTACTTGATTTTCAAGTAGTTCCAACTCCTTCAAAATCTCACAGTTGAGAACTTCTCAGTAGTACACTAATCACAAGAGAAATATTTTTTCTTTTGGATTGCCTCTTGTCATAATATTAAAATATGTAGACCAGTGGTATTCAAACTTTGTAGCAGTTTATAACCACATAAAAAATTTAAACAGGCTCAAAATACAATTTTGCAAGCCCAACCAGTAGTTATGTTCCATCAGTTCAGAATTTTTAGCATTTTTATGTATCTTCAGTATCACTAATGTATGCTGTAATATTTATTTACATTTCTAACTCATGTATATTTTAAATATTTATTCTTCTCTCGAATTTTATCTTGCAGGATAGGGCGATCTGGTCGATTTGGACGTAAAGGTGTTGCGATAACTTTTGTTAAAAATGATGAGAAAAGTAATATACTTGCTATTGAGAAACACTATTCAACAAAAATCAGAGAAATGCCTGTGGATCGTAAGTAATGATTTTCATATTTATATATAAGAGCAATTCTTAATTGAAATTAGTATTGTTTTAGCCTAGAAATGTAAATTTCATCCCTTTAATAAAAGCTTTTTTAAAATGCTTTCCAGTTTTTCATTAAAATATTCAGTCAGAAAAGAGCTAAATGACTTTTGATTTTGATCACCTGTAATAATTTAGACATTTTTAAAAAATTCTTTCAGATAAGATTTTTTTAAAAATGTATTCTTCGAAATAAGTGAAAATTAATGTGGAAAGCACACTGTCAAACAATGAATGTTTAGGCAAATTATTGCATACAATAAGCCATGCACACCAAGAAATGCTTAATGCAATTTTGCATGTACACATTATTTTAGTTCTTTACATGTAATTTGTCCAGTTATTATAGAATTATCAACAATTTAAAAGTGGAGAGTTAAGCCTAATAAACTGCCATTTGTTTACATTATAAACTGAGTAGAATAGTGAATTAAGTCAGTTTTTGCACCTTCTATGTCTTTTTGCTAAACGGGACCAAAAGACCAAATTTTGTGCACCGAAAAATCTGCCTTACTGTCTGCAGGCCGAATTGCATATTTTTTGCATAGAAACTCTAATTTTAATTGTAAAAATAAATTTTTATAACTGTTTTGGTTATGGCATTTGGTGCTTTATGTTTTTCTGTATTATTCCTAATAAAGGTAATATGTCTTTTTGCTTTGCTGATGAGTTTTTACATATTTTTGCTTTGGTGATGAGTTTATGTATATTTTCTTTGCTGCGACATGGTAACTGAATTAATTGAATGAGAAATATATCTCTAATGAAATTTAAGGAAATAAGTTTAAATGAAATGCAGCAAAAATATTTAACATAGTAGAACATATACTGAAGTCATGTGGTGTTCACATCAGATTTCTAGTTTAATAAAAGTGTTCTGAGCTGAATATTGCATAAATTTTATTCTGTATGTAATATGTAAATTAGTAATTTTTAAAAGTATTTCAAATTCATTATTTTTAATTAAAGACCTGCTTAAAATATACAGTCAAAAGTCTTTAATCCGGACTCGTTGGGACTTCGGCAATTCCGGATTATCGGTTTTTCCGGATTATAGATCATCAGTTTAAATCTGGTAAGATGGCATGCAGAAATTATAAAATTAAAAATATGAAACCGTAATTTATGAAATAAAGAGCAATTATGATCTAAAGGGTATCAAAATTTACAAAAAAAAAGCTTAATATTTATTTGTTTATTTTATTAAACATTTCTTTCAACGCGCGCATGCGTAAAGCATACATTACGCATAGTCGAAATTTAAAAATTGCAACCAGAAAACTATTTGATGTGTATTCGTGATATTTATAATGACAAGGAATTTGATTTAAATCATATCAAAGACGGAATACATCGAGATGAAACACTACATTTAGTAAGGAATTATAAGCCGAATAAAAAAATATATCTGCCCGCAAAGATAAGGATAGTGCTGACAAATCAACTTCTAGTTCATTGTGTGCCGTGACCCCCCCCATAGCAGCGTGAAATTGATAAACAGATTTCGGAGTGGTTAGATAAACAATAGATATGCCTTTTTCCATTTTTTGCAGCAATTCCACTTTTTGTTTGATGGTCATCGAAACATGTTTTGCTTTATAGTAGATTCTGTGGCAGCTCCAGAATCGAAAATTCTTTTTAACATAATTGAAAGTTCAAGCTGACTTTTGTAAAACTGCTCTAACAGTCTGCAAAAAATTATAAGCCGGATCCAGTTAGAAGATTAAGGAACAACACAATCTCCAACATTAACTGAAATGGATAATTAGATAATTTTAGCTTAGCTTATACTGTCCATTGTACATTCGTAAAGGTATTATGCGCATTTCTGCGCATGCGTAACGGCATTATGCATTTACGCATGCACAGAAAGTTGGTAGCTTTGAGGTCCGGATTATAGATCATTTTATGGGATTATGGGTGTCCGGATTAACGACTTTTGACTGTAGTAGCTATCTAACCCAAAGTATTCCTCAAGTGGAGAAATATTAGATGCATTTGCAATTATCACACACTTAATCTGGCAACAGTTAAAAGATAACACAACTCGAAAAATAACCCATGTTATAATTAACATGAAAGTACTACACTCGTGTGCAAAATTAACAGACTTGGCAAATTATATGTATTTTTATGAATTATGTTAATATTCAGAGTTGAAAGCATAAGTGTGTGTATGTGTTTGCAGAGCTGTGATTGTGGAGGGGATACAAGTTCACAAGGGGGTTTTGGCAGTTTTTGCACTTGTATTCCTTCATGACATTCACTGTGTTTCTTGCAAAAGTTGGATAACTTTTATAAGGTATGAGGTAAAATGAGTAGCCATGAATGTATGGATGACTAATGAGAAGAAGAATTATGCATATATTGGAGGCAAGTCAGTTCACAAATGCAGGTGGCTACAGAGCTCAATGTAATGCCCGCATTGTCTGCGATTTGTGGAAACAACTTCACAACACTGATCCATATTGAGAAGACCTAGGCAAAATGGACCAAAATCCAAACTCGTGAACAAGGATTGTTATTTGACACTTTCAGTGTGGTAACACAGAACTGCTACCAATTCACATCTATTATGTGAGCTGTATGCTGCCACTCAAATCAGTTTCACAGTCTACAGTTTCCCAAAGGATTCATGAGACAGGGCTACATGCCAGAAGACCTGCTGATTGTGTCCCACTCACTGCAGCACACGAGAGAGTGCATTTAGCATGGCGCAGACAACATGGCCATTGGACAAGACTTAAAGTCATATCTATTATGTGAGCTGTATGCTTCCACTCAAATCCAAGTTTCACAGTCTACAGTTGCCTAAAGGCATCATGCGATAGAGCTGTATGCCAGAAGACCTGCTGATTGCATTCTGATCACTGCAGCACACAAGATAATGCATTTAGCATGGTGCAGGTAACATTCCATTCAACCGGACTTCTGTGGAGAACTGTGCCTTTTACAGATGAATTGAGTTTCAGCCTGGACACTGATTCTTGGTGTACCTCTATCTGGAGAGAGGATGGAGCACAATACCATCCTTCTCTCATCAGAGAAAAAGAATCATTATGGTAGTATGAGGTGTAATAGTTTGGGCCATCATTATAGCCTCACATCCCTGCATTTGTTTGACAAAGGCTCTCTGACTGCTATGAGGAGAACTCTTAGAGCCCTAGGTTCAATTTTTCAGGGTTTCAGTTTAGGGCCGTTCCCACTGGGGTTTATCTGAGCTAACAAACACAACTGACATAGTCGAAACTAGTTTTTTTCTCATAGGGCAGCAAGTTGAAAAATCTGGACTGCAGACACAGCGAAGCTAGTCGACACATGGAACTGACTGTGTTAGCTCAGATAAACTCCAGTGGGAACGGCCCTTTAAAGGACAACAACACTCATCTGCATAAGACTCAGCTGATTGATGGTTACCTGGAAAATGAGAATGTTGGTTGTATCAGCAGACAGATCTCTTGACTTTAATGCTATACAAGCATGTCTAGGATGCTCTTGAGAGGACAGTTTCATCTTGTCATAACCCTTCGAGAACCATTCTGGAGTTTAAAAAACTGCCTTGAGTAGGATAGACTGCCCCAGGGACTTCTCAGTGGCCAGTATGTCATCACGTTGCACAACCTATCTAGCTGTGAGAGAAGACCGTTACCCATATGCGACTCATTTTCAATTAGTTCAATATCATAGCATAGATTTTGGACATCCCTGCACTATGAGGTTTATTAATGACCATACATAAAATGACTTTCGAATCATAAATCTCTTTCTCTGTTATAAATGCACATTCATACCAGATTTCACTAAAATCTCTCCAATAGACTTTCAGAAATTCCACATAATGTGTAAATTCTCTTAATTTTGCACGGGAGTATATTAGCAATTTAATTTTTATTTTTAATTAAATTTTCCACTTGTATTTTAATAGAGTCAGTGCAAAAGATTAATAGTTGTCGCTTAATTTTTTTAATGTGATTTAGCAATTTATTTTTAACAGATGATTTTAAAAATTTACTTTTTTTTTTAAGAATAGCCACTTGCATGGTCAGTTACTATACACATATATTAAGATAATGATTTAAAGGATTTCTGCTAAAATAAGCTTGTGAATCCAGTTAGTAATTAATAATAATACGAATGAAAACTGCATTTATTGTTTTTAAATCTTTTAATTTATTATTCAATAACAGATTCAATTTAAAGAAAAAAATTATGCTCTGCAGAATGGCATTACACTGGTATGTGGAAGATAAAAATATTTTATCTTTAGCAGTGGCAACATTTTTCTGTTGACTGATAGTTTTCTGATTAAATTTGAAATATGTATATGTTATGCTTTACCTGGAGGCAAAACATTTCATTTAAAGCTCTGAATTTTCTGGTTAAATTTGAAACCTAAATTTCTTATGCTTTGCAGAGTGGCAAGACATTGCTTTTAAGTTATGTCATTAAATTTGTACAAAATATGAACAATTAGTTGAGTATATTAATATTTTTTAAGCTTCTGCAGAATTGTGTTTAATAGACATAGAGCCATAATCCCACTTTTTTTTTATGTGCAAATAAATTCGTATACAGTAAAAACTTGACTATCTGGAACGTTCGGGAAATGCAGTGTTCCAGGTACATGAAAATTCCTGATGATTCTTTGTACAAAAAATGGAATTCATATTAAAAAAGTAAAACAAATTTGAAAATTTTATACTCTAAAATTATAAAAACAATCATCTTATTTGTTACCAACTTGAAAATCAAAAGCATACATTACAAGAAATATAAGATTTCAATAAAGATTATGTCGAACATTTCAGACATAAAAGCTAACATATTTCATAGGCCTTAAACTTGAAAATGAAACATCTGATCTGATTATTTTTTTCCATTGAATGCAAAGTTTGGTGGAAATATGGCTAAACATTATGGCAGAAGTTTAAACAAAGAGATAGTTCTTTATTTAGTTCAATAATAAAGAGATGCAAATTATGAACATAACAATTGAGAGACTTAAATCGCATGTCATAATATGTAGCGTATTCGGAAACTAAGTACCGTTTCATTCTAGCGCCGTCGCAGCTCTGTGGTAGGCGTCCTGCGTGTGCGCACTAGTCTTTCTTGTTCACTGACTTTCAATTGTCGCCATTTTGATTGCTCTATGTTGTGTTTTCAGTTTACTGTGCACATTCAAAATGTTTTGTTCGAAATTGTGTCTGACCGCTTGAATTATCGCAAACTATGTTCCCGATGGGTTCCAAAAATGCTCACTGATGTTCACAAAACAAAGCGACTTGGTAGTGCCCTGACATTTCTCACGCGGTACAGTGATGAGGGAGAAAACTTTTTAAACCAAATTGTGACAGGTAATGAAACTTGGGTGTGTCATTTCACACCAGAATCGAAACAACAATCGATGGAGTGGAGACACACACATTCTCCGAAAAAACAAAAGTTCAAAGTGACAATGTCATCACAAAAAATCACGTGCACTATCTTCTGGGATAGGAAAGGCATTTTGCTTACTGAATTTCTTCCCAGATGTGAAACCATTAATGCGGCACGATATTGCGAGACTTTAACAAAACTAAGGCGTGCCATTCAAAACAAACGAAGAGGAATGCTCAGTAAAGGAATTGTGTTGCTCCATGACAATGCTCGGCCCCATACTGCTGGTGTCACTCAATCGTTAATTCGACAGTTTCATTGGGAGCAGTTCGATCACCCGCCGTACAGCCCGGACTTGGAGCCGTCCGACTTCATGTTCCTGCACATGAAGCGCGAGCTTGGTGGCAAGTGCTTTGGATCTGACGATGACACGAAAAATGCTGTGGAGTCGTGGTTATCGAAACTGGTGGGAAGTTTCTTTGATGATGGTATACAAAAACTGGTCACCCGCTATGACAAGTGTTTGATCATTGGCGGAAACTATGTTGAAAAATAGTTTAAGACATGTATTTTCATGTAAAAATAAAATTGGATTTGAAAAAATTGTTTTACTATATATATATATATTTTCAAAACGGTACTTAGTTTCCGAATACGCCTTGTATTTCATATTACATCGTGATTTTTTATCCGTTTTCAAAGGATTTTTTTTTTAACTGTTTTATCCTTACAGAAGAGAAAAACTTTCTCAGTTAAGTAAGTATTCCTGTTAGTTGAATGCCAGATCATCAGGCTTTTACTATAGTTTGATTTTATGTGAAATCTATACTCATGGCATATGTGTAGTTGTTTTGAAACATGATTTTATCCAGGCTTTTTTACTGACTTTTGTTGTTTGTTGCATTTTTCCTTGTTGCATAAAATGTTGCATTTTTGATTTTATCTTTCATTTCAGTTGATGATCTCATCTAAGAAATGTGGATTTCTGTATCTTTTGGATTAAGGAACTGTATCTTAATCACTTGTGATTAAGACAACGTGAAACTGTGTAGCACTAAAATTATTAGATTTCAGACTATGTATTTATGTATTGTGTTTTTGATAATTCATAATTAAAATTTTTAATTTAGAGTCTTTTAGTCAAAATTCCTTAAATTCTACTTGCACTAACATAAAATTTATAATTTTTTGTTATTAAAATTTGAAAACTTCACACTGTTGAAATTTTTAGACAGTTTTTCTCCATATTGAAAAAATTGACATATATATATATATACACAAAACTTCATTTGTACGAGGGCAATCCCAAAAAAAAAAGGTCTCCTATTTTTTGGGGACGTGGAGAAAGTTTTAATACGGTTGTTGGCAACACTGTTGTGAGTGGTGCCTTCTCCGCTACCACATAAGCACGCAGGTGCTTCGCTCGGATGCTCAGTCTTGGCTTGGCAGCCATTCGAAATGGAGCTCCCGATAAAGGTTACCGCCAAATGCAAAGTGTGCGGAGTTATTCGATTTTTGAATGCAAAAGGCGTTAAACCGGTTGAAATTCACCGCCTATTGACAGAAGTGTATGGACAGTCGTGCATGGATGTCAAAAACGTTCGCAAGTAGTGTAGAGAGTTTACAGCTGGTCGTACTGAAATTCATGACGAAGAAAAGAGCAGGAGGCCATCAATTGCCGACGAGACAATCGCGAAAGTTGAGGAACTCATGCGTAAAGATTGGAGGATCACTCTGGATGCTCTCTGCATTTTGGTTCCTGAGGTTTCCAGAAGCACCATCCACAGGAGTTTAATGAAAAAGTTGCAGTATCGGAAGGTGTGTGCAAGATGGGTGCCACGCATGCTGACAGAAGACCACAAACGGCAACGGGTTGATTCTTCCCGCGAATTTCTTCGCCACTATGGAGACGAAAAGGACAACTTCTTGGACTCAATTGTCAGAGGTGACGAAACCTGGACATTCCACTTTACACCTGAGACAAAACAACAGTGGCGGCATCTATCTTCGCCCAAGCCACGAAAATTCAAGCAAACACAATCTGCCGGTAAAGTCATGGCAACTGTGTTTTGGGACAGGAAGGGGATACTGTTGGTCGACTTTCTGCCTGCTGGGACAACAGTCAACGCTGACAGGTACTGTGAAACACTGAAGAAACTCAAAGGGCAATTTAGAACCGGAGAAGAGGGATGTTGAGCAAGGGTGTAAGCATTCTTCACGACAACGCCCGTCCTCACGTTGCCCGTCAAACCGTCGATCTCCTGCAAAATTTTGGTTGGAACATTATCACACACCCATCCTACAGTCCGGACTTGGCACCCAGCGATTTCCACCTGTTCCCTTAGTTGAAGGAACATTTGTCTGGATGGCGGTTCTGCTCCGATGATGAGGTGAAAGATGAGATCCAACGCTTCCTGAAGGGCATGCCGGCAAGCTGGTATGACATGGGCATTGTAAAACTGCCACAGCGTCTACAAAAATGCATCGACCGAAATGGCGATTATCTTGAAAAATAAAGCATTCTTCAATCTTTAAAGTGATGTAGCAATTATACAAAATTAATGGTTCTTTGTATATCTAAAAATATGGGAGACCTTTTTTTGGGGGGGATTGCCCTCATAATAAGAACTATAAATACAGTTTTGATGTTCAAAATAAATTTTTCTCATATTCATTTATCATAATCAATAGCTCTCTAAAGATTATGAAATAAAATGCTTTTCATTTGTATAAGGGAATAAATATTTTCCTTTTGTTGAATAATTTGAAAGAAGAAAAACGCTAGAGTGTGCTGATTCCTGCATTGTTGTAGAGAGATAATAAAGGTTTGTTTCTGTTAAAGGCAGTGGCCTAAAAGTACACTCTGTACATAGTTCATTAAAATATCGTTAAAAATGTAACAATTTTGTGAATGACTGAACCACCGTCACCTCATCTAGAAACTCATTTCTATATGGTGCAAGCGCCATGAAGTTAGGACTTTGGAAAGCTTTTGTGTTCACGAAGAAAAAATATGGATTAAGTAAACATGGATTGAACTGATCAACTTACGATTTGGATTAAAAATGGAAAGTTCATATTCAAGGGACAGTGGAATTCCAAATTAAGGTAGGAAAATCTTAAATTAATTACATTGTGATTATTTGTGGTAAATTAGCTAATCTTCCATATAACCGGGGTAAGTTAGGGCCAAACTGCTTTGGCCTTCAAAATATGGTGAATTTTTGGCTGCGGTGAGAGCACTAAGATGTGATGTTTAAACATAAACAGAATAGTATCTTTTAAGTTTTGCAGTATTGAAATGCCATTATTTTATGTAAACAGAATAGTAAAATAAGATGATAAAATGCTAGACAAGTAAAACAAAAGTCCATCAGCCTTGCAAGTAAAAACATGGTAAAATTGTTCTATGTAAAAAATCTATGTAATTCACGATAAAATAGTATAATGAATAATAAATTGTATTACACTTTCCTCGAACTCCAAAATTGTCAACCAAGTAAATATGTTCAAATTCACTAATAATGGATGCATCATAAAATCACTAAAATATACAAGTTACTATCGTCCTGGAATTCAACACACTAAACAACTTTCATTCAAAACTTTAAACATTCCACATCTTTCGATTGCCACATGCAAGAAACAAAATTAAATAGTAATAATTAAATGACCTGGAAAGCATTAATTAAATAAAATTAAATGAAAACATTCATAAATTAAAAACTTCACATTATCTGAAATAAACATTCTCTCACCAACAACAGCTTAACCTTGTGCAAATAATAAACAGTAAAACTTTTAAAAAGAAGTATTTCAAAATTAAATTAAAAAGAAAAATCGGCTGGGTACACTAAACTCGCACTCTTACAAGCATTGATATAAAACTCTAAGTTTGCCACAGGAAAACTTAAACATAGAAAATGCCATGGTTCGTGAAACAAATATTTATTTACTGAGATACGCAGAGTTGCATACAGAGAAATACAAGCAAGGAGAGTGAAAACGTTTACAGGGGTTATATATTTAACTTTACAAAAGATCATGATTTAACAAATCATAAGCAAGACACAATAAATAACCAATCAAAAATAACATAAAGAATGGGATTAAGTTTCAGAATAATTCGGACCTGACTGAAAGCAAATGTATGTACCGGATGTGACAGACAGAAAGCTGTACTTCCTTTTAACCAGTAAGAATGCGATTAGAAATATCTCAACACTCCCCCTTAGTCACACATTATACAAAACATAAAAGAATTACACAATTTTTAAACAGCTCAATAATAACAGTTAATAGAATTTTTGTTTTGGACAAAGCCTTAGTTAACATATCTGCAATTTGTAAACCTGATTGTACATATTCAATTCTAACATTATTTTCCTTAACAGTCTTACAAGTGAACTTTAATTTTATATCTATATGTTTCAACCTACCTGAAAAGTTTTCATGAACAATACATTTGATATGTGACTGGTTATCTTCAAAAATATAAACATTTTTAACACTGGAAATTTCATTTACTACATTTTTTATCAATGAAACATATTGAATACCTTTACATAAAGCAATTATTTCAGCTTATGTTGATGAAAGTGCAATACACTTTTGTTTGTTACAGCACCACATAATAGGACAGTTTAAAAACATTATAAGGTAACCAGTAATTGATTTCCTATCTTGAGTATCTCCCCCCCCCCAATCTGCATCTACATACAAACATAAGTTTGCCCTTTCCAAATCACCCTTTTTGTATATCAATTTTAAATTTAAGGTGTTTTTAAAGTACCTAAGAATTCTTTTTAAAGCACACCAGGCAACATCAGTAGGATGCTCCTGCAGTTGGCTTAAGCAATTTACTGCAAATGAAATATCTGGCCTTGTAATATATGCCAAGTAAAGTGAAGATCCAATTAATTTTTTGTATGGGCCATGAAATGCATTTCCTTTCTGAAAATCAGCTGCTGTAGATTTTGGTTCAATGGGAGTTTGGCTGTTTTACAATAAAACATTTTAAATTTATCAAGTAATTTTTCAATATATGTTTTCTGATCTAAATATAAACAACCAGACTCAAATTTCAGTCTAATGCCTAAAAATTCTGAGACTCTTTCAGATTTTGACATTTGAAATTCATTAGATAACAATGATATTATATTTGTTTCTTTTGCATCCGAACCTGCAATTAATAAGTCATCTACATAAAGAGCCATAATTACTTTCTTACAATTTAGATTTCTGATAAAAATAGATGATTCAGAGTCCAATTGCTTAAAATTTAATTTAATAACAAAATTAAGAAATTTCTGATACCTTTGTCAAGGAGACTGTTTAAGACCATATAAACTTTTTAAGTTTACATTTCTTACCACTCGTATCATCATATCCTTTTGGCTGGTCCATGTAGATAATTTCATCTAACTTACTGTTCAAGAAAGCTGTCTTCACATCTAAAGTAAAAGTTTGCAAACCTTCATTATTAATAATTACCAGGATTAAACATAAAGAGCACATACTAATCACTGGGGAAAACATGTCTGTATAATCTATGCCTTCCTTTTGCATAACCGCACGAGCAACAAGCCTGGCTTTGTAAGTTCCATTTTGTTTTTTACGTAGAACCCATTAGCAGGAAATGGATCTTTTATCAGGGGGTAAACTTCGTAGGTCCCAGATGTCATGATCTTCCATAGATTTCATTTCCTCGTCCATAGCTCTTTTCCATAGTTCTTGTTCTACTTGTAGTAGATTTACAATATCTTCAAATGTCACAGTGTCTTGTTGTGCAAACATTACTTGGTAAAACTCAGGATTAGGATACCTAACTGGCTGTTTCTTCTGTCTTGAAGATTTCCTTCGTTCTTCCTTCTTATTTGCATTTAATTCGCTGTTGTCAGTGTCTGAAATTGATTTGTCTTCATTGTTGTTTTCACTCAAATCAAAACTATCGAAAGGGTTATCCAAATTAAACTTCCCTAACTCGGAGGCCTGTGCATAGTGTTGTATGGGTCATAATGTGATGAAATTTTAAAAACAGACACTTCAGATCATGCGTTCGAGATTTATTTAAAAAAAAATTAGTACAAGAAGTTGCCGATAGGTGGTGCTGCAGAACAACAAGACATTCTACAGATGTTCTATATGTGTGCCGTGGTTCTCCACAACTCTTTCCATTCGCAAAGCAGTAAGTCCACATTAATTCCACGAACATGTTGAATAATTGCGTCTTTCAGATGTGCCAAGGTTGCTGGGTGTTCTCTGTAGACCCGATCCTTTAAGAATCCCCATAACCAAAAGTCGCATGACGTGAGATCAGGCGAGTGGGGAGGCCAAGCTGTAGGGAAACAGCGGCTGATCACACGTGCATCGGTAAAAGTTGCCGTAACACCTGTTGAATGCCCCGAAGAATATGGGGAGGTGCACCATCCTGCATAAATATCGTGTCCTGGAGGCGGCCACGTTTTTGCAGTTCAGGGATCACAAACATTGTCAACATGTCCTGATACTGTTTTCCTGTAACAGAGCAGTGTTGGAGTCACCTCTTGAAAAAAATAAGGCCCAATGACGAATGTTGCAGTGAAACCGCACCATACAGTAACCTTTGGAGGGTTCAAGGGCACTTGATGGATTGCGCGCAGGTTTTCCCTTGCCCAAATGCAGCAGTTGTGTGTATTCACTTGACCATTTAGGTGAAAATGAGCCTCATCCATCCAAAGGATGTTCCACGGCCAAGCAGCATCGACTTCCATTCTGGCAAGGAACTGCAACGCAAATGTTTCCCAAACTACAGGATCCCCGTCGGACTGCTGATGACGACAATGGATTTTGTAAGGAAAATAACAGGATTCGACGCATCACACACCAGATGGTCGTATAGGGCATATCAACAGCACGAGAAACAGTTGGCACACTGACAACACCATGTGACGATTGGTTAGTGGGTCCACTACCGCCAAAGCAACGTCTTCTATGCGTGCTGATTCCACAACCTGTCGTCCTCTACCAGGTAAAATTCCCACCTGTCTCATTCTTTTGAACTTCTTCATCATGTCTCGTAGAGCGTGTGGTGTCATTGGTCCTCGGTGTAAGATCTTCAGCCGACGGAATGCTGTTTTCGCAGCACAGGAGTTCTCGTCATTCTGGTAGAAAAGTTTTATGAAAAGAGCTTTGTCTTTCAAAGTCGCCATTGTGCATCAGCGAGCTGAAAACAACTGCCTGTGCAACTGATTTCCACTTTTGTAGGGCTAGTCTTTTGGATACGTTGCGCAGAAGCTTTATTTCTGAAAATCACGTTGCTGCAATTTGCACATTACTAGTGTTACAGTGCCACCTATCGGCAACTTATTGTACTATTTTTTTGTGTGTGTAATAAATCTCGAGCGCATGATCTGAAGTGTCTGTTTTTAAAATTTCATCACATTATGACCCATACAACACTCTGCACAGGCCTCTGAGTTGGGGAAGTTTAATTTGGATAACCCTATATATATATGATAGTCAAAAGTCGTTAATTAGGACACCCATAATTCGGAATGATCTATAATCCGGACCTCAAAACTAAAAACTTTCTGCGCATGCGCCGCGTTGACACATGCGCATAGGCGTTTGCGCGTGCGCGTAAGACCTTTTACGACTGCGCATATGAGTGTGCGCAAGTGCAGAATACGTTTTCGCGTGCGCGTTTTAGTATAATGGACGTATAAGCTAAAATTATCTAATTATCTATTTCAGTTAATGTTGATGATTGCGTTGTTCCTTAATTTTCGAATTGGATCCGGCTTATTATTTTTTGCAGACTGTAAGAGCAATTTTATAAAAGTAAGCTTAAACTTTCGATTATATCAAATAGAATTTCCGATATATATTTGTTAATATGTAAAGGATCTAAAGCGAAAGTATGTTTTGAAATCCGAAATCTGTTTATCAATTTCACGCTGCTCGGCGGGGGGGAGGGGGAACGCCGCGACGTAATGAATTGGAAGTTGATCTGTCAACACTATCCTTACCTTCAGCGCAGATGTTTTTATTTTATTTGGCTTATAATTTCTTTACCAAATGTAGTATTTCATCTCGATATGCTCCGTTTTTGATATGATTTAAAACAAGTTCCTCGTCATTATAATTCGCTTCCGATAGCGAAGAAAAGTGACAGAGGTTATTGAAAACGAAAAAATTTCGATTGACAAATTAGTCGGTGTTCTCGATACAGCAATTATAGGACTTGAACAGCGGAACTTTGTAACTGAACAAGAAATTATGTCTGTTTAATAGAATTAAAGAGAAAGTATTATCACATGAAACGAAGCAAAACTTAAACAACTTACATTGAAAGAAATGTTTAATAAAGTAAACAAATAAATTTACCTCAAGTATCATTGCTCTTTTTCCAGTATAGTTCTATTTGCTCGTTCAGCAACACCACTTAGAAAAGGTGTATAGGGAGGTGCAGGATCTATTTTTACACCTGCTCTTTTAGCAACATCATGCAATTCTCCACTGACATATTCTTTGGCATTGTCACAGCGTAGTTTTGTAACAGTTGGATTCAATTTAAAGAATAGTTTAAGTTCATCAACAATATCACTTTTTCTTTTGAGCAGTCTTATTTCCATAAATCACGAGTAGTCATCAATTATAGTCATGAAATACCTTTTTCCATGGAGTGTTTGAGGTTCTATTGGACTACATATGTCAGTGTGTATAGTTATAAGCGGTTTGGATTCTTTTATGCGAGGACCCTTTCCTATAGGCAAAGCACTTTGTTTGGCACGAACACATACTTCACAAAAGGATTCTTTTGCAGGAAGATTCATTAGTTTTAATTTTTGATCACAGCAGTGTCCTAATCTTCTGTGCCATAAATCATCATTCTTTACTGCTAAAGCTGTAAATAGGTTTGGTGAAAAATCACTAAAATATTGTGCGCATTTGTCCAAATATCCAAATCGAAAACGCTTGTTTTTGTTTTCAATGTAAACTATTTCATTTTTAAAAATTATGCTCAAACCTGCTGCTTCAATATTTTTGACAGAAATTGTTTGTCCGTTTAATTTTGGAATGTAAAGAACATCTTTTAACATTATTTCAACACCATTCTTAGTTTTACCGCAAATATCACCAATTCCTTCCACTTCTAAAACCTCCGACTTGGACGCACACTTAACAGTTCCAGTCTTAGGCTTAATTGAGGTAAACCATTCCTTGTGAGAAGACATGAAAAGTTGCACCAGAATCAATAATAAATTGATCATGCACAAGATTTCCAGCCATAAAAGATATTGCAGGGGATGCATACTTATTACTATTTGAATTTGTCTGCTTTTTAGAATTATCAAAACATTCACTTTTGAAATGACCAGTTTTCCCACAGTTATGACAGATGCAGTTCTTTTTTCTACAAAATTTAACAGAATGTCCTTTTCTTTTACAATAAGTACAAAACAATTCTTTACGAGCACTAATAAAAACAGAGTTGTCCGTATTTGGTTTAGAATACTTATTTTCACTTTTATAATCAAACATAAGAGATTCACAATCAATGAGTCTGCTTGTAACAAAATCCAAACTCAAATTATCACTTGGTTGATTTTCTAGTCATGCCTTAACATTTTCACATTCCTTTGGCAAAGACATTAAAATGTAAATAATAACATCAAAGTCACTTACTTCAGATCCAGAGACGCGTAAACTACTCACAAAGTTCATTATGCTGTCTCATTGACACATCTTTGGATTTGTATTGACGTTGTAGACCTTGTAGCTAGATGTTCACGCATTAAAATTTGACTCACTGCTCCTTTTGCGCTATACGTAGCTTGTAGTTTTTCCCGTATTTTACATGCCGTGTCTTCACGTTGAAGAGAAGCAATAACATTATCACTTAGAAGTGCAAGTATTAAGGCATAAGCCTTTTTTGATTTCAAAACATCTGCAACTCTGCAATTGCTTCTGTTTCCAAAAATGTGAGGTACGCTTAACTACAAAAGTATAGATAACCTTACATAGAAAAATAGCAATCTTAATTGAGATAGGCATTTAACATTAAGAATAAGATTTACTAAGGAGAAGTAATATAAATACATAATAATGGCTTAAGGAAGCGTATAGTCCACACACAGATCGGCGTTACATATCACGTGGAAGGCACAAGACGAGTTGTTTCACAGACACACACACACAGACTGAAGTCGTACTAGAGCTGGAGCAAACCACACGTATTCGTTACCGAGTAACGGGTACATTGGTTGACTCGAAGTACCGATTCGGTACTCACAAATTCATTTCGTTACTCGCATCTGTCGTACGATGTGGTTTATTCGAGTACGAATGATGTGGTTGCTATTCGAATACGTATGATGCGGTAACTGTTCGAATACGAATGATATATTTGCTAACAATACCCGTGTGCCACATTTTTCATTGATGATTTCAAATTTTTTTGGTTAACTCATCGGGCAAACTCTTGTTTACATTATGTGTTTTAGTTGAAATATTGTTTAGTTGTTGATATTTAAGAAAATTATCAATTTTGATAGCGTGAAGCATTATTTTGTATTTGCTTTTTACATTTAGATTTATAGTGCATATTATGTTTGTAACTTGAAAATTTAGATGATTATTTATTTTTTTTCTTGAGCGTGCCATAGTGAGATTTTATTGATTTGAAATATTTATATACTGCACTTAGGTATTGTTTAAATAAGAATATGAAGGTTTAATATAAGTTCTTTACTTCTTTGTACGAAATAAAAAGGAAGTAAGTATTGTAATAGAGAAAAATTTTTGGGTATCATATTTCAACGGAAATATCCATTTTTGACAATTACAGAATCCATGTGAATTATTTTTTTGGGTGACGTCTGTACATAAAAACACACTTTTTTTTTTTTTTTTTTTTTCCAGAAACGGATTGTTAAATGTAATCCCATTTACTCTAAGCTGATACTTATGAATAATGATTATGACTCTAAGTTGATTCCTGAAAGGGATTTTTTCGTGATGTGTAAGTGTGTATATATGCATTTCGCATAACTCAAAAACGATTAGTTCTAAAACGTCGAAATTTTGTATATGGGCCCGTTATAACATCTAGATGTGCACCTCCCTTTTTATTGCAATCGGTAATAGTACAAAACGTAAATATGTATATTTTAAATAAATTATAATTAAATGTAAAGTACATAGTACATATATATATATCCTTATAATTAAATGTAAAGTACACACATATATATATAAATATAAAATAAAAGCCAAGTAAGGCGAAAATAAAAGCCTTGGCTTTTATTTTATTTATTTATCACTAAGTAAGTTACTTGACTTTTATTTTCACAATCGTTGGTTGTAGTCAGGACTTAATTTTTAAAATTAGAAGTGCTGGAGCTCTATGGAAGGCCATCAGGAAAGATGAATAAATAAATAAAAATAAAAAATAAATAAAATAATTAGCAACTACAATAATAAATTATTATTATTATAATTCAATAAAAATGTAAAGACAAATGAAAATTTAATTAATTCTTAAATTAATGATGAAAAACTAAGTAATGAAATAAAATACAAGACATCATCTGGTTTGGGGGCTGTGGCTGAAATTGCAATTTAAGAACTAAGCCAAGCATTAGCTAAATTTAGGCGCTTGAGGAGCAAATAATGTACTGTTTACCAGAGTATAGATAGAAATTTGGTTATGTAGCCCCTACTAAAAATGCCCCGTACAAACCCATAAAAATTTTCGTAGGCCAAATCCCCGTAAAAACCCACAGACAAAAACCTGTACAACTGTACGGGTACCTGTAGGCCAAATCCCCGTAAAAACCCATAGAAAGAAACCCATACGGTTGTACGGGTACCCGTAAAAACCCATAAAAAGAAACCCGTACGGTTGTACGGGTATCCATAGGCCAAATACCCATAAAAACCCATAGAAAGAAACCTGCACGGCTGTACGGGTACCTGTAGGCCAAATACCTGTAAACAGAAACTCATACGACTGTACGGATACGAGTAGGCCAAATCTCTGTAGAAACCTGTAGAACTGTTAACTTTTTATATAATTCTGAAAATAAAATGAATAGAAAGATAATAACCAAAGTCATGATTCACAACCATCGAATGATATATGTACATTGTATACAGTCAAAAGTCGTTAATTCGGACACCCATAATTCGAAATGATCTATAATCCGGACCTCAAAACTAAAACTTTCTGCGCATGCTTCGCGTTGACACATGCGCATAGGCGTTTACGCGTGCGCGTAAGACCTCTTACGACTGCGCATTTGCGTGTGCGCAAGCGCAGAATACGTTTTCACGTGCGCCTTTTATGTATAACGGACGGTGTAAGCTAAAATTATCTATTTCAGTTAATGTTGATGATTGCGTTGTTCCTTAAACTTCGAATTGGATCCGGATTATTATTTTTTGCAGACTGTAAGAGCAATACTATAAAAGTAAACTTGAACTTTCGATTATGTCAAATAGAATTTCCGATTCTGGAGCTCCTAAAGGATCGTACAAAACGAAAGTATGTTTCGATGTCCATCAAACAAAAAGTGGAATTGCTGCAAAAAATGGATAAAGACATGAAGAATGTGACAGAGAGGTTAGTGAAAACGAAAAAATTTCGATTGACAAGTTAGTCGGTATTCTCGGCACAGCAATTAACGGGACTTGAACAGCGGAACTTTGTAAGTGAACAAAAAATTATGTCTGTTTATAAAATTAAAGAGAAAGTATTATCACATAAAACGAAACAACTTACATTGAAAGAAATCTTTAATAAAGTAAACAAATAAGTATTAAGCTTTTTTTGTAAATTCTGATACCCTTTAGATCATAATTGTTCTTTATTTCATAAATTACGGTTTCATATTTTTAATTTTAGAATTTCTGCATGCCATCTTACGCGATTTTAACTGATGATCTATAATCCGGAAAATCGATAATCCGGAATCGCCGAAGTCCCGACTAGTCCGGATTAACGACTTTTGACTGTATATATGAATAATTTATTACACAAGGTTTTTCATATATCATCTCAAAGGAACATAAATTTAATTAAAGCGATGCATTATTGGAATAAGTTTGAGTCAGTGTTTTAGGTGTAAGTTATTTAGATTTCTATTGTAGAAAGAATGCTTTAGAAAATGTATAGAAATATTATTTTGAACCATAAAAATTCTAAATAGTAAAATTTAAAGTACTGAAAAGGTAGCTATTGTTTTTGACAGTAGATTACAAAAATACCTCATGCTGAGCATTTTCTGAAATTACAATGGCAAATGAAATTTATATAGTGCAGTATTTAGCAATAATAACCTTTTGTAAACAAATGTAGCTATATTCGCTTAATTGTAATGACAGTAATTTTAACTGGCTGTACAGAAGATTTATTTTTATGGGTTTTCATCCGCAGAGAACAACCGGATTCTCTGTGGAAGTGCTTCCGAAAATAATGTTTAATTATTACTCTAACTATATTTGAAAGCAATGCTATAACAGTGTCCTTATAAGACTCATGATCCGAAAAGCTTTGGTTTTAATTGTCTCGTAAAATCTTTCAATTACTTCTGCAAAATTCATACCCACGTAAAAATTACTACACCGAAGTCAATTGATTATACAGCAAAACGTTCCTAAAACAATCAACTCCACAATTCGAGATAATGCCAGTTTCCTGTAGCCTGACAAAACTATGAATGATTTTTTAAGTCCTGTTATTTAATTATTGTCCTGACAAGTGTGCCATTATCAGAGGTGGTCATTTAAGAAAATAACCACTATATGAGGTTTCAACTTAATGTAATTTTTTTCAAATAAATAATTCACTTTTTATACTCCCAAGACTAGTACATGTAATATTACATAAATCTTATTCACAAATCTATTTCTATTTCAAAAGCAATTTATGAAAAACACATTTGAAATTTTCTTCATCAAACTAATAATAATGAAAATTAAAGTATGCATAAAAATGATTATATGTGTTTTAACAAAATAGCACAAAAATTTAATGTAAAAATGTAATTCTAGTCTCATACTTGTAAAGAAAAATAGACCAAAAAGAAAAAACAATGTAAGCTACTATGATCATCTAAATTTTCACATAATTTTAGTAGTGGAAAAAAGATTCCTTAAGCTTATATGTCTTGTCTATATCCCCATTCAATAGGTAATAAACACATTAAATATTTCAATGTTTATTTCATTAATAAAACTTACCTTTTTTGCTCGCGAAATATAATTAGTACATTTTTTAAAACATAAAAAAACATTCTTTTTGCTCGGCCACATCACATTAGTCGAAAAATTGAAAATTGAATCATGCAAGGTCATTTTTAAGTAAGGTATGCTCAAATTTATTAGTACATAATATTCAAATGATAAAGCAATCTACATGAACAAGCTTTAAAAAAGTATTTCTAAACTGTAATCAAAAAAAAAAAAAAAAAAAAAAACTTTTTTCCAAAATACAGTTTCAGTAGAAAGCAAAAACTATATTTCTGGATCTGTACACTGAACCAAATGATCAAGTCTGAAATTATTACTTTTCAGTCTTTAAGCACATTGTTTTTCAGGTTAAAAGTAAAGATGGAAAATCAATTTCACGCACAGAAATTCCATTTCACAACTAGTCAGTTATCAGCAACGTTCTCTCAAACATTAGACACGATTACACGTGCATGGCTTTAGTTGTATATTCATAGTGTGTGCTGGTATTTTATTATTTATTACTAATGTCTAAACAGTAAAACATAGTAAAATTTGTAATACAATAAATAATATATTGCATTACTACAACCACGAAGAAAATAACACCACCATCGCGCAACCAACGATAACCAGAGCGGCGCCATGTCGCTTGTTTGGGAAACTTCTGAGAGTGGGGGAGGGAGGGGAATTTTTTTCTTCACGTCAGCGTTAACAGGGAGAAAAGTTTTCCGATTGTGAATGAACTTGTTCGCGTTAAAGAGATGTTGGTTGATACCGGTGTTTATTTGTAATATCAGAAATGTAAGTGCTTATGTGTGCTATGTGCTTCAGAGAACCAACTCGTGGCAAAAACCACCTCCCTAAGACGACCGCCTCTGAAAGAAACCAGTATTTCTGAAAACATAAGTATATTTTGGTATTGAATATTTCCTCTATAAGGCGACCATTCACAAAGAAAATTCTGCAAGTGTGTCTGGCCGCCTTAGACAGATTCATTCCGTAGATGCAATCTCCCTAAGGCGACCACCTCTAAAAGATAAGCGTATCTCTGAGAACGTGAGTATATATTGGTATTGAGCATCACCTCTCTAAGGCGACCACTTGCAAAGATGAATTTTTATTTGCGGCTGGTCGCCTTAGAGAGACCTCGTTGTGTGTGGTGTATATGATTACTGCTATTGTTTCCGAAAAAAATTTAAATCAAATAAATAAGCATATTTATTAAAAACCCTCTCTAAAACGACCACCTGCGTTTCCAGGTTACTCTGATGGTCTTAAAGAGATCATATTTTCATTCTGTTAATTTTATTGTTTACAAGAAGTCTATTAACGTCAGATAAAAAAATAGCATAAACCCATATAAACCAACAGAAGATTTATTATTATATTGATACCAGTAAGAAAACCAGTAAAAGTCAATATAAACCTATACAAACCACTACAAAGTTCTGCCATTGATGTTGGTTGTATGGGTGTCAATTGATACCAGTAAGAAAACCCACAGAGATCAATAGAAACCAGTAAAAGTCAGTAGAGACCATCAAAAATTCTATAGGTACCAGTAGAAAGTTTTACTGGTTTCTATGGGTCATTTTGAAACCAGTAAAAAAAACCCACAGAGACCAACAGAAACCAGTAAAAGTCAATAGAAACCCATAAAAAGTTTTACTGGTTTCTATGGGGCATTTTTAGCAGGCCTATTCTTCTAAAACGACGTTTCGTCGCTGCCTTCCCCCCTCCAATTCCCTTTTTTTCAGTTTCGGATTATTTGGTTACGGCAATGCACACTAGGGCTATTGCCTAAGGAAAGGGATGCCTTCGGAGAGAACTTTTTAAAGGAAACTGGCTCATATGCAAGTTACACATGTGGAAAACCACGAAAACGTCCGTGCAGCCAGCCGTTAGCCGGGAATTGAACCCCGGACCGAACTATTAGTCTTCAGCGACTTTACCGCTCGAGCGCTGGTGGGCTCTTCGCTGTTTGAAAAACAGGTGTTCACTTTACGATAAAGCAAGCACCTGTTTTCTTCAATTAAAACAGGTTAGACGATATGACTCTTACTACTTCATTCTCACTTAGCTTTTGATTTCTAATATTCATTCAATATTTTCTGTAGACATTCTGATTAGAATAATGGATTTCAAACATGTGCAAAAGGTGTGTATCTGAATATAATTAGGTTTTTGTAACATAGGGCCCCTTTTATTAATTTCTAAAGCAATAGAACCACAGTATCGCTGTTTGGAAAGAAAGCAAAAATGTGACAAATGTATAATGAACATTAATATACATGCTTTACTAGAAATTCACCCTTTCGTCATTAACGGATCTAATGAAAGGAATGGGGAGAAGCAGCGAACGAATAACGGACAAATAACGAAATCTAATCTTTAATGCGGTCTCCCAGTTTCTTTAGCCCACCAGCGGCCGAGCGGTAAAGTCGTTGAACACTGGTAGTTCGGTCTGAGGTTCGAATCCCGCGAACGGGCTGGCTGCATTGGTGTTTTCGTGGTTTTCCCCATGTGTAACGTTATACGAGCCAGTTTCCCTTAGAAAGTCCTCCACGAAGGCATCCCTCCCTTTAGGCAGATAGCCCTAGTGTGCTTTACCATAATTAAATACACCAACCAGTTTCTTTATTTGTATTTGAAAAAGTTTTATTGTCATTATGAAAGGTGAAATTTGATATGGATACCACATAACTTTTTAAATTATGCTTATTTTTGCTGCACTTCATTTAAACTTATTTCCTCGAATTATTCTAACTTAATTAAGCGATACCCGAAGGCAAGTTACAAATGGCATTGTAGCCTTGGCTACTAATGTTTAAAATTAATTTATGACTAGGAACAGCATGAATTATAAACAAATAGCTAAGTTATTGCATTTTATTTTCCGGCTATCGAAATGCGACGCTACGAGCAACGTTTTGAAACCAAAACCTAGCAATCATGAATCAGAACTAGAACTCGTTGCCATTCAGCATAAAGAAATGTAAATATAAATATGAACTACTTATTGCCATTCAGCATAAAAAAATATAAATATGAATATTAACAAAATATTAAAGTTAATTTTATAAAATAATTAAACACATGAACAAATATATGAAATAAAAAATAATTATTTCTCATGCAATAACTGGGCCACTACACTACTCCCCCACCATTAACTAAGTTACGTTAGGAAGATGGAGAAATAGGTAGTTACTAGTATTGCAGTGTTAACCACTATCAAAATAATTTAGTCAGTCCTTGAACCTAACAGGTAAACGTATAGTTCTGCCTGTGCGAGATGTTTTTGATTCACATCCGAATTTGAGTCCGGTCTCTGCAAATTAGTGTAGTCAGGTTGTATGAACTGAGAATTTTCCTCAGCTAAAATATATGCTGGTTTCAAGCGATCCAGGGATACATTAACATGTTTTCCTTTTATGCTAATAGTAAAATATTTGTCCTTGCGATCAATAACAGGAAATGGTCCTTCATAAGGAGGTTCCAGAGGTTTTTTTACCCGATCTATTCGCTGAAACACATGAGAACAAGTTTTTAAGTTCATTTGCGGTTTTGCAGCTGAAGATGGTGGTTCGGTAAAACCATCGAAACTAGTCCTGTGAAAATTTTGTAAACATAACGCTGATTTTTGTTGTTTGACTTCTGAATTAAGTTTTTAAGTCTTTATGTACAAATATCTGTTCAGATGAATTTTTACGAATTAGTCTCGGTCCAACAACTTCCATCTGTTTCTGGAGTTTATTAGCAAAAGTCTCCGATGCTGTCTGGATACTTGGTTCGCTGAAAAACTCTCCAGGAAGTCTGAGACTCTGGCCATAAACTACTTGCGCAATAGAATGATTTGTGTCTTCTTGAATAGCAGTACGCAAACCCAAAAGTACTGTTGGTAACGTGTCCGTCCAAGATATGTTGGTGTGGGCTTTTGATGCTGTTTTTAATGTTCGATGAAGGCGCTCAACTTTGCCATTAGACGAGGGGTGGTAGGCAGTAGTGTGTTGTAAATTGATGCCACGGATTTTGGACAAAGCTCGTAATGTATCACTTTTAAATTGGGATCCACGATCACTAATGAGTTTACTTGGCGTTCCGAAACGCGCAATCCAGTTGCTATAAAAGGCTCTTGCGACGTTCTCAGCGGAAATATTTTCTAAAGGAATTGCTTCCATCCAATTCGAAAATCTATCTATGTAAGTAAGACAGTAATTATTCCCTTTAGATGGTGGAAGTGGTCCTATGAGATCGATATGGATGACAGAAAATCTTCCTGGTGGTACTTCAAACTCACCTAATTTTGTTTTGGTATGCCGACTGATTTTAGCTTTTTGGCAAGGAATGCAGGTTCTTGTCCACAACTGTACATCTTTTCTTATGTTAGGCCAAATGAATTTTGATGTCATTAATTTCATAGTCGATTTTATTCCTGGATGTAATAAACCATGAATTCGTTGAAAGACGTGTTTTCTGAGAGCCTGAGGAATATATGGCCGAATATGTTTAGTTGATGTATCACACCACAAATATTTCCCCGAAGGTAGAGAACATTGCTTGAAATTCAAGGAAGTAGTGGTTTGCAAACTCTTTAGTTCTTCATCTTGAGTTTGTTCATCAGCTATTTTATCATAATCTATCGATGAAATTTCATTAACTCTAGATAATGTATCCGCCACGATATTATTCTCACCTTTTACATATTTGATATCAGTCGAAAACTGGGAGATGTATTGAAGTTGGCGAGCCTGTCTAGGTGCTGCTTTGTCAAGTTTTTGACGAAAGGCGAATATTAAGGGCTTGTGATCTGTATAAATTGTAAATACTCTTCCTTCTAGATAATGCTTAAAGTGTCTAACTGAAAGATATATGCTTAATAGTTCTCTATCATAGGTGCTATATTTTTGCTGAGTATCACTTAATTCTTTAGAAAAAAATGCTATTGGCTTCCACGAGGAGTTTTCATATTGTTGCAACACTGAGCCAATCGCTGTATCTGAAGCATCTGTAAATAACGCCAGATGTAGTTCAGAATTGGGAAAAGACAACAGTGCCGTGTTCACCAGGTCATTCTTGCACGTTTCAAACTGTTTTTCAGCTTCTTCAGTCCATTCGATTTTACGTTTGTCCTTCTTTTTAGCTCGAGATACGCATGCAACAATGCTTGATTCTTCGCTGCATCCTTTATATAACGGGCCCACCAGCGGCCGAGCGGTAAAGACGCTGAACACTGGTAGTTCGGTCTGAGGTTCGAATCCCGCGAACGGGCTGGCTGCATGGGCGTTTTCATGGTTTTCCCCATGTGTAACGTGTATACGAGCCAGTTTCCCTTAGAAAGTCCTCCACGAAAGGCATCCCTCCCTTTAGGCAGATAGCCCTCGTGTGCTTTGCCATAATTAAATACACCACACCACACCTTTATATAACGACGATAAAAGTTAAGTATTCCAAGAAAAGTTCTAAGTTCAAGAATTGTTTCTGGTCGTTTGTAGTTAGTAATAGCTTGAACTCTTTCTGGCAAAGGACGGGAACCCTTAGGTGTAATTAGGTAGCCTAGAAACTCGATTTGTGGAACAGCAAATACAGATTTTGAAACGTTAATTCTTAACCCAAATGTATGTAATTTTTCGAAAACTAATTTAAGGTGATTTTCGTGTTCTTCATGGGTACTGGATGCAATGAGTATATCGTCTAAATAGGGAAAAACGAATTCTAATCCTCTAAAGACTTCATGAATAAATCTTTGGAACATTGCAGGAGCATTTTTTAAACCGAAACTCATTACATTAAATTCGTATAAACCGAAAGGAGTGATGATAGCCGTTTTACATTTGTCTTCTTCTGCAATGGGAATTTGAAAATAAGCTTTGAATAAATCAATTTTAGAAAAAATATTTGTACCTCTTAAAATATGATGAAAATCTTCAATGCGAGGAATTGGGTATCGATCATGTATCGTCTGCGCATTCAATTGTCGGTAGTCTCCGCAAGGACGATATGAACCATCCTTTTTCGGAACAAGGTGCAAGGGGCTTGACCACTGGGAGTTTGATGGACGAATTATTCCGTTGTCAAGCATAAATTTAAATTCCTCTTTAGCTATAGCTAAGCGTTTTGGATCGAGCTGTCGTGCCTTTGAATAAACGGGTTGACCATCAGTCGTAATAAAATGCGTAACACCATGTTTAATTTGTGTAGGAAAAAGGTTAGGTTTAGAAATTTCGGGATATTTCGACAGTAAATCGAAAATTTTTATGGATTTATTTAATATGGTTACTGCGTAATCAGTGGAAATAGCAGCGACATCACACTGGACACAAAGCTGTGTTACGCCATCAATTGATTTTTTCTTATTTACATCGAGAAGTAATTTATATTTGTGAAGAAAGTCACCTCCTAAAATACCTTTTGTGACATCAGCAATTATGAATGGAAACTGAAAATCACGACGTAATCCCAAATCAAGAGTTAGCGTGTTTATGCCATAAGTGGAAATATCTGTGCCATTAGCTGCATACAGTTTGTATTCAGTTTTACATTTATTCTGTGAAGTAGCAGGAATTATGCTTACGTCAGCTCCGCTATCAATAAGAAAGTGCAAATTTGATCTTCGGTCACGAACGAATAAACGAAATTTGCGACAATCCTTCATATTTTCTGCAGCAGCGTTTGCGCTGAACCTACTGCAGATTCGAGTTTTCCTGGTTTTGGGAATCGTTTTTTACCCAAGCACACGGAGGTTGGCATTTCTCTGGAATGCATTTTGCTCCAAAACGAAAGTGATAAAAACAAAATTTGCCAGTAGGGTCATATCGTTTACGAGATCGTGAACGGGAATTACGTAAATCCGAGTCCCTGCGTCTTGAGCGAATGGTTATTTGATCAATTTTTTGTTTAAGAGAGGTAATTCTTTGCAACAAATCATTTGCGGGAACGGAAGGAGCATTAGCACTAAATACTTCTGGTTTCCGATTCATATCACTAATTTTATCTGCCATAGACGCTAACTTGGTTACATCTTCATCACTAACTAATAATATATATTTTTTTGAGTCAGGTAGCTTCTCCAGCCATAAAGTTTTGATTAGATTTTCAGACACATCTGTAGTAGCAACTGATCTCAACTTCTGCAAAAGTTGGCTTGGTTTCATGTCTCCAAGTTCGATACCAGTAATCAAACGTTTAATCCGTACATTTTCACTTTCTTTGAATAAAAGTAATAACCTAATTTTAGCATCCGAATATTTTGTGGCACTATCGTTCGTTACAATGTCCCAATTATTTTCGACGAACTTAGGTTCAAGCTGTAAAACTAAATAATTAAATTTCGTTTCTTCCGAAACTATATTACTAATTTTGAACTGAGATTCAACTTGAAAAAACCATATTTCCGGTTTATCAGTCCAAAAAGGAGGTATTTTTACACTCACCTTATGAAGCTCCGTGACTGCATCGTATCTTTCATAGCAGTTTCAGAAGAGTCATTTGTTGACATTGCGAAAATTAATCAGGGTCACCACGATGTAGCCTTCGCTACTAATGTTTAAAATTAATTTATGACTAGGAACAGCATGAGTTATAAACAAATAGCTAAGTTATTGCATTTTATTTTCCGGCTGTCGAAATGCGACGCTAACCAAAACCTAGCAATCATGAATCAGAACTAGAACTCGTTGCCATTCAGCATAAAGAAATTTAAATATAAATATGAACTACTTATTGCCATTCAGCATAAAAGAAATATAAATATGAATATTAACAAAATATTAAAGTTAATTTTATAAAATAATTAAACACATGGACAAATATATGAAATAAAAAATAATTATTTCTCATGCAATAACTGAGCCACTACAGCATCAAACACTGCAAATTCTGAAATTAAATTTCCCGGTCAATCTCTGTCTACGGGACTCAAACTTCTTGTATTTTACTTTTTCATAACGAGTATAAAACTTTGCCAGCTACAAATATAGGAACCAGAAGACAACATTAAAAGTTAGATTTCAGCAGGGGTGTTTGTGCTCCGGGGAAACCCCGGAATTCCTGCGATTTTGAACCCGGAAATTCCGGGGATCGTCGTTCAAAAGGAAGTAGGAATTATTTATTTTGATCTGGGTAATTTTGTTTGCTTTGAAAGCAGACAACGCAAGGTTAGTGTGTGTGGTGAAAACTTTTCCTTTCTTTCTCCAAAGGCAGTGATAATGCTTGAAAAGGGGGAAAAAACTTCTTTTTTGTTCTTTCCTAATTGCGAGTTATGACTCATTTCCCGGATTCTCGGACATTCTCTTCTGGATTCTTTTCGGCAAGTAGGCGCTGCAGAAAAAAAAGGGAGAGACTTCGTTCCACCAGATGTGCGATCACGTGACTCTGGGTTCAAAGGTCTTATCTCTCCTGGCGTAGCGCCAATAAGTAGAGAAGGGGGATTTTTCGCCGTATTAGCTATTTGTCATTGATCGCTTCTCAACTTTTTTTTCTCCGCTGTGTAAAATTTTCGTTTCATTTATTGATGCACGTGTAAATTTTTCGTTTCGTTTGTTGAAATATTTTTTTATTTATGTACACAAGAGAATTTCACTATGAAATTTCTCGATATAAATAGTGATATTATACAATTAGAAGAAGGTGTCCGGAATGCATTTAGGTGGAATTGGATTGAACGGAGAGATGGTAATGGGGATACCATCGGCACATGGTGCAAGAAAATAAATGTTGCTGGACAAGCATATTGTGTTTTTTGTAACTCACTGCTGAAGTATGGTGGGGAAGGATTCAAGGCTTTCACAAATCATTCTAAAACTCTGACGCACATAAAATATTCAAAGTGCATTAGACATTCAATGACTTTAAGTAATTATGCTAATTCAAAAAATACTGATGACTTACTGGAGACTGATGCTCGGCCATTGGATATAGTGACAAGAAAAGCACGCCAAGAGGTATTAATAACTTCGTTTATCGCCGAGAATTCTCTTTCTTTCAATGTAGCTCCCAATTTAATTGAACTCTGCAAACAGTTGAGCCGCGATCAGACGGCACTAATCTCGTTGGAAATGTCCAGGACTACTGCATGTTATAAGATGAAATATGGGCTTGCAAAAACTATTAAGGAAAATATCATTAAAACTTTAAAGGAGACTCCATTTTCTCTAAATTTGGATGAAAGTACTATCAATGCTCAAGAAAGTATACTGGCAATATTGGTGCAGTTTTATGACAACAATCAAAATGAAGTTGTAGTTCATCATTTTGCATCTCTAACGATGGAATTTTGCAATTCAGAAGCTGTTTTTAAAGCAGTTGTTAATACTATTGAAGATAATAATATTCCATGGGCAAACTTAATTAGTGTATTAATGGACTCATGCAACACCATGCGTGGAAAAAAAAGGGTGTTGAAACCAGACTACGATCAAACAAAGCACCCCACTTATTAGATATTGATGGTGACACATGTCACACAGCTAATAACTGTGCAAAAAAATTTGCTTCGTGTTTTGATAGATACTTAGAAGATTTGTTTGATGACATCTATTTTGATATGAAAAGCTGCAGTAAAAGAGAAAATTTTTTCAAAATCTGTGAATCCCTTGCCATTTAAAAACTTAAGCCCTTGAAGAGACCAGACCATAGGTGGGTGTACATTTTATGTGTTTTAAAAAGAATCAAAGATCTGTGGGATGCTCTTATTGCATTTTATTCTCACTACTTGGATAAAACAGATAAAGGGAATTATTTTTCTTATGTTGAAACTATATACAATAAAAGAAATATTTCTGCAGCTCAGAAAAAAATTGTTGAAGGGGTGTATTCTTGCTTGCATTCCGAACAACTCACAAAGGATGCTTTAGCTCGGAAAAAAAGAATACTAAATGAGTTATTTGTTATGCAAAACAAAACTTTATTGCATATGGCATTATATTCAGCAGTATTACCAGAGTTCAACACATATTAAATTATTTGAAAGAAAAAAAAATGCTTCATTTAATACATTCCAGTATTTATAAATTGATGGCAAAATTTTTCTCTTTTTTTATGAAGCCAGAAAATATAGAGTGCACATCTTATAATGATTTATTAAAGGTTGATGTCACAAATCCCGAATTCCATCTACCTAGCAAAGTAATATTTACTGGTGCAGAAGCTTCCACTCTCCTGATGAAATTATCAAAAAATCATCCAATAGCAAAAGAATTCCAAATTTCTCTGATGAAAGCTTACACTAATACAGCACAGCATATGAAACAGAAATTATCCCTTAAAAATTCATATCTAATTAGTTTTACAGTATTAGATCCAGAGCTAAGAGGTAAAACCAGTACAATATTAGCTTTTGAAAAATTATCATCTTTTATGTCCCATATTTTTAGTGATAATGAAAAGTCAAAAGTAGAAGCTGAAATAAGGTTATACCAGAGTGATATTGATATCACCAAAGAAATGCTCTACACATCTGATGAAAGTGGAAATCAAGTCAAGTGTACAATTGATAAATATTGGTCTAAAGTTTTTAATTTAAAAGATGATTTCACAAATGATTATAAGTATCCTACATTGGCTAAATTGGTCAAAGCCTGCCTTGGCTGCTTCCATGTCTCATTAGTGGAAAGTGCATTCAACTTAATGGATACACTTGTCACTGACTATAGAACCTCTCTTAAGATTGATTCCCTAGGTGCAGTAAATATGATTTAATGGCTTCTAAAGAAACCTCATGTGAAAAATATGGCTCAAAAAATCCAATGACTGATCCAATTCACAAAGATCTCTTACTGAATATGAACAGAAGTTGGAAAACATATCAAGAGAACTTAAAAACATGTATTTCAGATGAGTCACCCATAAAAGTCTGTGAAAAACCTTCTACATTAGCAGAAAAGCAAACTGCTTCTATCTCTGCATGTGCAGTTCTCGAGGAAATTTCTTCAACTGTAAATGAGGAAAATAAAAGTCAACCTTCCTGCAATTATGAAGTTCACCACAAAAGAAAGACAAGCCCACAAACATCAGAAAATTAAAAAAAGCAGCAGAAATTAGATAATTTTTTTAAAAGAATTAATTCAGGTAATTTAAAATATTTACATAAAATGTAGTAGTTTATATGTTTGAAAATTTATGGTTATTAATTTTGCAAAAAAAGTAATTCATTGAACTTTTATAATTAGGTCATTCAATACTTCATAACTGTAATTTTTCATTTCTCTCCCCCCCCCTTCTCGAAACTCCAAAATGTCGGTAAGTAAGTCCGTAAAAGTTTCAGGGAATTTTTGGGGGTCCCACAAACACCCCTGATTTCATAATTTGTCCAAAATTAATTCTTTATAAAATTTGACATTGACAAAATATGAATATTTTCGTCATTTAAAATACTTCAGTGTTTTTGTTGCACCGTATTTAAACTTACTTCTTCGAGTTATTGACATTAAATTACATTAATTCCGTTATCTATTAGAAAATAATTATAGCAAATCATCTAATTACGACATCTCTAAGAGGTCACTTTCTAAGAAATTTGTATTTTTGAGAACATAAACAAAACAGGTTAGAAATAAACAAAACACGTAGTGAATATCACCTTTTTAAGACCACGACATGTAAAATCCTCTAAAAAGCATGAATGGTTGCATTTAAAGAGGACCCATTACTTTTAATAAAGAATGTAACATTAATGTTAATTATACATGTTTTTGGTGTGTGTGCCAAAATAGTGATACCGTGGTTCTGTTGCTTTAGAAATGTGAGAAATTAAAAAAATGGATACTATGTGTCATAATCGATCTTTTGACACTTTTTCATCTTTTGTCGGTTCGTTTCTATCCACTTATGAATGTTATTAGTCAACTCTATTTGCAGGAAATAAACTGGGACACTTATGCAGGTTTAAGAATAACATGAGCTATATTTTTAAATTTTGTAAATACACATTAACTTTTCACAAAGTTTTGCTTTTATTCACGTTTACATCAAACGCCCAAGTAATACATTGCATCTCTCAGTTCTTAACAAAAAAAAAAAAAAAAAAAAAAAAAAAAGCTAACTCTACTCTCGGAATACAGCCAAACTAATTTTCAAATTTTTTCCCACGAGCATGCCGTTCTTCTCGCATCAAACACGTTTCTTCTTCTCGTTGCCAGATTTTCCCCTCTCCTTTCAGATAAACTGTTTTTTTCACACGAGCATGCCGTCCTTCTCGCATCAAGCACGCTTCTTCTTTTCGTTGCCAGATTTTCTCCTCTCTCCTTTCAGCTATAAGTCGTTGGCTTTCTGTTAGCTATAAGTCTGTTCTTCCGGCAGGTTTGGTCGGTAGCATAGAGTATGTGCATGACACGCCCCTGCCAAGAATGAAATTTGCCCTTTCTTTGGGACGTATTTCATTAATCAATATCGAAGCAAATTTTCTGTACATTACTTTTACATAATACCAACCTCATACAGTATTAAATAAAACAAAACAGAACAAGCAATAAATTATTACAATCATACAAATAAACAAAGAAAAAGAAAAAACAATCAAATTATATTAATCATATCATATTTGATCCAGACGTGAGAGTGCATCTGCACTTTGGTGCTTGATCCCTGGCCTATGACTAATCCGTAAGTTCCATTTCTGCAATGCCAGAGCCCACCTCGTCAATTTGGGAATTCGAGGAGTAGTTTCATTCAAATATCTGAGAGGGTTGTGATCCTTTATAATTTCTACCTGAGCCCCATAGATCCATTTATCAAATTTATTCAGGCCGAATAAGACTGCCCAAGCTTCCTTCTCAATGCTTGCGCAATTTTTCTGAGTTTGAGAAAGCTTTTGACTTGCAAATGCAATAGGACAATAGTTACCACTCTCGTCTATCTGGGTTAAACAGCAACCTAGCGCCAAATTGGATGCATCACAATGGATCTGAAATGGCTTTCCTATATTTGGTGTGGCCAGAGATGTCACTTGGCACAAAGTATCCTTTAATTTGTTAAAAGCATTCTGTTCCAACTCCCCCCATAGAACAATATTGGCTTGCCTCTTCTTCGTCAACTCTGTCAATGGTGCCGATATTTCTGCGTAACTGGGAATATAAGATCGATAAAATCCCATTAATCCTAAAACCGATCTCACATCTTTTTTTGTGACTGGCCTGACGAGTTTTCTAATTGCTTTGACCCTTTCTTCATCAGGACCATGCTTGCCTCCTCCAATTATATGCTCCAAATATTTTCTAGCTGCAAAAGTACACTTGTCCAAACGTACAGAAAATCCTAATTTTTCTAAAGTTTCCAGAACCAGAGAAATGAGTTTCAAGTGTTCCTCAAATGTTTTCGAGAAAATCACCACATCATCTATATATGCCTGAGCATAATCACTATGACTCTGCAAAGCACAATTCATTTCCTTCTGGAATGTCCCTGAGGCTCCTGATAAGCCGAAAGGCATTGTTCTCCACTGGTACACTCCATTACATGTTGCAAATGCAGTCAAATGTTTGCTCTTTTCATCCATTCGGATTTGCCAATACCCTTTTCGAAGGTCGATGCTTGTCAGCCAGTTTGCTGCACCCGCTACAAAAATCAATTCCTGCATGTCTTTCATGGGAAATGTTGGAGTTTTCGTTACAGCATTCAATGATCTAAAATCTATACACATTCTAACTGTAGCATCTTTTTTCGCCACACAAACTATAGGATGAGCAATTTCTGACTCAGAAGGTTCAATTAATCCTAATTCTAGCAACTCACGTATCTGCTCATCTACTGCTTTGCGGTATGCCATGGGTATTCCATAGCAGTGTAGTTTTTTCCTAATAGCAGTAGAAATAAGTTCGATTTTGTGTGTACCTACTCGTGCTGGTTGCACTGGACGTGTAAATAATGTTTGATATTTCCTCAGTAGCCCTAAAAGTTTACTCTTTTGGACTGAATCTAAATTAGACATTTCTAATCCTTCCAGAGATTCAGAAAAACTCTTTTCTCCCTTGTTGACAGGTATAGATTCAATTTCCCCAAACTCTTCTTCCCCTCCAAGATAACATTTACCGCTTGGGATCTAACTACATAAGGTCTAATCTTATTCTGATGGACATGTCTTTTGGTCCCATCGGGCATTTGTACTACAAATGAGTGAGAACTTCTCTGTTCCAATATATTTGCAGGACCCTGCCACCTAGCATAAAGCTTGTTATTAGAATCGGGAATCAAGACTATCACCTTATCTCCACCTTAAATGTTTTTATGGTAGACCTTAAATTATGATAGTGTGCTGTCCTCTCTTGTTGAATTTTAGCTGTGAGCTTTGCCTGCTCCGCTGCTTTCTCAAACCTACCCTTTAGATTTTGTATATATGTATAAACAGGAGTTGCATCTAATTGTAAATTTTCATGTTTCACTGTCCATGATGATTTTAATATCGACAAAGGTCCCTGAGGTGTCCTGCCGTACATGAGTTGAAATGGAGCCACCCCAGTTGTTGAGTTGAGTACTTCTCTATAGGCCCACAATACATAAGGAATTTGCAAATGCCACCCTCTACCTTCTTCTCTGATGACATGATGCAACATTCTTTTTAAAGTACCATTAAACCGTTCAACTAATCCATTAGCTTGAGGATATCCAGGGGTCGAAAACTTAGGACTGGCCCCTATTCGTCTCTCAAATTCTTGAGTCAAATTTGCTTTAAAATTTGTTCCATTGTCACATGCAATTACATTTGGAATACCCGTTCTTGAAAAAATATGTAATAACTCCTCACAAGTCGACTTGGCAGAGAGGCTAGTTAGAGGTATTGCTTCTGCCCATCTGGTATGCTGATCAACTAAGCATAATACAGTCAAAAGTCGTTAATCCGGACTCGTCGGGACTTCGGCGATTCCGGATTATCGATTTTTCCGGATTATAGATCATCAGTTTAAATCTGGTAAAATGGCATGCAGAAATTATAAAATTAAAAATATGAAACCGTAATTTACGAAATAAAGAACAATTATGATCTAAAGGGTATCAAAAGTTACAAAAAAAAGCTTAATATTTATTTGTTTACTTTATTAAACATTTCTTTCAATGTAAGTTGTTTAAGTTGCTTCGTTTTTTATGTGATAATACATTCTCTTTAATTCTATAAACAGACATAATTTCTTGTTCAGTTACAAAGTTCCGCTGTTCAAGTCCTATAATTGCTGTGTCGAGAATACCGACTAATTTGTCAATCGAAATTTATTCGTTTTCAATAACCTCTGTCACTTTCTTCGCTATCGGAAGCGAATTATAATGACGAGGCATTTGATTTAAATCATATCAAAGACGGAGTACATCGAGATGAAATACTACATTGAGTAGGCAATTATAAGCCAAATAAAATAAAAACATCTGCCCTTAAGATATGGATAGTGCTGAGAGATCAACTTCCAATTCATTGCACGCCGCCGCGGCGTTAAAGATAAACAAACGTTAAAGTTTAGATAAACAAACGTTAAAGTTTAGATAAACAAAGGATATGCCTTTAACCATTTTTTGCAGCAATTCCACTTTTTGTTTAATGGACTCCGAAAGATACTTTCGCTTTGTATATCCTTTACATATTAGTAAATATATATCGGAAATTCTATTTGACATAATCGAAAGTTTAAGCTTACTTTTATAAAATTGCTCTAACAGTCCGCAAAAAATAGATCCAATTCGAAGATTAAGGAACAACGCAATCTGCAACATTAACTGAAATAGATAATTAGATAATTTTAGCTTAGCTTATCCCGTCCGTTATACATTAAACGCGCATTCGTAAACGTATTTTGCGCACACGCACACGCAAATTCGCAGCGGTAATGGTCTTACGCGCATGCGTCGCGTTGACGCATGCGCAGAAAGTTTGTAGCTTTGAGGTCCGGATTATAGATCATTCCGGATTATGGGTGTCCGAATTAACGACTTTTGACTGTATGTACTTATGACCCTTAGAACTGGGAAGATCAATCGGACCTATCACATCAATGTTTACAATTTGGAAGGGCAGATCTGGCCTCGTTACTGGGGTGATTGGTGTTCTATCAACAGTTTTAATTGGTCTAGTCAACTGGCACTCTTTACATGCCTCGCAAAATTTCTGAACGTCTAACCTCAGACCTTCCCAATAAAAAGAGTATCTAATTCTCTCCACAGTTTTCTTTACCCCCATGTGGCCACTAAACACCGAGCAATGTGCTAACTGCAAGACTTCCTCCCTTCGAGTCTTGGGTACAACTAATTGCCCCACACTTTCTCCAAGAATTTTGTCCTTATGAAAGAGAAAGTTATCCACTGTATAATAATTCCCTTTTCCTTTCTGAGCATTCTCCCATGCTCCTACCAGAGATTCACAAGTCTCCTGCTCTCTTCTAAATACATCCGCTGTACATAGTCTTCCTGGCTGAGGTTTTTGGCTTTCACTTGACTCCACCTTCCTTTCCTCATTGAGATTCCTTCCCATACTAGCGTTTCCTTCTAGTTTCCCTGTGTTTACCTTCACAGACTTTTCCTTTCTCTTAACCACTGGGATGTTTGTGGTTTCTTCAGGTAAGTTTTCCACCTCTTCACCTGTGTCATATAACCGACCTCCTAACATGGTGAATACTTCCGGAGGTAGCAACACATCCTCTGCCAGCGATTCTGCAACTACACACAAAATCTCTTGATGTGTAACATTGGCACTTTCTCCTACAGTAATACTCAGTGGAATGCTTACCAAAGGCATTTAACAGCTGGACCAAATACTTTCAAATATATACTAGATCCTTCCTTCAGTTGGAGACTTTTGGTTAACTCTTTCTTAACCACCGTAATTTCTGTTCCTGAATCAACGAGAGCCTTTCCTATTGTTCCATTTACACTAATAGGAACCCTTTTCAACTCACACAGCTTATAGTCGTTTACATCCCCTGACTTCCTCAAAGGCTCCACACGAGCTACCACAACTTTGTCCTCTAGGATATCATTATCCTGATCTTTCTTTACCCAGTTTATCCTTTTCCTCATTTCTGTTATACTGCCTAGAACCTTTAATCTGAGGACAGTGCCTTTTAAAATGTGAAGCTGAACCACATACAAAACATGTTAAACCTTTAACGTTCCGTGTGGTTTTCCCTATGGTTTCTGACGTATGCCGACTGCCTCGTCTTTCTTCGACCTTAGGTTTCTCACCTACTGCCTGATTTAAAATCTTAGTTTCACAAGCTTCCCTACGTACGTTGTAGGACTTCCGTTTAGCCGCAAAGAATATGTCACACTCCTTTCCAAGCTCTCTTGGCTTGAACCACGAGTCTCCCTGCCTTATACCTATGTGTACTGCAGTTTCCGTATCAAGGGTCTGGTAGATTTTGTCCGCTACCACCAACTGATTAAGACCTTCAAAGTCTGTCAATCCCCTTGATTTCACATAATTTTCCCACATGGCAGTAACTCTAGTAGAAAACTGGCCAAAGGTCTCTTCTGAACTTCGTCTTGCCTTTCTGAAATTCTCCAGGCATACCCGAGGTGAAGGTTTAAATTCTTTCAACACAGTTTCCTTTATTTCCTCATAATTCCCATACTTATTCTCGCTTATCAATGTTAATAAATTTGCCGCTTTATCTCCCAAAAGGTAAATCAGAATTTTGGCCTTATACTCATCAGGGACACTTTCATTGACATAAGCTCTTTCTAAACTGGAGAAGAAATAGTCTCAGCCATCTGCTTTACATGGAACCTTTACTGTCAATAATCTGATTGTCCTCGTTAACTCTTCTACTGATCTTTCCTTCCCATTCTCCCCCCGTTCGGGTGTAGTACTCCTATTCGAGTAACGAGCCTGGCAATCTACCTTATACTTCTCAATGGCAATCCTCTCCTCTGCCTCTCTATCCTCTGCCTCTACTCAGAAGATCCTTTGCTACCTGCTCCTCATAGCTTTCACTAGCAAGAATCTTTTCCCTCAAGTCCAAAATCCTAAATGTACGCAACACTTCAACACCAAACTCTTGTGCAAGGGCGACTAGATCAGCCTTTCTAGATTTGGCCAAAAATAACATTATGCGACTTTATGTTCAACTTAATTAAAATAACAGAAAATTAAAACTAAATCTCCTTACATAAAATTATACATCAAGTTAAATCATTAACTTCTGTTGAATCATAAACACATAGTATCTGCATTAAATATGCACAACATCCAAATACTCAATAAATAAAAAAACATGTATGTTTATATATAAGCATTTGAAAATTAATGCAATCATATCTCATAAATAAAACACAAGCATTACTTAAATTAATGATCATTCACTCATATAATAAAAGATAAATGCACTTGCAAGGTCATTCAAGTCTCATATGATAATAACACTGATAATTTTTGTCGGTGCTACTTTGGTAGACGGTTGCACGGATTTTGGCGAGTTTTTGGCAATTTTTCTTTTGGCGAGTAATACGACTTATGGTAAACCCATTGCTGGATAAGTTATTTATGGTAACCGATTAATGCGTGTTATTATGCATAAATTCCGTGTTTTAAATATTATTTATGGCTTCTAAATATTAAAAATCAATTTAATTTTGCATTTTTATTTGAAATAAAAATTTTATTCTTTATCATAGTTTATGAAATTTTATGCTGTGGATGATGTAATCAGTGACGTCACCTTACTTTAAAACACAGCTGTGACTTTAAAAGTAATTGGTTTTAATATCTATAAATTTAATCTAATGTTTTAAACATTATTTATGGCTGTTAAATATTAAAATACAATTTAATTTTGCATTTCTTTTTTTAAATGATTTTATTATGTATGATTATTTAAATAATTTTAATTATAGGCGTGATGTAATCAGCTCTCTGATTGGTTTTAGAATATTTGTGCATTAATGAGCTGTAATCAGCTCCCTGATAGGTTGCTAAAAATTTGTGCATTACCGCGCCATTTTAAAATTTAATTCATATCTTCGAATTCCTTCAAAAATGTCTCCTTGAAAGATGAATGTTGTTTTTGATAAGTACCAAGAATTTTTGGTTTCGGAATTAAAAAATTGTCCTTTGAGACCTTATTTTCGCCGGCAAAGATTTATTTATAAATTCTTACAAGGGTCAGAGGAAATTTATTTTAAATTTTTGAAGGAAACGTCGCTAATTGTTTCTTCAATGAAGTGCGAAAATGTAGATCACAGATGAAGACCGTTAGAAGAGCTGATTCTGAGACGGCCGTATATGATATTGTGGTCATGTTGGAAGAAATAACCGCTGTAACGGTAAGAAAATTATTAAACATTCCTCCTTTTTTACCAACAATAAACTAATTGCTGTCATGTTAGCTCTAGTGTACGAAGCGTTCTTATTTACTTATTTTAAAGTATTTAATTTAAGTAATATTTTAATTTAAGTAATATTCTATTTCTATGCTATATGAAAGTAATAATTTAACCTTTCTTTAGTATTTTATACTCGTAGTAAATGTATTTATTCTATATAATATATATATATATATATATATATATATATATATATTATATTCTATATAACGTATTTTAAAGTATTTAAATTTAATAATATTCTAATTCTTTTAAATGTTGGATGATGTTTTTTATTTCGATATTCAATTTCAGTAATATTTTAATCTAATTAAACGTTGGCACAATGTTTTTATAGCGGTGTTTTTATTCTCTTCTTTGCTATATGAAAAGTAATAATAACCTTACTTTAGTATTTTATACTCATAGTAAATTTATTTATTTACACTTGCCTGCCATCTTAAAAAACGACATTTTCAACAAAAAAATTAATCCATTATTTCTAACGATTTTTTTTTTAAAGTTTCGAATACTTTACTATGCGTAAAAACAGCGTTTTTCAAGATGGCTGACGTTTGTAGAAATCGCGCCAACGTAAATCGCCAAAAATCCGTGCAACCGTCTACCAAAGTAGCACCTTTTTGTCTTATAATATACTTGTTCAAGTGTACCTTTACATTAACAGCAAATTTTTCATAAACACAAAAACATAAATAAATCACTTAACGAGAGAACCTGGTAGAAGATAACTATTCCACTTAATAAGCTTCGCAGCATTCGTAAGGAATTCACTTGAGCTTTTTCCGAGTCGACAAATATACATCCGACCAGCTGCCACCACTGTCATAATCGATCTTTTGACACTTTTTCATCTTTTGTCGGTTCGTTTCTATCCACTTATGAATGTTATTAGTCAACTCTATTTGCAGGAAATAAACTGGGACACTTATGCAGGTTTAAGAATAACATGAGCTATATTTTTAAATTTTGTAAATACACATTAACTTTTCACAAAGTATTGCTTTTATTCACGTTTACATCAAACGCCCAAGTAATACATTGCATCTCTCAGTTCTTAACAACAACAAAAAAAAAAAAAAAAAAAGCTAACTCTACTCTTGGAATACAGCCAAACTAATTTTCAAATTTTTTTTCACGAGCATGCCGTTCTTCTCGCATCAAGCAAGTTTCTTCTTCTCGTTGCCAGATTTTCCCCTCTCCTTTCAGATAAACTGTTTTTTTCACACGAGCATGCCGTCCTTCTCGCATCAAGCGCGCTTCTTCTTTTCGTTGCCAGATTTTCTCCTCTCTCCTTTCAGCTGTAAGTCGTTGGCTTTCAGCTATAAGTCTGTTCTTCCGGCAGGTTTGGTCGGTAGCGTAGAGTATGTGCATGACACTATGTAACAAAAATGTTATTATATTCAGATACAACACCTTCTGAACACGTCTGAAATTCATTCTTCTGCTTAGCATAATTCGTCTGCATAAAATAATAAATAGTATTAGAAATCAAAAGCTAAGTCGAAGTAGAAACAGTCATCTTTTCTAAACCATTTTAATTGAAGTAAACAGACCTTCGTCTTATCGTAAAGTAAACACCTATTTTTCAAACAGCGGATAAAACGGGAATTGGTGGGGGAAGGCAGCGAACGAAATGACACTTTTTGAAGCTGGGATGAAATGAGAAAGGACGAAAAGGTACTAAGCCAATAAGACAAGGTCTGGTCTTTTACTTTAATGATTTAACTATTCATCATAAATTTAAGAGTTATTTTAATTTATATTTGTCTTTACAGTTTTGTTAAATTTTACTTATAAGTATTTTATATTTCAGTTGCTAATTATTATGTTACTTAAATTATTTATTATTTTAATCACTATTTTTTATTATTTTAATTATTAAGTTTTTAAATAATTTTTTATTATTTTAATTACTAATTAATGTTATTATTGTAATATTTATTTTATTTCTTTATTTCTTTTTTATTTTATTTTTTCCTATTTTCCTGCTTGCCTTCCGTACGCGCTTCTGACTTTTGTGACACCACAAAAGGAGGTGAATTATTTCTACCCAAAAATACGACGCAAAACTCCCTATCGCATAGGCCGCATACCGATAAAATAGGCTCAGGATACGGATACCGATCGATTTTACCGAAAGTAACGAGTAACGATACGATAGTAACGAGTACTGGTTCACCGAGTAACGAATACATACGGGTAGACAATTTCTCGTTACTTCTACAGCACGAAGGGCCCTATTCACGACAAGGAGCGTAAATAACGATCTTCTCTTAACGGACGACCGCTAAATTTCACGGCTCCAGTAACCGTAAGGACTGTTGGTTAAATTGGCATTCGTGACAACGACCTTCGGAGGGATCCTTACGGTAAGTAACCTTCGTTCGAGAGGTTGGAGAAGTTCGTTAAAATAAGCCAATCATATTACAGCTACTAGAGATACAGTTTGACTCCAACGACTTCATATAACAGGTAGACGGCTCACCCACAGAGAATTCGTCTGCTAGGGTGTCTCCAACATATACCACGTGACTAATGCTCTTGGCGCTCTTGGGGAGTGATAGCTTAGGCTGTTCATCGCCAGTTTGGCCCGCTTTTGATATGGCAGGTAGTGCTTTTTATTTCCGTCTGTTAGCAGTCAGCAGACAACGGCCTCGAATTAGGTTGTTCGATTTTTTACAATTATATTTAGATATAACTTAACCCCTTTTTTCCTGAATATTTTATCTATATTTTTAATAATCGCTTTAAATTATTTGCACCATTGTTTAAGATGTTTAGGTTAAATAATTTTAGGAAGAAAATATAAAATAAATAATAAAAAATTGAGATGGAAACTTTAATTTTGAATAACGTTAAAAAATTAATTGCACTACTGTTCTAATATTTGAGGAGGTAAAAAAATCTCGTTTAATTTTAATGCATTGCATCCTAAAGAGAAAAAGAAAATCACATTGTATTATATGTATTTATGCCATTGATTGCCTCTCTTTTCTTGAGATCATATTACTGGAACAAAATAATGCACTCTCTTTTCTTGAGATTATATTACTGGGACAAAATAATGCAATCTTAATTACTGATTTCCACACTCATGTATATGTCATGGCGGGGATCAATACATCTTATTAACTATAACAATGTTTCATAAGAATAAATTGAATTTAATTAAAAAAATTAAATTTAAATACAAATTTAATTAAATATTTTTTGCGCCATTGCTGCAAGGAATGAAATTTAAATTTAAACAAATTTAAATTTAATTTTTAACAAATAATGATGATTTTAACAAATAATTAATTAATTTTAACAAATAATTAATTAATTTAACAAATAATTAATAAATTTTTAACAAATAATGATAATTTTTAACAAATAATGGAATGATTTTGCACTTGATTTGCTTGTGCTTCTGAATTTAAATGATATTGTAGATTAGTTCGAGTATTAAATCTTTTATATGTTTGCACATTTTTTTTAAAAACTATTTTGGCTTTTTTTAGGATTTAAATTTGCTTTTTTACTTTTATACGTATTTGTTAAAAATTAAATTTAAATTTGTTTAAATTTATTAACTATACAAAATATTTTATATTGAATGCGTATCAAACGGTAACAAACTTCAACTCAGTATTTATTATTAGGATCAAAACGATATTACAGTTAAAAATTCTCTCACTCTCCTTTTTTTAAATGCTATTTAAAATATGGTAAGTTTTTCACATCACATTTTTTCAATTACAATAAATTTCTAACAGCATCGTAGATGAGACAGAATTATAATCCAGATTATTTTAATTGATTTTATAGAAAATAATGATAAAGCATTGAGCTTTATAAAAGTAATCTGATTTTTAAAATAATGCTGTTTAACTGTTTATGTTCAATATTGCATGAATCAAGATCTTCAGCATTTTTTTTAACAAAGTAAACATATCGCACAATCTTTTCTCAATAATTTAATGCTAAAAATAGCATTTTTCTTTTTTTATCGCAGGCAGTAATTGTTTATGAAATCAAAACGCGTACGACTTGGCGAAAAAAAGTTAACGTCAATTGGCGCAGCTTTCTATTTCAACGGAATACACGGAAAAAACATATAAAATTCAATTATTTGTAAAGGGTGATTCCAGTAAATAGTGTCACAGTATTTAATACATTTTGATGCTAATAATACATGCTGAAAATGTCATATACGGCGGCAATTTTCTTATACAATATGGCTGAAACTTTCCAACCAATTCAACAGAGATAGTAAAATGACAAAAATACTGAAAATAAAATAATAAATCATGCAGTTTTAACTTACCTATGAAAGGTTACAAGTCCCCCTTTCACGAAACTTTCTTTACATCCGTAGGCGCTGCAGCGAATAACCATTTTTACTTAAATTTTATGTGACCAAGCAGAGCAGCAGTCTTTCGTCCCATAGAAAGCAATGTAAAGTATTTCCGGAATTCGCGCAGCAGTCACGTGACACTAATGTTGGAACCGGTTGAAGCAGGACTAAAGAGAAGGGCTAGCTCATAGAGCGTTTCCCCCTGAAACAGGCAGTCAGCAGTGATAACGTAGCAATGATGGCACTGAGCGCGGAGATGCAATTGACAACATAGAAATTAGCGTTTTAAATTTGAAGAATCAGCGTTTAAAATGAGCTGTGTGTGAAAGGTAGCTATAATTTGGAAGAGACAATGTTACTGCAGTATGCATTTTACACTGAACATTACAAAATTTAATAGTACTTACTCAATTTTAAAATAATAGATAAAATGCGCTACTCTTAGCATAAAGTTCCTTTTTTATTTGCAGGGATTTTTTTTTCTTTAAATACCTGTTTGTTTCTAATCATTTATTTATCTGCATGTTAACTAAGAGAACTGTACTACTGCTAAGATAACTATAATAACAGCTATTTAAAATTAATCAAAATAATAACCTTAAATTGGCATAGTTTTAAACGTGTATGGTTATATATGGCAAAATTTCTGCTAATCTAAGTTTGAGTTTCAGCCTAATTGTAAATTTTACATTAGCATATTTTTCTCCCGATTCATTATAATAACATATATTTTTTAAAAAATAATTTTGTAACTTAGGCTTACATCAATATTTCATTTAAATAAATACATGTAAGATTGTTATCTTAATTTAGACAAAACAACTTTATTCACAGTACCTAAAATAATTATTTAATTTTTCAAAAGTGGGGGTTAAGGGGGCAGGTCTTCTTATGCCAATTACTTTAATATTATACTTTATATATATTTTATCTAGAATGCTAAGCTAGCACAAAATCGAATCAATAATAACAGAGGATACAATAAAAATAACTGTAACAATATCTTAACAGAATTAGTTCTCATTTGAAATATGCTTTACGCTATTAACTTCTAAAATGCAATCTAGAAATATTTCAAATCAAAACATATTATATATACTTACTTTTTGCCTCTCGTTTCCCTTGATCATTAAATAATTTGGTTTTAGTTTGTGACACAATTTAATTCTCTTTAATAATATCAACATTTAAAACAGTTCCATCTTCTAAAACAAATCCTTTATCTAAAAAGCGGTTTCTCAGTAATTTGAGCCCACCAGAGGCCGAGCGGTAAAGTCGCTGAACACTGGTAGTTCGGTCCGAGGTTCGAATCCCGCGAACGGGCTGGCTGCATGGGCGTTTTCGTGGTTTTCCCCATGTGTAACGTGTATACGAGCCAGTTTCCCTTAGAAAGTCCTCCACGAAGGCATCCCTCCCCTTAGGCAGATAGCCCTAGTGTGCTTTGTCATAATTAAATACACCAACACTCAGTAATTTGAGGCAGTGCGCTAAATCTGCAAAAACCCATATTTTTTTCGTTTGGAATACTGGATTTGGAAAATCAGAACTATTAATCGAAATCTGTAACTCTTTCCACAAAGTAGTAGATCCTCCTAAATCAGACACTATTGCTTTCACTTCTACTCTAGATGATTGAATATGTCTTATGAGTGAAAAAAGAAGTTTTTTCTTCATTGGAGTGTTAAAATCAAAAAATATTGGTTGTTTCCACTGCGAAATGAGACCTCTTATTAAAACAAACTGCACTTTTTGAAAAGGACCGATTTTGGTCCAGTTTAGAGTCATAGCAGAGTTTAGAATCTATGTGCATTTCGTCGAAACTGAGAACGCATATTTTTTCTACAGAATTCAAATATTGGCATCTTTCCTTCGTTACAGCAAGAACATCACTCTGAATTCCTGGACTACATGAAAATTTAGTGCAGTCCTAAATATCCGCATATAAATGTGCTAGTGCTAGGTAAAGGAATTCCCATTTTTTCTTTCCAAAAATCGTAGCTTTTAGATGACAGAGCTCTTATGACAATGCAACGTGAAATATCTTCACTAGTCCACCGGATTTTTTCCTTCTTTTCTAGCAATGCGTTAATCTGCGTCTTTATAAAAATATGCTTTAGACGTTTTTCCAAATTCTCCGATCTGTTCTGTTTTTTCCTAAATTTCGCTGTTTGGGATTTTAATTTCTGAATTTCCGATACAAATTTCTTTCTAAATGTCGTCCACCTTCTTTTTCGCTGAGCAAACATTCTAAAATCTTTCTTTTCTCTATTTGTCAATATTTTATTACAATTTTCTAAGGATATTATTTTGTTCTTCAAATTATCAATACATTCTTGTTTATCTTTACACTTAGGGCACTCGGGGATATTGTCACATAGGGCATTGTCACTTGTGAGTTTTATTTCAAAATCATTCACATTTGATTTATTATTGTCAGCTTCAATTTCGTTCTCGGCCTCAAAATAAATTTTCTTTGGGCTTAATTCCTGTAGTCTTTCATTAGTTTTTCAAATGTATTGTTTGAAAAACTAATGAAATTCTGCATTAGTTTTTTCAAATGTCTCCGATTTCTTGGTGTTATTTTGTTTACTGCACACGATAAATTTACTTTCGGCACAGCATTGCATTTCAACAGTTTCTTTTGCGGCAATCCAAGCAAGCGATTTCTCATGTTATCTTCATAATCACTGCACAGAAAATGTTCGCTGCAAATTCTTGCTTTTTTCACATTAATAGAATCCTGTCTTCGACATTTATGTATCCATTCTTTCGTCAAAAGCAAATTGTTTTTGGGGAAAGCATGAAATACAATATCTCTTCCTTTCGTATTTCTATAAGTGTTACGGCACGTTGCTACAGCACAAGAAGCCATATTACATAAAGGATACTTTAAATATAGAATTTAAAAGGAAAACTGACTAAAACTATACATACACAAATTATTTTAAATATTTGCATTATTAGAAAACAAATATGTATGATTAAAATGAATTTGGGATATGCGATCTCCAAAAAATCGTCTCGCAACTGAATGAAACTACAGTTTTAAAGGCGCGAAATCAGAGCAGGTGCAACAGAGATACGTCAGATTACTCCCGGTTCCCCCCCTCTATGAGACTCGCGTCGGCGAGGAGTCGAACAAAGGAATGACCTAGCCCTTCTATTTATCCCTGCGGTTGAAGGTTGCAATACGCTCTCTACCAGTATACTATCTCGTTGGTTGACTCATCAGCCATGTTCAAGCGTGGGCCTCGTATTGTAGCCACGCTTTAGGGTTGTATTTCAGGTTTTGGGTGCCATTTTTGGCTCTTTAGCGGTGTTCGCTAAAACGTTATTATTTAACATTCTAGGGTATCCAAATTTCTGTTTTTTTGCATTCATATAAAGATGTGGGGCTTTTGCAAAGAAAGTCTATGTAAAGAAGGAAAGGCTCCATAGACGTAATGTAAATCAGTTTGTCTTCTACGCCGCTAGAAAGAAGAGGGACAATTCGCCAAGGGATTTGGCGACGAAACCTGTTGGCGAGAATTTCCCCCTTTGTGTTGTACCTGGCCGAGATTTTCCACCTCCGCCACGTGTACAGGAAATTGAGGAACACGCGTTAAGATGAATCGTTCTTTGACTTTTCGCGATAATTAAAACTCGAATTTTCGTGCTTTTTCGCGTTACTAGTTGAACTTGTATTATCCATATCGCAGTTTGATGTCTGATTTTATATCTATCAATATGTAGGGGAAAAAATGGAGTAACACAGCTTTAAACTCTTGATAAACGTGACCGTCGAACCTGTTCGAATTTCGACATCAGCTTCGAGCTTTGGCGCTTTTTGGCGACAGATATTTCACGCATGCGCAATTGTGTCCCTTTTCGTTCGGAGGGAGCCACTCCTGCTACTGCGAAGCTTTCCTTCTTAACAATTCATATTCTTTGGCTTTTGACCCCCTTCTTTTCTCTGCAGTTCAGCTTCTTTCTTGTATTTTTTTTAACTGCCAAATTTCTCATATGATTTAAGTTATTTTAAAAGTTTCTAAAACATTTTCATATATTATATTTCACATTTGTATTAAAACACTTTCTTTATAGATTTTTCAATTTTTACTTTTAAATACATGCATAATGTTAAGCATCTCAAAATCTACAGTGTCTCACAAAAGTGATGGGACACTTGTGCTTTACAAAAGGAAACCAGTAAAATAAATTAAAAAAAACATGTAAAACTTTTTTGTGGGTGTGTTTCATACTTAAATTTAGTAACAATTATTACATAACATACATTTTCTCAAAATATTAAAATATTTATTTAATAAAAATATAATTGTTTAGAACAGAGCAAAAAATGGCTCACATAAGTGATGAGACACTTACTTTTCCATCAAATATTTATCCAAAAATTTTACTTTTTAAAGGGTTTTAATATTTTTTTGGATTTACTTTTACTTTTAAAACATGATTTAATTTTCTTGGAATGGATTCGGATAATTTTTTTTTTTGTGATTTCTGGAGTGATTTTACCCCATTCTTCTTGAAGCATCGATTTTAATTGTTGTTTTGAAGAAATGGTGTGTTTGCGAATTCTTGATTCCAATTCTTGCCAAATATTCTCTATGGGATTTAAGTCTGGAGATTGTGGTGGTGTTTTTATTATTTCAGGACAGTTATACAGCAGCCAGAGTCTAACGTTCAAAGCAGTGTGCTTGGGGTCATTGTCCTGGTAGAATTTAAAATCGTTATGAAGGTTCAATTTCGTGCTGAAGATTTCAAATTTTGATTTAAAATGCCAATATACTTGTACTGATCCATTATACTGTCAATAAAAACAAGATTACCAACTCCAGCGGACGACAGACACCCCCATACCATAACTCCTCCTCCACCATGTTTTACTGTTGGCACCAAGTTCTGTTTGCGAAATTCTTCGCTGGATTTTCTCCACACCAAGATTCTACCGTCAGAACCAAATATATTAAATTTACTCTCATCAGCAAATATAACTTCATTCCAATAATCAGAATTCTTATTTATGTTGGATTTTGCGAAAGCCAGTCTGAGTTTTCTATTCTTTTCACTTAAGAAGAATTTTTTCCTGGCTGCTCTACCGTGATATCCAGCAGATCGAATTACTCTTCTAATAGTCTCAGGATTAACAATTACTCCATATAACGTCTTGTAAATCAGCAGCAACTTTAGGAGCACTCATTCTTAGATTTTTTTTTAATATTTCGAACGATAATTCGCTTTATTCCATCGGATAGCTTTGATGGTCGGCCAGGTCTTCTTTTATCCTGAATGATATGATTCTTTTTATATCCTTTAATGATATTGAAAACTGTTGAATGACTCAAGTTAACTGTTTCAGCAGTTTCTCTAATAGATTTTACACGTTCAATATGCAAATTAATAAATAATTTTCGAATTTCAGGCAAAGTTTCTTTTCGTTTAGCATTCATGGCTGCACAGAGCTAAAAAACACAAAAATTCCAAAACGAACTGGAGAGAAATACTGCAGACGATTTTATAAATTATTGCCAATTGCTTTTGAGTAAAAATGAAATCCCCCCAAAATATTTTTATTGCTAACTTCAGACGATTTTTGTTGTATAGTACGTAGGTGTCCCATCACTTATGTGAGCCGTTTTTTGCTCCGTTCTAAACAATTGTATTTTTATTAAATTAATATTTTAATATTGAGAAAATGTATGTTATGTAATAATTGTTACTAAATTTAAGTTTGAAACACACCCATAAAAAATTTTACATGTTTTTCTAATTTATTTTATTACAGTTTCCTTTTGTAAAGCACAAGTGTCCCATCACTTTTGTGAGACACTGTATTTTTTGACAATAAATTTCTCCCAGCTGTATGCTTCAATTTTTATGAGGTTGTACTGGATTTATAATCATACTTTCACATTTATTTAACTTTTTTCCTTTTAGAATTCGCGGTGATTTCATGTGTCATATAAAAATTAGAACACTCTCAGTGTTCTGTTTGTATGATAATTCTTAATTACTCAGCTATGGCATTTCAGGACTGATGGAGTTTTGCATATTACTTTTATTTACATTACATGTTAAAATATTTAGAGGCCATTAAAGCTGTGGGTACAAACTGGTATGAATACAACTTAAGTAATTTTTAAGTTTCTAAAGCTTTCCTGAATCAACAGATAATTTTCTAAAATTGTCAATAAATTTTTACATTATAAATACGTAAGAGCATGCTGGCGCTTTAATATATGTAGCAAGTTCACAGTTTAAACTTCTGAAAAAAATTAATAGCATGTCTGCATTTAAAACATGTTTTTTTATTTTAAATATGCTATTTGAAGTTTGCTCATATGGAATCTAACATCTATTATTGTAGCAAACTGGTTAAAAATGTTATTTTGCATGTGTTTCCAGAAAAGGCAGCTAAAGGCTTTATGATTTTAAATACTGGTTTAAGACGTGCACCTTAAAATTATAATGCTTAGATTGAAGTGCAGAATGCTCTAAAAAATACTACAATTCTCTGATGGAAAAAAAAATAAATTTTTGTATAGATTTAGTAGAGTAAAAATTCCACATCAAAAACATTTTTTCACCTTTATTTAGGTAAAACGAAATTAAAAAAATAATGCATACATAAATAAAAATAATACTTTTACATACGGAATTTGCAGATATTATTTACTAATCAATTGTTTGTTATTGATAGCTACTTTTTATAATACATAGAAAAAATACTAATAAATTTATAAGAATTTACATGCATTAAATGATGAAAAAAACATACATATGCTGTTAATATTACACTTATCTGAACATTTAATGATAAATAATACCTATATAAGATTCAATCTATACCACTGCAAGGACAATGCTTAAATCACAGTTCCTCTTATTAATTAATTTCCATATGTAAAAACGTAAAAATATCATTTAGCTACAGATCTATAGATTAAGGCCTCTTGTAACAAGCATATGCGAAACACATATAATGAAAATAATGCAAAAATAGAAATAAATATTCCATTATATTAAAATCTTATTAAAATACAGCAGTAATTTGATATATTTTTCTATTATAAATCAACAGCCTTATACAGAATGATCTTACTTTACTGGATTCTTATTTAAATGAATGTATATGGAAATATTAAAATAAATTGGGGGAGAAAAGGTCTGAATAAATCTTAGCCAACACTGCTAAGATAATATTCGTTTTTTCAATATAATGTTATATAAGTTTAGTTTAGTTCTTTTTCTATTAAAGCAGCTAACCTAAAACATATATCTCATTAATTTTTTTTAAATATAGCTTAAAGTTTTATGTGCATACTGAGAAGGCAGAAAAAATAGCCTTGATTTAAAACCTGTTTTAAAGCAACAAGTAAATAACACTGGTTTTATTAGCATGTCAACAAAACAAAAACAAACAAACAAACAAACAAACAAACAAAAAAAAACAAAAACAAAAAAAAAAAACGCTGATTTTTGGAATATGATAACAGGTAGTTTGGCGACATTTTGGAGGCGATAAAGGTTACTACCTAGGACTTTGGTAATAATGTGAGAAGTACTCAGTTCCGATTACGCATTATTTTTGTGTGAGGGAAATGAGAGATTATGAGATATGTCATGTGCATTAATGGACGAATTACAGTTCTTTAATCGGAAAAGGGGGTAAATTTGGAAAAATATCTGTAGTACTATATTATTTTGCATTAAGCTTCATTGTGTGTTGTGTGAAATAGTGTTGATTAATTTTCGGATTGCATGGCGCTATCTAAAGTGAATTCTAAATTTTTAGTGCGTTTATCTGATAATTCAAAAGAATTGGTTGAATGGTGTATGAGTGTAGGTTTAATTGCGGATAAGTATGAATGTCCAAAATGTGGGAATGAAATGAGATTGTGTGAAAGGAAGGATATTACAGATAAGTTTGAATGGCGGTGCAAGAAATCTGGTGAAAATGGACATTTTGTGAAACGGAGTGTAAGGAAGGGTACGTGGTTTGCTGAAAGTAGTTTGAGTATGGGTGAAATTTTATTAATTTCTTATTACTGGGTGAATAGACTGCCAGTTGACTACTTGATTTCGGATTTAGATATTAGCAGTAGTACTGCAGCCGATTGGAACTCTTTCTGTAGGGAAGTGTGCGTGCCACGTAATGAAGATTCTGAAGAAGATTAGGTAAGTTAGTATTTTTAATCATTTGAGGATATTATTTTTATGCATTGTTCTAAATGTAAGGAGTAAATAAATTAATATGGTATTATTGGAAAATTGTTATTAGCAATGATTTAGTTTAAAGTCATTAGGATTGCAATCTAATTTTTATTAATTTAATGTATGTGCTTATTTATATTTTAAGTAGTGTTTTTTAATTTAATTATATTTTAATTTAATGATCGTGATTTTGTGAGTTATATGTTTGTAGTATTTTGGAATACGTTTGAGTAGTATACGTTGAGTATTTTCATGCATTTTCGTGAAATTTTTTTAATTTATGAGCAAAAAGCAGTGTACATGGATATAGTGAAGAGTGTGCGCAATGCCATTTTTGTGCAATTCTGGGATGTTTTTTTAAGTAAAAATAAGTCGACGTGTACATAGTTTAGTTATATTTTAATTAAATGATAGTTATTTTGTGAATTTTATGTTTGTAGCAATTTGGTATACGTTTCAGTTGAAGTAAACGTGCATGGAAATAATTTAAATATTTGACACTAAGTATTTGTAACTATTTTTAATGTTTGCGGCATAAATTCGTTGGTGACGTTTATAATATAATAGATAATTTAGAGGTAAAAGTTTTTGGATATTTTATTTATTTTATACGTGGAAATGTTCATCCTTGGAAAGGGTATATACTTTTTCGCGATCAGGTAATTTCATATATGTGCTTTTTACCGAGTTTAAAGATTCACAAAATTTTCCTGCATTTTCGTGCAAATTTTTGTAATTTATGAGAAAATAGCAGTGTAGATGGATAAAGTTAAGTGTGTGTGCAATGCCATTTTTGTGCAATTCTGGGATGTTTTTTTAAGTAAAAATAAGTCGACGTGTAAATGGTTTATGTGTATGTGCTATTCTGAGAAACGCGCAAGGAGTTTGCGATTGTGCACTTTTTCCCAATTTTGCAGTTAATATTTGTCATGATTAAGCAGTTTTGTTACATAAAATTTCTAGCATAAGTATAATTCGGTAGATTGTTGGAAAAAGTGTTGAGTAAATAAAAAGAAAAGAAACATGTGTTTACTTCGTGAAGACAAAATGGCGGCGAAAAAAAAAATAGAGGGTTGCTGTAGCAGAGTTGGTCGCCAAATTTTCGCCAAAAAATCGCCAAGTTACCATAATCCAAAGATCCACCAAAAAATACTGTTATGTACTCTAAAAACAAATCCCAAGTATCACATTATGATACATTACACTCTTACAAAAGAAGAAATATCAGATTAGGAATATGCTCTTTTATGTATTTGATAACAAAGAAGAGTAAAACATGTGCAACATCACATTATGAAAAATCTGCAAGTCATTACAATAATAAGGTAAAAATCGGTTGATCATTCTTTCACAGTAGCACTAAGTTTTCTAATCAAAATTATGAATACGCGAAAACAGATTCACTATCGGTGCCTCAATTTAAGGTCACACAAAAGTAAATTTAATTTAGCTGAACATGAAATCTTCCACGACAAATTTATGAGCACTGACAAATTTATCAAAAGCATGCATGGAATTTAACATTAAAATCTAAAGCACTAGTATTTAACAACAGTTACATGTATTAACCCACATAGCACAAAAACATCCTTGGGATATCCCGAGGATGTTGCTCGCGGGATATGCGCACATCCTTAGGACATCCCGGAATATCCCGCGAACCTCCTAAACACCTCTTCCCGAGTGCTTAATGTCACATCCCGCGATATCCTCAGGACATCCTAACTAAGTCCCATCGACAGCGTGAGGGATGTTATTAGGATATGAACTCCTACTTACTACATCCTCAGGACATCCCGGGATATCCCACTAACCTCGTAAACGCATCCCATTATATCCTAAAAACATCCTATCTATGTCCCATCGACAGCGTATGGGATGTTATTAGGATTTAAAGTCCTACTTACTACATCCTCACGACATCCCGTAATATCCCAGTTTCCTCCTAAACTCATCCTCCTGAGTGCTTAATGTCACATCCCAGTATATCCTTAGGACATCCTATCTAGGTCCCACCGACAGCGTATGGGATGTTATCAGGATTTGAAATACTAGTTACAATATCCCTTTAACCTCTTAAATACATACTCACAACTGCTTAGTGTCAAATCCCAGTATATATACAGAGGAAACTTCCAGTGAAAGTATGTGAAGGTGGTGTGATGATCTAAAACCTACTTATTTTACACAGATAGTCTCAAATCCTTCTCCTATGGTTACTATGGAAAAATCAGAAATGTTGAAAATATTTATACAACTTATTTTGTTTTTAAATCTGAATTTGTGAGTATATTAAAACTGAGCAAGGAAATTAAAATGAATTAATAATACAAAATATTAAAACTGAAAATTTTGCTTTTATTTTTAAGATTTTAAAAATCTTTTGAACATTTTTAAACATCCAATAGCCCCCAAACGGAATTATTCATAATTAAATTATTTTACAAAATCAGTTAATTTGTATTAAAAATTCAATAATAAAATCAGCCATTTAATAATCTTTACATAAATGAATCATCTTTCTTTAAAACATGTAAGGAATTTTTAGTGTTTTGATGACACTGTTGGGAAATTGTTAAAAGGAATAAATTGTATTTTTAAAACTAAATCAATTCCTAGCCTCAGAATAAATAAATATGTTTTCGTAACATGAGAATGCTGCAGGCTTTTTTGTATATTTAATATTTAGTTGTAAAAATTTGACATTATGTTAACAATTATTTATATCATTCAAAAGGTAACTCAAGAAGCTCTTCTAAAATTCTATCTTTCTGCTCACACAATTAAAAAAAAATCTGAAAGGCCTCAGATTTTAGCAGTCACTCAAAAAGGCTAAAAGTTTATGAATGCATAGATTATCAATACAAATGGGGCAGTGGAAATAGCAAAACATTTATAAGATACTGACACCAGAAAGTTATATATCTTCTATATATTTGAAAAATGAAGAAATATATCATGTAATTATGTAAAAATATTTAATGTTTTCAATTAGATATATCATGAATAGATATATCATTTTAAATCAATCAGATTAAAAATTAAAAAAGCATTGTTAAGAACTGTGTGTATTGCTTTTAAACAGCTTGGCTTGTTAATCAATAATAGATTAGATTTTAAAGGTAAATATAATTCATAATTAAATTTAAACAAATGACTATTAGAATGCAAATTAAAGGAAGCATTTAAAATATTTTAACATTTAGTACCTATAAACAGAGTAGAAATTATTTGATTATTCGATTATAGTAAAATAAATATGGGGGATGCCTTTTAAAATTTTTTATGTCAGAAACTAAACTCAAACCACCAGCTGAACATATGAGCAGTTTTATCAATCAGCCACTGGTAGGTAACCTGGATACCGAATCAACATATAAAGTTGCCAAGATAAAGGGAGAAACAAAATTATGATAATCACATCTTAGCTAATCATAAAACTATTTTAAATTTAATGTGTAGGCAAGTCCAAAAAAGTGAGAATGAATTTATTTTGTAACACAAAGTAAAGTTATCTTGCAGGAGAAAAAAAAAAAAAAAACTAGTCTCATGAGCTTGGCAAGTTAATTAACTGCATCTGGTAACACTTATCTGACAACACATAAGTGATTGTTAAACCATGTGCAGAAAATAAAATCTGATCATGATAAGAGATTAGATTTTATTCATTTTAAACTTTTGAATTTAACTGCAGAAATCTACCAAAGAAGTATATTTTATGTTGTAATAGTAGTAAATGAAGATGTGGCTAATCTTTACTATATGGTACACCTTGGTTTCTGTCTGAAAAAAATCGCAAAGTGGTTGTTCATGAAATCTGGAAGCCCATTGTGTCAAATAAGTTTTTTGGTAACCCTATTGTTGATAATGTTAGCAAAAGTAGCCTTGGAGGGGGGAATTAAGTTTTTGTCAATAAAAAAGGGTTATTTCCGCAAATATTGCCAACGTGTTGTGATAAATTTAGTTTTGTGCTCTTTTTTGTAATAGTAACCCTTTTGTATCGACCCGGGTTTTTGGTTCTTACCATTCTTTTCAATTGGTATGTTTGGTTACACGTGAGTGGTATGGTTTTGTATTTTGAACTTGCTATTATTTTGGTGTGGGTACCATCGTTTGAGTACGTCTGAGGTGACTAAGAGACGAAAACTTCAATTGAATTGCTTACCTGGAGGATGGAAGAGATGGTGGTGGGAAGCCTAAACATATGCATGTGAAAAAAATGTATGTTAAAAAATGACATTTCATTTATTTATTCGTCTCTGTGTGTTAATTTTTGTTAAAAGATTTGTTGTTTAATGTTTTTATGTTAGGAAATATGTATTTTTCTAACTTATTCCACTCTGTTTGTATATTTTTGGTTGTCTCTGTGTTTTAAGACAGCGGCGAATTTTTTCTGGTTAACATGATAGTTTTAACTTTCTGATTTTCTTAAAGTGAAAATAGATCGATGTGTACATGGACAAACTTAAGGCAGTGCCCAATGCCTACTTTGTGCAGTTTTCTGTTTTTTTTAAAGTTAAAATAGGTTGATGTGTACATGGACACCGAGTTTGTGTACGTCTTTGACTTCTTATTTTGGTTTTTTTGTAGCGGCCATCTTGAAATTAGTGCCAATGCTCCCAGGTGATGATCTTGGTATCAAAAAAGAAACGATTCGCCAAGGGTTACCGTAGAGTAAATTTTTACCAAAGATGCTCTACCATAATCACCATTTCAGTGGTTTAAACAATAGTGGAGCAGTATGCAGAGATGAAGATTTGAGTTTTGTTTACACAGCATGATGGTTTAGGCACTCCAGCCATTACGGTGAACAAGATTATAATAAACATAGCCACAATAATTGTCTATAAATATTGATGTATAACACTGCATGAAGTAATAGATTTCTTATGTGAGTATATAGAGAATCCTTAATCGAAGTGAAAATGAGAAGACTGTGCATGCATTTCCTTTAATTGAAACATGGGTTTGACCATACAAGTCTCAGTCTTACTGGACATGCCACACTATGCAGATAGACAGTAAATAGTGCTCATGTTGTTTTTGTTTCTTAAAGCTATGAAATAAATATACTTCTACATTTTAATTTTTTCTTTTCTTGTTTCACATTTGGATTACCTATCAAAATGTACGGAATTATGATTTTATTACAATATCTGAGTTAAAATAACATTCCAAATAACAATTATTGGACATGTTAAGGTAATGAAAATTATAAATTAGGTTAAAAAGTAACCCTTAATGTGGCATATTTTTGAATTAAACTCTATCGACTTTAAAAACAACAAAACATCCCTCTTTATTAGGGAATTTAATTAACTAATTTTAAATACACAGCTATGTATGAATTTTTTCCCTTTCATGTTATAATAACTGAAACAAAATTACACTGATACAGTCAAAATTCCTAAATGCAAGTATATAAAATTTACTTTAGCAATTTTAAGAGATGAGACAGACTGAACACATGAATAAATTTCTATCAAAGAATAATTTATTAAATTTGGCCAGTTCCAGAGTAAACTTTAACCATTAGATTACATTATTACACCATGTTATCAATTTGAAAAGCAAGTCATATGCCAGATCTTGATTGTAAAAGGAATACACAGAATAATATATAGATTATTGAAAAATGATCTATACCAGTGTTTATAGATATGATTAAATGTAACAGAAAATTTACTGTCACAACCACATTTTTAAGCGAAATGTATAATTTTAACATTTTATAATATTTAAGATATGGCATTAAATGCAAAACTATATGCATGGACATAAGTTAGTGAATTAAAAAAAAATAATAATAATCAAAGAATGAATGTCATGACAAATTTTAAAACAAGCAGAATTAAATTTAGAAGACTTTTAAATAAATTTGAGACTTCCTCACCCAAAATTAAATTATAATTAACTAAAACCAGTGTGACTAACCTTCCACAAAATCCTTCAGCTGCGATTTTTTCAAGCTTGAAAACCAAATTCCTCTCCGCAGGGTAATAACAGCTTAACCAGTTGAAATACCTACAGAAAGTTTGATAACACAATAATAGAATTAATAGAATAGAAAAATTAACACAAAAGTATAGAACATCATTTAAACTTAACATTATTACAAATTTTGGTGCTTTCTGACTATCTGCAAAGCTGTGAAAATTGGCAAAATGTTTGGTTAGTTTCTGGTTCATATCTACTGCTCTGTTCACAAGTACTAATTCAAATAAGCACTTTATAAGAAACAAGAAATTTTAGGATGCACACACACAAAAATATATATATTGGGTCAATATTCACATATTTTTCATCCAACGGAATACTATTCAGAAATAAAGATTAAATATAAAGCATGTAAATACATGTGTGTGGTATGCATATCCATAGTTTGCTATTATCGTGTACATACTCTTGTAGTTTTAGCATAAGTTGAAGCTGTGAGGGCAGATGATCAGAAAGTATCAGAATTTTTCATGTATAAGAAAAAATTGCCCTGACAATAGTATCTCAATTGTTTAGCACTGATATTTGCATAGTGCATTAGAAATATATAGTAATATATGTATAATAAAAAGATAATTGCATACTATTAAATCATTTTTATAAATGACAAACTTATAACAATTCTTTCATATGAACATCCAAAATCCATTCTTAACTAAAAAATAAATAATAAAACCATGTAAATTTCTTATGAAGCCCATCATTTCCAAAATGTCCATTTCTGAAAGTTCCCAGCATTTCTCAGTATATTATTAAATTACTAAACTAAGCATCAATGATCGTCATGTTCGCTAATGTGACAATATCTTTCACACTTCTTTGTTACCACAAGTAACAAGTAAGCTTTGATAAATCTTCAACTGATACATGTTACATTTGTCTAAAATTTGTACAAATAATTTAAAATTAAATGAGCTTTATAATATACTCAAAGAAATAATTTTTCATGGAAATTTGTATGTTATGTAGCAAAATATTGGCCTGATTAATGATTCAGGAAATAATTCAAATTTCAGCTTGTGGTAAAATAAAGACTATAACACAAAGATAAGCAAATATCCTTATGAACAATGCATATTAACAATATTCAATCACTGGCAATCACACAGTACTAATTGCTTCAATAAACATTACTACAATTGTGTTATTTAAAAGACTGTAATATTTTAATTATTTTCTTAATTAAAAATTAGTCTTTTTCTCTTCCTCTTTCTAACACCAAAAGAAAACCCAGATAAGAAATATAAAAATATCAGTAAAAATAAATTATATTATTGAATGACACTTTACATTAATTACAGTTATGCATATATTATTTTATTATAAATTATTTCAAAATAAAAGAAGAGAAGGAGGAGAAACTTTATTATTGGCATTTCTAATAGAATATAAACATTAATAATTTAGTATAGTTTACACTAGTTTATTTTATTTAACAGACAGATTATGTCAACTCAAACAAACCTATCAGTAAAATTCGGTAGAAATAATTCTGAATGTTATCCAACTTGCAATATTCAACAAAAATTATCAATACTTTTATTATAATGACAATACTACAGTAACATGAACATAAAATTAAACTGCATATAACGATAAAATAAGCCAGCATATAATAATGGTGCATTGGTTTCTAAAACAATGGGCTGGATGAAAAAATACATGTATTATGGTAGCTATTCATATTCTTCAGTTTTCCTAATATTCTCATATTCATACTAGTCATTTACATAACTAAAGTATCTAAAATACAATAAAAATGCAAACAATATTTATGAGAAAATGTTAAAAGCAATCATAAGTATTTGATTGAATGACCATATTTTGTCTTCCTGCAAGTCGAATCTTAAAATTATATGCAGTTTGAAAAATGCTTAGGAAGCACTTCCGCAGAGAACCCGGTAAATTTAAACATCGCCAACTTTGGCGATAATAGTTCAAAACTGGTAACCCAGCAGATTTATCCTATTCGCTTGTTCGAAGTTTGCAACCATTCCTATTGCGTTCATTTTGTTGAATTATCACTGTTGTTGTTCGCATTTGCAGATTTATATTATTCTTCTCTTATTTATTATTATTTTTTCTGAATTTTTTAACAATGAATAGATACAGTCAAAAGTCGTTAATTCGGACACCCATAATCCGGAATGATCTATAATCCGGACCTCAAATCTACAAAATTTCTGCGCATGCGTCTATAGAATTAAAGAGAAAGTATTATCACATAAAACAAAGCAACTTAAACAACTTACATTGAAAGAAATGTTTAATAAAAAAAAACAAATAAATATTAAGCTTTTTTTTGTCAATTTTGATATCCTTTAGATCATAATTGTTCTTTATTTCATAAATTACGGTTTCATATTTTTAATTTTATAACTTCTGCATGCCATCTTACCAGATTTAAACTGATGATCTATAATCTGGAAAAATCGATAATTCGGAATCGCCGAAGTCCCGACGAGTCCGGATTAAAGACTTTTATCTGTTGAAATATTTTCGTAGATAGATGCCGGTTCTCCTCGGGGATGAAAGGAAGAAAATACGGCGGGAGGGGTGAATGCTAATTTGTAACAAGGCTGTTCACGTTGTGTTCTTAATTATTAATAGCTCTTAAGAACCATGAGCAGAATCACGAGGTTTCCAATCTCTAAAATAATTTGTTTCCGTAGGCCGCAAAAATGTGCATGTGCATTTTAAATAAATAAATAATGCTTTTATTTTTATTATTAGTTATTGTCATCTAAAATTATGAGAATAAATCAATTTTGATGGCGTAAAATTTTAACGAGATAATGTTAATGCTTTTTTAACAATAACCTTTCAGAAGATGGCAGGTGTAACATAAATAGATGATTAAATTGAAATCAAAAATATTATTGATTATCTAAGATGACAGAATAGTTTGATGCATCACCATGGTCATCAAAATTAGCAAACCACTGCTGGTGTAAGGAATGTATTGTTTTCTGTGTTAACTGGAATTTAAGACATTTTTTTTTCGTTTATCGCGTTTAACCGGTTAATTCCAGTACATTAATACTAATTTATATTTTTAAATGAATATATCACGTTTAACCGGTTAGTTTTACATCTACATGTTTATTATCTGTGAATTTTTACTACCACATGCTTAATATATTGTTTTGTCTGCTAACTTGAATTTACATGTACTAAAAATCACATTAACAAAATATCACGTTTACGGAAAAGAATCTGTTTACGGCTCGGATCAACGGCGCCAATGGGTTCTTTCCCGAAGCGCCAACGGGTTCTCTGCGGATGAAAACCCAAATTGTGTATTTTTTTAGGCATTTTGAAGAAGTATTAATTTAAATATTCTATGCATCATTTTGATCCTATTAAATCATGATTTTATGTTAAACCTTCATGTTGTATTTCTAACTATAGTTACTTTAAATTTATTTTCAATGTGTGAACAGGAAATATGTTTTAATTAGCAGTATAAATTAATTTTGCAAATTTAGGTGGGGTTTAAATTTTTAAATTATGCTTTCTATGTGAAAAAATAATTCAAAATTTTAGAGACAAAATAATATGTAGAAATATAACTATGGATGAAGAATTTATAAATATGCAAAAGCAGATGAGGTAAATATCCCCTCCTGTTACAATATCAAAACTAAGATCATGAAATATTTGACTGCACGTGGAATTTTTTTTTTCAAGAAGCTTTTTCAAAATAAAAAGCAGCAGGAGGAAAGTTTTGAAGCTCATGCTTTTAAAAGGAAGAAACTAAATTAATTAGAATCTGAATCGACAGTTTAAGAAGTTTTTACTGTTCAGTTCTGTCTGTGAAAAAGTACATTAGTTATTGCTGAAAAATTGTTGCTTATCTCTTAGAACAATAGTTAGACCCACGAGTAGCTGAATGGTTAAGGTTACTGAATGCTAAGAGTACATTTTCTGTTCTTTTTCTGAACATGTTGGCTGCATGGTTGGTTTTTTTTTTTTTTTTTTTACATATAATGTGAATACAAGCCAGTTCTCATTAGAAAGTCCTTCACCATGAGCAGATAGCACTTTTGAGCTTTGTGATAGTCAACTAACCAAACTGTTATGAATATTAGAAAATAAGCTTAACATTGGTGAAGATCTTTCTCGTAAATTTGACATGGAATATCTCTTGGTCTGCTAAATCAAATTTACTTTTGTGTGACCTTAAATCAGAGGCACCAATCGTGAATCTGTTTTGGCGTGTTATTAAGAATTATGAATGAAAAATTTATTGCTACTGTGGAAGAATGCTCAACTAATGTTTACCTTACTAATCAATTCTTATAGTATTGTAATGCTCTGTTGCAAATTTTTCGCTAAGCAGAAACTTTCAGTAGTGCGTTTCCTTTAATTGTGTTATTGTTTATGCCCTTTCAGTTGTAATTCTTATAATCATAGGGATAATGAAAGTATTTAATTACTTTATATTTAAGAAATAATTAAGTTTTTTCATTTATAATAATATTTTGCACAGATTATAAAGTAAACATTTCACACAAGAGAGCACATATTTTCGGGAATATTGTTTAAAGTAAAAATGATTTCAGTTTTTAAGCATTATATATATATATATTACGAAAATAAAATCAGGCTCTAGTGTAGAATTGGGTGCCCCTTTGATTCGCGACATTTTATTTTTTTTAATTTTTTATTTTGGCGATGAAACCTCGCTTCTGGTTACCATGATAGTTTTAACTTTGTTTTAGCTTCCTTATTTAAATGAAAATAGATTGATGTGTACATGGACAAATTTAAGGCAGTGCGCAATGCCTAGTTTGTGCAATTCTAGGATGCTTTTTTAAGTGAAAATATATCGATGTGTACATGGACACAGAGTTTGTGCAATTCTTTTTTTTTTTTTTTCCTTTTGCTTATTACATGCTCCGCCTTTTAGGTACTACAGGAAAAAGAGGAATGCCCTGTGGAGGTCTTTTTAAGGAACACTGGCTCGTATCCATGTTACACATGGGGAAAGCCACGAAAACGCCCATGCAGCCAGCCCATTTGCCGGGATTCGAACCCTGGACCGAACTACCGGTGTTCAGCGGCTTTTACCGCTTGCCCACTGGTGGGCTTGTGCAATTATTTGACTTCTTGTTTTGGTTTGGTTGTAGGGTTTATATTTATTTTAACTAACATTTATTTTAAGTTTAAACTATCTTTCCTGTCAAGCCTTACTTTCCCCTGGAACTGCCAATGCCAGAGTATGTAAATTTTAGTAGAACGCGCAAGGATTCAAATTATCAGCGGAAGTATTCTGATTTAAATAGAAAGGAAACGAGTTCGAGGTGTGATATTCTTACTTCACGAGCGCGGAGGTAGTTGGCCAGAAATTGAAGAACCCCGCGTTTCGGCCTGTGTGCTTGCCTGGAAGTAGTGTTAATCGTTCAAGTGACCTTCAAGTTTGCTGAATTAGCAGCGGTATTGTAAAACGCGGTGAGTTAGTTACTTTTAGAGCCTCGTAGTTAGAGTCTTGTCTTTAGTTTCTTTTCAGGTTATTATTTTTATTTGACCGCCGAGTTGGCGCAGTTTGTGAGCGTCAAGAGCACGCACTTGTAATTTATTACGTTGAATAAAAAGGGACTTAAACCCTTAACAAGACTCTGTCTTTTATCCAGTTTTCACAGTCACCTCTTGGTTGCGTGCAAGTTGGAGGCGCGCAACGCTACATTGGCGCCCGAACACTTATCGAACTGAAATGGCCGAAAATTGGATGGAAGCCGCTGGACAACACCAAGAATGAGAAGCCAATTGGAAGGATTTGGATACCTGGTCCAGACTTTGAGAGCGTCAATCAAGCCAAACGTCCATTTCGACGGAAAATATTCGGTGGCGGTATTTCTAGAAGGTCTAGAAAACCACTTTCAGCTCTACCCTGTTCCTGAAAGACAAAAAGTTGCCATCGCCACATCCGCACTAAGAGGACAGGCCGCGCTATGGTGGAAAAATATAGGCAAATTTTTATTAGGGGAATTTGGAAGCCAGACATATACATTTGAAAATTTCAAAAAATCGTTAGTAAAGGCCTTCCCCATAGTGAAAGATCGCGCACGGCTGGAAGCCGAACTATATAGTTTCTATCAACGGGATATAGCAGAATTGACGGACTTTATTCTACGAAAAATTAAGCTGACGGATATGCTGTATGGGAAGAAACCCGATGCGGAAATTACTGAAATAATCCTACCAAGACTGTTACCCGCTGTTCAAGAGTACTTTGAAATTAGAAACACAAGCACATTGCAGGAGCTCTTCGAATTGGCGGTGAAGTTTCAAAATCGCAGAATAGCGGAAAAAGCGAGAGGGGCAACGTATTCTCAAAGTACACGAAGGAAATTTTCAAATGAGGAAACCAGAAATGGAAATCGCTCTTATGGGGGAAAGAGCTATCAAGCTAACTCATCAAAACTCGAAGGTCAAGACCCAAAAAGAAAATTCGAAAATAAACATCCGCGTACCCAGAAGGCACAGATTGAAAGGAAAGCTTTAAACGAGTAGAGGGGCCTGTGAAAGGGAGGGTCCAGACCCCGGAAGTTTTAAAAAAACCCTCAAATAGACATTTAGATACGATCATCGTAAAAAACTCAAAGCTACCAATTATACAAGTCCTGGTTGGCGATGTACCAGTTGAAGCCCTCATCGATACAGGAGCAGAAGGAAATTTTATGAGTGAAAATTTCTTCAAAAAGAATTTTTATAGGGTACGATTATTTAAAACAAAAAATACGGAAATTATAGCGGCGCAAGGAAAAACATGTCACTGCATCGGGAAATTATCATTAAACTTACAGGTAAAAGAGGAAAGCCTCAAAGTATTAATTTTTGTAGTGAAAAATCTGCAAAATTCTCTTATTTTAGGTATGGAGTTTTTAAGGGCCGCAAGGGCCAAATTGAACTTTCAAGACAGTTCCGTGGTGTTGGAGATGGACCAGAGGGTGGTGGAACCTGTGGAGACACCGCAAGTGGACCTTAGCCATCTGAATGACCATGAAAGGCAAGCAATACAGCAAGTGGTGAGTAATTTTTCTAATTTGTTTTCAGAAAAACCAGGAAATTGTCAAATAGTCACGCATAAGATTCAATTAAATGCCGAAAAACCTTGTAGGACTAAACCTTATCGGTACGACAAACAAAAACACGTAATCATCGAAGAACATATTCAGGAGATGTTAAAGAATAAAATAATAACGCCCATAAATAGTGAGTACGCGAGTCCAGTCGTACTATGTAGGAAAAAGAACGAGTTTCCTCCTTCGGATAAAAGGGCTTGGAGGTTTGCTATTGATTACAGAAAACTAAATAGTATTACCAAATTTCCAGTTTACCCTTTGCCGGTTATAGACGAGATCATTAGACAGATCAAATCGACAAGATACATGTCTACTTTGGACTTAACGTCTGGCTACTATCAAATAGCTATGAGACCCGAAGACATACATAAAACCGCGTTTATAACAAAATCGGGCACTTATGCATTTTTACGCATGCCCTTTGGGTTCTGTGGGGCTCCATCAACATTCCAGAGAGCTATGGACATTGTTCTAAAGCCTGTCCTAGGAAAATCAACTTTAATTTATCTAGATGATATAATTATAACGAGTAGTACGTTGGAACAACACATTAATGATCTAGAACAAGTTTTAAGTTATTAAAAGAGGCCGGTCTTACAATTAACGCCTCAAAATGCAAGTTCGCAACTAAAGAACGTAAATATCTCGGTTATAAAATTTCGCAAAAGGGTATAGAAACGCAAGATTCAAAAATAAAAGCTATCAAGAATTTCCCACCGCCCAACACCGCCAAGAAACTTTCTTCTTTCCTTGGGTTATGTTCTTACTATCGATCTTCCATAAAAGATTTCGCTAATATTGTTGAACCACTCTTAGTAATCAAAAGAAAAAGGGGTAAATTTACGTGGACAGCGGAAGAAAACACAGCATTTGAAAAATTAAAAGAAGCGCTCATTAATGCCCCTGTTTTAAAATTCCCGGAGGGGGACGAAAACCTGGAAATTGCAGCACATGCGTCAGACTATGCGGTGGGCGCGGTTCTTATGCAAAATAACCATCCTCTGTCATTTTTTAGTTAAACGTTGAATCAGACACAAAGGAATTATACAGCTACAGAAAGAGAAACATTAGACGTATTAATGGCTGTACACAAATTTCGAATTTATTTCGGCAAAGCGCCAGTAACAGTCTTTTCGGATCATGCGGCTGTTGGTAGACTTTACTCGGGGAAAAACCTAACGCCCAGGTTAATAAGATGGGCTTTAAAACTCCAAGAATATAATATCACAATAAAATATAAACCGGGTAAGGAAAACAATGTAGCTGACGCACTTTCTCGTATAAAACTGGACAATGAATGAAATGAACTTAAATGCGCTGTGTTGACTTCAAAAATTTTAGATTCTAGAGATACGTTTATTACTGAACTGAAAGCTGATCCTGAATTTGGAAATATCTATGCATATTTGAAAGATCCCGAAAGCTTTGAGCACACAGATATCGATGCGATAAGAAATAGAGCAAAAAACTATGAAATAATAGATAATTTATTATTTTATACGAAAACAACAAACGAAAATCTTGAGTACAAACCAGTTATCCCAGCCTCGCTTCGATTAAGCATTGTGAAGGAATTACACGACGCGAAAACAGCGGGCCATTTAGGGGTCAGAAAGACTTTATAAAGGGTACGCGAGGCGGTATATTTCCCGCAATTATACAAAATAGTAACGGCGTATGTCAGGTCCTGCAATCAATGTCAGTTAATAAATGATATTAATTACAGCCCGGCCGGGTACTTAAATAGCATTCGCGCTACATTTTCGAATGAAATTTTAGGCATAGATCTTCTTGGTCCCTTCCCCCAGAGCGAGTTAAATAAAAATCGTTTTCTTTTAGTAATAGTAGATCATTTTTCAAAATGGACAGAAATTGTTCCACTTAAACGCGCGTCAGCCAAAACAGTCGCAGATGCATTCTTACACAGATACATTTTAAAATACGGTGCACCGATAAAAGTCATTAGCGATAACGGAAAACAATTCATTAGTCAAATATTTGAAAACATATGCAATGGACTTGGCATACGCCATATCAAAATGGTTCCGTATAGACCACAGGCAAACATAGCAGAAAGAGTGAATAAAAACATAGTAAAAATAATTCGCAGTTACGTGAGCACACATCACAAGCGCTGGGATGGCTACATAAATGAATTAGCTTATGCTTTAAGAACGGCAAATCACGACACTACGGGAAAAACCCCAGCAGAATTATTTTTAGGCAGAAAGTTAATTACGCCTTTAGATAAATTATTCTTTGTGCAACAAAGAGAGCAGGAGTTTAAACAAAAAGATGTGCAAAAGCTGATTGATCAGGCGCTTAAAAGCTCGGATACGGCAAGAAATAGGCAGAAAGTATATTATGATCGAAAACGCCGTGAAGCAGATTTTAAAGTTGGGGATAAAGTATTGAAGCGGAAATTTTCTTTATCATGTGCCACGGACAATTTTACAGCAAAGCTAGCTCCAAAATTTGAAGGTCCCTATGTAATTCAGGAAATCAAAGGAGTAGTATTATATCTTAAGAACGAGAGAGGGGAAATCTGTAAAGCAAGTCCCGACCAGGTCAAAAAATACTATAATCCAAATGATTTTGAAATCCTTAAAAGTTTCTTGCAGGACTCAAGTCTAAACGAAGTAGAAGGTCCAGAAATAACAACAACTATTCCACCACCCAAGAAGCAGAGAACTGAAGAGAGACCTAGCCCTTCTACAACCCGGACGTCGGTATCAAAAAGAAAAAATAACTTTCAAACTCCAGCGTTTAAGAAAAACAAGAATACAGATGCACCCCGTAAAGAAACCGTGGTAAAGAGCAAAACACCACCTACAATGGATCGCAGGAGAAATTATACATCAAGGAGAACGCGCACACGGCCACAGAGTCAGGTGCCAGCAAGGCCGCCGTTCCGGAAACTGAAACGGCAACAGGAGGAACAAAAATACGAGGAACAGAAGAAATTCAAGAAGGACTCCAGACCGGAGGACGTCAAGACCAGCCGTCCCAGGGAAAAACGGAAATGCCAACAACCAGACGATTACTCCGCCAAGAGGCCAGCATGTAGAAAACGCAAAAGAAAAACTAATGTGGACGACACTCGGAGGTCAGTAAGGAGAAGATTGACGTCCATGAAACCTCTAACTTGGGACCAATATTGCCAAAAAAGAATGACGGAGTTTCAAGCATCGAAAACTCAAAGATAAGTTAAAACCTTCTATAAATTTTTTTTTCTCTTTTGTTCCGAAATGTTATGTATAAGTACGAAGTTCTATGTTTTGACGAAAGTCAATATGTCTCGGTTGAGACTTAGTTTTGTTTTACTTTATTTAGCTAAGGCAAAAGTATTATTTTCTTTAAGTATAAAAGCTAAGAACAAGCATTTTCTGTTGGTCGAAAGACTAATTCTGTTATGTTAAAGCCAAAATTTGGCCGAAGATAAAAATAACTTCGTATTCTTGTATTAATAAGAATTTTAGTTTCAGTGCCGCAAGCTTGGCGAAGAATGAGTAAAGTAAAAATTTATTTTCTCTTATTCATTGTATGGTAAATTGTAAAAATTATATGTATTAAAATTTTGTAAATGTACGTAAATACTTGAATGTTATGTAAAAGTAGAATTTAGTCTAGAAGCATAAAATTTTAGATGCTAAAAGTAAATGCTCAAAAGCAATGAAGTCAAAATTTAAGTTCTAAATTGTAGATAAAGTCATGCTTTAGAGCGAAAGCCTGCATGTTTAAAGACGAATGAGGTGGAAGTTAGAATGAATGTGTTTTGTAGGGTTCTCCACCTACACTTGAATTTTTAAGAGTATTAAAGTAGCTCATCGAGTTGTAGAATGTCGAGTAAGGTGTGTCTATTTGGTCGTTGAATTCTAACAAATCATGGTGGTTAGGGGAAGTGTTGTAAGACTAAAACACGAATATTCCCGTTTGACACCACACATGGTGGTGAGCCAGGGCAAAGTTAAATTAATGCTTGAAAAATTGAATGAATCTGAAGTAAGCAATAACTAAGAAAAATGAATCGTGTAAAAACAAAAATTTATTGTGTCAAGAAAGTGTAAATTATAATGTATTTAGAAAGATACTGATACTTATTCCTTCCAGATGCTGGAAGGAAAGACCAAGATTGATTGATGAAGTCCAGGAAAAGTTGCTGTAAGAAGAGAAAGTTATAAGTGTACACAGAATTTTAGTATACAATTTGTTACATAAGATTTTTTTTTTGTGCAAACGAGGTTCTCAACAGTTAGTTCAGAATTATAGAAACTTACAACAGGTCGTTTGTAGGACCTGCTTCCAAGTTTTCCAAATTCTGGCAGCGGCAAATGTAGGGTTTATATTTATTTTAACTAACATTTATTTTAAGTTTAAACTATCTTTCCTGTCAAGCCTTATTTTGCCCTGGAACTGCCAATGCCAGAGTATGTAAATTTTAGTAGAACGCGCAAGGATTCAAATTATCAGCGGAAGTATTCTGATTTAAATAGAAAGGAAACGAGTTCGAGGTGTGATATTCTTACTTCACGAGCGCGGAGGTAGTTGGCCAGAAATTGAAGAACCCCGCGTTTCGGCCTGTGTGCTTGCCTGGAAGTAGTGTTAATCGTTCAAGTGATCTTCAAGTTTGCTGAATTAGCAGCGATATTGTAAAACGCGATGAGTTAGTTACTTTTAGAGAGCCTCGTAGTTAGAGTCTTGTCTTTAGTTCCTTTTCAGGTTATTATTTTTATTTGACCGCCGAGTTGGCGCAGTTTGTGAGCGTCAAGAGTACGCACTTGTAATTTATTACGTTGAATAAAAAGGGACTTAAACCCTTAACAAGACTCTGTCTTTTATCCAGTTTCCACAGTCACCTCTTGGTTGCGTGCAAGTTGGAGGCGCGCAACGCTACATTGGTGCCCGAACACTTATCGAACTGAAATGGCCGAAGATTGGATGGAAGCCGCTGGACAACACCAAGAAATGTCAAGTCAATTGGAAGGATTTGGATACCTGGTCCAGACTTTGAGAGCGTCAATCAAGGCAAACGTCCATTTCGACGGAAAAAATTCGGTGGCGGTATTTCTAGAAGGTCTAGAAAACCACTTTCAGCTCTACCCTGTTCCTGAAAGACAAAACGTTGCCATCGCCACATCCGCACTAAGAGGACAGGCCGCGTTATGGTGGAAAAATATAGGCAAATTTTTATTAGGAGAATTTGGAAACCAGACATATACATTTGAAAATTTCAAAAAATCGTTAGTAAAGGCCTTCCCCATAGTGAAAGATCGCGCACGGCTGGAAGCCGAACTATATAGTTTCTATCAACGGCATATAGCAGAATTGACGGACTTTATTCTACAAAAAATTAAGCTGACGGATATGTTGTATGGAAAGAAACCCGATGCGAAGATTATTGAAATAATCTTACCAAGATTGTGACCCGATGTTCAAGACTACTTTGAAATTAGAAACCCAAGCACATTGCAGGAGCTCTTCGAATTGACGGTGAAGTTTCAAAATCGCAGAATAGCGGAAAAAGCGAGAGAGGCAACGTATTCTCAAAGTACCCGAAGGAAATTTTCAAATGAGGAAACCAGAAATGGAAATCGCTCTTATGGGGGGAAAGAGCTATCAAGCTAACTCATCGAAACTCGAAGGTCAAGACCCAAAAAGAAAATTCGAAAATAAACATCCGCGTACCCAGAAGGCACAGATTGAAAGGAAAGCTTTAAACGAGTAGAGGGGCCTGTGAAAGGGAGGGTCCAGACCCCGGAAGTTTTAAAAAAACCCTCAAATAGACATTTAGATACGATCATCGTAAAAAACTCAAAGCTACCAATTATACAAGTCCTGGTTGGCGATGTACCAGTAGAAGCCCTCATCGATACAGGAGCAGAAGGAAATTTTATGAGTGAAAATTTCTTCAAAAAGAATTTTTATAGGGTACGATTATTTAAAACCAAAAATACGGAAATTATAGTGGCGCAAGAAAAAATATGTCACTGCATCGGGAAATTATCATTAAACTTACAGGTAAAATAGGAAAGCCTCAAAGTATTAATTTTTGTAGTGAAAAATCTGCAAAATTCTCTTATTTTAGGTATGGAGTTTTTAAAGGCCGCAAGGGCCAAATTGAACTTTCAAGACAGTTCCGTGGTGTTGGAGATGGACCAGAGGGTGGTGGAACCTGTGGAGACACCGCAAGTGGACTTTAGCCATCTGAATGACCATGAAAGGCAAGCAATACAGCAAGTGGTGAGTAATTTTTCTAATTTGTTTTCAGAAAAACCAGGAAATTGTCAAATAGTCACGCATAAGATTCAATTAAATGCCGAAAAACCTTGTAGGACTAAACCTTATCGGTACGACAAACAAAAACACGTAATCATCGAAGAACATATTCAGGAGATGTTAAAGAATAAAATAATAACGCCCATAAATAGTGAGTACGCGAGTCCAGTCGTACTATGTAGGAAAAAGAACGAGTTTCCTCCTTCGGATAAAAGGGCTTGGAGGTTTGCTATTGATTACAGAAAACTAAATAGTATTACCAAATTTCCAGTTTACCCTTTGCCGGTTATAGACGAGATCATTAGACAGATCAAATCGACAAGATACATGTCTACTTTGGACTTAACGTCTGGCTACTATCAAATAGCTATGAGACCCGAAGACATACATAAAACCGCGTTTATAACAAAATCGGGCACTTATGCATTTTTACGCATGCCCTTTGGGTTCTGTGGGGCTCCATCAACATTCCAGAGAGCTATGGACATTGTTCTAAAACCTGTCCTAGGAAAATCAACTTTAATTTATCTAGATGATATAATTATAACGAGTAGTACGTTGGAACAACACATTAATGATCTAGAACAAGTTTTAAATTATTAAAAGAGGCCGGTCTTACAATTAACGCCTCAAAATGCAAGTTCGCAACTAAAGAACGTAAATATCTCGGTTATAAAATTTCGCAAAAGGGTATAGAAACGCAAGATTCAAAAATAAAAGCTATCAAGAATTTCCCACCGCCCAACACCGCCAAGATCCTTTTTTCTTTCCTTGCGTTATGTTCTTACTATCGATCTTTCATAAAAGATTTCGCTAATATTGTTGAACCACTCTTAGTAATCAAAAGAAAAAGGGGTAAATTTACGTGGACAGCGGAAGCAAACACAGCATTTGAAAAATTAAAAGAAGCGCTCATTAATGCCCCTGTTTTAAAATCCCCGGAGGGGGACGAAAACCTGGAAATTGCAGCAGATGCGTCAGACTATGCGGTGGGCGCGGTTCTTATGCAAAATAACCATCCTCTGGCATTTTTTTAGTAAAACGTTGAATCAGACACAAAGGAATTATACAGCTACAGAAAGAGAAACATTAGCCGTATTAATGGCTGTACACAAATTTCGAATTTATTTCGGGAAAGCGCCAGTAACAGTCTTTTCGGATCATGCGGCTGTTGGTAGACTTTACTCGGGGAAAAACCTAACGCCCAGGTTAATAAGATGGGCTTTAAAACTCCAAGAATATAATATCACAATAAAATATAAACCGGGTAAGGAAAACAATGTAGCTGACGCACTTTCTCGTATAAAACTGGTCAATGAAGGAAATGAACTTAAATGCGCTGTGTTGACTTCAAAAATTTTAGATTCTAGAGATACGATTATTACTGAACTGAAAGCTGATCCTGAATTTGGAAATATCTATGCATATTTGAAAGACCCCGAAAGCTTTCAGCACACAGATATCGATGCGATAAGAAATATAGCAGAAAACTATGAAATAATAGATAATTTATTATTTTATACGAAAACAACAAACGAAAATCTTGAGTACAAACCAGTCATCGCAGCCTCGCTTCGATTAAGCATTTTGATGGAATTACACGACGCGAAAACAGCGGGCGCTTTAGGGGTCAGAAAGACTTTAAAAGGGTACGCGAGGCGGTATATTTCCCGCAATTATACAAAATAGTAACGGCGTATGTCAGGTCCTGCAATCAATGTCAGTTAATAAATGATATTGATTACAGCCCGGCCGGATACTTAAATAGCATTCGCGCTACATTTCCGAATGAAATTTTAGGCATAGATCTTCTTAGTCCCTTCCCCCAGAGCGATTTAAATAAAAATCGTTTTCTTTTAGTAATAGTAGATCATTTTTCAAAATCCCTTTTCATTCAACGTAAAAATTTACAATTGCGTGCTCATGACGCTCGGCGGTCAAATAAAAATAATAACCTGAAAAGAAACTAAAGACAAGACTCTAACTACGAGGCTCTCTAAAAATAACTAACTCACCGCGTTTTACAATACCGCTGCTAATTCAGCAGGCTTGAAGCTCACTTGAACGATTAACACTACTTCCCGGCAAGCACATAGGCCGAAACGCGGGGTTCTTCGATTTCTCGCTAACTACCTCCGCGCTCGTGAAGTAAGAATATCACACCCCGAACTCGTTTCCTTTCTATTTAAATCAGAATACTTCCGCTGATAATTTGAATCCTTGCGCGTTCTACAAAAATTTACATATTCTGGCATTGGCAGTTCCAGGGGAAAGTAAGGCTTGACAGGAAAGATAAACTTAAAATAAATTTTAGTTAAAATAAATATAAACCCTACAACAGCATCTTTACATATATCAATATAACTGAAACCCGACACAATTTATTCTGTGTTGACACAAAAGAAATACAATGCAAGAATATAAAACTCGATCATTATAAGAAATGAACATTCGTAATATGAATCATTTATTATTTTCATAATAAATGGTTTTCTCTCCTTTTAATGCAATATTCAGATATAGAATACAGTACAGTTCTGTTATGGGGAAGCCATCGGGAAATTTTTTGCTAAACTCGCCAAGAGACTGGTTCATATGAAGTCGCCAATGTTTACTTCTAAAGTCATTATAATGTTAACTTTTTTTAAGAAAATGTAAAAGAATGTCTTTTCAAAATTGGCAATGAGAATGCAAATTCCAAAGACGTAATGGTCACTTGTGTTTCAATCAACAGGCCTTCAACACAAGTTTCCCATATTCTATTATAAAATCTCTGGTTTCAATGATAATTGTAAGAGAATACATATCAATATAGAATAATGACAATACACCAATGGCATTTTAGGAAAAAAAAGTTTGCTTATTATTAATAATTAAATTCACTATTATAGGAAATAAAATAAACATACCCATTACGTACATTCTTCACAAGGTAATTTGTTTGAGAAATATTTTTCCATTCTTATAATACTCAGTTTCATAATATCCACAATTATCTGGGATATTTTTTACTTCTTCAGCACATAAAGCTCTTGCAATAACCAAAGATCTTTCCATCTATTTTATAATACTGACGATTTGTTACACAAGACACCACACTGATAAGCACAAAGGTATATTACCAAATGAAGAGTTTTTGTTGAAAATAAGGAGGATGAATTATTCCAATACTTATATTTGGATTTAAATCATGCACACAATCAAGTTCTAGATATTCCTTAGTTAATCATTTTCTTTATCATTCAGGACTGATCGATATTCTTGAACAGAGTGGCGTGACAATGGATATTGCACATATTTTTTACTCCACGAAGCACCAATTCTTAACTTCAATAAACTAAGATATATCCTATGCATTTTTACACCTGAGAGCCATTTCATGATAAAAACACTCCTTTTATTTGTTATGAATACCTGAAACAAACAAAGAAAAAACAGAACAAATTTATTTTTTAGTCTTTAAAATCATATATCATATAACTATTATACAGGTGAAATGTTATAAAGACCTATATATGTAATTTTGTAAAGACTTATAAATTAATATCATAATATATTTATAGAGCTTGGGTCAAAATTATTATTATGAAATATAATTATTGCTGTATGTCTCTTTTCTTTTTAATAAACAACAAGGTGTTAGCCGAGGTTTCCAAGCATCGTTACCAAAGTGTACGTGGTAGAGCCTTATCATGTCAGGAAAAGTGCAATGACAGAAAAGGATACCGGACGTCCCTTGCAGTCACACTTCATCATTCTTTATTTAATTATTTCAATAACTTTTCAATAACTTAGTCTGTTTGCTTATTCTTCAAGTTCCAAAACGGAAAGTCCCTAGGCCATTTCCAAGTCGTTTTCCAGTAGAAGCAGTCCGGTTAATTCTATCTTTGGATTTCTTAACAGTGAGATTTTTTATGGGGTGGGGTAGTTAGCCCCACGCCCAATCCCCAACCTGGAGGACCAGTTCCCTGGTATAATCCCCAGGGGAAGGGTGCCCGACTATACCCCCAGACGCTGGGTACCCATTTTAGTCGCCTTTTACGACATGTATGATTGTATACATTGGGACTATTCTTTCACACCTGGTCAAAACACGGGTATATTAGTAGATTGATTTGTGCTTATTCACTGTGAATAATGTGAAGAGCAAATACTACTTGAGCTGGTACTTGAGCTGAACATGTAGTACTATTCAGAAAGAGTCCATACAATTATCGCATAAATAGAAATATTAGAGTTAGATTGTGCAGAAAGAAGACATTATGGAATTTGTCTTCTTTCTACACTACTACACTATGCCATGTAATATGTTCTTTCTACACTACTACACTATGACTACACTCTGCCATGTAATTGCAGGATACAAAATCTTAAATAATGACAAGCATTTTAAGAAACACACTTGAAATACAAAATATAAACTTTGGGAACTTGAGAAGTAACTGAGTATAAAGAAAATTTTAAATAATATAAAATCTTCAGTAATACCGAAAACTTGGTTAAATAACTAAATAAGCAAAGAATAATATCTACAAGTCCAGAATAAATTATGATATTTAGCATTTAAATGTATAATAAATATGCTTCTTAAATCTCAGCTGCTCAGCAACGATAACACGTAGATATTTAGCAAAGGTGCTTGTAAATACAATATAGAAATTTCAGGACGTTGAGAAGTAACTTAGTATAAAACAAACTGAATATAATATAAAATCTTGAGTAATATTAAAAATTTGGTTAAATAAGCAAAGAATAATACATACAAGTCCAAAATAAATTTTGGTATAAAGCAATTTAAATGTATAACAAACATGCTTCTTAAATCTCAGCTGCTCACCAAAGATGACACGTAGATATTTAGCAAAGATGCAGTTTGAGAGAACTTTAAAAATTACTTTTAAAGACAGCATCAATGTTACTTTGCAAGTGTCTGAAGTTTTCTTTTTTTTTCTTTATTGGACTTAATATCGTCATTTTTCCTATTGCAAAGATTCTTGAGCATGATATTTGTTGATATCCAAATTATCAGTTTGCTTACACTTTCACTTGTATGACCATTATCACAAATGATATGATCAAAGAGCATTTCTTTTAATTCTAAAATTTTAAAAGTCAAATTTGCTACAATTTTCCTCTGATTTTGTTCCAACAAAAAATCTTCATATTCTTCATTACACAGCTTATTTACAATTAAATAATTATACACAATTATATTTGCAATAAATGGTTTTGGCCACCTGAGTCCACGACGATCAAGGTTCTTTATAAGATCATACGTTTGATCATGATTAACTGTGGAATTTATTGTAATGTTTTGTTTGCAGCTACAGCATTTCACTTTCTTTAAAACTGCATGACAACAGTAACCACCCAAATAAGTCAGAACTGGCAGATGGCTACTAATGCCCTTCACATCACTCTCCGTAATATTTAATGATGGGTAATATACTGTATTATCTAATTCTATAATATCATGAAGATTATCATCATATTCAAATGATGTTAAAGGGACAGTAGTATTTTTAACAATCAATTCTAACTTAATACTTGATTGTATTCTTAATTTTTTTTCACATTCTAATAACTGTCTCATTGAAATATGATACTGAGAACCAGATAGTTGTGTGTATTTACCAAACCGGGCTTCAAGAGCATCAGTCTGAATTTTTTTTGGAAGTATATATATTTCATTCCAAGCTCTTCAACACAATATCTACTCAACGCCAGTATACCATAAGTAGTTTGTTTGAGAGCTGCATGAGTTTCTTTTGTAAGCATGCCTGTTGAACATTTCATTGATTCCCATGCATCTAACCAGTTAAGAAACTGATTGAGGAAAATAACTTTTGGATCAGAATCATCTGCTGTTAATGGCTTCATAAATTCACTCTTTTGATGCATACCTTTAAACATAGTTTTAACATTCATAATATCCCACCATTTGCATATTATGGATATAAACTCAGATGTATCTGAATAGTGTGGTATTTCATGCAAAGGACCCAAATGAATCAGACCTTCAATAGTAAATTTATTGAAAATCTTAAGAACCAGTTTAATGTTTTGTTTCTCTAAATTAGAAGGTGAAAGACTTTTTAGAGTTAAACCATTAGAAAATTTAATAAGTTGGTCATTTTTAATTTTATGTAGCTTTCTCAAAGACATAAACGAAGCAGTTTTGAAGTGCTTCTTTGAAAGATCTTCAATATTTGGAAAAAACATACATGTACCAGGATTTTTCTGGTTCAGCCAATTGTTCTTTATATTTTTAAATAAATGAACTGCATCTATGATGTAGAAAAGAGTCCTATTCCCATTCATTGGATGTTTGTAAACAAATGAATTACGCGGTGGATTTGAAAACAAACTCATGGCTTTTCTATTTATTGCATTGTTGTCTGTAATAACACAAATAACAATAATTCCCATATTTTAAAGACCTTTAATCACTTTTTTAATTACATAATGTAATGTTTCAAAATTTATTGTGTTAACAGGCATAATATATACTACTTCTTTGAATGAAGATTCCAAACTGGATATCATAAAAGCAAATGCACTGGTTGCCGGACTGGAAGAATCAAATGCAGCCCCAACGACAGAGCCTTCTTTGTAATCAAAATATGGCTGAACATAAATTTCATCTACCAAAAGAATCACTTTTCTTTCTCGATCCTCAAGGAAAGTTACACGATTTTTTATATATTTAAAAAAATTTTCATCAATAGTTTCATTACAAGGTGACAATACTAAATTGCTACAATTTTTTTTTAAAGTCGAAGGATGAGGCATAATAATACTGCCACTATCCCTTGAAAATTTATATGCATGTGGTGATATAGTACTTAATAACCATGCTAACACTAGTACATCAGGATTGTACCTAAAATTATTTTTAGGGCAAGTAAAAGATTCATCTGGTCTTGCAAAAACTTTATAATGCTCTCATTTTTGCCATTAGAGATAATTTGCAGTAATTAATTAATTATATGAATTATTATGGTTAATTTTGAATTTAACTCTTTGGTTTGAAGATTAGCCAATTTATCTAAAAGAGCCATAATTTCATTAAAATTTGTAACTTTATGTGGGAATGTGTAAGGAGATAATTGCATAATAAATTTTTTTTTAATAAATACAGACAAGTCTTGACTGTCATTCACAACTACAGAATAATCAATTTATGGACCAGGACTAAAAACAATATGAATAAAGCAAACAGATGAGGTATCTCGAATAGTGTATACATGCCAAAATACTGATATTCCATAGCGATCAATGAATGACAAAATATCATTAGAACAATTAATTTTTAAATCATTATTATACATTTCATATTCTTTAAGGCTTTCACGCGATGCTTTCTGTAAATTATGGCACTCGCGGGAATTTTTATTTGCATCAGGATCTTCTCGTACGATGGTGCTACTTTTTGAACTGTATACAGATGAATAGTCTTTAAATATCGATGGCACTGTATTTTCTTTTAATCTACGCACCTGAAGTGGAGAAGATATTAAAATTCCATTCTTAGAATCAAATGCTGAAGCTACAACTTTAAAATCACTTTCCTTGAAATGTAATTCACAAACCTTTAGAGAAAATTATATATATATATATATCAAGCAAAGCAGTAATAACAATTTTAGAAAAACCAATTTTGGTCTAGAAAACATCTTGCGCAATATGCTGCAAAATAAGTAAAATATAAAAATTGTAGAAAGCTCGCCTAAAAGTTACCAAGAGTTGCTGCTCCAAAAGGTTTAAGACGTTTTCAAAAATTAATACACATGAAAAGCAAATCATTAGACATGTAAAACATAAATAAATAAAATTAAAAAACAGAAAAAGTTAAAAAGTAAGCGGAAAATGGTAAATTAGCCCAATTCGACTTCCAAACAGGCTTTTCAAGGGAAATTTCATTTATTTGAACGTCGAATCAAGCTAACCCCATTACGCGTTTCGCCGAAACAGACAATTGAAACTTTTTCGCTAAAAAAATTTTTTGTCTTGGAAATTTTAATAGTCTCAATTCTCTGTTCCAATTTCCCGACGCGTCCGCTCAGAATGACACATTAAGGTGTTAAAATATGTTAATCAAAATCAAAACTTCCTAAATCTAGTCTAAAATTAAAATCAAAACGAACATAAATAGCGATGAGCTATTAGTCCTAAAAATACAAAAACATACGGGCTGGGCCTGCAAGCTTAAAGATTAACAATTTAATTTTAAAATAATAGATTTTAGAAAACTGTAAGAAAACCTGTAATTAATATAAGATAAAAAATTAAAAAAGAACAAACTCAGTGGGTCTTACTAAGACCAAGAAAAAGTTGTAACAAAAGAAACAAAAAACTGACCTTTGGCGATTATATATATATATATATATATATATATATATATATAAACTTTTTAAAAATCAGAGGGTTCATTCTGAGCATTTGTAGTAAAGAATATTCATTTCTCAGATAGAACCAGAGAATATCTGCAGTGATTAAAGCTCTATTTCAATCCTTTATTTTTGTATATCCTGGTTTATGTAACAAAATATTATCATTTAAAAATTTCTAAATGAACCCTTATATGTAATTAGAGTCTACACTGTTAATTAATAACTCTACTTTTTTTTACCGTTGAACTCTTTTTGGCTGAAAAGTCTTTCCGTTGGATTGTAGAAAGCCACTCTCTCTTCAAATCTTCATTTTTAGGAAAGGAGAATACAGACACTTTTGGTCCTGTTGGGTAGTTTCCCTTACATAATGGTACACAGCATCTACTCGACATTTTAATAACTGAAATGTTTCTTTTTAAATTAATATATAAAAGGGAGTAAATAGTTGTATATATAATATAAATTAATTATTTTTAAATATAAAAGGGAGTAAATAGTTATAGTGTATAGCTAATGGCATGTAAAATTTTAAGAATAAGCTGTGTTAGCTTGTATTATAACATCAAATTTATACTGGTCCATAAATAATCTTTTATTCTGAAACAGATCAGGTTATATAATTATGCAAAGCCCATTTGTTCTACGATGGGCTGACACAACATTATTAAAAAAGAAATTATACATAGCACAGCAGCCTTGTCTCTACCAGAAATAACACATGTATACTAGAACATACGCCTAAAAACGTTGATATAATTAGAAAAATATAAATTTACAGAAGTAAAGTAATGTATTCTTACCTCTCTAAAATGCATCCAACCTTAAAACCATAAAAAATCAAAGTATTCTGGTTCAGCGTTCGCACAACGTAAGAAGCTTCAGCAAAGAGCCACTGCATGCGTTCCGAAGTTTATTGTGACCAGAACATGGACCTTATAAGAAATAGACTAACCCAATTGCGTTTTCTCCCTTGTCTGGCGCGTTCCCGGCTGTCACCTTGATCACATCCGGAGGAGTAGGGACGACTTCCAGAAATTAGCAATGATTGGCTATTGCAGCGCGTACAATTGCCACGAAAATGCTGGTGGTAGTGCCTCATTTCACAAGTAAGAATTTTTAAATATTTTTATTTTTGACACTGAGATTGCTTTTTAAATACTTAGCATGTTTTCCAAGCATAATTAACGTTCTAAATGATTATAAAGCTGTTGCATGCTTTCAGGCTTGTATATATTTTTAGCTTTTCCTATGATGTAAGCGAATTTGTAACTTCTTTTAGAAAATAATATTATAAATCTGAACTAACAGAAAAATTTAACCAAGTAATTTTCTCTTACAATTACTAAAACTATAACTAATACTAAACTATAGCTAAATACTAAAATGCCTAAAAATGAATTTTTGAAAGTTTTTCTTTAAAATTTATAATTTTTGCTGCTTTTTTAAATTATAGGTAAATTTTAATTCCTAGCATTATAACTAATCAAAAATAAGAATATTTAAGAACGAAAAGTATACATCTTATATAGCTGGTTTTGTTGTTAAAAGCTTAGCTTATAAAGTAAAATGTAATATCTATTTCTCAGCTTTAGTTTCAACAGAACCATATGATGGTTTGCTAGGTTTCAAATATTATAAATCTGGATGTAAAGGTTTGACTTCTCCTTCCAGTGACGTCCGAATGATCTGCAAAAGTGCAGAAATAATTTTTAGGCAGACTGAAAAGGAGTTTAAACTGAATAAAAAAAATTATAAATTTCACGACTCTAAAAGTCTTAAAAAGCGTAGGAACACATATATTTCCTTCTCTTCAAGACCATATTTATGATGATGAGCCAGATAAAAACCACCTGATTAAATTAATTAAAGCAGTGATATTTCAATATTTAAAAATCAGAATGCATCATGCAGTTGCATGTTACAATGAATCTAAACAGAGAGAAAATATTCGAAGCAGATTTACTAAATTAATTTTATTTAACCCCTTAACTGCCGCGGAAAACGTACAAGATTCATTTCCCAGTGCCACGGTTTTTCGCACAGGCGCGCGTAGTTATGTGGTGTATTAGGGGAAAATAAGGGCAAGTTTTACTTTCTAAAAACTGTTTACTTTCACAAAATAAAGAATAAAAGAAAAAAAATGAATGCACAAAATTTAATGTTTTGAGTAAAAGTATAATAAGAAGATGTAAGTATAATAAAAATGATGTTTTTATAATAAAAAACATCCCCAAAATGGAGTTTCGATCAAGTCATTTTTAGACCAGTAAAGTGTAATATCAGGTTCCAGTGTTATTCCTTGTGAAATCAGTATGCCTAAAAACATATATTTTTCTCGAACTGGTTGAATGCCACGATTTTGTTTCATTATAAGGTTTTTCGTTTGCAAGGTGTTGGTTCATATACTCGTCTACAAAATGGTTAGTTTCAGTAACAATATGAAGCACGAGTAGTTCATCAAAAAATAATTCAAAAAAAGATAAATGGGTTTGAAACATCCGTTATATCTTTCTTTATTCCTGGAACCTACTACAAAAAGTAAACGAAAACTGAGGACATAGAATAAAAAAAAATACGTTTTACTCAAACAACGCCAGCCAATTATCGCGCGGTCATTACTTTCATGGCTTTAGACACATCCCTCTCTCCAGTTTCTCCCCACATTTCTTTGAAATAATATCCTCCTTCGCATACTTTGTCAAGGTCATAGTGGTATTGTATTCCAAAGCTTTGCGAATAATTTTACGGGTAGCAAAGCAAAGCAAATGTTGGTATTTTGGAAGGGCGTATATATACGCCCATGGCAGTTAACGCATCGGCTGAGCAAGGCGTATATATACGCCCGAGGCAGTTAAGGGGTTGAGCATCAATAAACCATATTATCTGTTTCTCTTCCCCTCTCTCTCTAAATATATATATATATATATAGAGGTGTGTGTATTTACATTAATAGATAAATAGGTATAATCTTGTTTTCACAAATATTTGAAATAAAAAGTGAAGTAAGCGAATTTTTCAATGCAACAAATATCCTAAATTGTTTACTTTCATACATATGTATTCATGGATGTATAGTCATTCTGCTTAAAGTATTTACAGGTATATAAAATTACAAGGTTACTTTAGGCGAATTAATAAAAATTTAAGATTGGACATGTAATATCTTGTATTTTATAGTAATTATTTTTTAAAATTTATTTCTAGTTCCGCATAAGATTTTTTCATTTACTGTGAATTTTTTTTTAATTTTTTCATTACACTCAGAAAAGTTTATGCTCCGAATTTTATGAGTTATTAATATTGTCATAAATGATCATCTTTTAATACCATAATAATTTTGAAAACAGAAAAAATAAATAAAACAATCCTTGGTTTCTATAAACATTTGAAATGATAATAAATATTAGCTACTACTGCCTGAAAATGTTCATAAAATTAAAAAACAAAATTACCAAATCTTGTTTAATTTTACCTTATTTGTTTCATAGCATCATTTACTATCAATCTTACTTAATTTTACTTTATTTGTAGGCAAAAGTAAATTCATAAATTTTTTGTTTAGAGTTTTTACCGTTTTATCAAAGTAATGATGTTTAGACAAGAATTACGCTTATGCTCAAAATGCAGTAAAAAAAATACTCAAAATGCACTAAAAAGTGGTTTTATGAGATATATAAAATCTTATTAGCAAAAACTGTGATTTTTATTATCTCATCATTTATACAACGTATCACATTTAATAATTAAAAAGAGTTATGTGATACAAACGCCATATGTTTCAATGTTACGATAAACTAAATCGTCCCTACTCTCTCTTCCCGACATGTGTGTGATGCACGCCCCGCCCACTGGGTTAGTCTATTTCTTATAAGGTCCATGGACCAGAAGTCGTGACGTCACAGGAATTTTCAAACCGCGCGCTTAGGCTTGAAGTAGAGTCGGTGTTGGCCAAGGCCATTGGTCTTGTGTAACCTGATACTGTTAATCAGTAATTGTAATATGGCTTTAGATTAAATTATGTTGTGAGTCTTAATTTTACAATCTCTTTTGCATCAGAAACGACTAATGTTCAAAACGACAATGTTAATTTGTAACTGTGAAAGGATCATATCCATTCTTTATGCGTAATTACATCAAGTTAAATTTATGGAGTTTAAATCCAGCATACAGGGGCGTAGCTAGAGGGGGGCAAGGGGGGCATTTGTCCCCGGGCGCAGAATCCAAGGGGCGCCAATCTGATGTACAACATTTTAGAATTAAATGTTTTCCATCCTTGGCAAGCAGTAGAGGACGCGAAATCTTCAGTTGTCCCTGGGCGCTGAAAACCCTAGCTACGACTCCGCCAGCATAATTTGATATTTAAAATTAGCATAGAATTCTGTTAGGATAAATGTTTGCGAATGTTTTGTCTTCTTTAGTCATTTAAAAGACTACATGTAAAAAGAAGACATACATCTCAACACACGCATTATTATTATAGGTTAACTATGGGATTTGCTAACCCATAGTTTGAGCGCTGTAGAGTTCGGCGTCATTCTATTTAAGTAATGAATTTTAATGTGTATAGATTCTGTGTTTTGCATTTTTATTTGAAATATTAATTTTATTATTCATGATATTTTAGATAATTACTGTGTTTTTCGGCTTATAAGGTGTATCTATAACTTCAAGCTACTTTTTTTTTTTTTTTTTAATTTTTTTATTTTTAGGTATATTCGCCGTATAACGCGCGCGCAGTTCTTCGCGAAGAAACCTAAAAAATACGTTTGCAGTACTGTTATCTTTTGAAAATGCGAAAATTTTGAAAATATAACGCTGATTTTTGTTGTTTGACTTCTGAATTAGTAACAGTTAGATATTTTCTGTTTCTGTAGTCGTTTGGAGGTGTGATTTTTGAAGTGAAAATTGAAGCTTTAGTAAATCGTATTTGCTTTAATTGAAATACAGTTGATTTAGTGTTCCTTTTAGTAGTAAATATGGCTCCCGGGAAAAGAAAGAAACAAACGCAGTGCTGGTTTCAAATGCAAAATCATTCATTTTGCGAAAGAAAATGGAAATCGTACTGCAGCAAGGATGTTTGATGTCGTGAAATATGGAATCGGATATTATTTATGGATCAAAGTGACAATGATGGGGAAGATGAGACGAAGATAACGATCTCTTCATGTTATCCGATTATGAAAATATTTAATTTCATAACATATTGTTACGAATTTGGTATTTAAAAAGCTAATGTTCGTTCAATTATAAATTAAATGGTTTTATTTCTTGCGCAGTGCAGCGCGTGACGAATATTAAAAGAAAGCTAAGCCGGGAAATTGAAAATACAAGAGCGCGTGCATTAAATAAATAAATATCTGTTTTTGATTTCGAGAAAGTACTAGAAAATTCTAGCGCGTGATTTTTAAAATCTTATAAAAGGAGGAAAACATCTCAGTTCGTAGTAGTTGTTTAGTTTGTTGCTGTTTAGAAAACTGCTCTCGTTGATTGTAGCGAATTCGCGGATTAGCTTTCTTTAGCTGTTTTGAATTACGTTCTATTGGACATTTGAGTAGTTAAAAGATAACTACTGTGAAATATTGTAATACTGCATGATAATTTGAGAAAATTGAAGCATTTTTGTTGTGATAATAATAAATTTTTGTTCCTTTTTCATCGGACTTGTGCATTCATTTCATAACGAACCCGTACGCACGCAACAATTTTTGGTGTCAGGAGTGGGATTTTGAATGCCAATTACTAGAGCGATGGAAGAACAATTCAGGCAAATGATGACTGCATTTACTGCTTTCCAAGAAAAGATGGAAGGGGCCGTCAACTCCGTTAAGGAAGAAATGAAATTGGGCCAGGAATCCGTAAAGAAGAAATGAAATTGGGCCAGAAATCCCTTTAGGAAGAAATGACAGCGGTACAGGAAGAAATGAAAGCGGGACAAGAAGAAATGAAAGAAAAGATGGAAGCTAGTCAGAAAAAAATGGAAGAATCCGTTAGAAGAGAGATGAAATCTGTTAGAAAGGAAATGAACGTAGGTCAAGAGGAATTGAAGGGAGAAATTACTTGCATAATAGAAAGCAAGTTCGAAGCTATGGAAGGAAGAATAGATACAGTTGAAGACAAAGTTGGAGAAATTCAAGAAAGAGTTTCTGCGGTAGAGCAACAAATTGAAAAAAGAGTTTCTGCCGTCCAACAACAAATTGAGGAAAGAGTTTCTGCTGCTGTTGCCAAAGAAGTTGACACTTTAAAGACGAGCATAGCGACAGAAGGAAGCAATTCTGAGGGTTTTAAATTCTTACCGATGACAGCTCGTCCTTCTCTGAAGCTATCCACATATGATGGAAAGACCTCTTGGCAAGTGTATAAAACACAGTTTTCTATAGTGGCGGATGCGAATGGATGGGATTCCCGAGCTAAGGCTTGTCATCTCGCCGCTTCTCTGAGAGCAGACGCAGCGGATATCCTGCAGACGCTTCCCGAAAACCAAAGACTTGACTTCGAAGCTTTATTTGGCGCATTGGAGCTGCGCTTTGGCGAGAAATGTTTAAAAGACTACAGGAGGCTTCAATTAAAATCCCGTCAACAGAAGCCCACCGAATCACTCCAGGAACTCGCCACGGATGTTGAAAGGCTGTCACATCACGCCTTTTCGGAGTGCCCGACAGAAACAAGGGAAATCCTGTCCCTGCAATATTTCATCGATGGCATCCGGGACCTTGAAATACAGAAAGCACTGCGAATGACGGATGTTAAAGATTTGAAAAGCGCTTTAGTGCACACCATGAAATTCGAGGCAGCCCAGCAAGCCACTCGTCGAGACCGCTACCCAGAGCTGTGCGAGTCCATGAGCCAGTAGATCAATTGATGGCTCGTTTAGATGATTTATCCAGACAAGTCGGCGCTTTGATACAGAGTAGCAGTGAGAATAAAGTGGCTGTAAGGTGTTGGAGATGTGGTTCTGAAGGTCACCTGCGACGGAATTGCAGAACACTCCAGGGCATGGATAATAAAGCGGATGATTTGATAAGATCAGTGAATGCCTTGAGATGGAATACTGGTGGGAAGAAACCAACCCTAAAGTGCTGGAACTGCGGTGTTGAAGGCCATATACGAAGGAACTGCAGAACAGCCCAGAGCACGGAAAATAAGAAAGGCGGGTTAAACAGACAATTAAATGCCATGGGACAAAAAAGGATTGACAAGAAACCAAAGTTCTCGAACTGTGGAACTGAAGGCCACGTACGAAAGAATTGCAGAACACCCCAGGGTACGAAAATTGAGACCATTTCTCAGCAACGACGCAGGAAACAAATTAATGACCATATCAAGGAACGGAGGTTGCTAGATAAAGAAAAACCTTGTTTTAAAGCACTCAAGATTTCTAGAGTGAGTGGCAACAGTAACGGACTGTCCATCAATGGAAATATCGATGGAGTTCCTTGCAATATGATCATTGACATAGGAGCTAATGTTACCATCATTAGGAAAGATGTAGCTGAACAGTTTAAAGATAAACTTATTTTGACACCATCCTGTGTTACCTTTCATACTGCGTCTGGTGACAAGATCGACACAGCTGGGAAGTTAAACGTGAAAATCACATTTGGAAGTGCCGCCTACCATCACATGGTATATATGGCGGATATTACATACATTACAAATCCATGCTTACTCGGATTGGACTTTTTAAGGAAATACAATTTTGCCTTAGACTTGAAAGACAACAAACTCCTTTAAGGATCTGAAGACATGACTATCCATCTTAAGAAGGGATCCTCACCTGGAAATGCCGACGCTTTGTCCGAAAGAACCAGCTCGGGAAACTGCCGAAATCATGCTAAGGTCGAAAAGAAACGCAAGAGTACCAGCTATTCTCCATCCCAGATGCTCTTCGGTCGAGACCTTCGTCTGCCTTGTGACCGCCTGTTTGATCGCCGTACGGATGCGCCTTCATTGCCTGAGGAACACATCCAAGATGTCAAGGCCCGTTTTGAAGTGATGCAGCGTTCCGCACGAAAGCGAGTGAACTTGGCGACGAAGAAAGTGAAGTCCAAGTACAACACGAGAGCTACTGGACATAGATTCAACAGAGGAGACAAGGTGTGGTTGTGGAACCCGATTCGACGAAAAGGAGTCAGGCCTGAATTACAGTCACCTTGGGATGGTCCGCACACAGTCCTAAACAGGCTGAATGACCTCGTAGTTCGGATCCGTAAATCTTCGAACTCTGAACCTAAAGTCGTTCTTTACGACAGGTTAAGTTAGCTCATTACTATGGCCATAGTACTGTAAGGATCTTAAGTTTTACTAACGTTTATTTTATTTTAAATCTTTACTATCACTTCTTATCTTCTACTTCCGGCCAGAATTATAAGCGTGAAGGATTTTATGCAAAGTTGTCTGGCGAACGCCAAGTATTTAAGTGTGGCCTTTTTGCCAAGCAGGAGAGAGGACGCAGTGAGTTCGAAGCAGGCTGCTTACCTTAGGAGTTACGCAGTTGCTATTTGCCTTCCAGGCCAGAGGTATTAATCCTCTTGAATAATTAAACGTATTGTAGTGTTCACAGTCTCTGTGCTACATACGCTTCCTGTTATTATAAGGCCAATCTTATTCTAAAGTTAAATTAGAGTTTAGTTTTATTTTGATATCTTTTAAGTTAGACCCCGAGTGGAGGCTCATTGTATTCCGAAGTACGGAAGTCATTGTATATAAAGAAAAATAAAGGGTTTTGTATACCCTTCGTCTGTATCCTGTCTACTTACTACAATTAGTGAACATAGCTTTAGTAAGCTCTCTGTTCTAGTCAGGTCATTGTATGTTTCCGAAGAAGGTTAGAAGAAACATTGAACCTGATAGTACGTAATGTAAATAATTGTAAATAGTATAAGAGCATGGTCCTTTTTGTTTTAAAATGTGTATTTGATTTGATTTGTATTTAGTATTTGATATGCATTTAGTATTTGATTTGTTTAAGTTATCTATTACATTTATTGTTCATATTGTTTGATATTGTAATGTAATGTTTATGCCTCAGTTGTAAGTTTGGCTTCCTCTCCAGGAATTGTACCGCCCGGGACGTGCAGTCCTTGGGAAAGGGCAGTGTTACGAATTTGGTATTTAAAAAGCTAATGTTAGTTCAATTATAAATTAAATGGTTTTATTTCTCGCGCAGTGCAGCGCGTGCATTAAATAAATAAATATCTCTTTTTGATTTCGAGAAAGTACTAGAAAATTCTAGCGCGTGATTTTTAAAATCTTATAAAAGGAGGAAAACATCTCAGTTCGTAGTAGTTGTTTTGTTTGTTGTTGTTTAGAAAACTGCTCTCGTTGATTGTAGCGAATTCGCGGATTAGCTTTCCTTAGCTGTTTTGAATTACGTTCTATTGGAAATTTCAGTAGTTAAAAGGTAACTACTGTGGGATATTGTAATACTGCATGATAATTTGAGAAAATTGAAGCATTTTGGTTGTGATAATAATAAATTTTTGTTCCTTTTTCATCGGACTTGTGCATTCATTTCATAACGAACCCGTACGCACGCAACAATTTTTGGTGTCAGGAGTGGGATTTTGAATGCCAATTACTAGAGCGATGGAAGAACAATTCAGGCAAATGATGACTGCATTTACTGCTTTCCAAGAAAAGATGGAAGGGGCCGTCAACTCCGTTAAGGAAGAAATGAAATTGGGCCAGGAATCCGTAAAGAAGAAATGAAATTGGGCCAGAAATCCCTTTAGGAAGAAATGACAGCGGTACAGGAAGAAATGAAAGCGGGACAAGAAGAAATGAAAGAAAAGATGGAAGCTAGTCAGAAAAAAATGGAAGAATCCGTTAGAAGAGAGATGAAATCTGTTAGAAAGGAAATGAACGTAGGTCAAGAGGAATTGAAGGGAGAAATTACTTGCATAATAGAAAGCAAGTTCGAAGCTATGGAAGGAAGAATAGATACAGTTGAAGACAAAGTTGGAGAAATTCAAGAAAGAGTTTCTGCGGTAGAGCAACAAATTGAAAAAAGAGTTTCTGCCGTCCAACAACAAATTGAGGAAAGAGTTTCTGCTGCTGTTGCCAAAGAAGTTGACACTTTAAAGACGAGCATAGCGACAGAAGGAAGCAATTCTGAGGGTTTTAAATTCTTACCGATGACAGCTCGTCCTTCTCTGAAGCTATCCACATATGATGGAAAGACCTCTTGGCAAGTGTATAAAACACAGTTTTCTATAGTGGCGGATGCGAATGGATGGGATTCCCGAGCTAAGGCTTGTCATCTCGCCGCTTCTCTGAGAGCAGACGCAGCGGATATCCTGCAGACGCTTCCCGAAAACCAAAGACTTGACTTCGAAGCTTTATTTGGCGCATTGGAGCTGCGCTTTGGCGAGAAATGTTTAAAAGACTACAGGAGGCTTCAATTAAAATCCCGTCAACAGAAGCCCACCGAATCACTCCAGGAACTCGCCACGGATGTTGAAAGGCTGTCACATCACGCCTTTTCGGAGTGCCCGACAGAAACAAGGGAAATCCTGTCCCTGCAATATTTCATCGATGGCATCCGGGACCTTGAAATACAGAAAGCACTGCGAATGACGGATGTTAAAGATTTGAAAAGCGCTTTAGTGCACACCATGAAATTCGAGGCAGCCCAGCAAGCCACTCGTCGAGACCGCTACCCAGAGCTGTGCGAGTCCATGAGCCAGTAGATCAATTGATGGCTCGTTTAGATGATTTATCCAGACAAGTCGGCGCTTTGATACAGAGTAGCAGTGAGAATAAAGTGGCTGTAAGGTGTTGGAGATGTGGTTCTGAAGGTCACCTGCGACGGAATTGCAGAACACTCCAGGGCATGGATAATAAAGCGGATGATTTGATAAGATCAGTGAATGCCTTGAGATGGAATACTGGTGGGAAGAAACCAACCCTAAAGTGCTGGAACTGCGGTGTTGAAGGCCATATACGAAGGAACTGCAGAACAGCCCAGAGCACGGAAAATAAGAAAGGCGGGTTAAACAGACAATTAAATGCCATGGGACAAAAAAGGATTGACAAGAAACCAAAGTTCTCGAACTGTGGAACTGAAGGCCACGTACGAAAGAATTGCAGAACACCCCAGGGTACGAAAATTGAGACCATTTCTCAGCAACGACGCAGGAAACAAATTAATGACCATATCAAGGAACGGAGGTTGCTAGATAAAGAAAAACCTTGTTTTAAAGCACTCAAGATTTCTAGAGTGAGTGGCAACAGTAACGGACTGTCCATCAATGGAAATATCGATGGAGTTCCTTGCAATATGATCATTGACATAGGAGCTAATGTTACCATCATTAGGAAAGATGTAGCTGAACAGTTTAAAGATAAACTTATTTTGACACCATCCTGTGTTACCTTTCATACTGCGTCTGGTGACAAGATCGACACAGCTGGGAAGTTAAACGTGAAAATCACATTTGGAAGTGCCGCCTACCATCACATGGTATATATGGCGGATATTACATACATTACAAATCCATGCTTACTCGGATTGGACTTTTTAAGGAAATACAATTTTGCCTTAGACTTGAAAGACAACAAACTCCTTTAAGGATCTGAAGACATGACTATCCATCTTAAGAAGGGATCCTCACCTGGAAATGCCGACGCTTTGTCCGAAAGAACCAGCTCGGGAAACTGCCGAAATCATGCTAAGGTCGAAAAGAAACGCAAGAGTACCAGCTATTCTCCATCCCAGATGCTCTTCGGTCGAGACCTTCGTCTGCCTTGTGACCGCCTGTTTGATCGCCGTACGGATGCGCCTTCATTGCCTGAGGAACACATCCAAGATGTCAAGGCCCGTTTTGAAGTGATGCAGCGTTCCGCACGAAAGCGAGTGAACTTGGCGACGAAGAAAGTGAAGTCCAAGTACAACACGAGAGCTACTGGACATAGATTCAACAGAGGAGACAAGGTGTGGTTGTGGAACCCGATTCGACGAAAAGGAGTCAGGCCTGAATTACAGTCACCTTGGGATGGTCCGCACACAGTCCTAAACAGGCTGAATGACCTCGTAGTTCGGATCCGTAAATCTTCGAACTCTGAACCTAAAGTCGTTCTTTACGACAGGTTAAGTTAGCTCATTACTATGGCCATAGTACTGTAAGGATCTTAAGTTTTACTAACGTTTATTTTATTTTAAATCTTTACTATCACTTCTTATCTTCTACTTCCGGCCAGAATTATAAGCGTGAAGGATTTTATGCAAAGTTGTCTGGCGAACGCCAAGTATTTAAGTGTGGCCTTTTTGCCAAGCAGGAGAGAGGACGCAGTGAGTTCGAAGCAGGCTGCTTACCTTAGGAGTTACGCAGTTGCTATTTGCCTTCCAGGCCAGAGGTATTAATCCTCTTGAATAATTAAACGTATTGTAGTGTTCACAGTCTCTGTGCTACATACGCTTCCTGTTATTATAAGGCCAATCTTATTCTAAAGTTAAATTAGAGTTTAGTTTTATTTTGATATCTTTTAAGTTAGACCCCGAGTGGAGGCTCATTGTATTCCGAAGTACGGAAGTCATTGTATATAAAGAAAAATAAAGGGTTTTGTATACCCTTCGTCTGTATCCTGTCTACTTACTACAATTAGTGAACATAGCTTTAGTAAGCTCTCTGTTCTAGTCAGGTCATTGTATGTTTCCGAAGAAGGTTAGAAGAAACATTGAACCTGATAGTACGTAATGTAAATAATTGTAAATAGTATAAGAGCATGGTCCTTTTTGTTTTAAAATGTGTATTTGATTTGATTTGTATTTAGTATTTGATATGCATTTAGTATTTGATTTGTTTAAGTTATCTATTACATTTATTGTTCATATTGTTTGATATTGTAATGTAATGTTTATGCCTCAGTTGTAAGTTTGGCTTCCTCTCCAGGAATTGTACCGCCCGGGACGTGCAGTCCTTGGGAAAGGGCAGTGTTACGAATTTGGTATTTAAAAAGCTAATGTTAGTTCAATTATAAATTAAATGGTTTTATTTCTCGCGCAGTGCAGCGCGTGCATTAAATAAATAAATATCTCTTTTTGATTTCGAGAAAGTACTAGAAAATTCTAGCGCGTGATTTTTAAAATCTTATAAAAGGAGGAAAACATCTCAGTTCGTAGTAGTTGTTTTGTTTGTTGTTGTTTAGAAAACTGCTCTCGTTGATTGTAGCGAATTCGCGGATTAGCTTTCCTTAGCTGTTTTGAATTACGTTCTATTGGAAATTTCAGTAGTTAAAAGGTAACTACTGTGGGATATTGTAATACTGCATGATAATTTGAGAAAATTGAAGCATTTTGGTTGTGATAATAATAAATTTTTGTTCCTTTTTCATCGGACTTGTGCATTCATTTCATAACGAACCCGTACGCACGCAACAATTTTTGGTGTCAGGAGTGGGATTTTGAATGCCAATTACTAGAGCGATGGAAGAACAATTCAGGCAAATGATGACTGCATTTACTGCTTTCCAAGAAAAGATGGAAGGGGCCGTCAACTCCGTTAAGGAAGAAATGAAATTGGGCCAGGAATCCGTAAAGAAGAAATGAAATTGGGCCAGAAATCCCTTTAGGAAGAAATGACAGCGGTACAGGAAGAAATGAAAGCGGGACAAGAAGAAATGAAAGAAAAGATGGAAGCTAGTCAGAAAAAAATGGAAGAATCCGTTAGAAGAGAGATGAAATCTGTTAGAAAGGAAATGAACGTAGGTCAAGAGGAATTGAAGGGAGAAATTACTTGCATAATAGAAAGCAAGTTCGAAGCTATGGAAGGAAGAATAGATACAGTTGAAGACAAAGTTGGAGAAATTCAAGAAAGAGTTTCTGCGGTAGAGCAACAAATTGAAAAAAGAGTTTCTGCCGTCCAACAACAAATTGAGGAAAGAGTTTCTGCTGCTGTTGCCAAAGAAGTTGACACTTTAAAGACGAGCATAGCGACAGAAGGAAGCAATTCTGAGGGTTTTAAATTCTTACCGATGACAGCTCGTCCTTCTCTGAAGCTATCCACATATGATGGAAAGACCTCTTGGCAAGTGTATAAAACACAGTTTTCTATAGTGGCGGATGCGAATGGATGGGATTCCCGAGCTAAGGCTTGTCATCTCGCCGCTTCTCTGAGAGCAGACGCAGCGGATATCCTGCAGACGCTTCCCGAAAACCAAAGACTTGACTTCGAAGCTTTATTTGGCGCATTGGAGCTGCGCTTTGGCGAGAAATGTTTAAAAGACTACAGGAGGCTTCAATTAAAATCCCGTCAACAGAAGCCCACCGAATCACTCCAGGAACTCGCCACGGATGTTGAAAGGCTGTCACATCACGCCTTTTCGGAGTGCCCGACAGAAACAAGGGAAATCCTGTCCCTGCAATATTTCATCGATGGCATCCGGGACCTTGAAATACAGAAAGCACTGCGAATGACGGATGTTAAAGATTTGAAAAGCGCTTTAGTGCACACCATGAAATTCGAGGCAGCCCAGCAAGCCACTCGTCGAGACCGCTACCCAGAGCTGTGCGAGTCCATGAGCCAGTAGATCAATTGATGGCTCGTTTAGATGATTTATCCAGACAAGTCGGCGCTTTGATACAGAGTAGCAGTGAGAATAAAGTGGCTGTAAGGTGTTGGAGATGTGGTTCTGAAGGTCACCTGCGACGGAATTGCAGAACACTCCAGGGCATGGATAATAAAGCGGATGATTTGATAAGATCAGTGAATGCCTTGAGATGGAATACTGGTGGGAAGAAACCAACCCTAAAGTGCTGGAACTGCGGTGTTGAAGGCCATATACGAAGGAACTGCAGAACAGCCCAGAGCACGGAAAATAAGAAAGGCGGGTTAAACAGACAATTAAATGCCATGGGACAAAAAAGGATTGACAAGAAACCAAAGTTCTCGAACTGTGGAACTGAAGGCCACGTACGAAAGAATTGCAGAACACCCCAGGGTACGAAAATTGAGACCATTTCTCAGCAACGACGCAGGAAACAAATTAATGACCATATCAAGGAACGGAGGTTGCTAGATAAAGAAAAACCTTGTTTTAAAGCACTCAAGATTTCTAGAGTGAGTAGCAACAGTAACGTACTGTCCATCAATGGAAATATCGATGGAGTTCCTTGCAATATTATCATTGACATAGGAGCTAATGTTACCATCATTAGGAAAGATGTAGCTGAACAGTTTAAAGATAAACTTATTTTGACACCATCCTGTGTTACCTTTCATACTGCGTCTGGTGACAAGATCGACACAGCTGGGAAGTTAAACGTGAAAATCACATTTGGAAGTGCCGCCTACCATCACATGGTATATATGGCGGATATTACATACATTACAAATCCATGCTTACTCGGATTGGACTTTTTAAGGAAATACAATTTTTCCTTAGACTTGAAAGACAACAAACTCCTTTAAGGATCTGAAGACATGACTATCCATCTTAAGAAGGGATCCTCACCTGGAAATGCCGACGCTTTGTCCGAAAGAACCAGCTCGGGAAACTGCCGAAATCATGCTAAGGTCGAAAAGAAACGCAAGAGTACCAGCTATTCTCCATCCCAGATGCTCTTCGGTCGAGACCTTCGTCTGCCTTGTGACCGCCTGTTTGATCGCCGTACGGATGCGCCTTCATTGCCTGAGGAACACATCCAAGATGTCAAGGCCCGTTTTGAAGTGATGCAGCGTTCCGCACGAAAGCGAGTGAACTTGGCGACGAAGAAAGTGAAGTCCAAGTACAACACGAGAGCTACTGGACATAGATTCAACAGAGGAGACAAGGTGTGGTTGTGGAACCCGATTCGACGAAAAGGAGTCAGGCCTGAATTACAGTCACCTTGGGATGGTCCGCACACAGTCCTAAACAGGCTGAATGACCTCGTAGTTCGGATCCGTAAATCTTCGAACTCTGAACCTAAAGTCGTTCTTTACGACAGGTTAAGTTAGCTCATTACTATGGCCATAGTACTGTAAGGATCTTAAGTTTTACTAACGTTTATTTTATTTTAAATCTTTACTATCACTTCTTATCTTCTACTTCCGGCCAGAATTATAAGCGTGAAGGATTTTATGCAAAGTTGTCTGGCGAACGCCAAGTATTTAAGTGTGGCCTTTTTGCCAAGCAGGAGAGAGGACGCAGTGAGTTCGAAGCAGGCTGCTTACCTTAGGAGTTACGCAGTTGCTATTTGCCTTCCAGGCCAGAGGTATTAATCCTCTTGAATAATTAAACGTATTGTAGTGTTCACAGTCTCTGTGCTACATACGCTTCCTGTTATTATAAGGCCAATCTTATTCTAAAGTTAAATTAGAGTTTAGTTTTATTTTGATATCTTTTAAGTTAGACCCCGAGTGGAGGCTCATTGTATTCCGAAGTACGGAAGTCATTGTATATAAAGAAAAATAAAGGGTTTTGTATACCCTTCGTCTGTATCCTGTCTACTTACTACAATTAGTGAACATAGCTTTAGTAAGCTCTCTGTTCTAGTCAGGTCATTGTATGTTTCCGAAGAAGGTTAGAAGAAACATTGAACCTGATAGTACGTAATGTAAATAATTGTAAATAGTATAAGAGCATGGTCCTTTTTGTTTTAAAATGTGTATTTGATTTGATTTGTATTTAGTATTTGATATGCATTTAGTATTTGATTTGTTTAAGTTATCTATTACATTTATTGTTCATATTGTTTGATATTGTAATGTAATGTTTATGCCTCAGTTGTAAGTTTGGCTTCCTCTCCAGGAATTGTACCGCCCGGGACGTGCAGTCCTTGGGAAAGGGCAGTGTTACGAATTTGGTATTTAAAAAGCTAATGTTAGTTCAATTATAAATTAAATGGTTTTATTTCTCGCGCAGTGCAGCGCGTGCATTAAATAAATAAATATCTCTTTTTGATTTCGAGAAAGTACTAGAAAATTCTAGCGCGTGATTTTTAAAATCTTATAAAAGGAGGAAAACATCTCAGTTCGTAGTAGTTGTTTTGTTTGTTGTTGTTTAGAAAACTGCTCTCGTTGATTGTAGCGAATTCGCGGATTAGCTTTCCTTAGCTGTTTTGAATTACGTTCTATTGGAAATTTCAGTAGTTAAAAGGTAACTACTGTGGGATATTGTAATACTGCATGATAATTTGAGAAAATTGAAGCATTTTGGTTGTGATAATAATAAATTTTTGTTCCTTTTTCATCGGACTTGTGCATTCATTTCATAACGAACCCGTACGCACGCAACAATTTTTGGTGTCAGGAGTGGGATTTTGAATGCCAATTACTAGAGCGATGGAAGAACAATTCAGGCAAATGATGACTGCATTTACTGCTTTCCAAGAAAAGATGGAAGGGGCCGTCAACTCCGTTAAGGAAGAAATGAAATTGGGCCAGGAATCCGTAAAGAAGAAATGAAATTGGGCCAGAAATCCCTTTAGGAAGAAATGACAGCGGTACAGGAAGAAATGAAAGCGGGACAAGAAGAAATGAAAGAAAAGATGGAAGCTAGTCAGAAAAAAATGGAAGAATCCGTTAGAAGAGAGATGAAATCTGTTAGAAAGGAAATGAACGTAGGTCAAGAGGAATTGAAGGGAGAAATTACTTGCATAATAGAAAGCAAGTTCGAAGCTATGGAAGGAAGAATAGATACAGTTGAAGACAAAGTTGGAGAAATTCAAGAAAGAGTTTCTGCGGTAGAGCAACAAATTGAAAAAAGAGTTTCTGCCGTCCAACAACAAATTGAGGAAAGAGTTTCTGCTGCTGTTGCCAAAGAAGTTGACACTTTAAAGACGAGCATAGCGACAGAAGGAAGCAATTCTGAGGGTTTTAAATTCTTACCGATGACAGCTCGTCCTTCTCTGAAGCTATCCACATATGATGGAAAGACCTCTTGGCAAGTGTATAAAACACAGTTTTCTATAGTGGCGGATGCGAATGGATGGGATTCCCGAGCTAAGGCTTGTCATCTCGCCGCTTCTCTGAGAGCAGACGCAGCGGATATCCTGCAGACGCTTCCCGAAAACCAAAGACTTGACTTCGAAGCTTTATTTGGCGCATTGGAGCTGCGCTTTGGCGAGAAATGTTTAAAAGACTACAGGAGGCTTCAATTAAAATCCCGTCAACAGAAGCCCACCGAATCACTCCAGGAACTCGCCACGGATGTTGAAAGGCTGTCACATCACGCCTTTTCGGAGTGCCCGACAGAAACAAGGGAAATCCTGTCCCTGCAATATTTCATCGATGGCATCCGGGACCTTGAAATACAGAAAGCACTGCGAATGACGGATGTTAAAGATTTGAAAAGCGCTTTAGTGCACACCATGAAATTCGAGGCAGCCCAGCAAGCCACTCGTCGAGACCGCTACCCAGAGCTGTGCGAGTCCATGAGCCAGTAGATCAATTGATGGCTCGTTTAGATGATTTATCCAGACAAGTCGGCGCTTTGATACAGAGTAGCAGTGAGAATAAAGTGGCTGTAAGGTGTTGGAGATGTGGTTCTGAAGGTCACCTGCGACGGAATTGCAGAACACTCCAGGGCATGGATAATAAAGCGGATGATTTGATAAGATCAGTGAATGCCTTGAGATGGAATACTGGTGGGAAGAAACCAACCCTAAAGTGCTGGAACTGCGGTGTTGAAGGCCATATACGAAGGAACTGCAGAACAGCCCAGAGCACGGAAAATAAGAAAGGCGGGTTAAACAGACAATTAAATGCCATGGGACAAAAAAGGATTGACAAGAAACCAAAGTTCTCGAACTGTGGAACTGAAGGCCACGTACGAAAGAATTGCAGAACACCCCAGGGTACGAAAATTGAGACCATTTCTCAGCAACGACGCAGGAAACAAATTAATGACCATATCAAGGAACGGAGGTTGCTAGATAAAGAAAAACCTTGTTTTAAAGCACTCAAGATTTCTAGAGTGAGTGGCAACAGTAACGGACTGTCCATCAATGGAAATATCGATGGAGTTCCTTGCAATATGATCATTGACATAGGAGCTAATGTTACCATCATTAGGAAAGATGTAGCTGAACAGTTTAAAGATAAACTTATTTTGACACCATCCTGTGTTACCTTTCATACTGCGTCTGGTGACAAGATCGACACAGCTGGGAAGTTAAACGTGAAAATCACATTTGGAAGTGCCGCCTACCATCACATGGTATATATGGCGGATATTACATACATTACAAATCCATGCTTACTCGGATTGGACTTTTTAAGGAAATACAATTTTGCCTTAGACTTGAAAGACAACAAACTCCTTTAAGGATCTGAAGACATGACTATCCATCTTAAGAAGGGATCCTCACCTGGAAATGCCGACGCTTTGTCCGAAAGAACCAGCTCGGGAAACTGCCGAAATCATGCTAAGGTCGAAAAGAAACGCAAGAGTACCAGCTATTCTCCATCCCAGATGCTCTTCGGTCGAGACCTTCGTCTGCCTTGTGACCGCCTGTTTGATCGCCGTACGGATGCGCCTTCATTGCCTGAGGAACACATCCAAGATGTCAAGGCCCGTTTTGAAGTGATGCAGCGTTCCGCACGAAAGCGAGTGAACTTGGCGACGAAGAAAGTGAAGTCCAAGTACAACACGAGAGCTACTGGACATAGATTCAACAGAGGAGACAAGGTGTGGTTGTGGAACCCGATTCGACGAAAAGGAGTCAGGCCTGAATTACAGTCACCTTGGGATGGTCCGCACACAGTCCTAAACAGGCTGAATGACCTCGTAGTTCGGATCCGTAAATCTTCGAACTCTGAACCTAAAGTCGTTCTTTACGACAGGTTAAGTTAGCTCATTACTATGGCCATAGTACTGTAAGGATCTTAAGTTTTACTAACGTTTATTTTATTTTAAATCTTTACTATCACTTCTTATCTTCTACTTCCGGCCAGAATTATAAGCGTGAAGGATTTTATGCAAAGTTGTCTGGCGAACGCCAAGTATTTAAGTGTGGCCTTTTTGCCAAGCAGGAGAGAGGACGCAGTGAGTTCGAAGCAGGCTGCTTACCTTAGGAGTTACGCAGTTGCTATTTGCCTTCCAGGCCAGAGGTATTAATCCTCTTGAATAATTAAACGTATTGTAGTGTTCACAGTCTCTGTGCTACATACGCTTCCTGTTATTATAAGGCCAATCTTATTCTAAAGTTAAATTAGAGTTTAGTTTTATTTTGATATCTTTTAAGTTAGACCCCGAGTGGAGGCTCATTGTATTCCGAAGTACGGAAGTCATTGTATATAAAGAAAAATAAAGGGTTTTGTATACCCTTCGTCTGTATCCTGTCTACTTACTACAATTAGTGAACATAGCTTTAGTAAGCTCTCTGTTCTAGTCAGGTCATTGTATGTTTCCGAAGAAGGTTAGAAGAAACATTGAACCTGATAGTACGTAATGTAAATAATTGTAAATAGTATAAGAGCATGGTCCTTTTTGTTTTAAAATGTGTATTTGATTTGATTTGTATTTAGTATTTGATATGCATTTAGTATTTGATTTGTTTAAGTTATCTATTACATTTATTGTTCATATTGTTTGATATTGTAATGTAATGTTTATGCCTCAGTTGTAAGTTTGGCTTCCTCTCCAGGAATTGTACCGCCCGGGACGTGCAGTCCTTGGGAAAGGGCAGTGTTACGAATTTGGTATTTAAAAAGCTAATGTTAGTTCAATTATAAATTAAATGGTTTTATTTCTCGCGCAGTGCAGCGCGTGCATTAAATAAATAAATATCTCTTTTTGATTTCGAGAAAGTACTAGAAAATTCTAGCGCGTGATTTTTAAAATCTTATAAAAGGAGGAAAACATCTCAGTTCGTAGTAGTTGTTTTGTTTGTTGTTGTTTAGAAAACTGCTCTCGTTGATTGTAGCGAATTCGCGGATTAGCTTTCCTTAGCTGTTTTGAATTACGTTCTATTGGAAATTTCAGTAGTTAAAATTTAACTACTGTGGGATATTGTAATACTGCATGATAATTTGAGAAAATTGAAGCATTTTGGTTGTGATAATAATAAATTTTTGTTCATTTTTCATCGGACTTGTGCCTTCATTTCATAACGAACCCGTACGCACGCAACAATATGTTCTTCCTTTTAAATAAGTAGCATTTGGTACATGTAAAAATCTAATTTTTACTTATTTTTAATTTATTATTTTTTTTTTATCTAACGTATGACTCGCACCCGTAAATTTCGGTCCTATTTTTTGTACTAAAAATGCGCGTTGTACCCAGGAATATATGGTATATGCTATAGATGATGTAATCACTGACATCATTTTATTTAAAATATAATACGTTTTAAAAGTTTTAAACTTTGCGTTTTAATATATATAAACCTCGTGTTTTAAATATTATTTATGGCTGTTAAACATTTAAAATATGATTTAATTTTTTATTTGAAAAATATTAAACTGACTTTATTATTTATGGCTATTTAAATAATTTTAATGCTCTGGATGATATAAGCCCTGCCGTATGACTTGATCTGCTTGTGACTGTCTTTAACTGGTTAGTTTATTGGCTCGCTGATTGGTTACAGGATATTTGTGCCTTACCGCGCTATTTTAAAAATTTTATTCCGTTATCCGTTACACGCAGGTTTTACAATTTGTTTTATTCTGGGTTTTAGTTGATATTTAGATAACAATGCCTTTTTAATTTTGCTCATGAAAGTCGTTTATTGGTATGCACCAATAATTATCGGTATCGGAATCCTTCGAGACCTTATTTAGGCCAACCTGGCATTCTACATCAGATGTTCATTTAAAAATTGTTGTAAGGGTCAGCGGAAATTTATTTTAAATTTTTGGAGGAAACCCTGCTAATTGCTTCATCAATGAAGTGCAAGAGATGTGGATCACAGATGAAGTTTGCTAAAAGGGCCGATTTTGAGGACAGTGGCATATGGTAATGTGGTCACGGTGGAAGAAATAAACATTGTAATTGTAAAAGTATTGCACAGTCCTCCTTTTTTATCGGCAGTAAAATAACAGTAAACGTTCAATTGCTATTAAATATCCATGGGTTGTTCGCACGACAGAATTCAAAACTAGCTCGGCCATTTTTGCAGAGCCTGTGATGGACTGACGCAGTTATGTAACCGACGTTTTAGTGAATTTTGTAGAAATTAAAAAGGACAAGATGGCGGGCGCAAGGGAAAATTGTGGAGACTGAGAGTCTAAAACATTGGGAAAAGAATGTATAATAGCGGTCGACTGGGCTAAAGGGTAGTGGATTTTCGGGCGGAACAGTGAGTTTCAGGTCGCTGTTTTTTGGTTGCCTGTGGAAGACAGAACAGCGGATATTCTTCTCGCTTTGGGCCCACCAGCGACCGAGCGGTAAAGTCGCTGAACACTGGTAGTTCGGTCCGAGGTTCGAATCCCGCGAACGGGCTGGCTGCATGGGTGTTTTCGTGGTTTTCCCCATGTGTAACGTGTATACGAGCCAGTTTCCCTTAGAAAGTCCCCCACGAAGGCATCCCTCCCCTTAGGCAGATAGCCCTAGTGTGCTTTGCCATACTTAAATACACCAATCTTCTTGCTTTAATTAAGCATTAGATTGAACCTGGAATCCAGATTATTTTAAACTGCTAGAAACCTTATGACCGTTTAAGCGAGCAAGATTTTAATCATTTGCAAGTTAACCATTCGCTCCATTTCGTAGATCCTGAGACCGGAGCTTTCACAAATGCTCTTACAGTGAAGGACAATGGCGTGACTTCAAAAACTTTTTGTCGGTATACAGTCATCGAGGAGACTTTGAAGAATACACAACCTGGTATTTGTTTAGGAAAATTTGTTCTTCATTGAAGGAGAATTCTTATGTTAAATTTCTCGAAATTATTCGAGATATAATTCAGGGAGGGGTGGTTAAAACACCTTCGAAATCTTAAAAACAATACCAATTATTGGAATTTTTTTATTTTCCCAAATTTTGTATTTTTTTAATGTCTTCATGATCCATTAATTTGGCTATAAATTGTGTTTTTTATATATATAAAGTTTTTGTACTTTAAATTTTCTTAATATCGCCCTTGCCCTTTAATTTTTCAAACTTGTTCATTGAAATTTAAATTATGATTCCAAATTTTTTTGGTGGCACTTACCAATATATGCTTAAAAATGATTAAACCCTCGACAAAAACGTAAGTATATATTTTTTCTATTATTTTATATATGTAATATATTATATTATATATATAAAGTAACAGAAATTAAAAACATAATATTTATATTTTATAAAGATATTAAAACATTATTTTCAACAATAATTACGCTATTTTTTATTGCGACAGATGTTTTACACTTAAATAACTATATTACATAAAATTACTTTCGACCGCTATTATACTTTATTCTGAAGTGTTTCACTTCAAGTAATATTTTAATCTTATTAAATGTTGGCACGATGTTTTTAAAGCGGTGTTTTTATTCTATTTCTTTGCTATAAAAGTAAAAATTTTACCTTACTTTTATATCTTATATTCGTAGTAAATGTATTTATTTACTATACCCTTACATCTTAAAAAAACTACTCTGTAAAATTATAGTATACGGTACGGCATTGGAGCGATTTTGAATATTGTCACCAATACCAAAATGGCTCGTTTACTGCTCATCATTATGTAGCCAAAAGTTGTCAAATCCCGTGTGTACCGTACACTAGGATAAAGCCGCAATGTTTTCAACAAAAAATTAATACATTATTTTCAACGCTATAGCACATTTTTAAGGTTTTGAATATTTTGCTATGCTTAATGGTGTTTTGCAGAATGGTGGACGATTGTAAAAAGCGCGCCAAAATCGCTCCAACAATTCCGCCAAAAAAAAGTCGTCAAAAATCCATCCCCCCCCCCTCTACCAAAGTACCGCGTAATTTAAAAAATCGCACAGAATTTTTACTCTACATAACAAGTTTATCAAAAAATAAATTAATGAAATAAAAAAAAACAGAAATTTCAATAAAAATGTATTATACATAAAATAAGCAATATACCTTAACACAAATGCTAATTATCCTAACAAATAAATGAACCAACTTCCGTTGCAAAATCTTAAGAATTCAAATGGTATTATTCAAATTTAACAAAGTTAAAAGCTTTGTTTCCTAAAAAAAATGATGTAAGATTTTATTTAGTTAAAATTATATATAATTAAAACATAATATAGAAGAATTACAATGAAATAAGCAATAAATCTCATATTTTCAAAAGAAAACTGTCAGCAGTCCAGTATCCAAAGCAATGAATAAAATGTTGCCAAAACCAAATTTCTAAAAGAATGAAAATATCATCAGAAAGCAATAACCAATCAAAATTGTGCTTTGTGGATTACATAACTCAAAGTATACTAACCTAGTGCCATTAGCCAATAAAGAGAGAGGGGAAAAAAGGAAATTCTTTCCGTTGTGCCTCGAGACACATTTGCGCGTCAGAATAAGAAGATTGCAATGTGCGTGTCGAAAAAATCAAAAGAAAATAAGCAGCATTTTATCTGATATTTTCAACAGTTAGCAGTCCAGTATACAAAGCATTGAATGAAAACTGTTGCCAAAATCATATTTCTAAAAGAATTAAACTATTCAAAATGATGCGATTTCATCAAAAGAGATAAAATTAAAAAAAAGTCTGGTTCGAAATTTAAAAAAATCGCTTCGAGGTGCACTGGCTCTTGTCTAGATGCACCTACGTAACAAATTTCGTAGCCCTGGGTCTATTAGCTTAGGCGCAGCACGAACGAAAGACACACACACAAGACCGACTCTTTCTTTTATTATATGTAGAGATTAATGGTGTATTTCAGGATGGCGGGCGATTGTAAAAAGCGCGCCAAAATCGCTCCAACAATTGCGCCAGAAACCCGTGCGCCCATCTACCAAAGTAGCACGGACTTTCGACTCACGGTGTATTTTGAAGTGCTATCTTGCCGCACAGACTCTACACACTTACAAATATCCATCTCCGATATTCGAATCCGGACCCATCGTTACGGCAGTCAGAGTCAATAAATATTATACCCGCTGGGAGGCTCATTGATTTATATAGCACTAGCCGCTACGCGGCCAGCCTTCGTCTGGCTTTTAAATGTACCAAAAAAGTGCCTAAAGGGAACACCAAACATTAAATTTAAAAGCTGCGCAGAATTTTCTCCACAGAACAACTTCATATACCATCGTTACGGCAGTCAGAGTCAATAAATATTATACCCGCTGGGAGGCTCATTGATTTATATAGCACTAGCCGCTACGCGGCCAGCCTTCGTCTGGCTTTTAAATATACCAAAAAAGTGCCTAAAGGGAACACCAAACATTAAATTTAAAAGCTGCGCAGAATTTTCTCCACGGAACAACTTCATATACCATAAAAAAAAACTCACACAAATTTTTAAAAAAATATTACATATAACAAAATTATAGTGAAAGCAATATTACTCTACAGAATTTTACTCTGCAGAATAACTTTACCAAAAATAAATAAATAAATAAATAAAAATGTATTTTATGCAATATATATATATATATATATATATATATATATACACATACAATGAAGTAAGCAATATCCCTTAACACAAATATTAATTATTCTAATAAATAAATTAATCAACTTCCCGTTAAAAAATCTTAAGAATTCAAATGGTTTTGTAAAGATTATGTTAATTTATCTAACAGTTAAATTTCTTTTCCTGTCTTCTTGAATTTCAACTTACAGCTTCTAGCCAGAACGTAGTTTTAGAATCGCGTTTGAATGCAAATGAGGAGAAGTATTTAACCGTGAAGTTCTACTGACTTCGTTAGAGAGAACCAGTGATTCTGACTAGGGCGCGTTTGCCTTCTTAAGCTGTTCTCTCTTAAGCTATTGTCACGCTTGGCCGTACTTCAGGCCCTTGATAGCTTCGCCGATATTCAGCATCAATTGAGCAGCCAGTTTTGTTAGAACCTTGATTCCTTCGGTTATATCTTTTTAGTTAAGATTAGTTAAGTGTTAGTTCTTAGTTTCCTAAGTTAAAGCCCGAGTGGTGGCTTTATTGTAAAACTCCAAGACGGAGTTCTGTTAAACCTTATTGGAATAATAAAGGGTAACTACACTCTTCTTACGTGCTGTCTCTATCTCATTATTCGCTGATCAGGTCTTAAGTTTCTTCAGCTTCAACTGTAACTTAAAAGTACACAGTACAGAATCTTACAGAATAAAGTAAGTTAAGAACTTAAAAAAAAATCATGCAAAACTTTTTACATATTTGAACTTATATATAATTAAAACATAATATAAAAAATTACAATGAAATCTCTACATATAATAAAAGAGAGTCTGTCAGTTTGTGTGTGTCTTTCGTTCGTGCTACGCGTAAGCTAATAGACAAAGCGCTACCAAATTTGGTACATAGGTGTATCTGGATAAGAGCCAGTGTACCTTGAAGCAATTTTTTTCAAAATTCGAATCAAATTTTATTATTATTATTATTTTATCTTTTTTGATGAAATCGCATCATTTTGAACAGTTTCATTCTTTTAGTGAAAATATCAGATAAAATATTATTAATTATACACACATATCGCAATCTTCTTATTTTGACGCGCATGTGTCTCGCGAGGGACAACAGGAAGAATTTCCTTTGTTTTCTCTCTCTGTCTCTCTCTCTCTCTATGTATTAGCTAATGTCAAAGAGGTTTCATATTTTGAATTATGTCATCCACAAAGCACAATTTTGATTGGTTATTGCTTTCTGATCCCAGTTTCATTCTATTAGAAATGTGGTTTTGGCAACAGTTTTGCATTCATTGCTTTGGCTACTAGACTGCTGACTGTTTTCTCTTGAAAATATGAGATTTATTGTTTATTTCATTGTAATTTTTATATTATGTTTTAATTATAAATAATTTTAATTATATAAAAAGTTTTGGATGATTTTCTTTTAGGAAATAAAGTTCCTAACTTCCTTTTATATCATTTGAATTCTTAAGATTTTGCAACAGGAAGTTGGTTAATTTATTTATTAGGATAATTAATATTTGTGTAAAGTGATATTGCTTACTACACTGAAAATTTTCTTATATGTAATGCATTTTTATTGAGTTTTTTTTTTCGGGGGGGGGGGTTAGTTTTTTTTTTTTTTTTTTTTTAAATTTTTTTAATAAAGTTGTCTTCAGAGTAAAATTCTGTGCAGGTTTTAAATTTAATGTTTGGTGTTCCCTTTAGGCATTTTTCTGGTACATTTGAAAGCCAGATGAAGACTGGCCGCGTAGTGGCTGGTAAGCAATAAATATCATAATTTCAAAAGAAAACATAATTTCAAGACTACACAAGCATATACCAAGCTACAAGCTGGTTCAAGATCAGATACCGGCGCCTTAAGTACCGGGTGCGAAAAAAGCCGAGGTAATTACATTCAGACAGAGCTGTCGATACTAACGACGCAAGGCGAATGCCGGAAAATTCCCTCTCTGTCTGATTAAGACACTGGAATATTGTAGTGTTATTCTGGGGCTCTTTTGCTTAAGCAGTACTTGTAGCAATTACGGAGTTCCTTACGGAGGAGAAGAACAAGCTCATGAAATGCGTCCTGCAGTGGAGTTAATGGATGGTAAAAAGAAGAAAGGAGGCTTTTTGTTTCTGTGGGAACTAAGATCCGTCCCATTTCTGGTGCCATCTGTACCATTAGGAGAAAATCCAAGTAAACGGTGGTCAAAATGTGTTTTCCCAACTGTGGGATAGTGTTATTAGTTTCCAGGTGGCGGTGTCCAATCCAGGCAACACACGAGATAGGAAAGTATTCAAGATATGGGGAAAAAAAAAAAAAAATCCTGAAATGTTTCAGATTTTAAATTACGTCCAAAGGGGCGTTTTTTAACATTTTGTGTGTTACCTTTCTTTATTAAATATCATGTTCCTCACACTTAAACCATAAGATCCAGTGCAACAGCAATATCGCAAAATAGTTTTAAAACGAGCCTATCTTTAGAATTTCCGATACAGAGACTCACGCGCTGGAGATAAAAATGTTTTTTCTGCACAACGTTGCCATTGCTCGCTTTGAAATCCTTGAGTTTGTTAATCAAAAATTCGTCAAAGTTTTAAAAAATAGGAAATCGATCATAAAACAAATTTCAAATTTCAAATTGGGTCTTTCACATGCTCATATTCGTTGGAGGATTACGTTATTCAAAATTCGATGACTCTATGTACCGTTGTTTTATCACAATACGAGAAATATACATACATTTATGCAGATTTTTCATTATTTAATTTCTTCAAATATAATGCAGAACTCTAACATTTTGTGGCAACAGTTCGAAAAGTGAACCGACATTTATGAGTCCGACGCAAAATGCCAAAACGAAACTAATAGTCCTTCGGGATTCAAATCCCTTTGGACTAAAAAGAATGTTCTTCATTAAATGTAACACACAGTTCGGCTATATGTAGGACGTATGAAACCGCATGTCAGGTGGCAAATCCATTTCACCGTAGAAGATGTACAACGTAGAGACGAATGAACAAATCGTCCACTCTAACTTCATAATTTAGAAGTGCAGCGTTTGCAGTATTATTGTTGCAGCCTTGTAGAATTTCACATTAAGCTTGTTTACGTATTCTTTTATCGTAACAGTTTTCAAATACTGAGGCAAATTTTCATTTCGTATGAAGTAAGGGGCACAGTGATAATCCGCAACAATTTGTTTTGCAGAACTGGCAGTTTCTTGCGTTTATTTTTCTTTGCGTTCTTTCGCCCTTGCCCAAAGTGCTGACGCATAAGAAGAGATCGGGCATTTCATAGCTTTATAAAGGCGTAATTTAACGGAAAGATGGAGTCTTGAGCCACTTGAGAGTAACTGAAAAATTTTGCGACTCCCACCGTATGACTTTTCACGTACAGTGTTTAATTGCGTAGACCAAGTGAATAATTTATTGAAGTATTAGCTCCTAAAACTTAAAACTCCTAAGCATTTAGTCGAGTGTACAAGCGAGACTTGCTTTCCAAAGGGAATCACTTTACAGTCCAATTTATCTTGAAATTTATACTTTCTGATGACTAAAATTTGGGATTTTCTCGGTCGATTTTAATATTCCATTCTTGGCACCATTTTTTAGCCTCCAAAATCTTGCCCTGAATCCTTTCAAGAGCATTATTCAACCTTCTTGAAAGGGTAACTTTCGCAGTATCATCAACATTACACGCAGTCATGGTGTTCGAGTCGTTTATAAATTTTGGAATGTCATTTTCATAAATCAAATAGAGGAGTGGCCCAACAGTGGAACCTTGCGCAGGACATCAGCACAGAATGGGTATGGAAAAGAAATGCTATCTACTTGCTTCACTGAGAAAAATCTGTTGTGAAAAAATGATGCGATAATTAGAATCAATTCCTAAAGTTATCTGCACACACACACACACAAAGGGGGGCAGTTCTATATCTCCCGTTCTACTGGGCCGATTGACGAAATTCAAATTGCGTTTTTCATGTCTCGAAAGCGCGCCTTAGGATATGTATCAGATTTATATATAGCGTTGTTCTAATATAGGTATTTTGACACAAAATGGGACTTTTTCTGAAATTACAGGCCAATTTTATTTCATATTTCGACTCTATGACTCAAATTATGCCAAAGTTTTTAAAAATCGCACGAGTAGTTTTTAAAAAATTAGCTCTCAAAACTTTAGCTTCTCAATGTTAATTGAATTTGATATATATTTATTAATATTTCCTTTTTTTATTAAACTTATCTTCGTCTTTTATTAAACTTAACTTCTTCCAGAATTCGAAATTTAGGCTTAATCTAAATATAATTCGCACATTTTTTATGATTTATATTAAAATTGTATTTTTAGATATTTTTTATAAATTTTTGGAAAACAATTTTGTATAACTTATAAAATATTTAACATCATCTTAAAGTAGATATATTTCTAGGCACACCTGCAAAAAATTAGACTTTTTTTATTCTTTTTTTTTTTTTTTTTTTTTTTTTGAGAGCGAGAGATAATAACGCCAAACGATTATACGAGGGAAAAAAATCGAAAATTACCGTTTTTTTTTTTTTTTTTTTTTTCCACAATACTAGAAACATGCACATATTCATTATTTAATTTCTTTAAGAATAACGCAGGGCTCTTTATGGTGGCAACAGTTTGAAAAGTGAAATACTGTTTTATAGTTGGCGACAAAAAATGCCAAAATGAAATTATAATACGTCTGGGCAAACTGCTTCTTTGGGCTATTAAACGCAGTGAAGCATGGATATTTTTTACTCATCAAAATAATCTTAGAAATTGACAGTTCTATGAATGCCATAAAAAGAAATCAGTTCTATGAATTCAGGTCTATGACTCTATGAATGCCATAAAAATAAAATAGTTATTTCTGTTAGTTTCAATTTAAAAAGGCCAGTCAGCCAATACAAAAAAAAAAAAAAAAAAAAAAAAAGAAGAAGTTTCCCCCCCCCCTCCGAAATGGAATGCGTAATGAAAAATCTGAAATCACTTAAATGTATTGTAAAACTGCAAAATGCTCAAGCAAATTGATTCTTAACAATTGAATTCGCGAACCTTCTTTATGCAGGGAGATTTTCTTTTTCTAATTTTCCCGAAATAATGTTAAACAAACTTAATACAGTCTAGCGAATTATTTGAGTTGAATGCTTTGTTTTCCACTGTAAACTATATTAAAAACTATAAGTGAGTTTATACCGGATATATATATGCCAGCAATATTTGTAAAATTCTGAGTGAAACATAAAATTGATTCTCTAATTTTGCCAGTATCAACACGAACTTAATCAGAACTTAATTTTTAACTTAACTTAAAAATTTGGTGTAAAGCAAAATTCACTTTATGAAAATTCAGAATATGACGTAAGCGACACTTAAATGCATTAACTAAATAGCTCCCAATATGTACAGGAAATTAAAAATTAATGTTCGTTTATTTTATCCCATGCCATGCGCTTGGAAAGTAAATTATTTAATTATCAGTAATATACAATTAGTTCATTGGTGTGAGAGTGCCGTAAGGAAGGAATGGGATAGGATATCCAGACGAGATAGTTTGAAGCTATACAAAGTAGGCACAGTTATATAAATAGGCTTTTGAAAATAAGCTTTTAAAGGCGTTTCTTAGGTTTTTTTGTTTAGAAGAGTAATCGGCAGTTAAGAAGCAAAAGCATGGCAGATCGAGTTCAACGTTTTTCTTGTCATTTATTTCGGGATGTATTCACTAAACTGAAAGTACCAGTGGACAAGATCGACTTCGCCAAGGACGAACCACCTTCTGATGACTATACCCAGGATATTGCATTGTCTGTTGTTATTATTGCACTATGCTTTAGAAGTGACTTAAAGTATGCCTTCGATAAAGAGCCAAATCTGGTAATAGGAACACCAGGTTTCAAAAATTTTATGGAAAGATTTCTGCACGCTTTCGTTCCAAAAAAGAATATTTTGGACTTAACCATAGGATCATGTGTAATTTTCGCTGAATTTTCTGTGCGTAAATACAGTGAAGATGAAAATTTTGATTTAGCATCAGTACCCACATGTTGGGCGAGTTTCTTCAGTGATCGATTCTTAAATGAGTTCAGCAAAAAGAAAGGCTGGAATGAGCTGAAAATGAAAGCAATAGAATCGACAAAGGTGGAACGTGGCGCGAAAATTACACTCTCGAAGCTTGAACGTCTTTATGACCCCTGTACAAACATAGATGAGTTTACAATCCATCTTCCTCAAAGAAAAGCTAGGATAAATACATTTGACAGGTTACAACCTGGCAAAGATCCTTCTCAGCAAGTCCAACATGTTTCATCAGTCTGTGAACCTGGACCGTCGTCTGCAAGTTCATCGACTTTTCCTGTAAAGGAGGAAGCTGGTGCCAAAGCTGGTGTGATCTCAAAAACGGGAAAACCGAGTTTAAAGCGATCAGCCGTTCCGCCATCGGAAGTTCCTGAGAAAACTGCAAGATCGTCTCCGAAAAAAGGTGAAAATCCTTGAGACTAGAAGAACAGAACCCTAGAATGTAACGGATGATATCAACAAATCGCAGCAAAGTTAACTGAACTCCGCTGACGAAGATGTAAGGTTGCAATACGGAATTCGAATTTACCCACGAGATACAGGCAAACTAAAGAATGGGTAATATTTTCTTGTGAGAAACTGTAAAAGTTCCTTGAATTCTTACATATTCGAATTTTAAATTTTGTATTGTGTTTTTAAGAAAATTTCAGAGTTCTTCTAATATTTTTAATGTTCTTGATACTGAATTCAACTTTTAAGGCTTTCGCTGTAACTGATATTTGTATATATTTATGCAACTGTAATGATATAATTGGCTTTCGTATTTTAAATGTGTAGATATTAAATTCAGGATTTAAGCATTTCTCATTTATTTGCTTTCAAATCATTCTCGATCATAGTTAATGAACTTACCTGTTTATTATTATTCTATTGAATGCTATCAAGTTATTAAATCATTTTACTATTTAGTTATGGATACATAATTTACATCTTTGAATTCTAATTGAGATATTGCGACAGTAATTTAAATTTTTGCAGGTAACACTAATTTAAGAAATACGAAGTGATTCTCTTTCTTTAAAACGATTTGCTTAAGATACTGTATTGTAGTCAGAATTTTCTGCATAATTTTAAATCAAAATTTTCACTTCACTTTTCGATACTTTGAAAATTTTAAAGCTCGAAATTAATGTTTAAAACCTTCACTGAATTCACATTCCCAGGATGGCTTTACTTCTTAAGAAAAGTCTAGCTCATGTAAAAGAAAAAGCTAACAAAACTCTAAGCAAACTTACAATTGCAAGGGAGTTGTAGCTAAGTTTGAAAATTTTCATATTTTTTCGCTGTAATTATCATGTGTTTAATTATGCTACCTATCCAACTACATGTATATAACGATTTTTAGTGTTAAGAGTATGGAAGCAATGTTTCTGAATTTACTAGAGATGTTAAGTTTCTTAAACAAGAAATTCAAGTTTGCATTTTAGCTAGTTGAACAGTGGCTTCAAAAATTCTTCTTCAAACAACTTCTCTTAATTAGGAATTGCAGTAGACATCAAATTGTTGTTCATATTGTATTGATATAAAATTAACATTTTACATTCAGGTGTGCTACAAATTTGGGCAGCAGTTATGATTGAACTTTATTTTGAGAAATATTCACTTTTACAGTACTACTGAATCGAACTGCGAGGTCAATTCCAAAAATATTCTACATACATAATCAGCCGTTTAGGATATCAAATGTCTGAGGGCAAATGCACCAAAAAAGGTAGTTTACTTAGAACTGTTGTGCTTTACCTATGCGTGACGCTAACCTTGCTGATGTCCTTGGTAGCTTAAAGTGTTTAATGCGAGACTAACTGTCCAACACTGAAATTAACATTACTAGTGACAACACTTACATTATGTTAACCTTTAACACAGACTGCCACGCGAGTTTGTAAGGTCTCGAAGTCTCCTTCAGGTCACTAGATTTGCTATACCATGCGTCGATTGTTCCCGTTGTTAGGAGTTTGGAACGAAACATTTGGGGATAAGCATTGAATTTAAAATCTTTTCTGAAGGGCTAACTATCTAAGAAAGGATAGGAGATTAGAAGAAATATTCGGAAAATAATTTTCGATAGTGACAAATGGTTGAAAGATTTTGTGTTAAAATGGTTGCTCCAACTTGTTGCAATGTCTAAAAGTGAAAGAGTAATTTTCAAGTGGAGCGTATAGCATTGAAGAAATCTGTTGTGAGGCTTGCAAAAATTCGAATAGTAGCGATGAGGAACAGTTTAGATTTTTCAGAGATAATTATAAACGAAATTACACCTTCGGATTCCTATTCAAATACTGATCGATGCAGTCATCATAAATATGGTGTAGATACTACTGATCATATTTTACAAGAATTGGTTGTTTAGGAAGAATGTTCATGCAGAAGAAAGCACAATTCAATTTACTCAGCGAAATGAATTTGGGTGTCGTAAATAGTCCTTTTAGTTTCTTTCAACAATCATTTTTGCAAATATCTAGTTTAACTGGTCAGTATTCGAAGAAATGTTACGGAATGCGTGTGACTCGGCAGCCAAAGTGTTAACTGGTATATTTAAAACTTAAAACGGTATAGCAATTTTAAATGTTTCTCAAATACCTCAGTTTAAGGAAATTAATACAAATATGACGAGCTGAAACGGGCAATAGTGAGATTTGAGTATCGAAATATATATGCGTTATTTTAAGTAAATGGGAACACTATTCCATAAAATGATGATCGCGTCCGAGACTCTTACACTTGCTGAAGCTTATTCATGCTGAAAACTTAACTTACCCTGGACAACACAAATTGGAAAGCTGCTTTCACACTACAAATTATGGGAAGATTTCTTGCTCAATTTTGATGCCGAGAAGTTTCTTAGCTACTTCGCTTGCAGAACTTCAATCGTTTTCCTTAATTCAACACATAATTGAGATTTTTACATGACGCAGAATTTTTTTTTACGGAAAGTATTTGTTCTAATCATTCGAATTGCTTAGTAATCAGCTTCCTATCAATTCCTATACAAAATGTCAGTCCTATACAATTAAAATGAATATTTTAATAATTTAAATAAACGCACAAAAAAACTAATCTGAATTCTTTTGGAGTTTAATGAACCCAAAATTGCCAAACACTCATTCTAAGAAATTTAGGAAATCCGTGAATTTTAATTTTTTGTTGCCAAATCCATCATTTGGCGTTTTTACGTACTACTGTTATTTACATGAGAATCGAATGCAGGTTTCTTTTTAAACTATGAAAAAATACTAATAGTCAGTTACACGTAGGAGTGAGTTTTTCTACAGGATAAAGCCCAGCATAACACAAGCTTACTCTTCCACTGTCAAGATAGTTTGAATTTATTGGAATGATGAAATAAAAATTCAGAGTTCCAGTTTACCCTGTTAACTCGAACATACCTGAATGTCGAGCATAATCAAATGAAATAGCCAAGACAAGTTTAACATGTCCTTGACCATTTCTTAGATTTACTTGCGATTTTGCATTTCACTTGGCCGTTTTCGCATTTTACTTTGTCACTGGCATTTACTTCCCATGCTTTTAACCCTTTTTCAGCTTCACCTGTCTAATAATCTTAAGATAATTTTGAAGTCCAGGATTAACCAAAATCTTGAGATGATTAATTGATAATAGCATGGTAGAGAAATTCTTGCGTAGAAAAGAAAACAAGAAATTGAATTATCTTATCTTATTTTCTTGCTAAAATTCAGGCAAAATCATTGCCTTCTTAAAGTTGTTCTTTATCCCCTCGTCTTACGATAGCCATCCGCCTACCAGTGGTTGAATGGTTAAGACCGGATTCGAATTCCATCGAACGGGCTGGCTACATGACTACTTTCGTGATCATAGATACAACAGTTTCCATAAAAGCTCTCCGTAAAGGCATTCCTTCCCTTAAGTAGATATCGCTAGTGCGCTTCGCCATATTAAAATAACCAACTACCCTAATATATCTCTCACGTTTTGACTTAATTGAATCAAGTAACCAATCTGTCTTCATGCACAGCAAAAGTCTTTACATTCACAAAATCTTTCAACTCAGCACTCTTTCTGAGACTTTGTTCAACGTCCTCTTCTAGTTAGTATAGCGCCTCTTAACATTCGCAACAATGATATATTGGCTATCTTTTTAACGTGTACCGTAGGCATTGAAAGACAAAACTTAAACATTTTTAGCATTTATTGCGCTCGAATTTCATTAAACTAAGAGTTGAAACATCACGCAGTACAATCACGAAATAGCGATATAAAATTTCTAAACCTAATTTCGCACAGCAAGTAACGAAACTGTCAAAACAAGCACTAGATTCTTGCTAACGCACTCGCAGTAGTATCAAATGAAAGAACACTGCATTTGGCGGGTGTTGGATATCGCTGGAAGTACGGATTTGTGATCAAGTTTTTGGAATATTAGACTGAAAATCCGTTACGCACATTGTTCTGTTCGAACAGAAACAGCCCGCATGCAAACTAACAAATATGAAAGGTCATCTGTCATAATTCGATTATATTTTTTATAAAACTAAGTGAATGTTTAAGTTTGTTTCGAAAGTTTTCAAGGAGTTGAATTTCCAACTGTTCTTATTTGCTCAGTTGCTGCTGAATGCCTCTAATACATCTTAGATTAACAATGGCTGCTTTTATTTCTATAGCAGGTACTTATGGGCGATAACGCGCATGTTGGAATACTGATTATACAATATCATATATAACTGAAATTTAACATTATTACCTTGGTTATACTGTTGAGATCTTCCAGAGTATGCCAGCGAGTATTGGAGGAGTTAAGTTGTTATTTTAATGTGTCAAAACACACAAGAGGATGGATGGCTTCATGAAGGGGATGGGCTCGTATTTTCGTTAGATGAGAAATTACAAACAAAAACCATGTACACAGCCCGTTCTTCTGAGATTAAACCAACGTCGAATTGCTAGGGTTCAGGAGTGTTAATTCTTTTAGTACTATCGGTACACATTTGCAAATTGTATAATATAACCTTGGCTGCTATTTTGAGATTTTCTATGATATAGGGACCAGTAATCAATGCAATGTTTCACCTCAAGCTAGTTTTTGATATGAACAACATCAAAGCAAATTAGGAACGCCTACTGAAAAAAAAAATGCTGGTTAACCAGTGAGCTGAGTGAGTAAGATCGCTGAAAACTGTTATTTTGCTGTAGCTTTGAATCCTGAGGAAGGAGCTAACTTCGTGGGTGTTTTCGTGTTTTTTTTCCTCCTGTGTGCAATATAAACATGAACCATTTGCAAAATTCATATGAAGGCATCCTTCCCTTGACACAGATATCTCTCATGCTCTTCCAAATTCAAACAAATAAGCAAAACATAATTAGAAAACAATTGTTTCTTTTCTTTTTGGCATTATTATTTACATGTTCCTCCTTAAAGAACTACATGGAAGGGATAGATGTCTTCGTGAAGTGGAATTTCTAAGGGAAATTGACTTTTTAAGACGTTACACATAGGAAAAACCACGAAAACGCCCATGCTACCAGCCGGTTTGCAGGATTCGGACCGAACTACCGGTGTTCAAGTACTTTACCTCTCGGCCGCTGATAGACCTCTCGTTTTTAGTAAAACCGCAAAAATTTCCTATTTAATTTTTATTGGTACTATTCGGTTTCGAGGGCCGTAAAAAAATTGCAACGAAAATGTACGCGCAAATCGCCAAATCTAGCAAAGGAGCCCATTTAACAGCGCGCCAAATCTAGCGTACGCGCTGGTTTCAGATTGCGTAAGTTTATATAGTTCTATATTTCTTAAGACGCCATTGAAATACTAGTTTAATTTTTAAATCCTTTTTTGATATCCTGTGGATTTAACAAGTTGGGAATTGCCCATGTCGGCGATAGAATTTTGAGTAAAGTGCAGAATCACCCACTGCTTGACGCGTTTTTAAGAATAACACATATTCGGTATCCATGTACACATCGACCTATTTTCACTTTAAAAAAAAGTCCCAGAATTGCTCAAAAATGGCACTGCACACACCCTTCACTTTATCTATGTACACATCGACCTATTTTCACTTAAAAAGTAAAAGAAAATTGGCAAAAATCCAATTGTTTTTACCCTTGTTAGAAGCGGCAAACAAATAAGTGAGAGATTCTGAACTTTACCGAGAATATTTTCAAAGAAAAGGCATCATTCATTATAGAAAATTACGTTTGAACAACCAACGAGATGAAATTTTGCTTTAGCGATAAGTCGGTAGCGAAATAGCGATGCAGGCATCCATTCAGTTATGTTTAGCAATTTCTATATAAATTATAATAATGATCTGAAAGAGTTATTGACTCTTATGCTTCCATTCAGTCATGTTTAGCCTTTTTCATATAAATTATAATAATAAAAAAGTGTTATATGAAATTAACCTTTCATCTAAATTAAAATATCAATCTTAGTTATTTACTATTATACTTCCTTGTTGTCGCAATTATAAGGGTTGCCGCAATTATTTTTGGCAGCATTGACATCAACAATAGTTTGGCGATTTTTTACGGCCCTTGAAACCGAAAAGTACCTTTTTATTCAAATCATTTATTTATTTGCTTTTTTAATTCGCTGTTTAATGCCAAGAAACCGCACTTTCAAGGTAGTCACTCTTTTCCATTCTTAAGAATAAAGAAAATTAAAATGAATTAAACAAGTTACATATAGAATTACATAAGCTGCATACATAATTCAAATGCGAATTTATGATGTTATAGTGCATTTATTTACTGTTCATGACTACTGATAGTGAACTAGCATCGATATTACTCGTATAAGCTAAACTTAAGGCCGAGTAACACTGCGTTGTCAAATTCTGTAACTGAAACATTACACTGCAGAATGGTTTTATTTCAAAATGTGAATGCGAGAAATTTAGATAATCAATGGTTGCACGTATGATAATATTAATAATTATACATTGCATTTCTTAAAAATTTAATAGTACGAAACTAATTACAAATGAAGTGAACCATACGATTTCAAATATTTAATAGAGTTGGTTTTATTTAGTTGAATTTAATTAAAAGAAAGTATATAAGGAATCATTCTCTATGAAGTAACACCCTCTCTTAGAGGTATACCTTCGCGGATGAATGCTTAAGGAAAAATTCATGTTACACATGGAGGAAATCAAGAAAACGCCCTCGCAGCCAATCTTACTGGGGAAATGTGAGCCCAGATCGAAATGCTGGAATTTCAGTGTTCTTATTCATCTTCCTCTGGTGGGCCAAGCATTAAATGAAATGCACTCATTTTAGAGCTAAGATGTGTTTTTAATTCAGCTGTCGTTAAATCTGTTTCTCACAAGTAACACTTACAGAAATTGTTTATTCAAGTTTGTCAGGGGATCAGTTTACAAGCACACTATATGGATCTGGAGATCCGAAAATACCTATGCCGTGTACGCGAGTATATTTGGGAAATTCCAAAGGTGAATGAGTGGTGTGTTGTAATATCTGCAACATTCTTTACCTTGAAAATTCAGCAACTGCAAATATGTACGTGGACAAATTGTCAAACTAAACCATTCCCTAACTACACGACATGCAACCGACTGTCATCTTTCAGCAAGATGGGGCCCTCTGTCAATGGGGTTCAATGGGGTTCGATAACAGGCGAACGGGCTCGCTTCAATGGGCGTTATCGTGGTTTTCCACATCTGTAACGCATATACTAGCCAGTTTTCCTTAGAAAATCCCTTCCCGAAGGCAGCCATTATCTTAGGCAGATAGCCGAACTGGGCTTTGCCATAATCTATCAAACAAAGCCAAACCTAAATTAGCATTACCCCAATTGTCCCACTTTGTCGAGACGTGCACTGAAAGATATTGGCTAATTTTGTTTGTGTTAAGGATGTGGTCAACCACATAGTGGTCAGAGGAGAATTCTGGGATCATTTCATCAAAAGGAAAGCCTCTGAGAAGCAAGAGCTTGGCTAAATTAGACTAAATATGATATACTCCCCTAACAGCGAGGTCAATGGCTTTCAGCGACACTGATGATGCCCAGCGATTAGCTAACAGCCTTCTCGGCATTCTCCGCATAGGCAGTGAATGCGGAGCCCATTTGACTATGCTCGACTCACACTCTTGAGCATCCGCAGGAAATCCAACAACTGCTTAAAATTGTTATCTCTGCTGCAGCGCCGGCTGTTATAACAGAAACAAAATTGATGGAGTTTTCAGAGTTTATTCGAAAGTTCACTCATAGAAACGCACTCAAGACTGAATACTCTTCGTGAAATTTATTTTTCCTTAGCATTTCTAATTAATTCTATGCAAAAATTAGTTATTTTTCTTACCAATTTAAAGAAAGCTTGTGTCTTTCCTATTCTAAAACTTGGACAGGATCTCCCAAAATTACAGACCGATTAGAGTCCTGTCTTCCTTGGTTTGGTTTATTGAAATTACGGCCAAGCATACTACGGTTATCAAAGCTTACGAGAAGGGTCAACTTCGTGGAGGACTTTCTAAGGGAAAATGGCTCGTATACACATAACACATAGGGAAGATTACGAAAGAGCCCATGCTTCCAGAGCACTCGCCTGGAATCGAACCCATTCCGCTCAGCCGCAGGGGGGGCAAAATAGTTAAGCTTGTACGGCTTAGATGCTTTAAAAGGCAATTAAACAATTATTAGAAGTTCTTTTCCTGAACAAAGCATATGCTGCAATTTTTACAGAACTCGTAAATCAAAAAATAATGGAATGATTTCTGTCAGATCCGAAATATTTTGATCCCAGACCAGTTCTGCTTTCGCGCGCATTACCATCAAATTATAATTATCATACCTGATAATCGAATCTAGCTCTCGTTTCTCAGTACTTCTCTTATCCTGCTTAATCGGTAAACCTTAACATTTTACCTACGCATCTCTTTATTATGTCTCGGTGCATTACATCCATTTAAATTTTATCAATCCCATTCTGGGAGTTTCGTAATTTAATTCTAAGAACAAATTTTTTAATCGTCATTATTTTAAAAACCGTCATTAGTTTGAAACCATCATTATTTAAATCCTACTTGTAAATTTAACATTTACAACTTCAACACTATTAACTTAATGAGCGTATAGAGATATTAGGCTATTTTTGAAGCATGGGACGGGAAAAATGTCCAATGCCCTTGCCAGGACTTCAGCCTAGCCTTTTTGAATATGCGCTGAGTGTGCTACCCTTACGCCACGAAGGCATGCTGAAAGGAGGGAGAAAATACCTTATAAGCGCAAAGAAAATTGTTCCATTATACTCGATGATCATAATCAGCATGCTTATAAATGTCAGAATTTGTTTTTTAATTAAGAAAAAAAGTATATTTTCACGTCCACCACAAAGTATTACACGAGGCTTACAAAAATGTAAGTATAAAAAGACACATCAACTTAAAATAATACGATACATTTCACAACATCAAGGGGAGATTTATCTCACATTTCTGTAAATATTGCTATTTTATATTATTAGTATTAATATATATTTCTTTACATAATTCTTCTTGAAAAGAAATAGACTTTGTTTCCCCTTTCAAAGCTCGTATTATAGCCGTACATAGTTTATTTTCTTCATAGAGACTTTGTTTTATTTTCTACTTGCAAAGACATAGACTTTGTTATATTTTCTGCGTGCAAAGCACAAATTTGTGTATTTTGTGTCAGCATTCTCACCCCATTTCCACAGTGCCATATAGAAACGTGTAATAGTGTATATATTCATTTTATATTGACTTTGTGTGCGTTTAGCAAGGAAATAATATCGCATCTCCATACAACCAAAAGATTTGCCATTGCATATCAAGATATGCCATACTACTTGAGCGGCTGACCATTAACGTGACAGGCTCCGGCCAATCTACTTCCACCTGAAGTTTTATTTACATTACAGCTCAAACGGCTCTTCGACTAATTATCCATTTACTTGTTATTGTTTTGCCTTTATGGTGTGGCGATTTTCGTCTTAAAACTGAAATAACCATCGCCTTAGGGCACACCACCAAGATAGGCAGCAAATGCGGAGCCCGCTAAGGGATACCAAAACCAATCAAAATCAAATAATACAATTAATTCAAACATCTTTGACTAAAAAGAACACACACACGCAAAAGAAAAATAACATACAAAGAAAATCATTTACAACATTCAAAATAAACATCGATAAAGTCATTAAAAGCATGGTAGACCGAGGGTAAAGAAACAAAATCATGACATTTCGGTGGCCAATCAATTCCAATTAATTTAAGTTTATATTTCAATGAATTTCTTGCGTAATTAAGCAAAGGGCAATCAAAAGGGAGGTGGAAAACACTTTGCTGAACGCCGTGATTACACTAACACAAATTGGAAGATGCTAGCTTAAGCCGTTCAAGATAAATACTAAAACTGCCATGCCCACACAGAAATTGCATAACGTTAAATGTGAGCAACAAAATTCTTATTTTTCAGTCTTTCAAAGATAGTCGGAAAGAACTTTCTTGTAATATCTGCTTTATCAGAAAAGATATCATCATAATTCCATTGTTCAATCATTTTAACTGACTATTTTTTAAATACGATTTTGAAACATTTACTCCAGTATTACATATCTTTTTAGTTGCATTCTTAGCAAGCCAATCATCTCTCTCGTTTCTATAAATCCCGGTATGACCGCGAACAAATGTCAAAAACACTGAAATATGCTTCTGCAGTAGATCCCCTAGAGATTGATGTATATTAATAATAATAGCATTACATGATGAGCTATTTTTAGGAACTCAAAGGAAGAGAGAGAATCTGTGCAGATTAAATAGCTGGAAACATGTCCATCCTGTATAATTGCATCCTGGTTTAGTATCCACTTAACTGTAAGAAATACAGAGAAGTTCAGAAATATATTAATTTCTAATACGAAATTGGTGGAGTTCAATTTCAACGCCATTCTCAAAGATGACATAAGCCAGACCAACTTTTTCATCAGTTCTACTACCATCCGTATAGCAAACAAATGACGAAGAGTTTTCATCACTATCCATACTATTCCCTATTCGTACTGGATGTCTTGTACATGGATGAGGAAGAGCAGAAAAAGGCAATAGAAGATCAAAGTGAAAACGAGCAATTAGCAAGGCTATCCTTGTAACCGATATAATACCCAGGCAGCATGCATTCGTAAATTGCACGAGAAAAATACGTGCAATTTACGAATGGCCTTTCGTATAAAAAACGTTCAAGTTGAACGTAAAAATATCATAAAAAGTGTCCAGTGGCAATTACTAAATATTTACGTACATTTTTACGTTATACTATACGTAACTTTTACGTAAAATTTAGGTATATTTACGCGAGAGACTACTGTTCATTCGCTACTTTTACGTATAATATACGTAAATTTCAGGGATTTACGTATATTTTTAGTAAAAATTTACGTATATTTATCGCATATACGTAAATCTCCATTTTTTGCTTCACGTATGCGTGTATATTTAGTAAAAATTTACGTAAATTTCCCCGATTTTTTACTGTATATAAACGTATATATTAGGTAAAAATTAAGGTAGATATTCCCCGTATTTTACGGTACAAAAACGTATATATTTGATAGAAATTAACGTATATATTTCCCGTAATTTACGGTACGAAAACGTATATATTTGATAGTAATTGACCTATATCTTCCCTATGTTTTCTTTGCATATACGAATGACTGGTAAAAATTTAATCCGATGTATTCTCCACTTTACTGTGTATAAATGCACATTTTTTGGTAAAAAATTTGCATAAATCTCCAATTACCTTTTCACTGCATTTTTCATAAAAAAATGTACTTATTTTAATCTCATATTTTTTATATAAATCTATGCAAAAACTTTCTGTATGCTATGATTAAAAGGTAAAAAAATTTTTATATCAAATTCTTACATATCTGCCTTTTAGTTATGTACAGCAATATGGAATATATATAACTGGAAAATTTAAATGCACTAGTAAATGAAAAAAAAAAAAAATCTATTAAAAAATTATGTAACACTTAAAGGCTGAAAATTACTTTTAATATTTCATTTCAAAGTGACTACAAAATATGCAATAAATTTTGTAAACATCAATTCTGTGTTTTAAATCAATTAATGCTATCGTTCATTTGCATTTTTGTTTACTAAATTCATTTCATAAATTTAAATTTAGTAAACAACTGTAGCAAACAGTTGTTTACTAAATAACACTTTAAATAAATTATTTGCTTTTCCGAAGGACATTTTCTTATGCCATGTAAATGAACGATAGCATTAATTTATTTAAAACATAGAACTCAGGTTTACAAAATTTACTGCATATATTGTAGTCACTTTTAAATGAAATATTAAAAGTGATTTTCAGCCTTTTAGTGTTATGTAATTTTTGAATAGAAATTAATTTTTTTGCATTTAAATTTTCCAGTTATATATATTCCATATTGCTGTACATACCTAAAAGGTGGATATGTAAAAATTTGATATTAAATTAATTTTATCTTTTAATCATAATATGCAGAACATTTTTGCATAGATTTATATAAAAAATAAGAGATTAAAATAAGCACATTTTAAGAAAAATGCAGTAAATAGGTAATTGGAGATTTATGCAAATTTTTTTACCAAAAATGTGCACTTTACACAGTAAAGAGGAGAAGACATCGGACTAAATTTTTACCAAAGTCATTCGTATATGCAAAGAAAACATAGGGAAGATTTAGGTCAATTATTATCAAATATATAAGTTTTTATACCGTAAAATACAAGGAATATCTACGTTAATTTCTATCTAAAGTACAATATACTTAATTAACAAATTCAGTAAACAAATGTAGCACAAAAGAAAACATCATACGTTTAGATTATTTGAATGAGTGTGCTAAATTTTAAAATTGTTAAATATAGACCAGGAAATTGTATAAAACTTACCTTTTCCAATAGTTTACCAATTTGACTTTGTTATTTTCCTTGAAGATGAATGTTTAATGTCACAAATATTTCATTCATATCTTCAGATAATACACAAATATATACATATTTATTTATTAAAATTCAGTTTATCCCAAACATGTTAAAGAAAATATTAATTTGCACGCAAGTTAATCGAGTAGCTTCTGTTTTAATTACACACATAATTATGATATGTAAAAATTTTACATTTATCAGTCAACCTTGCAATGTATTGTAATCTATTATTGTTGACTTTTTCAGTTTAAAATCTTATAAATATATTAGATAAGTACTAAAAGTTCACCTCTACAAAAGAAATGCTTTATTGAGGTATTTTTAAAAAGTTCCCTTTTACAAGGTAACTTAATTTCATAAATAAGTTCATAAAATTATGCAAATTCAAAATTACCTAAATATGTTCTTTATTTTATCTTATATACCAGATAAAATTTCAAAAAGTTAATTTGTTTAGGAATATTGAATTTTTTAATATTTATTTCATGTGACTTTTTCTATAACATCATTATAAATGTGCATGTTGATGTGGACATATCAATTATTTTTTTCATCAAATAGCTTTATGGTATTAAATGATTTAAAAAGAGGCAACTGGACAAAAGAAAGCAATTAGAAGTTGGCTAATTTTTTATTAATTTGTTGTCAAACGCTGTGCATTTTAGATTATGCTCATATGATGACAATGAGTTATTTAAATTATAAAATTATTATGAACATATCCCACATAAATTAACAAGTATAAAATTTCAAGTTGTTTGAAGTATTATGAACTGTAATACTTGCAAAAGAAATACACATGAAATTAATTTAAGAATTAGGTTTATTTTACAGGTATTCAAAAACTGCAATTACTGTTAAACAATAAAAACTAACATTAAATCTGAAGAGCATATTTTTTTCAATAATAAAATTCAACATAGACTTCATGCAGCTTCGCCATATTTGTTCTATAGTTCGCTGTCTTTAATATCCTGCTCGATTTTTGTAAAAGTGAATTCTTTGTCACCCAATGTTTTGAGAACAGCTCCTAAACAAGAAAAAGAAAAATTTGTAATAATTTCACACTTCAGAGGTTTTCAGTTTTTAAATATAGTTGAAGTATTAAAAGATGCATATAAAATGCACTGAGTATTTCATATTTAAAAATTTACATTTCAGTAATTAAAAATTTAATTTCACACTATCACACAGCCTGAATTTCAAAAAGAATAATTTAAAAAAGCTAATAGAATTATATAACTTTTACAATCTAGTACAAATATTAGACACATAAACAACACTAAATGCCATTATTTACTTGCATATTTTCCTTCTTTGTGTACTTTACTCCTTAATTTTTCAGGATATGATTTAGAAACAGAGTTATGGTAAAAATGTATACTGGTAAAAAAAATATTGCTGAAACTGATAAGTCCTTTGAATTATATACTATAGTGCAAAGAGGGATGGAATATGTGACTAAATATGATAAATCAGATTACAATAACATTAAACAAATAACATGAAAAACTGAAAAAAAGAAATTTTATTTGAAATTATTTTTTAACTCATGGAAAGACAGACAGTATTTCCAACTTATTAAATTCAATTATATTTTACCTTCGTCAAACCAATATTGGTAAGAGAGTTGTATTTAAAATCGGTGCTAAGCTAAAACTGCTTTCTTGAAAAATTTTATACTATTGAAAATACCGGTAATTGTCAAAGTTATTCGTACTCAATATGTGTAAGATTATTAATGAGTTGCCAAACCTCAGTTAACCATCTAATATACTACATTCAACATTATTATTTTTCATTTTGAATGTCAGGTTTTCATTATTTCTGCCAATATATCTGTAACAGGACATAAAGATTGAGTTAATGTAGAATAGAAAATTACCTTGCATGTTAGCACCTCTACCTTAGTGGCAGTACTTCATTCTCTAGAAAAAACATTTTAAATTATTATACTTAAACAAAAAATTCATATTTGTTACAGCAAAACATCATTAATACAATAAACCAGAGTTGAATGCAAATCTAGTTTAACTCCATTCTTGAAAACTAGTTTATTACTTTCAATTTAATTTAAAAATAATAAAAAATAAGGTACGTATTATGATGACTACCTAGATATATCACCTAAACTGGCAATCCTTGTAGGTTATACAGGTTAACCCTAACATAGGTTATACAGGGCACTAAGATAGAGAGTATTAATCCCACACTAGGGACTCTAACATTTGGTAGGAACAGTTTGAAAAGTGAAACAGATATTTATAGTGAACCAATGCAAAACAAAAACAATAGTTCTTTGGGGACAAAGCCCCTTTGGACTAATAAATCCGAGTAAATTAACAGCTTTTAGCTATTTTTTCTTCTTGTAAAAAATAGACATACATAATATTTTTAGAAAATAACAGTACTTTAAGCATGCAATTTCCACATATTTAACACAATAATTCATTCTAGCTCTGTTGCAATACTGGCAAAGGTACTCCTCCGTTATTAGGACGGGATTCAGAAATGTACAATGAAACCTCGAGATACGAGGAAAGTATGAGCAAAATACGAGATTAATTCGAGTAACGAGCAATGAGCCAGGCTGTTGGTATGGGTGGCGCCATTTCCCTATTCGGCTCAACTCGGGGAATCCCCTCGTCAGATCACTCAGTGTTCTTTTATATACGTGTTTGTGCACTTGCAAGTTCATTGTTTTGACATTTAACGTGAAAATAATTATTTCAAGATGCCTCGCAAGAAGATTGTTGCCTCAGATAGTACTGCAAAGAAAAATAAGGAGGCCATGGCCGTCGATATCAAGAAAGAAATCGTAGATAAACATAAACATGGTGACGGAATTGGCGAAGACTTGCGGCCTTTCAACATCGAAAATCTATACTATTCTGAAGAAGCAGGAAGAAATTAAGAAACCTGATGTAGCCAAAGGAATTATCGTTGCTTCCAAGCACCATAAAAGTACTCCTAGATGTTGAGAAGCTGTTGCTTTGTGTGGATTAATGAGAATGAGTTAAAATGTTGGTAACAAAGTTAAAGTATTGTTATATTATTTACCAGTGTTATTTATTAGGAAAAATTGACTTGATATTAAAATGTTGATATTTTTTGGGAGTGTGGAACGGGTTAACTGAATTTCCATTATTTTCAATGGGGAAGCTTGTTTCTAGATATGAGAAATTCGCTATACCAGTTGAATGCTGGAACGAATTAAACTCGTATCTCGGGGTTCCACTGTAGATACGTAAGCATGTGTATATGCATGTATGTGCATATACACATACATACATAAAGAATATACACATGCACACACGAGCACCTACATTTAAAAATGCATGCATATAAACACACATTTCTGAATCTCCTGATAACAGAAGAATACCTACATGAATCATAGGATTTACATTATTCAGTTTCATTAGAATTCTTAAATGCAGAGGATTTACATTAATCAGTTTTATTAGAATTCTTAAATGAAATCTTCACTATCTGAAAATTCAGTTTCATTTCCAGCTGAAACTGTATCAGGACAATCTCATTTATATTATTTCCCTCTAACAACTGAACATTTTGAAAACCTTTTCTATTCCATGGAAAACTAATGCTACATTAAACATACATTTTCTAAATCTGAAAATTTTAAGTTAGCTTAGAAACTGTAATCATTCTTAAAAAAGTTTGATTTATGCAGATGTTAGATCAATAAAATTACTTTCCTGTGAAAAAGTAATATGGCATTGAACAACACGATTTTACACATCAAGATATACTGAGTGAAAATTCCTGAAATGTTTTATTTCTTGGTATCTCTGCAAGAATTGTATAAATAAAACTACCTTCCTTTTATAAAAAAAAAAAAAAAAAAAAAAAAAATGTTTAGTAAATATTCTATGAAGAAAATTGGTTACATTATTTACAGTTCATAATTAATAGAAAATAAATCATTTCTTATCTTATCAGAATTTATTTTTATCACATTCATAAACAGTACTAATTTAAACAAACATACCATTACGATTTCAATAACTATGAAATAGAAAATCCAAATCTGCATCTTTGATGGTCTAGTAGATTGGACGTCTCGTTTACTACAATTCAGCAGGATGCTGACTCCCCAGACTGTAATATATATATATAATTAATTTACAAGGGAAAAAGCAACAAAAATATAAACAATTTCTTGGTTTTATATAAGCATTTCTGCACATTTACAATTTAAATTTTTTTAACTATCTAGTTATATCAAAATACATGATTTAGTAAAATATAATTCAAATAATTTAAGGTATTTTAGATCAAATACTAATTTTTCAATAAATTTTTTCATGCAAGTCTAATAATCAACATAACTATCAAGTTTTGACTTCGAAAATTATGTTTAGAGAAACTTGAAGCTGCAGTAAATAGTAATAAATTTATTCAAAACTGAAAGTAAAGCATTCTTACTGTATTTTCTTTCTTTAACTATGGCAGATCTTTTAAAACAACAAAATCAAACAAACAAAAAAGAAATGCATTCATGAAAGGACTTAGGACTTACTTATTATTCATGAAAGGATATATTTCAGTAATTACTAGTGCATAAAAATTCAGTACATATATAAAAAAATGAACACAGATTTGGAACAAAGTACCTGTGTTTCTATGGCATAAAGTTTCCTTTTTTAATAGCACAATATCTTTGAGTTAAAGATTATATATTAAAGCAAATTTATAAAACTAAATTCAAAAATAAGAAATTAAATTATTTTTAGGGAAAACACTAAGCAAATAAAAAATTTTGAATTTCATAAATAAATGAAAGTTACATGCTTTATTTTTTGGCATAAGGTAGATAACATTTCCATAACAGATTTCTGAACAATTAGTCATGTTAATATTGCCTTTCTTTTCCCATTAAAAGCTATTTCCTGCTTAATTACAGTATGCTTTAAGATAAATATTAAAACGTTTGAGTAAAAATAATATAACTATAAAAAGGTGAGACACATACAAAAAGGAGTGACACAAACAGTAAGAAACAGACTAGTGCAAAATTTAACAGTACCAAATCCTGAAAATGAATCATTAGGCACGTACACAAAAGAACAACACATGGAAAATCACATTTCCTACACAGACGTTATTTATAAAATTTTATATAGGTGAAAAAAGTACGTGTATTAAACACTGAAAATATAAAATATTCACTTACTTTCTTCAAATAATTAGTAACTTCGATGGATTCTGTCACAAACGCCAATCCACGAACAAACAGTATTCTTTGCGACTTTACCATTCTTTTCGACCGCCATTGCTGAGTGCTGACTTCACAAATATTAGAGCTGGAGCAAACCGCATGTATTCGTTACCGAGTAACGGGTACATCGGTTGACTCGAAGTACCGATTCGGTACTCACAAATCAATTTCGTTACTCGCATCCATTTCGTTTAAGGCTCCTATATACCAGGCTGAATCATCAGGCATTCGCGCTCCCAAGTGGGAGATTTAATGGCGGCTGAGTGGTTACGGTGCAACAATTTTTTGTGTTTTTTTTTGTGTAAAATGGGCGGATGTACAGCTATTAATTGTTCAAATCATTCACGGAAAGGTCATACATTGGTAAAATTTCCTAAAAATGAAGAAAGAAGAAAAATATGGGTAAATAATTGCCGAAGAGACAATTGGAAACCTGGTCCAGGCGCTGAACTTTGCTTAGTAAGTATAATGTTAATTACGCCTTCATTTAGAGTTTATATCTTCTCTGATGTTTATAATGTGCAAGTAAAGTGAAATTCTTGTGTACAATAACCTGAGTATCTGCTAATTTCTGTAATAATAGCTATAATTAAATTAGTCTAGGGTTAATGTACCCGTCGCCAAACATCGCCAATGTAGATGTTTTGAATATGGAAAAGAAATTTCTCTTCTAATATAAAGCGCGGATTTTGTTTTCCTGTGCTAATTGTGGAATTTATACTAATGTAACATGAAAATCATTAGCATATTGAAATTTATTAAAAAATAAATAATAATTTGGAAAGTCAAGATAAAATCTGAATGTTTGCTAAAGATATATGTAACATTATACTATAGTTGCAATATCGTTGGAATGATATATAATTTTTTCTTTATTTTATAATCACTATTGTTAAAAAGTTAGATGAGTTGTTTATGCACGGTGCCCACTACTGTTTCTTGGTTAAAATAACTTCCAGAATTTTGACATTGACATCTGAAGTCAATAGAATAAATTGAATAGTGTGAGACAAAATATATATAATCTGACTTCAATAATTGCAAGGATTGTGCAAGCTTATTTATAATCACAGTATTATACAATTTGGCAATGGAGTAAAGATTTAGAAATGAATGCAGAACATTCAAATTAGTATTTTCTTGTTTCTAATATATAGAAATATAGTCTATTTTCCAGTATAAAAGTTTTACTTAAAAGTATGGGAAAGCAGATTTGTTTCATGCATGATCTTTATAATACTGGTATGAAATGAATGAATTTTAATCTGTAAACAATTTTTTGTTAATATTGAAATGCGTTTCTTTGGGTACATTTTTAGGCACTTGTGGATCATGTCAGACAACATGCAATAGAAAAAAGATGTCCGTGTGCATAAATTTTCCCATTGTGTTACTTCATTTTATCTAAATTTCAAGGATAATTCTTTTCATTTTTATATGGCATGTTATCAGTATAAAGGCTAGTGAAAATAAATTGGTATGTGTATCTGTTTTTGAAGTGTAATGCTTAAATAAAAAGATGGTGTGTGTTCCTTCATTTAAACAAAATTTCAAGGATAGTATTTTTCAGTGTTGTACGGTTTGTTATTTCTCAATGTAAAGTGTAACAAGGGGGAAAAAAAACTGGTATGGTATATCTGTTTTTTAAGCATGATAATTTTATTTATTTCTTTAGTGATGCATATATATAGAGAGAAGGTGTTTGGTCCAACTGAAGTTATAATAAATCTAATTTTACTAGATCTCTCCCTCCCCTCAGGTGTAGAAAATTTTCAAGTGCAGAAAGTTTATTTGCAGAATTAATTCATTTCTGATAAACTTATTATCATTAATTTTTTATATAACATGTTATTAAGTTACACATTTGACTACTGTGTAATAAAATTGCATTTAGGGCAAAAAATTAACTATGATTTTGCATCTGGTGACTAATATCATATGCTTCTAAGAATATTACTTTAACTTTTTCCATAATTTTTGTATTTCAGGAACATGAAACTGTTATTTTGATATACTTAAATAATAAAAGTGTGTATCTGAATCAATTAATGGATACAAATATTTTACAGTTATTTTTAGAAGATATTTGCCATATCGCTTCTAATAATTCATAAAGTATGTTAAAATATAGGTAAATAATTTGGTGCAGAATTCAAATTTAGGGTTTAAAATATAGTCAATCATAAGACTAAATGATTTTTATTGTCATGATTTGCCTGGGCTTAAGAATGTACTTTTCGCCCGGTGGAAATTGTCATCAAACTGTCCTGAACAGGCTTTTTGTTGATAATAACTTCCAGGCTTATCAGTACCTCCTTTTGAGTGGAGGGTATGCAAATATAGTACCCAATTTAAATTACATTGTGATTGTAATAATATTGTGGTATGAAATAAGTGATTATAATTAAAATTTAGGTAATTGCATTGTAATTATATTACATTGTATCTGTGAACTCTTAATTTCATTACTTTATGCAATTATGTTGTAAGTGCATAATCTAATTGCAATAATATAATCTATTCGCAATTACAAAATAATTATAAATGCAGTTACATCTTAAATAGAGGCCATTTTAATACTTTTAAATTTTCGCAAGATAACTTCCCATTAAGGTTCATTTGGAGGAAACTATGCAAATATTAAAAAAGAAGTTATGCTAAATTTACATATTTTGTACAGTACTTTCTTGTTATAATGCTGTTCAATATATCTTCAATACTTTTGTAAATTTAACGACATTCTTTGCAATCACTGTGGTGCTTTAAAAAGAAGTTTCTTAGTTATGCTTTCTAATAAGAATGGGTTTAAAATAAAGTATTATGTATAATAACTAGCAGTTAAAAAAACTTGACTGCATGAAAATGCTGTTGCTGTGTAAAATAAAAAATAAGCTTTCTTTTATGCTTTGAAATGAATTACATGTGGTTAAGTCATCCTTTTACAATTTAAGAATGTGGTTAACACACATTCTTAAATTGGACAGGTTTTACCTAAATTATTAGTATAAAATATATAAACTATGAATTATTTTGTAACATAACTCAAATTACAAAATTCATTCTATATACGTTCAAAGTTATTATCTTTTATAGAATAACTGTTTTTTTAATTTAGGTAAAAACTGGATTTTTAGAAGTATTACAAATACAATGCAACACAAAGGTGATCTGATTGAAGAGGAAGGACTTTTTATTACGGTTTCTAGTTCGTATTTATATTACATTTGATGAAAAGCATCCAAAACACAGAATGCTGTACTTTCTTCTTCCATATATGTTATGAAATATTTCACACATTTAAAAGAAAGTGTTTCTTCAGAATCTTGCACAATTATTTCCATGTACCTCAGACTTAAATGACAACATATTCTTAAGTTATTTTTTTAGTATGAATTTACAGTGTTTTTATGGAAATTTTTGTTAAAATGTCATTAAGATAAATTTATTTGCACACTACGCTTTAACTATTTCCCCATTTGACACTATTGAAAGTTTTTATTCATATCTTATTTATTATAGTCTGCTAACGAAACTGAAACATCTAAAGAATAAGTTATTTTGAATATGTTTACAAAATATACGCGAAATTTTTATTTAAGTGAAAACGTCTATATACTATTCGAGAATTAATAAATTATCCGAAAAGTTTATATGCGCTGAATACCGCGCGTCTATAAAATAAATCTTTAAAAAAAACAGCAGACATTCAGCCAGCGTGTGCGATAAACGCGCCAAAATTGGCAGCGCGTTCACTCCCTCGCCAAGAGAGAAACGTTGGTGATTAGTTTAGAGGAGCCTTAATTTCGTTACTCATACGATGCGAGTAGGAATGATGCGGTTTCTACTCGAATACGAATGATGCGGTTGTTCGAATACGAATGATGCGGTTGTTCGAATACGAATGCGGTTGCTGTTCGAATACGAATGATGAGGTTGCTAACAATACCTGTGCGTCACAATGCGCGCATATTTTTTTTATTGATAATTTCGTACTTTTTTGTGTAATTCATCGGGTAAACTCTTATTTATATTATGTGTTTGTATTTTAGTTGAAATAATACTTAGTTGATGATATTTAATAAGATGAGCCATTTTGACAGCGTGAAGCGTTATTTTGTACTTACATTAAGATTTATAGTGCATATTATGTTTGTAATTTGAAAATTTGGATAATTTAAATAATTATTGATTTTCTCTTGAGGGTGCCATTGGGATATTTTTATTGATTTGAAATATTTATATACTGCACTTAGGTATTGTTTATATAAGAATATGTAGGTCAATATACGTTCTTTACTTACTTGTACGAAGTAAAAAGGAAGTAAGTACTGTAATCGCGAAAAATATTGGGCATCATATTTCTACGGAAACATCCATTTTTGACCATTACATAATCCATGTGGATAATGTTTTTGGGTGACGTATGTACATACGGACACAATGAAGGACTCTTTCTTCCCAAAACGGATTGCTAAGTAGGATTAAAGGGATATGATTCTAAGCTGATACTTAAAAGGGATTTTTTTCATGACGTGTACGTATGTATGTATACATTTCTCATAACTCCAAAATGATTACTTGTAGAACGTTGAAAATTTGTATATGGGACCGCTGTAACATCTAGATGTGCACCACCCATTTTTATTGCAATCGCCGATACTATCAAACGTAAATATATATATTAAATAAATTATAATTAAATGCAAAAGTATATATATATATATATATATATAAACTATAGGCATATAGTCTATATATCATATATAATATTATATCCATCTTCCTTACATGGCTTTTATTTTCGCAATCGTTGGCTGCAGTCAGGGTTTAATTTTTAAAATTAGAAATGATGGAGCCTACGGAAGGCTATCAGGAAAGATGAAAATAAATAAAAAAGTTAAATAAAAAAATCTGAAAGGTTTTAGATTTTAAATTACGTCCAAAGAGGCCTTTTTTTTAACGTTTTGCGTGCTACCTTTGTTTATTAAATATCATGTTCTACGTACTCAAACCATAAAATTCAGTTCAACAGCAATATCGCAAAATAATTTTAAAATGAACATATCTTTAGAATTTCCGATACACAGTCTCGCGCGCTGGAGATAAAAATATTTTTTTTTTCGTACATTGTTGCCACTCTTCACTTTGAAATCTCTAAGTTTGTTAATCAAAAACAGTGAAGTGTTACAAAATATGAAATCGATAATAAAACAAATTGCAAATTCAAATTAGGACTTATACATACCCATATTCTATGGAAGATTACGTTATTCGAATTTCGATGGCTCTAGGTGCCGCTGTTTTATCACAATGCGAGAAAAATACTTACGTTCATACAGATTCTTCATTATTTAATTTCTTTAAATATAGTACAGGGAGATAATATTTGGTGGCGAAATTTTGAAAATTGAAACAACGCTTATCGTGAAGCGGTGCAAAATGTCAAAACGAAATTAATAGTTCTTCTGGGTAAATTGATCCTTTGGACTAAAAAAATCTGAAAGATTTCAGATTTTAAATTACTTTCACAAGGGCGTCGTTTTAACATTTTGTGTGTTACCTTTACCAAGTTCTTCGCACTTAAACCATAAAATTCAGTTCAGGAGCTATTTTGCAAAATAACTTTAAATTGAGCATATTTTTAGAAATTCCGATACATATTTTTAGAAATTCCGATACATATTTTCGTACACTGGAGATAATTTATTTATTTTTTTTATATTTTTTGTTTTTCTGTACAGCGTTGCCATTGCTCGCTTTGAAATCCTTGAGTTTGTTAATAAAAAATTCGTTAAAGTTTTACCAAAATATGAAATCGATAATAAAACAAATTCCAAATTTGCACTTCTAGATGCCCATATTCTCAGGAGGATTACGTTATTCAAAATTTGATGTCTTTAGGTACTTATGTTTTATTACTATGCGAGAAACTTACATGCACATTCTTCATTATTTAATTTCTTTAAATATAATACAGGGTGATAATACTTGTGTTTGGTGACAACAATTTTAAAAGTGAAACAACGCATGTGAATCAACGCAAAATACCAAAACGAAATGAATAGTCCTTCTGGGAAAATTGCCTCTTTGGATTAATAAATAATAATTAAAAAAATCTGAAAAGTTTCAGATTTATATTACGTCCAAAGAGGCGTTTTTTGAACATTTTGGGTCAACAATATCGCAAAATAATTTTAAAATGAGCATATCTTTATAAGGTATTTCTCCCGCTTTCTTGGCATGCCTTCGTAATGCAGTGGTCCGCACTCTCGGCGTGTATTCGAGAGGTCCGTAGTTACGAGTCCCGGCGAAGGCATTGCTCATTTTTCATCTCGCTTCGAAACAACCTGATGTCTATACAATGGCGCCCGAACTAAAAAAGATGGTAGATGATGATTGTTGCGTTGAATCTACCTGAATATTGTTTCATTCAGTCGTTCTTGCCTTTAAATTAAATTTGACTCCGTTCTATAACACGTGAGAAGAAATATTTTAAATAAACAATTACGTTTTCTTGCTTAAGAAAGCCAAACTTTATTTTCTTACACACTTAAGGAAATCAAAACATTATTCCAAGCTTTCTTACCGTTGCCAAACTGAAAAAAAAAAAAAAAAAAAAAAAAAAAAAAAAACACCTGTCTAAAATGGAACACAACGGCTGATGAATGTCGTTACCAAATATATATCATGGAGCTCACAACAATGATTCTCCACCACCATGATTTGGCAACTGGGTCGCCTAATCCCCAGTCGCCCTTTAAAAGGGTGAGAATATAAGGTATTTCTCCCTCCTTCTTAGCAGGCTTTCGTAGTATAGTGGTCAGGACGCTCGGCGCGTATTCGAGAGGTGGGTAATACAATTTCCGGCGAGGATATTGCTTATTTTTCACATCTCTTACATCGAAGTAACCTAATGTTTCTACATCTTTAGAATTTTCGATACAAAGATTTTTTTGTATCGCTGGAGATTTTTTTTTTTTTTTTTTTTTTTTACCCGTACAGTATTTGCCATTGCTCACTTTGAAATCGTTTAGTTTGTTAATGAAAAATTCTTTGAAGTGTTACAAAATACGAATTGGATAATAAAACGAATTTCGAATTCAAACTAGGAGCTTCCAAATGCCTATATTCTATGGAAAATTATATTATCCAAATTTTGATGGCGCTAGGTACCGTTGTTTTATCACAATGCGAGGAACATACACGCATTCATGTAGATTCTTCATTATATAATTTCTTTAAATATAAGACAGAGCGATAATATATGGTGGCAACGATTTGAAAAGTGATGCACCCTTTTAAAGTTTCCAACACAAAATCCAAAACGAAATTAATAGTCTTTCAGGGCAAACTGTCCCTTTGGATCTTAAAAAAAATTTAAAATCTGAAAGGTTTCAAATATTAAATTACGTCCAAAGGGGCCTTTTTTTTTTAAGTTTTGTGTGTTGTCATCTTTTATTAAATATCATGTTCTTCTCACTTAAACCATAAAATTCAGTTCTACAGTAATATCGCAAAATAATTTTAAAATGAGAATATCTTTAGAATTTCTGATACACAGTTTCGCGCGCTGGTGATAAAAAGGTCCCCCCCCCCGTAGAATATTGCCATTGCTCGCTTTTTAAATCTTTGAGTTTGTTAATCAAAAATTCGTTAAATTTTTTACAAAATATGAAATAGAAAATAAAAGAACTTCCAAATTCCAAAGTTGGGACCCACCAGCGGCCGAGCGGTAAAGACGCTGAACACTGGTAGTTCGGTCTGAGGTTCGGATCCTGCGAATGGGCTGGCTGCATGCGTGTTTTCGTGGTTTTCCCTCATGTGTAACGTGTATACGAGCCAGTTTCCCTTAGAAAGCCCTAAACGAAGGCATCCCTCCCTTTAGGCAGATACCCTCGTGTGCTTTGCCATAATTAAATAATCCAATCCAAATTTGGGCTTCCAGATGCCCATATTCGGGTGGAGACGTACCTTATTCAAAATCGGATGGCTCTAGGTACCGTTGTTTTAACACAATGCGAGAAACATACATATATGTGTACATGTATGCAAAAAGATTTCGAAAAAGAGAATTTTGATTTTGAATTTTTTTCAAAAAGAGACATCATATTCATTTCCAAAATAATTTAAATCTGCTGTGGTGAAATAAAAATGTAATAGAGAATATTCTTTGGATTTTTTTATTGTAAATATAGGATTTATTATTATTACGTGTGTGTGTGTGTGCCTGTCTCAAAGTAAATATTTCAGTTATGTACAATAAATGGTATAAGAAAACAATTAAGCTTACATAACAGTTAATTGCGAAAGAAATATTAGAGCCATAAATCTGTCTTAATATAAAGGTACACTTTTTAAATTGACATTAAATTACATTCATTCCATTATCTTGTAGAGACATTAGGATTTTTTGAAAGCAAGAGAGATTGAAAAATTAGAAACCGCTTTCGCTGGGAATGGAACCACGGAATACCGGTTCAGCGTGCAGAACCACTACACCACGAATACATGCTAGGAAGGCGGGAGAAATACCTTATAATCTATTAGAAAATATTTATAAAAATATCTATTAATGTGTGGTAGTGGTGTATTTAATTATGGGGAAGCACACTAGGGCTATCTGCCTAAGAGGAGTGATGCCTTTCGTGGAGGACTTTCTAAGGGAAATTGGCTCGTATACACGTTACACATGGGGAAAACCACGAAAACACCCATGCAGCCATCCCGTTCGCGGGATTCGAACCTCGGACCGAACTACCAGTGTTCAGCGACTTTACCGCTCGGCCGCTGGTGGGCTATCTATTAACGACATCAAGAGAAGAGGACATCTATTAACGACATCAGAAACATCAAGATAACGAAGAGGTCACTTTCTAAAAGAGATCTGCATTTTTGAGAACATAAACATACATTGGTAGTGAACATCACCTTTTTTAAGATCATCACATGAATTTCTCTAAAAGCATAAAGAGTTGCATTTAAAGACAACCCATTACTTTTAATAAAGAATGTAACATGAATCTTAATTGCACATTTTTTTTTTTTTTTTTTTTTTGGTGTGTGTGTGTGTGTGTGTGCGTGCATGTCAAAATAGTGATACCGTGGTTCTGCTGCTTTAGAAATGCGTGAAATTAAAAAAAATGGATACTATATATAAAAAATTTTATTATATTCACATACACACCTTTTGAACACGTCTGAAATTCATTATTCTGCTCAGCATAATTTGTTTGCGTAAAATATGTATATTATATTAAATAGTATTAGAAATGAAAAGCTAAGTCAAAGTAGAAACAGTTATCTCCTGGAAACCATTTTAATTAAAGTAAACAGGCGTTCGCCTTATTGTAAAGTGAACACCTGTTTTTCGAACAGCCGATGGATTGAATTGGATTATTTAATTATGGCAAAGCACACGAGGGCTATCTGCCTAAATGGAGGGATACCTTCCTGGAGGACGGAAAGAGGGAATTAAGGAGAAAGCAGTGGACAAAAAGACACTTTTTCGAGCTGGGGATGAAACCATACAGGACGAAATGTTATTAAGCCAGTAAGATGAGATCTGGTATTTTAGTTTATTATTTAACTATTCATTATAAATTTAAGAATTAATTAATTTTTTATTATTTTAAATATTACGTATTTTAATAACTACTTTTTATCATTTTATTTAATAATTATGTTATTATTGTATAATTTATTTTATTTCCCTCTTTATTTTTTTCTGCATTCCTAACGTCATTCCGTAGCTTTCCGAGCTACTGATTTTAAAAATTAAGCCCTGACACCAATAGAAAATTAAATATTTAATGATATGAGTGTACCACAAAATAATAGCCAAAAGAAAGTGAATTATTTCTACCCAAAAATGCGATGCAAAAAAACTCCTGCGGGATTCAGCCGTTCACGTGATTCAATGCGATGCGACGCTTTATACCTACTATAGTCGATTCTACCGAAAGTAACGAGTAACGATACGAAAGTAACGAGTACTGATTCATTGAGTAACGAATACATACGGGTACTCAATTTCTCGTTACTTTTACAGCACTAACAAATATCCCGCCACAACCGGAAGTAGAAAGTGTCTGCTTTGCCATTGGTCAGTGAATAAGAATTGCAACGCTTTTTTTTTCTTTATAATTAAACATATTAAGAAAGCCTCTAAATTAGCATATGAAATAAACTTACTTTTGCATTATATAAATTTATATTCACAGCATCTCTGTATTAAGGTAATAATTAAATTTTTCAACGAAAAATAGAAATGTCTGTATATGCGCATGCTCAGTGTATAATCGTAAATCCGGTTAATTTTTATAGCGTAAAATTAACTATGCAAATTTTGAGTTCATTTAACTGGACCCTTGTACTTATTCTGTAGATCTCCATATTAAGAATGTCTTTAACTGTTTCAGGAAAAATATAAAATATAATATAATTATTTATTTACATTATTTATTAATTTTTTCCTCATATAAAAATTATCAAAATCGCTATATCATTTTTTCCGTACATTAAACAAAATTTAAAAAAATTAGCCTCATATGATTTTTATAACAAAGATTAAGGAACTGAAATGTATGTAAAATATCAGGATTCAGCTTGCAATTTCGTAGAGTTATTATTATTATTATTAAATAAAAATATTAGTATATCTTTGATTATAATTAATGATCCTTTGGTCTACATTAAACTATTGTTCAAGAAGTTTTCGAGCATCTTCTGCTGTATTTATTATTCTATTCCTCGACATGAAAGATTTGCTAGTCTTATTCCAATTCAATTGCCCACATTTGCTAAATAAAATAAGGAGAGTATTGTACCAAACTCAGTAAGTACACAAATTTAATATACAGCTTATTCCAGTTAAATGGGTAATAGGATTTTCATAAATAGAATTAAATTGTGTAAATTAATATAAGTGTTGATATGAATAAAAATAACAAATTTAATATAAGAAAATAAATAAGTTATTTTGAAAATGTTTAAATTAATAAAATATAATTTTTTGCAAAAATGCATGTAAAGATTTAGCTCACATGTTAAAATTTATAGAAAAATTTTAGCCTCATATATTAATGCCCCTTATTTCATGTTCGTGGACAAGGAAAACAAAGTGAAATGCCAGAAATACACTAAATATTTTGAATTAATAAACTTCATTTTCAATCTTTTTAGACTTCGTATAATATCCGTAAAAGTGACGAATGAAATATACCATAAAGGCAGTAGTTTCTTTCAGAACATTCGGATTCGTATAATATGCGTAAAAGTGACGAATAAAATATACCATCATGGCGGTAGTTTTATCAGTACATTCGGATTCGTATAATTTTCGTAAAAATAACGTGTGGAAAATAACGATCAAGAGTTAGCAGTAACTTCAGCCTTTTTCATTCGTATAAATTTCGTAAAAGTAACGTGCAAAAAATACCATACCCTTATTTCACCAAAATTATACGTATATTTTTGGAGACGTGCTGCTTGGGATACAAGACAAAGATATCCAACGATAGAAATCCAGCAATAGTGAAAATAGCATTATAACTAATAGTTCTCTAGCTCCTGATAACAAGTAACAGAATTCGCCTTTGGACTAGAAGCAGACGTTTAGAATTAATCTTATTTTGTAGAGACAATCCCCAAGTTCTGCAGTCATATAAAATTGCGACTGAAGATTTTGTCAGTATTTTTGATAAGTGGAGTGCGAACTAAAGTTCGTCACCACCAGGATTTAGCAATTGAGTCCTGTTCTCCTCAGCCATCTTTTAAAAGGAGCGGTATATACTTGTATACATACGTCTACTTAATAGTCACTAGCCGACCTAGAGACCTCTGAAAAAGCTCCTTATTAGGCGGTAGGCAGGATTCGAATAAAAAGCCACCTTGGAGATGGTTAATAAGTCTCACTCCCTGAAGCTCAGTCCCACACTTACCGAGCAACAGATTTTTATAGTGTCCTAAACCCACCACTCGGTTCGGGCCCACCGGGTCACCCCACCCGGTTCTCGCATCTCCCAGTGGAGTGCGTTCCTATCAGCCTAAAGATATAAATGGTCGTCTAAAATGCTACCCACCAGTAATAAGCGGGCGGACCCGTACCTGTGATTTACCCCCTCCCCCGGAGTAGAGAGTTCTTAACCTCTCTCCTTACCAAAAGCACTTCGTCCTCTTGTGGGCCAACCGTCAGGTGAGGTACTGATACTGGTCAACGCCAAGCCTCCCTTGGTCCAGTCATATGAAACAATTTTCCCTCGGAGTTCTGAAACCGTCAGGCTCGTGCTTTTAATCCCGGTTAAGACTGGCCAGGTACAGATCCGAGCTGGTACAATAAACAACTACCAGGGTAACTGGATAGCGCATCCGGCGAGTGGTCGGGAATCCTTACGAGAATATAGCTGCTTTTTTCAGTTTCATGACTTCAAAAAATAATTCTGACTTTGCATACTTATGCATTCTGCTTACGATATCTTTGATTTTACGTGCTGATAATGGGCGTAGAGAGTGATCAGTCTGAAAGCCAAAATTCATAATCAAACGTCATATACACTTGTAACATGAAATTAAAATTAAGAATTAGTGGTTAAGTTCCTTTCGGAAGTCCAAGGGCGAGCCTTAAAAGTGAATTGATAATCCCAAAATAAATCATTTGAAAAATTAATTTATATATAATTCTGAGCAAAACTTTGTAACAAATCTATCTTTATAGCATAATTATGAGAAGTGAGGTACCTGTAATAAGCAATTATTCCTAATATCTTAAGTAAAGAACCTTTATTTATCAATTGCAAAATTTCTAATTATAGTTGTATCACCAGTGTATTCCTAATTCACCAGTGTATTTCTAATTATAATTGTATCTAGAATTCAGTTTAAATGTAACTATAAAATTATGTGATAACATATATATAGAAAGCCTCTTTCTACCCACATATTTTAATTTTGTTCAAACAGTAATAGACTTTTTTCTAACATTTTGATATTCTTTTTTTCATATTATTTCACTTTCCGAAAAGGAATGCGGGAAGGAACGCAGGAACCATACTTGTTTTTGAGTTAAATTTTAATTTTAATGAAATGCTGAGACTAATATCTAATAAAGTAGTTTCAAACAGTTCAAATCCTTCCACCCTCCTGCTCATCATTATTCTTCTTCTCATCCTGATCTTACCTTCTACTCATTCTCTGCCTCCTCCTCCACATAATCATTCTGCTCATCAGTCTTCTCCTCCTCATCTTTCCTTTTTCTCGTCCTTCACATTCTAATCATCCTCTTCTTCCTCCTTATATTTTTATCCTATATTCATAAGTTACTTTGCACTCATCTTGCTCATCATCCTCATCATAATCCACGTCTTCAACCTCCTCCTCTTCGTACTCCCTGCCATCAACCCAAACCTCTTCCTCTTCGACCTTCACATCCGCATTCTCATCATCCTCAACATATATTGCTTATCCTCCTAATGTTCATTGACATATTCATCCCTGTCTTCATATCCAAATTCTTATCCTCCTCATTATCATGTTACTCATTTTCATCATCATTATCCGCTTCCTTATACTCTACATTCTTAATCTCATCATCCTGATCTTAATTCTCATATTCATCTTCATTCTCACTCTCATACTCTTCAAAATAATTATCCTCTCCCCCCTCTTTTTATCCTCATCAATTACAGTCTCATCACATTCATCATCCTGAACACCTTCATACCTGTCTTAAGAATCCTCATCATCATCCTGAACATCATCATAGTCATCAGTTTCAATTTACACCTCACCACCATCCTGAAAATCTTCATACTAGTCTTAATCATCCTTATCATTATCCTGGAAGTATTCATCCTCAAACTCAGTTTAATGCTGTTCATCATTTTTCTCTTGATCTTAATCCTCACCTTCATACTTTGGTCATTATTTTCGTGCAAATGTTCCTCAATTTAATCCTCATATTCATTCTCACCATATTCCTCATCATAATCACCTTGCTTATCTCTCTCATCTTCAAAATCCTCTTCTTCAGCTTCCTATTCTTCTATTTTTTTGGTTTTGTTTGTATGCTTTTATTACCAAGTTAGTTAATAAGGGTTATACTGACATTTCACTCTTGCTGTTCTTTTGATACAATTTGTGTTGTACATAAGTTTTGGAATTTAATGTTTTAAACTTTATAGTTATTTTGTAAATAAATTTAAAATTGTTGTGAATGTATTTATCACTTATCAACGTTACTACTAATATTGGTTACTAAAGTATTAGTATGGCACGAAACGTGTTAATGTAATTGAATATATTGCTGTTCTGCAACATTTGTTGCACAAAATGTTTTCCCGGTTGTGGAGGAAGTGCTGTCTTACAAATTTTAATTAATTGATGTTAAGGGCTGGAAATTTATTTTTGGCAGTTAAAAGCTTTAGTTACATTTATTTCCGATACTTAGATTTTCTCATGAAGAAGCAAGGAGTGTTTTTCCAGAACATATGGATGGAAGCGGGAATCGAATTATTTAATTAGTGTTCTTCAAACATATTCTTTTGGCGGGTTGTAAATAGGATTTACAATGAGAACGAGCAGGTAAGTATCCGTCGCTACGAAAGGCATCGTTTACTATGCGTGAAAAAAGGAACTAATTGTCATCTTCGGTTCACTTTGTAAGGATCTTAAGTTTTACTAACGTTTATTTTATTTTCAACAACGCAGGCCGCTTACCTTAGAAGTTACGCAGTTGCTGTTTGCCTTCCAGGCCAGAGATTTTAATCCTCTTGATAAATTAAAACGTATTGTAGTGTTCACAGTCTCCGTCCTACATACGCTTCCTGTTATTATAAGGCCAATCTTCCACGTGTATTATTCTAAAGTTAAATTAGAGTTTAGTTTTATTTTTATACTTTTACGTTAGACCCCGAGTGGTGGGTCAGTGTATTCCGAAGTACGAAAGTTATTGTATATAGAGAAAAATAAAGGGTTTTGTATACCCTTCGTCTGTATCCTGTCTACTTACCACAATTAGTGAACATAGCTTTAGTAAGCTCTCTGTTCCGAGTCAGGTCCTTGTATGTTTCCGAAGAAGGTCAGAAGGAACATTGAACCTGATAGTGGCGACCAACGAAGAAGAATAACCATGGCCGAGTTTCAAGAAGAACCTGTGCTGCCTGCAGAAACGGCTCAGAATCCAGAAATGCCAGCTGCCGCCCTGGAAGGATTCGGTTACATCGTCCAGACCATGCGCGCTTCGATGAAACCAGAAGCAACGTTTAACGGAAACTCACCGGTAACCAGTTTTTTGGAAAAATTGGATGACCACTTCATGCTCTACCCCGTGCACGAGTTTCAAAAAGTTACCTTAGCTACCAGCGCTTTGAGGGGCCAAGCGCTTAACTGGTTCAAATGTATAGGCAGAAGTCTCTTGGGTCAAGCAGGAAGTCCCACCTATACTTACGAAAATTTCAAGATTGCCCTACTAAAAGCCTTCCCTGTTGTAAGGGATCGTGCGAAATTAGAAACGGAACTTTTCAGCATATATCAACAAAGAATCGAAAATCTCTCGAGCTTTATTTTAAAAATTCACGTGTTCAAGTTCTTGTATGGAAACCGTCCGGATCCTGAAATAATTCAAGTGATTTTGCCGAGGTTACTGCCCCAAGTGCAAGACTTTATTGAATTAAGAAATCCGACTACACTGGAAAAGTTATTTGAGCTAGCAATCCAGTTTGAAAGTAGAAGAACGGCGGACGTCGAAAGAAGACGCCAATATCAACAGCGAAACCAATTTGGTACGCCAAGACTACAGCAAACTCAAGCACATGGCTACGGAGAAAAAGCGAATCAGTGGGCAAGGAAACCCGAGCATTCAAAAACAGCCGGCGAACGTCGACAGTTCAATAGCAACCCAGGAAAAAAGTCTCAAGGCCAGTGGAAAAAGAAGGAAAGCACGGAAAGGAAAAATAATTTAAACTAAAACGGATTTCTGCTGACGAGAGGGTGCGGAAATCCGAAGGCCACGAAAACCCCTCTTCCTACAAGTTAAATACAGTAATGGTGAAAAATTTGACTCTTCCGAAGATTGAAGTCTTGGTGAATAATATCCCAGCCACCGCACTCTTGGATACAGGCGCGCAGTGTTCCTGTGTGGCAGAAGAGTTTTTTAGAAAGTATTTTCGCAAATACCGCATATATAATGCGGATAATACAACAGTGTTAGCGGCGCAAGGAGAAAAATGTAAGTGCGTAGGTAAAGTACCTTTGTATATCCGTATCAAGGACGAACAAATAAAGGTGATGTTTTTTATAGTAAAGAATCTGCAAGCACATTTAATCTTAGGGATAGATTTTCTTTCAGACGGACAAGCAACACTGGATTTTAATGAAGCGTCCCTTAAGCTGACAATGAGACCAGTTCGTACTGAAAAGGCTGAACCGCCGATGGTAAATCTTGACCACCTGCCTAATGACGAGCAAGATAGAATCCGACAAGTGGTAAGTGAATTTGCTTCGTTATTTAGTGATATTCCAGGATTTACTCAGGTTACTAACCATAGTATTGACACCGGAGATGCATTGCCAGTTCGTCAAAAACCATACCGGTATGATAAGAATAAGGAAAAAATTATAGAATGGCATATTACCGATATGCTACGTAAAAAAATCATAACGCCCATCTCAAGTAGTTATGCTAGCCCGGTGGTTTTATGTAAGAAAAATAATGATTATCCTTTGGAGCATCCAAAAAGGTGGAGATTCGCTATTGATTACCGTAAATTAAATTCCATAACGAAATATCCGGTATATCCGTTACCGATCATAGAAGAAATTTTAAGGAACATAAAATCAACCAAATTTATGACGACTTTAGACTTAACGACTGGTTATTTTCAAATAGGGGTGAGGCCTCAGGACGTGCCTAAGACTGCTTTTATAACCAAGTCTGGCACTTATGCATTTTTGCGTATGCCGTTTGGCCTTTCAGGGGCCCCAGCAACATTTCAGCGATTTGTGTTAAGACCTGTTCTTGGAAAGTCCACATTTATCTATTTAGACGATATCATTATTACTAGTGATAATCTAGACCAACATGTACAGGATTTAAGACAGGTGTTTTCTTTATTAAATGAGGCCGGTCTAAAAGTTAATGTCGAAAAGTGCAAATTTGCAGCCCCTGAATTAAAATATTTAGGTTACAAAATATCTCAAAAAGGGATCGAGACAGATGAATCAAAAATAATCGCTGTACAAAAGTATCCGACTCCAAACACGGCAAAGAAGCTCTCTTCTTTTCTAGGACTTTGTTCATATTATAGGCCCTTTATAAAGGATTTTACGGCTATCACTGAGCCATTGTTAAAATTAAAAAGGAAAAAGGCAAGATTCTCGTGGACGGCCGAAGCCAATAGTGCTTTCGAAAAATTAAAACAAGCATTAACGCAAGCCCCTGTGTTGAAATTTCCTGAAAAGGATGAAAATTTAGAAATTTCAGCGGATGGTTCGGATTATGCGGTAGGAGCGGTACTTTCGCAAAATCAGCAGCCCGTGGCATTTTTTAGCCGAACTTTAAATCAAACACAAAGAAACTATTCCGCGACCGAGAGAGAGGCACTTGCAGTTCTGTTAGCAGTGCAAAAGTTCCGAGTCTATTTTGGAAAGGCGCCGATAACAGTATACTCTGATCATGCGGCGGTAACTAGATTGTACTGAGGGAAAAATTTATCCCCAAGGTTAATAAGATGGGCACTCAAGCTGCAAGAATATAATCTGGTAATCAAGCATACCCCCGGAAAGGAAAATATCGTAGCAGATGCCCTATCAAGAATTAAAATAGATGAACAAGGGAATACCGTAAAGGTGGCAATGCTCACAGCATGTACAATAAATTCCCGAGAAACTGTAATAACCGAACTGGGTAAGGATCCTGAGTTTGGAAGTATTGAGTATTTGAAGGATCCTGAAAATTTTAGCCACCAAGATATTGGGGCGATAAGAAATAGGGCGGCCCATTACGAACTAATAGATGGTCTATTATTCTATACAAAAACTACGAATTCCAACAACGAATTTCGACCTGTTATCCCAGCTAGTCTTAGATTAAATATCCTGCAGGAGCTCCATGACAGCCCTTTAGCTTCTCATGCTGGTATTCGAAAAACTATCCAACGCGTACGCGAGGCAGTCTACTTTCCTGAACTGCAAAAGTTAACAAGGGCGTATGTCCAGTCCTGCCCAACATGTCAAGCAGTTAATTATATTAATTTCCGCCCGGCCGGGTTTCTAAATAGTATTAAATCCGAATTTCCAAATGAAATAATTGGCATCGATCTATTGGGCCCTTTCCCAAAAAGTCAGTTAAATAAAAGTCGCTATCTCCTTGTTATGGTTGATCATTTTAGTAAATGGACCGAAATTGTTCCCTTAAAACGAGCCTCCGCGAAATTAGTTACTGATTCTATTTTAAATAAATATATTTTAAAATACGGGGCGCCCCTAAAAGTTATATCGGATAATGGTCCTCAATTTGTAAGTAATATATTTGAAGACATGTGCCAAAAACTGGGCATACGTCATTTAAAAATGGTCCCGTATCGGCCGCAATCAAATATAGCGGAACGGGTCAACAGAAATATAGTGAAAATTATCCGTAGTTATGTTAAAAATTTTCATAAAAGCTGGGATAACTATGTCAATGAATTTGCTTTCGCCCTTAGGACCGCAAAACATGATACAACGGGCAAAACTCCTGCTGAGTTATTTCTAGGCAGAAAGATTATAACACCGTTAGATAAATTATTTTATGTGCAACAAAGAGCCCCAGAATTTAAAATGGGTGATATAGAAAAACTAATAAAAGAAGCAAAAAAGAATACGGAAGTAGCACAAAGAAAACAGAAGCTATATTATGATTTGAAACGACGGGGAGTAACTTATAAAGTAGGGGATGAAGTTTTAAAAATTAAGCATTCACTTTCTTCAGCACCAGAAGATAAAACTACCAAATTTTTTCCACGATTTGAGGGACCATATGTTATAGAAAAAATAACTCACCCTGTTGTAGTGTTAAAAGCAAGAAATGGTGAAACCTGTTCCGCAAACATTGATCAAATCAAGCCCTACTTCGATCGTAATAAAATGCAAATCTTTTCAGATCTTTTGCAGGATCCGGCACGGCAGACACCGCAGGTACAAGTTCCAGAGGTGGAAAAACGACAAGTACAAGGGCAAGCCAATGAGAGACAGAAGCAAGTGAAAAGAAAATTGCCCCGCGGAAAAATTGAAGGTAACAAGAAAAAGAAGCCGTTCCACCGTCCAGAAAACAGAGTTCACGAACACCCCCAGAATGAAGAAGGGAGAAGGACGACGTATGTGAAGAGGACCAGGAGAAATGACGGCAACTATAACCCGGCTTTAAAACGGAAGATCTACTCATCCGACAGAACTCTCCGCAGCAAAAGTCGCCGAACTGCGGAAGGGCCATCAGCGGCGGAGGAAAAAGTACAAGGAAAGTTTGAACGGCCAGCAACGAGGTCCAAGCAAGAACACGGAAGAAATTTCCCGGTTCCGCCAAGACCAGCTGCCATCAAACGGCAAAGACCACAAGCAGAGGAGAAAATGAAAGTATTCAAGGGTGGCCGTACTGGTGAAAAATGGAAGCTTCCAGAGGAAAGCACTGAAGGGCGAGCCCGTACAAGAAGGAGGATAAACCAAACTACTATCTGCAGTACCTTTAAAGACTGGGCCCAGAAAAGGATGTCCGAATATTACAAAGATAAGTAAAATTTTATGTTACTTTGCAAACTTAAGTTAATCTTTCATTCTTACTGCAAGTGGCAGATTTCAAGAAGTTTTACCTCATGCGAGGTCTACCTTTATCGCCAAAAGGGCGAGAAATGAGTTGTGACCGATTTTCGTATTATGTTTTTCAATTACTCGTGCGTAAAACTAAAGTTGATGTATAATAGCGTTGTGTAAAAACTTAAATATTGGAAAAGTTATTGTATAAATTTTATTTAAAACATTCTAGCAAGAGAGAAGTTTTAGTCTGAAAGACTTTTTGAAATGTATTATTTCAATGTAGAAAGAATTGGCACTTGCTTTGAAAAGAATAGAAGTTAACAATGTACTACTAATGTATGTTTTCAAATGTGTAAAATTAACGGTATGTTGATATGTCTGTTATTTTAAATGTTAAGAAATACCGTGATATGGTAAAAGTGAAAGTAATGTTAAAAATTTGTTATTTGTGTGACTGTAAAGACTAAATCATGGCGAATATATGTTAAAGGTTGAATGATGTAGTTAGGCTCTCTGACGCTACACTTTATAGAGTTAGCCACCTTTAGAATAGTACCTCAGGGTTTAGAGTTGAAATTAGGGGGTGTTAAGAGGTCTCGTTATGTTGAATTTTAACACGTTAGTGTTTTGATTGTAGGAGGAAGTGTGGCACACGTAGACAGAAACACATTCGTGTTTGGTGTTCTTTTACAACACATGTCAGAGAGCATGGGGAGAGATAATTAAAATAGTCATGAATGAAATAAGAATGTTAAGAGCAGTATAATTGTATATGTTACTTGCCATGTCATTGTGTAACATTTCATTAAACTAGTTTTCCTTCCAGATCTCTGGAAGGAACCAGAATTGAATAAAAGCTCCTGTTTAGATGCAGTACAGATGAAAAAAAAGATTGTTGTATATCCTGGGAGCTGCTATTGTAACAAATTTCTTTCTTTTAAATTTTCTAGTTTCTAGCGAAGTTATGTTTGTAAAAGATTGGCCTCGCGTTAGATTCTAGAGCTAAAAGTTTTCAACAAGGTCGTTTTAGACCTCAGTTTCAAACTAATTAACTCTGGCGGGAAGTATGTAAGGATCTTAAGTTTTACTAACGTTTATTTTATTTTAAATCTAATACAAAATAGTAACGGCGTATGTCAGGTCCTGCAATCAATGTCAGTTGATAAATGATATTGATTACAGCCGGGCCGGATACTTAAATAGCATTCGCGCTACATTTCCGAATGAAATTTTAGGCATAGATCTTCTTGGTCCCTTCCCCCAGAGCGAGTTAAATAAAAATCGTTTTCTTTTAGTAATAGTAGATCATTTTTCAAAATGGACAGAAATCGTTCCACTTAAACGCGCGTCAGCCAAAACAGTCGCAGATGCATTCTTACACAGATACATTTTAAAATACGGTGCACCGATAAAAGTCATTAGCGATAACGGAAAACAATTCATTAGTCAAATATTTGAAAACATATGCAATGGACTTGGCATACGCCATATCAATATTTTCCAGAATATAATATGTAATGTCCATAGATGGATTTATATTAAAATATAAAATTTTGTTTGTTAGAAAATAATACAAATTTTCATAAATTCAACTGCTAAAGAAAAATACAGAACAGTACATTCATAACAAATTTTATTACAGCATCTTTACATATATCATTATAACTGAAACCCGACACAATTTATTCTGTGTTGACACAAAAGAAATACAATGCAAGAATATAAAACTCGATCATTATAAGAAATGAACATTCATAATATGAATCATTTATTATATTCATAATAAATTTTTTTCTCTCCTTTTAATGCAATATTCAGATATAGAATACAGTACAGTTCTGTTATGGGGAAGCCATCGGGAAATTTTTTGCTAAACTCGCCAAGAGACTGGTTCATATGAAGTCGCCAATGTTTACTTCTAAAGTCATTATAATGTTAACTTTTTTAAAGAAAATGTAAAAGAATGTCTTTTCAAAATTGGCAATGAGAATGCAAATTCCAAAGACGTAATGGTCACTTGTGTTTCAATCAACAGGCCTTCAACACAAGTTTCCCATATTCTATTATAAAATCTCTGGTTTCAATGATAATTGTAAGAGAATACATATCAATATAGAATAATGACAATACACCAATGGCATTTTAGGAAAAAAAAAGTTTGCTTATTATTAATAATTAAATTCACAATTATAGGAAATAAAATAAACATACCCATTACGTACATTCTTCACAAGGTAATTTCTTTAAGAAATATTTTTCCATTCTTATCATACTCAGTTTCATAATATCCACAATTATCTGGGATATTTTTTACTTCTTTAGCACATAAAGCTCTTGCAATAACCAAAGATCTTTCCATCTATTTTATAATACTGACGATTTGTTACACAAGACACCACACTGATAAGCACAAAAGTACATTACCAAATGAAGAGTTTTCGTTGAAAATAAGGAGGATGAATTATTCCAATACTTATATTTGGATTTAAATCATGCACACAATCAAGTTCTAGATATTCCTTAGTTAATCATTTTCTTTATCATTCAGGACTGATCGATATTCTTGAACAGAGTGGCGTGACAATGGATATTGCACATATTTTTTACTCCACGAAGCACCAATTCTTAACTTCAATAAACTAAGATATATCCTATGCATTTTTACACCTGAGAGCCATTTCATGATAAAAACACTCCTTTTCTTTGTTATGAATACCTGAAACAAACAAAGAAAAAACAGAACAAATTTATTTTTTAGTCTTTAAAATCATATATCATATAACTATTATACAGGTGAAATGTTATAAAGACCTATGTATGTAACTTTGTAAAGACTTATAAATTAATATCATAATATATTTATAGAGCTTGGGTCAAAATTATTATTATGAAATATAATTATTGCTGTATGTCTCTTTTCTTTTTAATAAACAACAAGGTGTTAGCCGAGGTTTCCAAGCATCGTTACCAAAGTGTACGTGGTAGAGCCTTATCATGTCAGGAAAAGTGCAATGACAGAAAAGGATACCGGACGTCCCTTGCAGTCACACTTCATCATTCTTTATTTAATTATTTCAATAACTTTTCAAACTTTTATTCTGTTTGCTTATTCTTCAAGTTCCAAAACGGAAAGTCCCTAGGCCATTTCCAAGTCGTTTTCCAGTAGAAGTAGTCCGGTTTCCAGTAGAATTCTATCTTTGGATTTCTTAACAGTGAGATTTTTTATGGGGTGGGGTAGTTAGCCCCACGCCCAACCCCCAACCTGGAGGACCAGTTCCCTGATATAATCCCCAGGGAAAGGGTGCCCGGCTATACCCCCAGACGCTGGGTACCCATTTTAGTCGCCTTTTACGACATGTATGAGCTACATTGGGACTATTCTTTCACACCCGGTCAAAACACGGGTATATTAGTAGATTGATTTGTGCTTATTCACTGTGAATAATGTGAAGAGCAAATACTACTTGAGCTGGTACTTGAGCTGAACATGTAGTACTATTTAGAAAGAGTCCATACAATTATCGCATAAATAGAAATATTAGAGTTAGATTGTGCAGAAAGAAGACATTATGGAATTTGTCTTCTTTCTACACTACTACACTATGCCATGTAATATGTTCTTTCTACACTACTACACTATGACTACACTATGCCATGTAATTGCAGGATACAAAATCTTAAATAATGACAAGCATTTTAAGAAACACACTTGAAATACAAAATATAAACTTTGGGAACTTGAGAAGTAACTGAGTATAAAGAAAATTTTAAATAATATAAAATCTTCAGTAATACCGAAAACTTGGTTAAATAGCTAAATAAGCAAAGAATAATATCTACAAGTCCAGAATAAATTATGATATTTAGCATTTAAATGTATAATAAATATGCTTCTTAAATCTCAGCTGCTCAGCAACGATAACACGTAGATATTTAGCAAAGGTGCTTGTAAATACAATATAGAAATTTCAGGACGTTGAGAAGTAACTTAGTATAAAACAAATTGAATATAATATAAAATCTTGAGTAATATTAAAAATTTGGTTAAATAAGCAAAGAATAATACATACAAGTCCAAAATAAATTTTGGTATAAAGCAATTTAAATGTATAACAAACATGCTTCTTAAATCTCAGCTGCTCACCAAAGATGACACGTAGATATTTAGCAAAGATGCAGTTTGAGAGAACTTTAAAAATTACTGTTAAAGACAGCATCAATGTTACTTTGCAAGTGTCTGAAGTTTTCTTTTTTTTTCTTTATTGGACTTAATATCGTCATTTTTCCTATTGCAAAGATTCTTGAGCATGATATTTGTTGATATCCAAATTATCAGTTTGCTTACACTTTCACTTGTATGACCATTATCACATATGATATGATCAAAGAGCATTTCTTTTAATTCTAAAATTTTAAAAGTCAAATTTGCTACAATTTTCCTCTGATTTTGTTCCAACAAAAAATCTTCATATTCTTCACTACACAGCTTATTTACAATTAAATAATTATACACAATTATATTTGCAATAAATGGTTTTGGCCACCTGAGTCCACGACGATCAAGGTTCTTTATAAGATCATACGTTTGATCATGATTAACTGTGGAATTTATTGTAATGTTTTGTTTGCAGCTACAGCATTTCACTTTCTTTAAAACTGCATGACAACAGTAACCACCCAAATAAGTCAGAACTGGCAGATGGCTACTAATGCCCTTCACATCACTCTCCATAATATTTAATGATGGGTAATATACTGTATTATCTAATTCTATAATATCATGAAGATTATCATCATATTCAAATGATGTTAAAGGGACAGTAGTATTTTTAACAATCAATTCTAACTTAATACTTGATTGTATTCTTAATTTTTTTTCACATTCTAATAACTGTCTCATTGAAATATGATACTGAGAACCAGAAAGTTGTGTGTATTTACCAAACCGGGCTTCAAGAGCATCAGTCTGAATTTTTTTTGGAAGTATATATATTTCATTCCAAGCTCTTCAACACAATATCTACTCAACGCCAGTATACCATAAGTAGTTTGTTTGAGAGCTGCATGAGTTTCTTTTGTAAGCATGCCTGTTGAACATTTCATTGATTCCCATGCATCTAACCAGTTAAGAAACTGATTGAGGAAAATAACTTTTGGATCAGAATCATCTGCTGTTAATGGCTTCATAAATTCACTCTTTTGATGCATACCTTTAAACATAGTTTTAACATTCATAATATCCCACCATTTGCATATTATGGATATAAACTCAGATGTATCTGAATAGTGTGGTATTTCATGCAAAGGACCCAAATGAATCAGACCTTCAATAGTAAATTTATTGAAAATCTTAAGAACCAGTTTAATGTTTTGTTTCTCTAAATTAGAAGGTGAAAGACTTTTTAGAGTTAAACCATTAGAAAATTTAATATGTTGGTCATTTTTAATTTCATGTAGCTTTCTCAAAGACATAAACGAAGCAGTTTTGAAGTGCTTCTTTGAAAGATCTTCAATATTTGGAAAAAACATACATGTACCAGGATTTTTCTGGTTCAGCCAATTGTTCTTTATATTTTTAAATAAATGAACTGCATCTATGATGTAGAAAAGAGTCCTATTCCCATTCATTGGATGTTTGTAAACAAATGAATTACGCGGTGGATTTGAAAACAAACTCATGGCTTTTCTATTTATTGCATTGTTGTCTGTAATAACACAAATAACAATAATTCCCATATTTTAAAGTCCTTTAATCACTTTTTTAATTACATAATGTAATGTTTCAAAATTTATTGTGTTAACAGGCATAATATATACTACTTCTTTGAATGAAGATTCCAAACTGGATATCATAAAAGCAAATGCACTGGTTGCCGGACTGGAAGAATCAAATGCAGCCCAACGACAGAGCCTTCTTTGTAATCAAAATATGGCTGAACATAAATTTCATCTACCAAAAGAATCACTTTTCTTTCTCGATCCTCAAGGAAAGTTACACGATTTTTTATATATTTTAAAAAATTTTCATCAATAGTTTCATTACAAGGCGACAATACTAAATTGCTACAAATTTTTTTTAAAGTCGAAGGATGAGGCATAATAATACTGCCACTATCCCTTGAAAATTTATATGCATGTGGTGATATAGTACTTAATAACCATGCTAACACTAGTACATCAGGATTGTACCTAAAATTATTTTTAGGGCAAGGTAAAAGATTCATCTGGTCTTGCAAAAACTTTATAATGCTCTCATTTTTGCCATTAGAGATAATTTGCAGTAATTAATTAATTATATCAATTATTATGGTTAATTTTGAATTTAACTCTTTGGTTTGAAGATTAGCCAATTTATCCAAAACAGCCCTAATTTCATTAAAATTTGTAACTTTATGTGGGAATGTGTAAGGAGATAATTGCATAGTAATTTTTTTTTAAATAAATACAGACAAGTCTTGATTGTCATTCACAACTACAGAATAATCAATTTATGGACCAGGACTAAAAACAATATGAACAAAGCAAACAGATGAGGTATCTGGAATAGTGTATACATGCCAAAATGCTGATATTCCATAGCGATCAATGAATGACAAAATATCATTAGAACAATTAATTTTTAAATCATTATTATACATTTCGGAACAGCTTTAGTATTGGTCCTTCTGGCGATTTTTTTGATTTGGCGACAAACTTCGGTCGCCAATGTATACCGGCTTTCAAGATCGGAAAAAAATGGCGGATTGTCAACAAAATCTGATCTAGACTAAATACTAACTGTACTAGACTAACTGTACATCTAAACATTATAAGAGAATAAAAGTATATCTTAACTTAATAAGAATATATCTAAACTTTATAATAATAACATTTAAAGACATTGAAATCAGTACCTAAGTGTTTGCCATGTAGTCAAATTTTTATATATAAATTGTACTCTTTTATTATAGAGTTTTTATTACAAAAAATTCAGATTTCTGTTAGATAAAATGTTTAAGTAATGTAGAAAATTGGCATAAAATTTAAAATAAAAAGCCGACTGTTATGTCAACATACTATTAATAAAAGTAATAATACTCAGTGAAGGTTATTCATACACAGCTACTATTAGGTTGTAAGATTTGCAAAATTTGAGAACTGTAAATTATAAGCAATATATTCCATAATCTAAGCAAAATTATATTTTTTATAGTCAGTCAAATTATAAAAAGGTTATAAAAGCAATAATTTTGGTCCTGATTTGAACCTATGAATTCATGCAATTACACATTCCTGTAGTTCCAATATGAGGCAAAAAAGTATTTTTAGACCATGGTAATTTTGATCTCCTTAGCAAAGGAAACACAAAGAGTTTACCTTATGCTACTTAAAATGTGTTTTTTTTTTTCCCCTTGGGGAATGGAAATTATAATAATATGCAGAGTTGACATATGAAAAAATGTCAAGACTCATGTGATGTAATATTAAAAACATCAGTTTTAACTATCAAATTTTAGCTTTTTTAAAAATATTTTAAATGTTGTGCTTTCATAACACAAACGTACGTAACTTTAAGAATAACATGCAATTTATGCCTCCTGCCATCAAAGCTCTGATACCTACCAAATTCAATAAAGTTACGTGGACAGAAATGGCGGCATATTTTTGAGCTCAGTATTTAGGGTTACCAAGGTTATCATAATTTTACGTTTATTGCTCCAAAATGTCGCCAAACAAATTTCTCGCCAAAAAGGACTAATACTAAAGCTGTGCCTACATTTCATATTCTTTAAGGCTTTCACGCGATGCTTTCTGTAAATTATGGCACTCGCAGGAATTTTTATTTGCATCAGGATCTTCTCGTACAATGGTGCTACTTTTTGAACTGTATACAGATGGATAGTCTTTATATATCGATGGCACTGTATTTTCTTTTAATCTACGCACCTAAAGTGGAGATGATATTAAAATTCCATTCTTAGAATCAAATGCTGAAGCTACAACTTTAAAATCACTTTCCTTGAAATGTAATTCACAAACCTTTAGAGAAAATTATATATATATATATATATATATATATATATATATAAATTAATTAAAAAAAAAAAAAAAAAAAAAAAAAAAAAAAACCTTTTTAAAAATCAGAGGGTTCATTCTGAGCATTTGTAGTAAAGAATATTCATTTCTCAGATAAAACCAGAGAATATCTGCAGTGATTAAAGCTCTATTTCAATCCTTTATTTTTGTATATCCTGGTTTATGTAACAAAATATTATCATTTAAAAATTTCTAAATGAACCCTTATATGTAATTAGAGTCTACACTGTTAATTAATAACTCTACTTTTTTTTACCGTTGAACTCTTTTTGGGTGAAAAGTCTTTCCGTTGGATTGTAGAAAGCCACTCTGTTCAAATCTTCATTTTTAGGAAAGCAGAATACAGACAAGCGCCTGGCCCCAGCCACCACCCCTGTTCTTATTGGTTGCCGTTTATGACGTCATGCTGAAAAGATACCATTATCTGTTTCGTTTGAATTATGTCAAGGGGAACTTATAACTACATTGGATTTGGTTATGTCCTGTGTTAATGTGAATTTGTGCGATGTAACAGAATATTTGCAATTAAAACGAACCTAACAATATAAGAAAATATGTCGGCACTTGTTATAATTGCTTCGTCAGCAATGTCAAGAAATAGCACTTAACTCTTACTGTGTAAATAATGTCTGCCGCAGTTTTCAAGAATTAGCGGTTTATTTTGCAGAAAAGTGTTTTTAAAAGTGATATAAATGTAAAAGCTAGTTATTGCTTTATAAAAATTAATTGTTTGTTAACTAAATAACCTTCCTTTCATTTATTGTTTGGTATATAGAGATTGTTTGGTATTAAAATTGCTCGTAGTCAGATTAATTTTTTTCTTTCTAATTCTAGGCATTAATTTCTCTTCATTTATGGTTAAAAATAAGATAAAGTGATAAGATATTTTTAAAGCACTAATAATATCGTTTATTTGACTTTGTCAATTGGATTTATCGTACTGTTTTTTTATGCATTATTGTTTTGTTTCTTAACTTTTATATCTTATAAAAAGTGTTATTGTAAAAGTATTTTATACTTATAAAAAGTGATTACTTTTTATCTTAAGTCAATTATTATCTTATAAAAAATGTTTATTGTCAAACGATATTCATCTAATGACAAAAATACTGCTAAACGGTTATCGCCTGCACATCGATTTTCACGTTTTTTCTAATACTATGTATATTAACAGTATATTTCTGAAGCTGCTTTTTATTTTTGTAATTTTTTCCCAAATACGGCAAATTATTCTATCGTCAGCCAGCGCTTTGCCTGTTTCAGCGCTAAAATGACCTTGGGCACAATAATGCCGCGGAGAATTCTTTTGGTCACTGTATGACATCAGAAGTCATGTCCAATAAGAACTTGGGGTGGTGGCTGGGGCCAGGCGCTTGTAGAATACAGACACTTTTGGTCCTATTGGGTAGTTTCCCTTACATAATGGTACACAGCATCTACCCGACATTTTAATAACTGAAATGTTTCTTTTTAAATTAATATATAAAAGGGAGTAAATAGTTGTATATATAATATAAATTAATTATTTTTAAATATAAAAAGGAGTAAATAGTTATAGTGTATAGCTAATGGCATGTAAAATTTTAAGAATAAGCTGTGTTAGCTTGTATTATAACATCAAATTTATACTGGTCCATAAAAAAATCGTTTATTCTGAAACAGATCAGGTTATATAATTATGCAAAGCCCATTTGTTCTACGATGGGCTGACACAACATTATTAAAAAAGAAATTATACATAGCACAGCAGCCTTGTCTCTACCAGAAATAACACATGTATACTAGAACATACGCCTAAAAACGTTGATATAATTAGAAAAATATAAATTTACAGAAGTAAAGTAATGTATTCTTACCTCTCTAAAATGCATCCAACCTTAAAACCATAAAAAATCAAAGTATTCTGGTTCAGCGTTCGCACAACGTAAGAAGCTTCAGCAAAGAGCCACTGCATGCGTTCCGAAGTTTATTGTGACCAGAACATGGACCTTATAAGAAATAGACTAACCCAATTGCGTTTTCTCCCTTGTCTGGCGCGTTCCCGGCTGTCACCTTGATCACATCCGGAGGAGTAGGGACGACTTCCAGAAATTAGCAATGATTGGCTATTGCAGCGCGTACAATTGCCACGAAAATGCTGGTGGTAGTGCCTCATTTCACAAGTAAGAATTTTTAAATATTTTTATTTTTGACACTGAGATTGCTTTTTAAATACTTAGCATGTTTTCCAAGCATAATTAACGTTCTAAATGATTATAAAGCTGTTGCATGCTTTCAGGCTTGTATATATTTTTAGCTTTTCCTATGATGTAAGCGAATTTGTAACTTCTTTTAGAAAATAATATTATAAATCTGAACTAACAGAAAAATTTAACCAAGTAATTTTCTCTTACAATTACTAAAACTATAACTAATACTAAACTATAGCTAAATACTAAAATGCCTAAAAATGAATTTTTGAAAGTTTTTCTTTAAAATTTATAATTTTTGCTGCATTTTTAAATTATAGGTAAATTTTAATTTCTAGCATTATAACTAATCAAAAATAAGAATATTTAAGAACGAAAAGTATACATCTTATATAGCTGGTTTTGTTGTTAAAAGCTTAGCTTATAAAGTAAAATGTAATATCTGTTTCTCAGGTTTAGTTTCAACAGAACCATATGATGGTTTGCTAGGTTTCAAATATTATAAATCTGGATGTAAAGGTTTGACTTCTCCTTCCAGTGACGTCCGAATGATCTGCAAAAGTGCAGAAATAATTTTTAGGTAGACTGAAAAGGAGTTTAAACTGAATAAAAAAAAATTATAAATTTCACGACTCTAAAAGTCTTAAAAAGCATAGGAACACATATATTTCCTTCTCTTCAAGACCATATTTATGATGATGAGCCAGATAAAAACCACCTGATTAAATTAATTAAAGCAGTGATATTTCAATATTTAAAAATCAGAATGCATCATGCAGTTGCATGTTACAATGAATCTAAACAGAGAGAAAATATTCGAAGCAGATTTACTAAATTAATTTTATTTAAGCATCAATAAACCATATTATCTGTTTCTCTTCTCCTCTCTCTCTAAATAAATATATATATATATATATATATAGGTGTGTGTATTTACATTAATAGATTAAATAGATGTAATCTTGTTTTCACAAATATTTGAAATAAAAAGTGAAGTAATCGAATTTTTCAATGCAACAAATATCCTAAATTGTTTACTTTCATACATATGTATTTATGGATGTATAGTCATTCTGCTTAAAGTATTTACAGGTATATAAAATTACAAGGTTACTTTAGGCGAATTAATAAAAATTTAAGATTGGACATGTAATATCTTGTATTTTATAGTAATTATTTTTTTTAATTTATTTCTAGTTCCGCATAAGATTTTTTTATTTACTGTGAATTTTTTTTTTAAATTTTTCATTACACTCAGAAAAGTTTATGCTCCGAATTTTATGAGTTATTAATATTGTCATAAATGATCATCTTTTAATACCATAATAATTTTGAAAACAGAAAAAATAAATAAAACAATCCTTGGTTTCTATAAACATTTGAAATGATAATAAATATTAGCTACTACTGCCTGAAAATGTTCATAAAATTTAAAAAAAAATTACCAAATCTTGTTTAATTTTACCTTATTTGTTTCATAGCATGATTTACTATCAATCTTACTTAATTTTACTTTATTTGTAGGCAGAAGTAAATTCATAAATTTTTTGTTTAGAGTTTTTACCGTTTTATCAAAGTAATGATGTTTAGACAAGAATTACGCTTATGCTCAAAATGCAGTAAAAAAAAATACTCAAAATGCACTAAAAAGTGGTTTCACAAGATACATAAAATCTTATTAGCAAAAACTGTGATTTTTATTATCTCATCATTTATACAACGTATCACATTTAATAATTAAAAAGAGTTATGTGAGACAAACGCCATATGTTTCAATGTTACGATAAACTAAATCGTCCCTACTCTCTCTTCCCGACATGTGTGTGACACACGCCCCGCCCACTGGGTTAGTCTATTTCTTATAAGGTCCATGGACCAGAAGTCGTGACGTCACAGGAATTTTCAAACCGCGCGCTTAGGCTTAAAGTAGAGTCGGTGTTGGCCAAGGCCATTGGTCTTGTGTAACCTGATACTGTTAATCAGTAATTGTAATATGGCTTTAGATTAAATTATGTTGTGAGTCTTAATTTTACAATCTCTTTTGCATCAGAAACGACTAATGTTCAAAACGACAATGTGAATTTGTAACTGTGAAAGGATCATATCCATTCTTTATGCGTAATTACATCAAGTTAAATTTATGGAGTTTAAATCCAGCATACAGGGGCGTAGCTAGAGGGGGGCATTTGTCCCCGGGCGCAGAATCCAAGGGGCGCCAATCTGATGTTACAACATTTTAGAATTAAATGTTTTCCATCCTTGGCAAGCACTAGGGGACGCGAAATCTTCAGTTGTCCCTGGGCGCTGAAAACCCTAGCTACGACTCCGCCAGCATAATTTGATATTTAAAATTAGCATAGAATTCTGTTAGGATAAATGTTTGAGAATGTTTTGTCTTCTTCAGTCATTTAAAAGACTACATGTAAAAAGAAGACATACATCTCAACACACGACTTTAACATATTAACTATTATAGGTTAACTATGGGATTTGCTAACTCATAGTTTGAGCGCTGTAGAGTTCGGCGTCATTCTATTTAAGTAATGCATTTTAATGTGTATAAATTCTGTGTTTTGCATTTTTATTTGAAATATTTATTTTATTATTGATGATACTTTAGATAATTACTGTGTTTTTCGACGTATAACGTGTATCTATAACTTCAAGCTACTTTTTTTAAAATTTTTTTTAAATTTTTTTTTTTTTAGGTATATTCGCCGTATAACGCGCGCGCAGTTCTTCGCGAAGAAACCTAAAAAATACGTTTGCAGTACTGTTATCTTTTGAAAATGCGAAAATTTTGAAAATATAACGCTGATTTTTGTTGTTTGACTTCTGAATTAGTAACAGTTAGATATTTTCTGTTTCTGTAGTCATTTGGAGGTGTGATTTTTGAAGTGAAAATCGAAGCTTTAGTAAATCGTATTTGCTTTAATTGAAATACAGTTGATTTACTGTTCCTTTTAGTAGTAAATATGGCTCCCGGGAAAAGAAAGAAACAAACGCAGTGCTGGTTTCAAATGCAAAACCATTCATTTTGCGAAAGAAAATGGAAATCGTACTGCAGCAAGGATGTTTGATGTCGTGAAATATGGAATTGGATATTATTTATGGATCAAAGTGACAATGATGGGGAAGATGAGACGAAGATAACGATCTCTTCATGTTATCCGATTATGAAAATATTTAATTTCATAACATATTGTTACGAATTTGGTATTTAAAAAGCTAATGTTCGTTCAATTATAAATTAAATGGTTTTATTTCTTGCGCAGTGCAGCGCGTGACGAATATTAAAAGAAAGCTAAGCCGGGAAATTGAAAATACAAGAGCGCGTGCATTAAATAAATAAATATCTCTTTTGGATTTCGAGAAAGTACTAGAAAATTCTAGCGCGTGATTTTTAAAATCTTATAAAAGGAGGAAAACATCTCAGTTCGTAGTAGTTGTTTAGTTTGTTGCTGTTTAGAAAACTGCTCTCGTTGATTGTAGCGAATTCGCCGATTAGCTTTCTTTAGTTGTTTTGAATTACGTTCTATTGGACATTTGAGTAGTTAAAAGATAACTACTGTGAAATATTGTAATACTGCATGATAATTTGAGAAAATTGAAGCATTTTGTTGTGATAATAATAAATTTTTGTTCCTTTTTCATCGGACTTGTGCATTCATTTCATAACGAACCCGTACGCACGCAACAATTTTTGGTGTCAGGAGTGGGATTTTAAATGCCAATTACTAGAGCGATGGAAGAACAATTCAGGCAAATGATGACTGCATTTACTGCTTTCCAAGAAAAGATGGAAGGGGCCGTCAACTCCGTTAAGGAAGATATGAAATTGGGCCAGAAATCCCTTTAGGAAGAAATGAAAGCGGTACAGGAAGAAATGAAAGCGGGACAAGAAGAAATGAAAGAAAAGATGGAAGCTAGTCAGAAGAAAATGGAAGAATCCGTTAGAAGAGAGATGAAATCTGTTAAAAAGGAAATGAACGTAGGTCAAGAGGAATTGAAGGGAGAAATTACTTGCATAATAGAAAGCAAGTTCGAAGCTGTGGAAGGAAGAATAGACAGTTGAAAACAAAGTTGGAGAAATTCAAGAAAGAGTTTCTGCGGTAGAGCAACAAACTGAAAAAAGAGTTTTTGCCGTCCAACAACAAATTGAGGAAAGAGTTTCTGCTGCTGTTGCCAAAGAAGTTGACACTTTAAAGACGAGCATAGCGACAGAAGGAAGCAATTCTGAGGGTTTTAAATTCTTACCGATGCCTGCTCGTCCATCTCTGAAGCTATCCACATATGATGGGAAGACCTCTTGGCAAGTGTATAAAACACAGTTTTCTATAGTGGCGGATGCGAATGGATGGGATTCCCGAGCTAAGGCCTGTCATCTCGCCGCTTCTCTGAGAGCAGACGCAGCGGATATCCTGCAGACGCTTCCCGAAAACCAAAGACTTGACTTCGAAGCTTTATTTGGCGCATTGGAGCTGCGCTTTGGCGAGAAATGTTTAAAAGACTACAGGAGGCTTCAATTAAAACCCCGTCAACAGAAGCCCACCGAATCACTTCAGGAACTCGCCACGGATATTGAAAGGCTGTCACATCACGCCTTTTCGGAGTGCCCGACAGAAACAAGGGAAATCCTGTCCCTGCAATATTTCATCGATGGCATCCGGGACCCTGAAATACAGAAAGCACTGCGAATGGCGGATGTTAAAGATTTGAAAAGCGCTTTAGTGCACACCATGAAATTCGAGGCAGCCCAGCAAGCCACTCGTCGAGACCGCTACCCAGTCAGAGCTGTGCGAGTCCATGAGCCAGTAGATCAATTGATGGCTCGTTTAGATGATTTATCCAGACAAGTCGACGCTTTGATACAGAGTAGCAGTGAGAATAAAGTGGCTGTAAGGTGTTGGAGATGTGGTTCTGAAGGTCACCTGCGACGGAATTGCAGAACACTCCAGGGCACGGATAATAAAGCGGATGATTTGATAAGACCAGTGAATGCCTTGAGATGGAATACTGGTGGGAAGAAACCAACACTAAAGTGCTGGAACTGCGGTGTTGAAGGCCACATACGAAGGAACTGCAGAACACCTCAGAGCACGGAAAATAAGAAAGGCGGGTTAAACAGACAATTAAATGCCATGGGACAAAAAAGGATTGACAAGAAACCAAAGTGCTGGAACTGTGGAGCTGAAGGCCACGTACGAAAGAATTGCAGAACACCCCAGGGTACGAAAATTGAGACCATTTCTCAGCAACGACGCAGGAAACAAATTAATGACCATATCAAGGAACGGAGGTTGCTAGATAAAGAAAAACCTTGTTTTAAAGCACTCAAGATTTCTAGAGTGAGTAGCAACTGTAACGGACTGTCCATCAATGGAAATATCGATGGAGTTCCTTGCAATATTATCATTGACATAGGAGCTAATGTTACCATCATTAGGAAAGATGTAGCTGAACAGTTTAAAGATAAACTTATTTGGACGCCAACCTGTGTTACCTTTCAGACTGCGTCTGGTGACATAGCTGGGAAGTTAAACGTGACATAGCTGGGAAGTTAAACGTGAAAATCACATTTGGAAGTGCCGCCTACCATCACACGGTATATATTACATACACACGATATTACATACATTACAGATCCATGCTTACTCGGATTGGACTTTTTAAGGAAATACAATTTTTCCTTAGACTTGAATGACAACAAACTCCTTTAAGGATCTGAAGACATGACTATCCATCTTAAGAAGGGATCCTCACCTGGAAATGCCGACGCTTTGTCCGAAAGAACCAGCTCGGAAAACTGCCGAAATCATGCTAAGGTCGAAAAGAAACGCAAGAGTACCAGCTATTCTCCATCCCAGATGCTCTTCGGTCGAGACCTTCGTCTGCCTTGTGACCGCCTGTTTGATCGCCGTACGGATGCGCCTTCATTGCCTGAGGAACACATCCAAGATGTCAAGGCCCGTTTTGAAGTGATGCAGCGTTCCGCACGAAAGCGAGTGAACTTGGCGACGAAGAAAGTGAAGTCCAAGTACAACACGAGAGCTACTGGACATAGATTCAACAGAGGAGACAAGGTGTGGTTGTGGATCCCGATTCGACGAAAAGGAGTCAGGCCTGAATTACAGTCACCTTGGGATGGTCCGCACACAGTCCTAAACAGGCTGAATGACCTCGTAGTTCGGATCCGTAAGTCTTCGAACTCTGAACCTAAAGTCGTTCTTTACGACAGGTTAAGTTAGCTCATTACTATGGCCATAGTACGTAATGTAAATAATTGTAAGTAGTATAAGACCATGGTCCTTTTTGTTTTAAAATCTGTATTTGATTTGATTTGTATTTAGTATTTGATATGCATTTAGTATTTGATTTGTTTAAGTTATCTATTACATTTATTGTTCATATTGTTTGATATTGTAATGTAATGTTTATGCCTCAGTTGTAAGTTTGGCTTCCTCTCCAGGAATTGTACCGCCCGGGACGTGCAGTCCTTGGGAAGGGGGCAGTGTTACGAATTTGGTATTTAAAAAGCTGATGTTAGTTCAATTATAAATTAAATGGTTTTATTTCTCGCGCAGTGCAGCGCGTGCATTAAATAAATAAATATCTCTTTTTGATTTCGAGAAAGTACTAGAAAATTCTAGCGCGTGATTTTTAAAATCTTATAAAAGGAGGAAAACATCTCAGTTCGTAGTAGTTGTTTTGTTTGTTGTTGTTTAGAAAACTGCTCTCGTTGATTGTAGCGAATTCGCGGATTAGCTTTCCTTAGATGTTTTGAATTACGTTCTATTGGAAATTTCAGTAGTTAAAAGGTAACTACTGTGGGATATTGTAATACTGCATGATAATTTGAGAAAATTGAAGCATTTTGGTTGTGATAATAATAAATTTTTGTTCATTTTTCATCGGACTTGTGCATTCATTTCATAACGAACCCGTACGCACGCAACAATATGTTCTTCCTTTTAAATAAGTAGCATTTGGTACATGTAAAAATCTAATTTTTGCTTATTTTTAATTTATTATTTTTTTTTTATCTAACGTATGACTCGCACCCGTAAATTTCGGTCCTATTTCTTGTACTAAAAATGCGCGTTGTACCCCGGAATATATGGTATATGCTATAGATGATGTAATCAATGACATCATTTTATTTAAAATATAATACGTTTTAATAGTTTTAAACTTTGCGTTTTAATATATATAAACCTCGTGTTTTAAATATTATTTATGGCTAATAAACATTTAATATATGATTTAATTTTTTTATTTGAAAAATATTAAACTGACTTTATTATTTATGGCTATTTAAATAATTTTAATGCTCTGGATGATATAAGCCCTGCCGTATGACTTGATCTGCTTGTGACTGTCTTTAACTGGTTAGTTTATTGGCTCGCTGATTGGTTACAGGATATTTGTGCTTTACCGCGCTATTTTAAAAATTTTATTCCGTTATCCGTTACACGCAGGTTTTACAATTTGTTTTATTCTGGGTTTTACTTGATATTTAGATAACAATGCCTTTTTAATTTTGCTCATGAATGTCGTTTATTGGTATGCACCAATAATTATTGGTATCGGAATCCTTCGAGACCTTATTTAGTCCAACCTGGCATTCTACATCAGATGTTCATTTAAAAATTGTTGTAAGGGTCAGCGGAAATTTATTTTAAATTTTTGGAGGAAACCCTGCTAATTGCTTCATCAATGAAGTGCAAGAAATGTGGATCACAGATGAAGTTTGCTAAAAGGGCCGATTTTGAGGACAGTGGCATATGGTAATGTGGTCACGGTGGAAGAAATAAACATTGTAATTGTAAAAGTATTGCACAGTCCTCCTTTTTTATCGGCAGTAAAATAACAGTAAACGTTCAATTGCTGTGAAATATCCATGGGTTGTTCGCACGACAGAATTCAAAACTAGCTCGGCCATTTTTGCAGAGCCTGTGATGGACTGACGCAGTTATGTAACCGACGTTTTAGTGAATTTTGTAGAAATTAAAAAGGACAAGATGGCGGGCGCAAGGGAAAATTGTGGAGACTGAGAGTCTAAAACATTGGGAAAAGAATGTATAATAGCGGTCGACTGGGCTGAAGGGTAGTGGATTTTCGGGCGGAACAGTGAGTTTCAGGTCGCTGTTTTTTGGTTGCCTGTGGAAGACAGAACAGCGGATATTCTTCTCGCTTTGGGCCCACCAGCGACCGAGCGGTAAAGTCGCTGAACACTGGTAGTTCGGTCCGAGGTTCGAATCCCGCGAACGGGCTGGCTGCATGGGTGTTTTCGTGGTTTTCCCCATGTGTAACGTGTATACGAGCCAGTTTCCCTTAGAAAGTCCCCCACGAAGGCATCCCTCCCCTTAGGCAGATAGCCCTAGTGTGCTTTGCCATAATTAAATACACCAATCTTCTTGCTTTAATTAAGCATTAGATTGAACCTGGAATCCAGATTATTTTAAACTGCTAGAAACCTTATGACCGTTTAAGCGAGCAAGATTTTAATCATTTGCAAGTTAACCATTCGCTCCATTACGTAGATCCTGAGACCGGAGCTTTCACAAATGCTCTTACAGTGAAGGACAATGGCGTGACTTCAAAAACTTTTTGTCGGTATACAGTCATCGAGGAGACTTTGAAGAATACACAACCTGGTATTTGTTTAGGAAAATTTGTTCTTCATTGAAGGAGAATTCTTATGTTAAATTTCTCGAAATTATTCGAGATATAATTCAGGGAGGGGTGGTTAAAACACCTTCGAAATCTTAAAAACAATACCAATTATTGGAATTTTTTTATTTTCCCAAATTTTGTATTTTTTTAATGTCTTCATGATCCATTAATTTGGCTATAAATTGTGTTTTTTATATATATAAAGTTTTTGTACTTTAAATTTTCTTAATATCGCCCTTGCCCTTTAATTTTTCAAACTTGTTCATTGAAATTTAAATTATGATTCCAAATTTTTTTGGTGGCACTTACCAATATATGCTTAAAAATGATTAAACCCTCGACAAAAACGTAAGTATATATTTTTTCTATTACTTTATATATGTAATATATTATATTATATATATAAAGTAACAGAAATTAAAAACATAATATTTATATTTTATAAAGATATTAAAACATTATTTTCAACAATAATTACGCTATTTTTTATTGCGACAGATGTTTTACACTTAAATAACTATATTACATAAAATTACTTTCGACCGCTATTATACTTTATTCTGAAGTGTTTCACTTCAAGTAATATTTTAATCTTATTAAATGTTGGCACGATGTTTTTAAAGCGGTGTTTTTATTCTATTTCTTTGCTATAAAAGTAAAAATTTTACCTTACTTTTATATCTTATATTCGTAGTAAATGTATTTATTTACTATACCCTTACATCTTAAAAAAACTACTCTGTAAAATTATAGTATACGGTACGGCATTGGAGCGATTTTGAATATTGTCACCAATACCAAAATGGCTCGTTTACTGCTCATCATTATGTCGCCAACACCAAAATGGCTCGTTTACTGCTCATCATTATGTAGCCAAAAGTTGTCAAATCCCGTGTGTACCGTACACTAGGATAAAGCCGCAATGTTTTCAACAAAAAATTAATACATTATTTTCAACGCTATAGCACATTTTTAAGGTTTTGAATATTTTGCTATGCTTAATGGTGTTTTGCAGAATGGTGGACGATTGTAAAAAGCGCGCCAAAATCGCTCCAACAATTCCGCCAAAAAAAAGTCGTCAAAAATCCATCCCCCCCCCTCTACCAAAGTACCGCGTAATTTAAAAAATCGCACAGAATTTTTACTCTACATAACAAGTTTATCAAAAAATAAATTAATGAAATAAAAAAAAACAGAAATTTCAATAAAAATGTATTATACATAAAATAAGCAATATACCTTAACACAAATGCTAATTATCCTAACAAATAAATGAACCAACTTCCGTTGCAAAATCTTAAGAATTCAAATGGTATTATTCAAATTTAACAAAGTTAAAAGCTTTGTTTCCTAAAAAAAATGATGTAAGTTTTTATTTAGTTAAAATTATATATAATTAAAACATAATATAGAAGAATTACAATGAAATAAGCAATAAATCTCATATTTTCAAAAGAAAACTGTCAGCAGTCCAGTATCCAAAGCAATGAATAAAATGTTGCCAAAACCAAATTTCTAAAAGAATGAAAATATCATCAGAAAGCAATAACCAATCAAAATTGTGCTTTGTGGATTACATAACTCAAAGTATACTAACCTAGTGCCATTAGCCAATAAAGAGAGAGGGAAAAAAAGGAAATTCTTTCCGTTGTGCCTCGAGACACATTTGCGCGTCAGAATAAAAAGATTGCAATGTGCATGTCGAAAAAATCAAAAGAAAATAAGCAGCATTTTATCTGATATTTTCAACAGTTAGCAGTCCAGTATACAAAGCATTGAATGAAAACTGTTGCCAAAATCATATTTCTAAAAGAATTAAACTATTCAAAATGATGCGATTTCATCAAAAGAGATAAAATTAAAAAAAAGTCTGATTCGAAATTTAAAAAAATCGCTTCGAGGTGCACTGGCTCTTGTCTAGATGCACCTACGTAACAAATTTCGTAGCCCTGGGTCTATTAGCTTAGGCGCAGCACGAACGAAAGACACACACACAAGACCGACTCTTTCTTTTATTATATGTAGAGATTAATGGTGTATTTCAGGATGGCGGGCGATTGTAAAAAGCGCGCCAAAATCGCTCCAACAATTGCGCCAGAAACCCGTGCGCCCATCTACCAAAGTAGCACGGACTTTCGACTCACGGTGCATTTTGAAGTGCTATCTTGCCGCACAGACTCTACACACTTACAAATATCCATCTCCGATATTCGAATCCGGACCCATCGTTACGGCAGTCAGGGTCAATAAATATTATACCCGCTGGGAGGCTCATTGATTTATATAGCACTAGCCGCTACGCGGCCAGCCTTCGTCTGGCTTTTAAATGTACCAAAAAAGTGCCTAAAGGGAACACCAAACATTAAATTTAAAAGCTGCGCAGAATTTTCTCCACAGAACAACTTCATATACCATCGTTACGGCAGTCAGAGTCAATAAATATTATACCCGCTGGGAGGCTCATTGATTTATATAGCACTAGCCGCTACGCGGCCAGCCTTCGTCTGGCTTTTAAATATACCAAAAAAGTGCCTAAAGGGAACACCAAACATTAAATTTAAAAGCTGCGCAGAATTTTCTCCACGGAACAACTTCATATACCATAAAAAAAAACTCACACAAATTTTTAAAAAAATATTACATATAACAAAATTATAGTGAAAGCAATATTACTCTACAGAATTTTACTCTGCAGAATAACTTTACCAAAAATAAATAAATAAATAAATAAAAATGTATTTTATACAATATATATATATATATATATATATATATATACACATACAATGAAGTAAGCAATATCCCTTAACACAAATATTAATTATTCTAATAAATAAATTAATCAACTTCCCGTTAAAAAATCTTAAGAATTCAAATGGTTTTGTAAAGATTATGTTAATTTATCTAACAGTTAAATTTCTTTTCCTGTCTTCTTGAATTTCAACTTACAGCTTCTAGCCAGAACGTAGTTTTAGAATCGCGTTTGAATGCAAATGAGGAGAAGTATTTAACCGTGAAGTTCTACTGACTTCGTTAGAGAGAACCAGTGATTCTGACTAGGGCGCGTTTGCCTTCTTAAGCTGTTCTCTCTTAAGCTATTGTCACGCTTGGCCGTACTTTAGGCCCTTGATAGCTTCGCCGATATTCAGCATCAATTGAGCAGCCAGTTTTGTTAGAACCTTGATTCCTTCGGTTATATCTTTTTAGTTAAGATTAGTTAAGTGTTAGTTCTTAGTTTCCTAAGTTAAAGCCCGAGTGGTGGCTTTATTGTAAAACTCCAAGACGGAGTTCTGTTAAACCTTATTGGAATAATAAAGGGTAACTACACTCTTCTTACGTGCTGTCTCTATCTCATTATTCGCTGATCAGGTCTTAAGTTTCTTCAGCTTCAACTGTAACTTAAAAGTACACAGTACAGAATCTTACAGAATAAAGTAAGTTAAGAACTTAAAAAAAAATCATGCAAAACTTTTTACATATTTGAACTTATATATAATTAAAACATAATATAAAAAATTACAATGAAATCTCTACATATAATAAAAGAGAGTCTGTCAGTTTGTGTGTGTCTTTCGTTCGTGCTACGCGTAAGCTAATAGACAAAGCGCTACCAAATTTGGTACATAGGTGTATCTGGATAAGAGCCAGTGTACCTTGAAGCAATTTTTTTCAAAATTCGAATCAAATTTTATTATTATTATTATTTTATCTTTTTTGATGAAATCGCATCATTTTGAACAGTTTCATTCTTTTAGTGAAAATATCAGATAAAATATTATTAATTATATACACATATCGCAATCTTCTTATTTTGACGCGCATGTGTCTCGCGAGGGACAACAGGAAGAATTTCCTTTGTTTTCTCTCTCTGTCTCTCTCTCTCTCTATGTATTAGCTAATGTCAAAGAGGTTTCATATTTTGAATTATGTCATCCACAAAGCACAATTTTGATTGGTTATTGCTTTCTGATCCCAGTTTCATTCTATTAGAAATGTGGTTTTGGCAACAGTTTTGCATTCATTGCTTTGGCTACTAGACTGCTGACTGTTTTCTCTTGAAAATATGAGATTTATTGTTTATTTCATTGTAATTTTTATATTATGTTTTAATTATAAATAATTTTAATTATATAAAAAGTTTTGGATGATTTTCTTTTAGGAAACAAAGTTCCTAACTTCCTTTTATACCATTTGAATTCTTAAGATTTTGCAACAGGAAGTTGGTTAATTTATTTATTAGGATAATTAATATTTGTGTAAAGTGATATTGCTTACTACACTGAAATTTTTCTTATATGTAATGCATTTTTATTGAGTTTTTTTTTTTTTCGGGGGGGGGGTTAGTTTTTTTTTTTTTTTTTTTTAATTTTTTTAAATTTTTTTAATAAAGTTGTCTTCAGAGTAAAATTCTGTGCAGGTTTTAAATTTAATGTTTGGTGTTCCCTTTAGGCATTTTTCTGGTACATTTGAAAGCCAGATGAAGACTGGCCGCGTAGTGGCTGGTAAGCAATAAATATCATAATTTCAAAAGAAAACATAATTTCAAGACTACACAAGCATATACCAAGCTACAAGCTGGTTCAAGATCAGATACCGGCGCCTTAAGTACCGGGTGCGAAAAAAGCCGAGGTAATTACATTCAGACAGAGCTGTCGATACTAACGACGCAAGGCGAATGCCGGAAAATTCCCTCTCTGTCTGATTAAGACACTGGAATATTGTAGTGTTATTCTGGGGCTCTTTTGCTTAAGCAGTACTTGTAGCAATTACGGAGTTCCTTACGGAGGAGAAGAACAAGCTCATGAAATGCGTCCTGCAGTGGAGTTAATGGATGGTAAAAAGAAGAAAGGAGGCTCTTTGTTTCTGTGGGAACTAAGATCCGTCCCATTTCTGGTGCCATCTGTACCATTAGGAGAAAATCCAGGTAAACGGTGGTCAAAATGTGTTTTCCCAACTGTGGGATAGTGTTATTAGTTTCCAGGTGGCGGTGTCCAATCCAGGCAACACACGAGATAGGAAAGTATTCAAGATATGGGAAAAAAAAAAAAAAAAAATCCTGAAATGTTTCAGATTTTAAATTACGTCCAAAGGGGCGTTTTTTAACATTTTGTGTGTTACCTTTCTTTATTAAATATCATGTTCCTCACACTTAAACCATAAGATCCAGTGCAACAGCAATATCGCAAAATAGTTTTAAAACGAGCCTATCTTTAGAATTTCCGATACAGAGACTCACGCGCTGGAGATAAAAATGTTTTTTCTGCACAACGTTGCCATTGCTCGCTTTGAAATCCTTGAGTTTGTTAATCAAAAATTCGTCAAAGTTTTAAAAAATAGGAAATCGATCATAAAACAAATTTCAAATTTCAAATTGGGTCTTTCACATGCTCATATTCGTTGGAGGATTACGTTATTCAAAATTCGATGACTCTATGTACCGTTGTTTTATCACAATACGAGAAATATACATACATTTATGCAGATTTTTCATTATTTAATTTCTTCAAATATAATGCAGAACTCTAACATTTTGTGGCAACAGTTCGAAAAGTGAACCGACATTTATGAGTCCGACGCAAAATGCCAAAACGAAACTAATAGTCCTTCGGGATTCAAATCCCTTTGGACTAAAAAGAATGTTCTTCATTAAATGTAACACACAGTTCGGCTATATGTAGGACGTATGAAACCGCATGTCAGGTGGCAAATCCATTTCACCGTAGAAGATGTACAACGTAGAGACGAATGAACAAATCGTCCACTCTAACTTCATAATTTAGAAGTGCAGCGTTTGCAGTATTATTGTTGCAGCCTTGTAGAATTTCACATTAAGCTTGTTTACGTATTCTTTTATCGTAACAGTTTTCAAATACTGAGGCAAATTTTCATTTCGTATGAAGTAAGGGGCACAGTGATAATCCGCAACAATTTGTTTTGCAGAACTGGCAGTTTCTTGCGTTTATTTTTCTTTGCGTTCTTTCGCCCTTGCCCAAAGTGCTGACGCATAAGAAGAGATCGGGCATTTCATAGCTTTATAAAGGCGTAATTTAACGGAAAGATGGAGTCTTGAGCCACTTGAGAGTAACTGAAAAATTTTGCGACTCCCACCGTATGACTTTTCACGTACAGTGTTTAATTGCGTAGACCAAGTGAATAATTTATTGAAGTATTAGCTCCTAAAACTTAAAACTCCTAAGCATTTAGTCGAGTGTACAAGCGAGACTTGCTTTCCAAAGGGAATCACTTTACAGTCCAATTTATCTTGAAATTTATACTTTCTGATGACTAAAATTTGGGATTTTCTCGGTCGATTTTAATATTCCATTCTTGGCACCATTTTTTAGCCTCCAAAATCTTGCCCTGAATCCTTTCAAGAGCATTATTCAACCTTCTTGAAAGGGTAACTTTCGCAGTATCATCAACATTACACGCAGTCATGGTGTTCGAGTCGTTTATAAATTTTGGAATGTCATTTTCATAAATCAAATAGAGGAGTGGCCCAACAGTGGAACCTTGCGCAGGACATCAGCACAGAATGGGTATGGAAAAGAAATGCTATCTACTTGCTTCACTGAGAAAAATCTGTTGTGAAAAAATGATGCGATAATTAGAATCAATTCCTAAAGTTATCTGCACACACACACACACAAAGGGGGGCAGTTCTATATCTCCCGTTCTACTGGGCCGATTGACGAAATTCAAATTGCGTTTTTCATGTCTCGAAAGCGCGCCTTAGGATATGTATCAGATTTATATATAGCGTTGTTCTAATATAGGTATTTTGACACAAAATGGGACTTTTTCTGAAATTACAGGCCAATTTTATTTCATATTTCGACTCTATGACTCAAATTATGCCAAAGTTTTTAAAAATCGCACGAGTAGTTTTTAAAAAATTAGCTCTCAAAACTTTAGCTTCTCAATGTTAATTGAATTTGATATATATTTATTAATATTTCCTTTTTTTATTAAACTTATCTTCGTCTTTTATTAAACTTAACTTCTTCCAGAATTCGAAATTTAGGCTTAATCTAAATATAATTCGCACATTTTTTATGATTTATATTAAAATTGTATTTTTAGATATTTTTTATAAATTTTTGGAAAACAATTTTGTATAACTTATAAAATATTTAACATCATCTTAAAGTAGATATATTTCTAGGCACACCTGCAAAAAATTAGACTTTTTTTTTTTTCTTTTTTTTTCTTTTTTTTTTTTTTTTTTTTTTTTTTTGAGAGAGAGAGATAATAACGCCAAACGATAATACGAGGGAAAAAAATCGAAAATTACCGTTTTTTTTTTTTTTTTTTTTTTTCACAATACTAGAAACATGCACATATTCATTATTTAATTTCTTTAAGAATAACGCAGGGCTCTTTATGGTGGCAACAGTTTGAAAAGTGAAATACTGTTTTATAGTTGGCGACAAAAAATGCCAAAATGAAATTATAATACGTCTGGGCAAACTGCTTCTTTGGGCTATTAAACGCAGTGAAGCATGGATATTTTTTACTCATCAAAATAATCTTAGAAATTGACAGTTCTATGAATGCCATAAAAAGAAATCAGTTCTATGAATTCAGGTCTATGACTCTATGAATGCCATAAAAATAAAATAGTTATTTCTGTTAGTTTCAATTTAAAAAGGCCAGTCAGCCAATACAAAAAAAAAAAAAAAAAAAAAAGAAGAAGTTTCCCCCCCCCTCCGAAATGGAATGCGTAATGAAAAATCTGAAATCACTTAAATGTATTGTAAAACTGCAAAATGCTCAAGCAAATTGATTCTTAACAATTGAATTCGCGAACCTTCTTTATGCAGGGAGATTTTCTTTTTCTAATTTTCCCGAAATAATGTTAAACAAACTTAATACAGTCTAGCGAATTATTTGAGTTGAATGCTTTGTTTTCCACTGTAAACTATATTAAAAACTATAAGTGAGTTTATACCGGATATATATATGCCAGCAATATTTGTAAAATTCTGAGTGAAACATAAAATTGATTCTCTAATTTTGCCAGTATCAACACGAACTTAATCAGAACTTAATTTTTAACTTAACTTAAAAATTTGGTGTAAAGCAAAATTCACTTTATGAAAATTCAGAATATGACGTAAGCGACACTTAAATGCATTAACTAAATAGCTCCCAATATGTACAGGAAATTAAAAATTAATGTTCGTTTATTTTATCCCATGCCATGCGCTTGGAAAGTAAATTATTTAATTATCAGTAATATACAATTAGTTCATTGGTGTGAGAGTGCCGTAAGGAAGGAATGGGATAGGATATCCAGACGAGATAGTTTGAAGCTATACAAAGTAGGCACAGTTATATAAATAGGCTTTTGAAAATAAGCTTTTAAAGGCGTTTCTTAGGTTTTTTTGTTTAGAAGAGTAATCGGCAGTTAAGAAGCAAAAGCATGGCAGATCGAGTTCAACGTTTTTCTTGTCATTTATTTCGGGATGTATTCACTAAACTGAAAGTACCAGTGGACAAGATCGACTTCGCCAAGGACGAACCACCTTCTGATGACTATACCCAGGATATTGCATTGTCTGTTGTTATTATTGCACTATGCTTTAGAAGTGACTTAAAGTATGCCTTCGATAAAGAGCCAAATCTGGTAATAGGAACACCAGGTTTCAAAAATTTTATGGAAAGATTTCTGCACGCTTTCGTTCCAAAAAAGAATATTTTGGACTTAACCATAGGATCATGTGTAATTTTCGCTGAATTTTCTGTGCGTAAATACAGTGAAGATGAAAATTTTGATTTAGCATCAGTACCCACATGTTGGGCGAGTTTCTTCAGTGATCGATTCTTAAATGAGTTCAGCAAAAAGAAAGGCTGGAATGAGCTGAAAATGAAAGCAATAGAATCGACAAAGGTGGAACGTGGCGCGAAAATTACACTCTCGAAGCTTGAACGTCTTTATGACCCCTGTACAAACATAGATGAGTTTACAATCCATCTTCCTCAAAGAAAAGCTAGGATAAATACATTTGACAGGTTACAACCTGGCAAAGATCCTTCTCAGCAAGTCCAACATGTTTCATCAGTCTGTGAACCTGGACCGTCGTCTGCAAGTTCATCGACTTTTCCTGTAAAGGAGGAAGCTGGTGCCAAAGCTGGTGTGATCTCAAAAACGGGAAAACCGAGTTTAAAGCGATCAGCCGTTCCGCCATCGGAAGTTCCTGAGAAAACTGCAAGATCGTCTCCGAAAAAAGGTGAAAATCCTTGAGACTAGAAGAACAGAACCCTAGAATGTAACGGATGATATCAACAAATCGCAGCAAAGTTAACTGAACTCCGCTGACGAAGATGTAAGGTTGCAATACGGAATTCGAATTTACCCACGAGATACAGGCAAACTAAAGAATGGGTAATATTTTCTTGTGAGAAACTGTAAAAGTTCCTTGAATTCTTACATATTCGAATTTTAAATTTTGTATTGTGTTTTTAAGAAAATTTCAGAGTTCTTCTAATATTTTTAATGTTCTTGATACTGAATTCAACTTTTAAGGCTTTCGCTGTAACTGATATTTGTATATATTTATGCAACTGTAATGATATAATTGGCTTTCGTATTTTAAATGTGTAGATATTAAATTCAGGATTTAAGCATTTCTCATTTATTTGCTTTCAAATCATTCTCGATCATAGTTAATGAACTTACCTGTTTATTATTATTCTATTGAATGCTATCAAGTTATTAAATCATTTTACTATTTAGTTATGGATACATAATTTACATCTTTGAATTCTAATTGAGATATTGCGACAGTAATTTAAATTTTTGCAGGTAACACTAATTTAAGAAATACGAAGTGATTCTCTTTCTTTAAAACGATTTGCTTAAGATACTGTATTGTAGTCAGAATTTTCTGCATAATTTTAAATCAAAATTTTCACTTCACTTTTCGATACTTTGAAAATTTTAAAGCTCGAAATTAATGTTTAAAACCTTCACTGAATTCACATTCCCAGGATGGCTTTACTTCTTAAGAAAAGTCTAGCTCATGTAAAAGAAAAAGCTAACAAAACTCTAAGCAAACTTACAATTGCAAGGGAGTTGTAGCTAAGTTTGAAAATTTTCATATTTTTTCGCTGTAATTATCATGTGTTTAATTATGCTACCTATCCAACTACATGTATATAACGATTTTTAGTGTTAAGAGTATGGAAGCAATGTTTCTGAATTTACTAGAGATGTTAAGTTTCTTAAACAAGAAATTCAAGTTTGCATTTTAGCTAGTTGAACAGTGGCTTCAAAAATTCTTCTTCAAACAACTTCTCTTAATTAGGAATTGCAGTAGACATCAAATTGTTGTTCATATTGTATTGATATAAAATTAACATTTTACATTCAGGTGTGCTACAAATTTGGGCAGCAGTTATGATTGAACTTTATTTTGAGAAATATTCACTTTTACAGTACTACTGAATCGAACTGCGAGGTCAATTCCAAAAATATTCTACATACATAATCAGCCGTTTAGGATATCAAATGTCTGAGGGCAAATGCACCAAAAAAGGTAGTTTACTTAGAACTGTTGTGCTTTACCTATGCGTGACGCTAACCTTGCTGATGTCCTTGGTAGCTTAAAGTGTTTAATGCGAGACTAACTGTCCAACACTGAAATTAACATTACTAGTGACAACACTTACATTATGTTAACCTTTAACACAGACTGCCACGCGAGTTTGTAAGGTCTCGAAGTCTCCTTCAGGTCACTAGATTTGCTATACCATGCGTCGATTGTTCCCGTTGTTAGGAGTTTGGAACGAAACATTTGGGGATAAGCATTGAATTTAAAATCTTTTCTGAAGGGCTAACTATCTAAGAAAGGATAGGAGATTAGAAGAAATATTCGGAAAATAATTTTCGATAGTGACAAATGGTTGAAAGATTTTGTGTTAAAATGGTTGCTCCAACTTGTTGCAATGTCTAAAAGTGAAAGAGTAATTTTCAAGTGGAGCGTATAGCATTGAAGAAATCTGTTGTGAGGCTTGCAAAAATTCGAATAGTAGCGATGAGGAACAGTTTAGATTTTTCAGAGATAATTATAAACGAAATTACACCTTCGGATTCCTATTCAAATACTGATCGATGCAGTCATCATAAATATGGTGTAGATACTACTGATCATATTTTACAAGAATTGGTTGTTTAGGAAGAATGTTCATGCAGAAGAAAGCACAATTCAATTTACTCAGCGAAATGAATTTGGGTGTCGTAAATAGTCCTTTTAGTTTCTTTCAACAATCATTTTTGCAAATATCTAGTTTAACTGGTCAGTATTCGAAGAAATGTTACGGAATGCGTGTGACTCGGCAGCCAAAGTGTTAACTGGTATATTTAAAACTTAAAACGGTATAGCAATTTTAAATGTTTCTCAAATACCTCAGTTTAAGGAAATTAATACAAATATGACGAGCTGAAACGGGCAATAGTGAGATTTGAGTATCGAAATATATATGCGTTATTTTAAGTAAATGGGAACACTATTCCATAAAATGATGATCGCGTCCGAGACTCTTACACTTGCTGAAGCTTATTCATGCTGAAAACTTAACTTACCCTGGACAACACAAATTGGAAAGCTGCTTTCACACTACAAATTATGGGAAGATTTCTTGCTCAATTTTGATGCCGAGAAGTTTCTTAGCTACTTCGCTTGCAGAACTTCAATCGTTTTCCTTAATTCAACACATAATTGAGATTTTTACATGACGCAGAATTTTTTTTTACGGAAAGTATTTGTTCTAATCATTCGAATTGCTTAGTAATCAGCTTCCTATCAATTCCTATACAAAATGTCAGTCCTATACAATTAAAATGAATATTTTAATAATTTAAATAAACGCACAAAAAAACTAATCTGAATTCTTTTGGAGTTTAATGAACCCAAAATTGCCAAACACTCATTCTAAGAAATTTAGGAAATCCGTGAATTTTAATTTTTTGTTGCCAAATCCATCATTTGGCGTTTTTACGTACTACTGTTATTTACATGAGAATCGAATGCAGGTTTCTTTTTAAACTATGAAAAAATACTAATAGTCAGTTACACGTAGGAGTGAGTTTTTCTACAGGATAAAGCCCAGCATAACACAAGCTTACTCTTCCACTGTCAAGATAGTTTGAATTTATTGGAATGATGAAATAAAAATTCAGAGTTCCAGTTTACCCTGTTAACTCGAACATACCTGAATGTCGAGCATAATCAAATGAAATAGCCAAGACAAGTTTAACATGTCCTTGACCATTTCTTAGATTTACTTGCGATTTTGCATTTCACTTGGCCGTTTTCGCATTTTACTTTGTCACTGGCATTTACTTCCCATGCTTTTAACCCTTTTTCAGCTTCACCTGTCTAATAATCTTAAGATAATTTTGAAGTCCAGGATTAACCAAAATCTTGAGATGATTAATTGATAATAGCATGGTAGAGAAATTCTTGCGTAGAAAAGAAAACAAGAAATTGAATTATCTTATCTTATTTTCTTGCTAAAATTCAGGCAAAATCATTGCCTTCTTAAAGTTGTTCTTTATCCCCTCGTCTTACGATAGCCATCCGCCTACCAGTGGTTGAATGGTTAAGACCGGATTCGAATTCCATCGAACGGGCTGGCTACATGACTACTTTCGTGATCATAGATACAACAGTTTCCATAAAAGCTCTCCGTAAAGGCATTCCTTCCCTTAAGTAGATATCGCTAGTGCGCTTCGCCATATTAAAATAACCAACTACCCTAATATATCTCTCACGTTTTGACTTAATTGAATCAAGTAACCAATCTGTCTTCATGCACAGCAAAAGTCTTTACATTCACAAAATCTTTCAACTCAGCACTCTTTCTGAGACTTTGTTCAACGTCCTCTTCTAGTTAGTATAGCGCCTCTTAACATTCGCAACAATGATATATTGGCTATCTTTTTAACGTGTACCGTAGGCATTGAAAGACAAAACTTAAACATTTTTAGCATTTATTGCGCTCGAATTTCATTAAACTAAGAGTTGAAACATCACGCAGTACAATCACGAAATAGCGATTTAAAATTTCTAAACCTAATTTCGCACAGCAAGTAACGAAACTGTCAAAACAAGCACTAGATTCTTGCTAACGCACTCGCAGTAGTATCAAATGAAAGAACACTGCATTTGGCGGGTGTTGGATATCGCTGGAAGTACGGATTTGTGATCAAGTTTTTGGAATATTAGACTGAAAATCCGTTACGCACATTGTTCTGTTCGAACAGAAACAGCCCGCATGCAAACTAACAAATATGAAAGGTCATCTGTCATAATTCGATTATATTTTTTATAAAACTAAGTGAATGTTTAAGTTTGTTTCGAAAGTTTTCAAGGAGTTGAATTTCCAACTGTTCTTATTTGCTCAGTTGCTGCTGAATGCCTCTAATACATCTTAGATTAACAATGGCTGCTTTTATTTCTATAGCAGGTACTTATGGGCGATAACGCGCATGTTGGAATACTGATTATACAATATCATATATAACTGAAATTTAACATTATTACCTTGGTTATACTGTTGAGATCTTCCAGAGTATGCCAGCGAGTATTGGAGGAGTTAAGTTGTTATTTTAATGTGTCAAAACACACAAGAGGATGGATGGCTTCATGAAGGGGATGGGCTCGTATTTTCGTTAGATGAGAAATTACAAACAAAAACCATGTACACAGCCCGTTCTTCTGAGATTAAACCAACGTCGAATTGCTAGGGTTCAGGAGTGTTAATTCTTTTAGTACTATCGGTACACATTTGCAAATTGTATAATATAACCTTGGCTGCTATTTTGAGATTTTCTATGATATAGGGACCAGTAATCAATGCAATGTTTCACCTCAAGCTAGTTTTTGATATGAACAACATCAAAGCAAATTAGGAACGCCTACTGAAAAAAAAAATGCTGGTTAACCAGTGAGCTGAGTGAGTAAGATCGCTGAAAACTGTTATTTTGCTGTAGCTTTGAATCCTGAGGAAGGAGCTAACTTCGTGGGTGTTTTCGTGTTTTTTTTCCTCCTGTGTGCAATATAAACATGAACCATTTGCAAAATTCATATGAAGGCATCCTTCCCTTGACACAGATATCTCTCATGCTCTTCCAAATTCAAACAAATAAGCAAAACATAATTAGAAAACAATTGTTTCTTTTCTTTTTGGCATTATTATTTACATGTTCCTCCTTAAAGAACTACATGGAAGGGATAGATGTCTTCGTGAAGTGGAATTTCTAAGGGAAATTGACTTTTTAAGACGTTACACATAGGAAAAACCACGAAAACGCCCATGCTACCAGCCGGTTTGCAGGATTCGGACCGAACTACCGGTGTTCAAGTACTTTACCTCTCGGCCGCTGATAGACCTCTCGTTTTTAGTAAAACCGCAAAAATTTCCTATTTAATTTTTATTGGTACTATTCGGTTTCGAGGGCCGTAAAAAAATTGCAACGAAAATGTACGCGCAAATCGCCAAATCTAGCAAAGGAGCCCATTTAACAGCGCGCCAAATCTAGCGTACGCGCTGGTTTCAGATTGCGTAAGTTTATATAGTTCTATATTTCTTAAGACGCCATTGAAATACTAGTTTAATTTTTAAATCCTTTTTTGATATCCTGTGGATTTAACAAGTTGGGAATTGCCCATGTCGGCGATAGAATTTTGAGTAAAGTGCAGAATCACCCACTGCTTGACGCGTTTTTAAGAATAGCACATATTCGGTATCCATGTACACATCGACCTATTTTCACTTTAAAAAAAAGTCCCAGAATTGCTCAAAAATGGCACTGCACACACCCTTCACTTTATCTATGTACACATCGACCTATTTTCACTTAAAAAGAAAAGAAAATTGGCAAAAATCCAATTGTTTTTACCCTTGTTAGAAGCGGCAAACAAATAAGTGAGAGATTCTGAACTTTACCGAGAATATTTTCAAAGAAAAGGCATCATTCATTATAGAAAATTACGTTTGAACAACCAACGAGATGAAATTTTGCTTTAGCGATAAGTCGGTAGCGAAATAGCGATGCAGGCATCCATTCAGTTATGTTTAGCAATTTCTATATAAATTATAATAATGATCTGAAAGAGTTATTGACTCTTATGCTTCCATTCAGTCATGTTTAGCCTTTTTCATATAAATTATAATAATAAAAAAGTGTTATATGAAATTAACCTTTCATCTAAATTAAAATATCAATCTTAGTTTTTTACTATTATACTTCCTTCTTGTCGCAATTATAAGGGTTGCCGCAATTATTTTTGGCAGCATTGACATCAACAATAGTTTGGCGATATTTTACGGCCCTTGAAACCGAAAAGTACCTTTTTATTCAAATCATTTATTTATTTGCTTTTTTAATTCGCTGTTTAATGCCAAGAAACCGCACTTTCAAGGTAGTCACTCTTTTCCATTCTTAAGAATAAAGAAAATTAAAATGAATTAAATAAGTTACATATAGAATTACATAAGCTGCATACATAATTCAAATGCGAATTTATGATGTTATAGTGCATTTATTTACTGTTCATGACTACTGATAGTGAACTAGCATCGATATTACTCGTATAAGCTAAACTTAAGGCCGAGTAACACTGCGTTGTCAAATTCTGTAACTGAAACATTACACTGCAGAATGGTTTTATTTCAAAATGTGAATGCGAGAAATTTAGATAATCAATGGTTGCACGTATGATAATATTAATAATTATACATTGCATTTCTTAAAAATTTAATAGTACGAAACTAATTACAAATGAAGTGAACCATACGATTTCAAATATTTAATAGAGTTGGTTTCATTTAGTTGAATTTAATTAAAAGAAAGTATATAAGGAATCATTCTCTATGAAGTAACACCCTCTCTTAGAGGTATACCTTCGCGGATGAATGCTTAAGGAAAAATTCATGTTACACATGGAGGAAATCAAGAAAACGCCCTCGCAGCCAATCTTACTGGGGAAATGTGAGCCCAGATCGAAATGCTGGAATTTCAGTGTTCTTATTCATCTTCCTCTGGTGGGCCAAGCATTAAATGAAATGCACTCATTTTAGAGCTAAGATGTGTTTTTAATTCAGCTGTCGTTAAATCTGTTTCTCACAAGTAACACTTACAGAAATTGTTTATTCAAGTTTGTCAGGGGATCAGTTTACAAGCACACTATATGGATCTGGAGATCCGAAAATACCTATGCCGTGTACGCGAGTATATTTGGGAAATTCCAAAGGTGAATGAGTGGTGTGTTGTAATATCTGCAACATTCTTTACCTTGAAAATTCAGCAACTGCAAATATGTACGTGGACAAATTGTCAAACTAAACCATTCCCTAACTACACGACATGCAACCGACTGTCATCTTTCAGCAAGATGGGGCCCTCTGTCAATGGGGTTCAATGGGGTTCGATAACAGGCGAACAGGCTCGCTTCAATGGGCGTTATCGTGGTTTTCCACATCTGTAACGCATATACTAGCCAGTTTTCCTTAGAAAATCCCTTCCCGAAGGCAGCCATTATCTTAGGCAGATAGCCGAACTGGGCTTTGCCATAATCTATCAAACAAAGCCAAACCTAAATTAGCATTACCCCAATTGTCCCACTTTGTCGAGACGTGCACTGAAAGATATTGGCTAATTTTGTTTGTGTTAAGGATGTGGTCAACCACATAGTGGTCAGAGGAGAATTCTGGGATCATTTCATCAAAAGGAAAGCCTCTGAGAAGCAAGAGCTTGGCTAAATTAGACTAAATATGATATACTCCCCTAACAGCGAGGTCAATGGCTTTCAGCGACACTGATGATGCCCAGCGATTAGCTAACAGCCTTCTCGGCATTCTCCGCATAAGCAGTGAATGCGGAGCCCATTTGACTATGCTCGACTCACACTCTTGAGCATCCGCAGGAAATCCAACAACTACTTAAAATTGTTATCTCTGCTGCAGCGCCGGCTGTTATAACAGAAACAAAATTGATGGAGTTTTCAGAGTTTATTCGAAAGTTCACTCATAGAAACGCACTCAAGACTGAATACTCTTCGTGAAATTTATTTTTCCTTAGCATTTCTAATTAATTCTATGCAAAAATTAGTTATTTTTCTTACCAATTTAAAGAAAGTTTGTGTCTTTCCTATTCTAAAACTTGGACAGGATCTCCCAAAATTACAGACCGATCAGAGTCCTGTCTTCCTTGGTTTGGTTTATTGAAATTACGGCCAAGCATACTACGGTTATCAAAGCTTACGAGAAGGGTCAACTTCGTGGAGGACTTTCTAAGGGAAAATGGCTCGTATACACATAACACATAGGGAAGATTACGAAAGAGCCCATGCTTCCAGAGCACTCGCCTGGAATCGAACCCATTCCGCTCGGCCGCAGGGGGGGGCCAAAATAGTTAAGCTTGTACGGCTTAGATGCTTTAAAAGGCAATTAAACAATTATTAGAAGTTCTTTTCCTGAACAAAGCATATGCTGCAATTTTTACAGAACTCGTAAATCAAAAAATAATGGAATGATTTCTGTCAGATCCGAAATATTTTGATCCCAGACCAGTTCTGCTTTCGCGCGCATTACCATCAAATTATAATTATCATACCTGATAAACGAATCTAGCTCTCGTTTCTCAGTACTTCTCTTATCCTGCTTAATCGGTAAACCTTAACATTTTACCTACGCATCTCTTTATTATGTCTCGGTGCATTACATCCATTTAAATTTTATCAATCCCATTCTGGGAGTTTCGTAATTTAATTCTAAGAACAAATTTTTTAATCGTCATTATTTTAAAAACCGTCATTAGTTTGAAACCATCATTATTTAAATCCTACTTGTAAATTTAACATTTACAACTTCAACACTATTAACTTAATGAGCGTATAGAGATATTAGGCTATTTTTGAAGCATGGGACGGGAAAAATGTCCAATGCCCTTGCCAGGACTTCAGCCTAGCCTTTTTGAATATGCGCTGAGTGTGCTACCCTTACGCCACGAAGGCATGCTGAAAGGAGGGAGAAAATACCTTATAAGCGCAAAGAAAATTGTTCCATTATACTCGATGATCATAATCAGCATGCTTATAAATGTCAGAATTTGTTTTTTAATTAAGAAAAAAAGTATATTTTCACGTCCACCACAAAGTATTACACGAGGCTTACAAAAATGTAAGTATAAAAAGACACATCAACTTAAAATAATACGATACATTTCACAACATCAAGGGGAGATTTATCTCACATTTCTGTAAATATTGCTATTTTATATTATTAGTATTAATATATATTTCTTTACATAATTCTTCTTGAAAAGAAATAGACTTTGTTTCCCCTTTCAAAGCTCGTATTATAGCCGTACATAGTTTATTTTTCTTCATAGAGACTTTGTTTTATTTTCTACTTGCAAAGACATAGACTTTGTTATATTTTCTGCGTGCAAAGCTCAAATTTGTGTATTTTGTGTCAGCATTCTCACCCCATTTCCACAGTGCCATATAGAAACGTGTAATAGTGTATATATTCATTTTATATTGACTTTGTGTGCGTTTAGCAAGGAAATAATATCGCATCTCCATACTACCAAAAGATTTGCCATTGCATATCAAGATATGCCATACTACTTGAGCGGCTGACCATTAACGTGACAGGCTCCGGCCAATCTACTTCCACCTGAAGTTTTATTTACATTACAGCTCAAACGGCTCTTCGACTAATTATCCATTTACTTGTTATTGTTTTGCCTTTATGGTGTGGCGATTTTCGTCTTAAAACTGAAATAACCATCGCCTTAGGGCACACCACCAAGATAGGCAGCAAATGCGGAGCCCGCTAAGGGATACCAAAACCAATCAAAATCAAATAATACAATTAATTCAAACATCTTTGACTAAAAAGAACACACACACGCAAAAGAAAAATAACATACAAAGAAAATCATTTACAACATTCAAAATAAACATCGATAAAGTCATTAAAAGCATGGTAGACCGAGGGTAAAGAAACAAAATCATGACATTTCGGTGGCCAATCAATTCCAATTAATTTAAGTTTATATTTCAATGAATTTCTTGCGTAATTAAGCAAAGGGCAATCAAAAGGGAGGTGGAAAACACTTTGCTGAACGCCGTGATTACACTAACACAAATTGGAAGATGCTAGCTTAAGCCGTTCAAGATAAATACTAAAACTGCCATGCCCACACAGAAATTGCATAACGTTAAATGTGAGCAACAAAATTCTTATTTTTCAGTCTTTCAAAGATAGTCGGAAAGAACTTTCTTGTAATATCTGCTTTATCAGAAAAGATATCATCATAATTCCATTGTTCAATCATTTTAACTGACTATTTTTTAAATACGATTTTGAAACATTTACTCCAGTATTACATATCTTTTTAGTTGCATTCTTAGCAAGCCAATCATCTCTCTCGTTTCTATAAATCCCGGTATGACCGCGAACAAATGTCAAAAACACTGAAATACGCTTTTTCAGTAGATCCCCTAGAGATTGCTGTATATTAATAATAATAGCATTACATGATGAGCTATTTTTAGGAACTCAAAGGAAGAGAGAGAATCTGTGCAGATTAAATAGCTGGAAACATGTCCATCCTGTATAATTGCATCCTGGTTTAGTATCCACTTAACTGTAAGAAATACAGAGAAGTTCAGAAATATATTAATTTCTAATACGAAATTGGTGGAGTTCAATTTCAACGCCATTCTCAAAGATGACATAAGCCAGACCAACTTTTTCATCAGTTCTACTACCATCCGTATAGCAAACAAATTACGAAGAGTTTTCATCACTATCCATACTATTCCCAATTCGTACTGGATGTCTTGTACATGGATGAGGAAGAGCAGAAAAAGGCAATAGAAGATCAAAGTGAAAACTAGAGCAATTAGCAAGGCTATCCTTGTAACCGATATAATACAAGACAAAGATATCCAACGATGGAAATCAAGCAATAGTGAAAATAGCATTATAACTAATAGTTCTCTAGCTCCTGATAACAAGTAACAGAATTCGCCTTTGGACTAGAAGCAGACGTTTAGAATTAATCTTATTTTGTAGAGACAATCCCCAAGTTCTGCAGTCATATAAAAATGCCACTGAAGATTTTGTCAGTATTTTTGATAAGTGGAGTGCGAACTAAAGTTCGTCACCACCAGGATTTAGCAATTGGGTCCTGTTCTCCTCAGCCATCTTTTAAAAGGAGCGGTATATACTTGTATACATACGTCTACTTAATAGTCACTAGCCGACCTAGAGACCTCTGAAAAAGCTCCTTATTAGGCGGTAGGCAGGATTCGAATAAAAAGTCACCTTGGAGATGGTTAATAAGTCTCACTCCCTGAAGCTCAGTCCCACACTTACCGAGCAACAGATTTTTATAGTGTCCTAAACCCACCACTCGGTTCGGGCCCACCGGGTCACCCCACCCGGTTCTCGCATCTCCCAGTGGAGTGCGTTCCTATCAGCCTAAAGGTATAAATGGTCGTCTAAAATGCTACCCACCAGTAATAAGCGGACGGACCCGTACCTGTGATCTACCCCCTCCCCCGGAGTAGAGAGTTCTTAACCTCTCTCCTTACCAAAAGCACTTCGTCCTCTTGTGGGCCAACCGTCAGGTGAGGTACTGATACTGGTCAACGCCAAGCCTCCCTTGGTCCAGTCATATGAAACAATTTTCCCTCGGAGTTCTGAAACCGTCAGGCTCGTGCTTTTAATCCCCGGTGCTAAGACTGGCCAGGTACAGATCCGAGCTGGTACAATAAACAACTACCAGGGTAACTGGATAGCGCATCCGGCGAGTGGTCGGGAATCCTTACGAGAATATAGCTGCTTTTTTCAGTTTCATGACTTCAAAAAATAATTCTGACTTTGCATATTTATGCATTCTGCTTACGATATCTTTGATTTTACGTGCTGATAATGGGCGTAGAGAGTGATCAGTCTGAAAGCCAAAATTCATAATCAAACGTCATACACTTGTAACATGAAATTAAAATTAAGAATTAGTGGTTAAGTTCCTTTCGGAAGTCCAAGGGCGAGCCTTAAAAGTGAATTGATAATTCCAAAATAAATCATTTGAAAAATTAATTTATATATAATTCTGAGCAAAACTTTGTAACAAATCTATCTTTATAGCATAATTATGAGAAGTGAGGTACCTGTAATAAGCAATTATTCCTAATATCTTAAGTAAAGAACCTTTATTTATCAATTGCAAAATTTCTAATTATTATTGTATCACCAGTTTATTCCTAATTCACCAGTGTATTTCTAATTATAATTGTATCTAGAATTCAGTTTAAATGTAACTATAAAATTATGTGATAACATATATATAGAAAGCCTCTTTCTACCCACATATTTTAATTTTGTTCAAACAGTAATAGACTTTTTTCTAACATTTTGATATTCTTTTTTTGCATATTATTTCACTTTCCGAAAAGGAATGCGGGAAGGAACGCAGGAACCATACTTGTTTTTGAGTTAAATTTTAATTTTAATGAAATGCTGAGACTAATATCTAATAAAGCAGTTTCAAACAGTTCAAATCCTTCCACCCTCCTGCTCATCATTATTCTTCTTCTCATCCTGATCTTACCTTCTACTCATTCTCCGCCTCCTCCTCCACATAATCATTCTGCTCATCAGTCTTCTCCTCCTCATCTTTCCTTTTTCTCGTCCTTCACATTCTAATCATCCTCTTCTTCCTCCTTATATTTTTATCCTATATTCATAAGTTACTTTGCACTCATCTTGCTCATCATCCTCATCATAATCCACGTCTTCAACCTCCTCCTCTTCGTACTCCCTGCCATCAACCCAAACCTCTTCCTCTTCGACCTTCACATCCGCATTCTCATCATCCTCAACATATATTGCTTATCCTCCTAATGTTCATTGACATATTCATCCCTGTCTTCATATCCAAATTCTTATCCTCCTCATTATCATGTTACTCATTTTCATCATCCGCTTCCTTATACTCTACATTCTTAATCTCATCATCCTGATCTTAATTCTCATATTCATCTTCATTCTCACTCTCATACTCTTCAAAATAATTATCCTCTCCCCCCTCTTTTTATCCTCATCAATTACAGTCTCATTCCCTTCATCATCCTGAACATCTTCATACCTGTCTTAAGAATCCTCATCATCATCCTGAACATCATCATAGTCATCAGTTTCAATTTACACCTCACCACCATCCTGAACATCTTCATACTAGTCTTAATCATCCTTATCATTATCCTGAGAGTATTCATCCTCAAACTCAGTTTAATGCTGTTCATCATTTTTCTCTTGATCTTAATCCTCACCTTCATACTTTGGTCATTATTTTCGTGCAAATGTTCCTCAATTTATTCCTCATATTCATTCTCACCATATTCCTCATCATAATCACCTTGCTTATCTCTCTCATCTTCAAAATCCTCTTCTTCAGCTTCCTATTCTTCTATTTTTTTGGTTTTGTTTGTATGCGTTTTATTACTAAGTTAGTTAATAAGGGTTATACTGAAATTTCACTCTTGCTGTTCTTTTGATACAATTTGTGTTGTACATAAGTTTTGGAATTTAATGTTTTAAACTTTATAGTTATTTTGTAAATAAATTTAAAATTGTTGTGAATGTATTTATCACTTATCAACGTTACTACTAATATTGGTTACTAAAGTATTAGTATGGCACGAAACGTGTTAATGTAATTGAATATATTGCTGTTCTGCAACATTTGTTGCACAAAATGTTTTCCCGGTTGTGGAGGAAGTGCTGTCTTACTAATTTTAATTAATTGATGTTAAGGGCTGGAAATTTATTTTTGGCAGTTAAAAGCTTTAGTTGCATTTATTTCCGATACTTAGATTTTCTCATGAAGAAACAAGGAGTGTTTTTCCAGAACATATGGATGGAAGCGGGAATCGAATTATTTAATTAGTGTTCTTCAAACATATTCTTTTGGCGGGTTGTAAATAGGATTTACAATGAGAACGAGCAGCTAAGTATCCGTCGCTACGAAAGGCATCGTTTACTATGCGTGAAAAAAGGAACTAATTGTCATCTTCGGTTCACTTTTGCTCTGTGAAGGTTGCAAGTAATGAATAAATGGGTTTTCCGAACAGAGGGCTATCAAGTGAATTCTTTTGGATTGCAATTAAAAGGTCAAGATTGATCTTATCTCAGTGTTGTTCTCAGAAGTTATCAGAGGTCGAATTTCTGCTTCTCATAGCTAGGTGACTGTCGCAAGTATCAAGATGAGTCTTCGTGGCAGCAGCTGTATTACTGTTTGTTTGGGGAGATTGAAAACAATAAAAAGAAAAATGAGAAAATTCATTCTGTTGGTCAAGCTTAATTTTATGTTTAGCTTTCAGCTTGCAAAATTTAAATGGGCGCTGAACAGAGTTTTCTTCTAGGCTTGCCCTGGAGTAAAATATTAGATTTTTCTGAATTATCAAGTGGTAACAGTAATGGTCTAGAGCAGTGTTTCCCAACCTTTTTTGTGCTATGCCCCACCTAATCCTCTCTAAAACTTTTAAGCTCCCCCTAGCATATGCATAATTTTTAATATTTAAAAACTGAAATTTTCACGAAAGAAACTTGAATGATAGCTTTTAGGAAGAAATGACTACGAAATTTTTTGAGCAAACACAGTAAGTGAACTTCCAAAGCATGGAGAACTGAAATTCAAGAAAAAACTCATTTTAGTGAAAGTTTCTTATTTTAAGTATTAGTAATTTTTATTATTTAAATTTAGCGAGTTCTTTGCGCTTGATACTTGCTGCAAAGAAATTTTATGTCAGATTCCAATTTAGATAACTTGAGTCTTGAGTCTCCCGGTTTCATTATATCCAACTGATTTTTTTAAAGCAGCATATCAGTCATGGCACTAAATCCACATTCAGGAAAATATGAAGATGGAAACGGTAACAATAGTTCTCTTGCAAATTTTGTTGCATTTGGATATCTGATTCTGGTTTCCTCATAAAGCTATGTCATCGCTCCTTTTATATTAAATAAAGTTTTAATTGACTCATCATTTTTCATTTCTGCGAGTTGTTCTTTTTACTGCATATTTGAAATGTCAGCCAAATCCACTAGCATTGGCTGTATTATACAAGATGGAAAATCAATTTGTTTTAAGTTACAAAATCTTTTAAATCAGCCGATAAAATTTTCAGATGATCGACAATAACAAATATAGCGGTAGTCGCGTCACATTTTTGGAGCCAATGAGACTTTTCAAAACTTTTTGTAGTAAATAGTATCTGCCTGACATAATTCAACAAAGATAATGAAACAAAATATCTTCCTTTTGCATCATAAGTTTTATTTGCTCCTTGAAGTTGTAAGGATCTTAAGTTTTACTAACGTTTATTTTATTTTAAATCTTTACTATCACTTCTTATTTTCTACTTCCGGCCAGAATTATAAGCGTGAAGGTATTTATGCAAAGTTTGTCTGGCGAACGACAAGTATTTAAGTTGTGGCTTTTTGCCAAGCGAGAGAGAGGAAGCAGTGAGTCAAAGCAGGCCGCTTACCTTAGAAGTTACGCAGTTGCTGGTTGCCTTCCAGGCCAGAGGTTTTAATCCTCTTGATAAATTGTAAACGTATTGTAGTGTTCACAGTTCTCTGTACTACATACGCTTCCTGTTAATATAAGGCCAATCTTCCACGTGTATTATTTTAAAGTTAAATTAGAGTTTAGTTCTATTTTTATATTTTACGTTAGACCCCAAGTAGCGGGTCTGTGTAATTCGAAGTACGGAAGTTATTGTAAATAGAGAAAATAAAGGGTTTTGTATACCCTTCTTGTGTATCCTGTCTACTTCCCACAATTAGTGAACATAGCTTTAGTAAGCTCTCTGTTCCGAGTCAGGTCCTTGCATGTTCCCGAAGAAGGTAAGAAGGAACATAGAACCTGATAGTGGCGCCCAACGAAGAAGAATAACCATGGCCGAGTTTCAAGAAGAATCTGTGCTGCCTGCAGAAACGGCTCAGAATCCAGAAATGCCAGCTGCCGCCCTGGAAGGATTTGGTTACATCGTCCAGACCATGCGCGCTTCGATGAAACCAGAAGCAACATTTAATTGAAACTCACCGGTAACCAGTTTTTTGGAAAAATTGGATGATCACTTCATGCTCTACCCCGTGCACGAATTTCAAAAAGTTACCTTAGCTACCAGCGCTTTGAGGGGCCAAGCGCTTAACTGGTTCAAATGTATAGGCAGAAGTCTCTTGGGTCAAGCAGGAAGTCCCAACTATACTTACGAGAATTTCAAGACTGCCCTACTAAAAGCCTTCCCTGTTGTAAGGGATCGTGCGAAATTAGAAACGGAACTTTTTAGTATATATCAACAAAGAATCGAAAATCTCTCAAGCTTTATTTTAAGAAAAATTCACGTCTTCAAACTCTTCTATGGAAACCGTCCGGATCCTGAAATAATTCAAGTGATTTTGCCGAGGTTACTGCCCCAAGTGCAAGACTTTATTGAATTAAGAAATCCGACTACACTGGAAAAGTTATTTGAGCTAGCAATCCAGTTTGAAAGTAGAAGAACGGCGGACGTCGAAAGAAGACGCCAATATCAACAGCGAAACCAATTTGGTACGCCAAGACTACAGCAAACTCAAGCACACGGCTACGGAGGCAAAGCGAATCAGTGGGCAAGGAAACCCGAGCATTCAAAAACAGCCGGCGAACGTCGACAGTTCAATAGCAACCCAGGAAAAAAGTCTCAAGGCCAGTGGAAAAAGAAGGAAAGCATGGAAACAAAAAAGGATTTAAACTAAAACGGATTTCTGCTGACGGGAGGGTGCGGAAATCCGAAGGCCACGAAAACCCCTCTTCCTTCAAGTTAAATACAGTAATGGTAAAAAATTTGACTCTTCCGAAGATTGAAGTGTTGGTGAATAATATCCCAGCCACCGCACTCCTGGATACAGGCGCGCAGTGTTCCTGTGTGGCAGAAGATTTCTTTAGGAAGTATTTTCGTAAATATCGCATATATAATTCGGATAATACGACAGTGTTAGCTGCGCAAGGAGAAAGATGTAAGTGCATAGGTAAAGTACCTCTGTATATCCGTATCAAGGACGAACAAGTAAAGGTGATGTTTTTTATAGTAAAGAATCTGCAAGCACATATAATCTTAGGAATAGATTTTCTTTCAGACGCACAAGCAACACTGGATTTTAATGAAGCGTCCCTTAAGCTGACAATGAGACCAGTTCGTACTGAAAAGGCTGAACCGCCGATGTTGAAACTTGACCACCTCCCTAATGACGAGCAAGGAAGAATCCGACAAGTGGTAAGTGAATTTGCTTCGTTATTTAGTGATATTCCAGGATTTACTCAGGTTACTAACCATAGTATTGACACCGGAAATGCAATGCCAGTTCGCCAAAAACCATACCGGTATGATAAGAATAAGGAAAAAATTATAGAATGGCATATCATCGATATGCTACGTAAAAAAATCATAACGACCATCTCAAGTAGTTATGCTAGCCCGGTGGTTTTATGTAAGAAAAATAATGATTATCCTTTGACACATCCGAAAAGGTGGAGATTCGCGATTGATTACCGTAAATTAAACTCCATAACTAAATATCCGGTATATCCGTTACCGATCATAGAAGAAATTCTAAGGAACATAAAATCAACGAAATTTATGACGACTTTAGACTTAACGACTGGTTATTTTCAAATAGGGGTTAGGCCTGAGGACGTGCCTAAGACTGCTTTTATAACCAAGTCTGGCACTTATGCATTTTTGCGTATGCCGTTTGGCCTTTCAGGGGACCCGGCAACATTTCAGCGATGTATGGACATTGTGTTAAGACCTGTTCTTTGAAAGTCCACATTTATCTATTTAGACGATATCATTATTACTAGTGATAATTTCGACCAACATGTACAGGATTTAAGACAGGTGTTTTCTTTATTAAATGAGGCCGGTCTAAAAGTTAATGTCGAAAAGTGCAAATTTGCAGCCCCTGAATTAAAATATTTAGGTTACAAGATATCTCAGAAAAGAATAGAGACAGACGAATAAAAAATAATCGCTGTACAAAAGTATCCGACTCCAAACACGGCAAAGAAGCTCTCTTCTTTTCTAGGACTTTGTTCATATTATAGGTCCTTTATAAAAGATTTTGCAGCTATCGCTGAGCCATTGTTAAAATTAAAAAGGAAAAAGGCAAGATTCTCGTGGACGGCCGAAGCGAATAGTGCTTTCGAAAAATTAAAACAAGCATTAACGCAAGCCCCTGTGTTGAAATTTCCTGAAAAGGATGAGAATTTAGAAATTTCAGCGGATGCTTCGGATTATGTGGTAGGAGCGGTACTTTCGCAAAATCAGCAGCTCGTGGCATTTTTTAGACGAACTTTAAATCAAACACAAAGAAACTATTCCGCGACCGAGAGAGAGGCACTTGCAGTTCTGTTAGCAGTGCAAAAGTTCCGAGTCTATTTTGGAAAGGCGCCAATAACAGTGTACTCTAATCATGCTGCGGTAACTAGATTGTACTCAGGGAAAAATTTATCCCCAAGGTTAATAAGATGGGCACTCAAGCTGCAAGAATATAATCTGGTAATCAAGCATACCCCCGGAAAGGAAAATATCGTAGCAGATGCCCTATCAAGAATTAAAATAGATGAACAAGGGAATACCGTAAAGGTGGCAATGCTCACAGCATGTACAATAAATTCCCGAGAAACTGTAATAACCGAACTGGGTAAGGATCCTGAGTTTGGAAGCATTTATGAGTATTTAAAGGATCCTGAAAATCTTAGCCACCAAGATATTGGGGCGATAAGAAATAGGGCGGCCCATTACGAACTAATAGATGGTCTATTATTCTATACAAAAACTACGAATTCCAACAACGAATTTCGACCTGTTATCCCAGCTAGTTTTATATTAAATATCCTGCAGGAGCTCCATGACAGCCCTTTAGCTTCTCATGCTGGTATTCGAAAAACTATCCAACGCGTACGCGAGGCAGTCTACTTTCCTGAACTGCAAAAGTTAACAAGGGCGTATGTCCAGTCCTGCCCAACATGTCAAGCAGTTAATTATATTAATTTCCGCCCGGCCGGGTTTCTAAATAGTATTAAATCCGAATTTCAAATGAAATAATTGGCATCGATTTATTGGGCCCTTTCCCAAAAAGTCAGTTAAATAAAAGTCGCTATCTCCTTGTTATGGTTGATCATTTTAGTAAATGGACCGAAATTGTTCCCTTAAAACGAGCCTCCGCGAAATTAGTTACTGATTCTATTTTAAATAAATATATTTTAAAATACGGGGCGCCCCTAAAAGTTATATCGGATAATGGTCCTCAATTTGTAAGTAATATATTTGAAGACATGTGCCAAAAACTGGGCATACGTCATTTAAAAATGGTCCCGTATCGGCCGCAATCAAATATAGCGGAACGGGTCAATAGAAATATATTGAAAATTATCCGTAGTTATGTTAAAAATTTTCATAAAAGCTGGGATAACTATGTCAATGAATTTGCTTTCGCCCTTAGGATCGCAAAACATGATACAACGGGCAAAACTCCTGCTGAGTTATTTCTAGGCAGAAAGATTATAACACCGTTAGATAAATTATTTTATGTGCAACAAAGAGCCCCAGAATTTAAAATGGGTGATATAGAAAAACTAATTAAGGAAGCAAAGAAGAATACGGAAGTAGCACAGAGAAAACAAAAATTATATTACGACTTGAAACGACGGGGAGTAACTTATAAAGTAGGGGATGAAGTTTTAAAAATTAAGCATTCACTTTCTTCAGCACCAGAAGATAAGACTGCCAAATTTTTTCCACGATTTGAAGGACCATATGTTATAGAAAAAATAACTCACGCTGTAGTAGTGTTAAAAGCCAGAAATGGTGAAACCTGCTCCGCAAACATTGATCAAATCAAACCCTACTTTGATCGTAATAAAATGCAAATATTTTCAGATCTTTTCCAGGATCCGGCACGGCAGACACCGCAGGCACAAGCTCCAGAGGTGGAAAAACGACAAGTACAAGGGCAAGCCATTAAGAGGCAGGAGCAAGTGAAAAGAAAATTTCCCCGCGGAAAAATTGAAGGTAGCAAGAAAAAGAAGCCGTTCCACCGTCCAGAAAAGAGAGTTCACGAGCACCCCCAGGATGAAGAAGGGAGAAGGACGACGTTTGTGAAGAGAACCAGGAGAAATGACGGCAACTATAACCCGGCTCTAAAACGGAAGATCTACTCATCCGACAGGACTCTCCGCAGCAAATGTCGCCGAACTGCGGAAGGGCCATCAGCGGCGGAGGAAAAGTTACAAGGAAAATTTGAAAGGCCAGCGACGAGGTTCAAGCAGGAACACGACAGAAGTTTCCCGGTTTCGCCAAGACCAGCTGCCATCAAACGGCCAAGACCACAAGCAGAGGAGAAAAAGAAGGTATTCAAGGCTGACCGAACTGGTGAAAAAAGGAAGCTTCCAGAGGAAGGCACTGAAGGGCGAGCCCGTACGAGAAGGAGGATAAATCAAACAACTATCTGCAATACCTTTAAGGACTGGGCCCAGAAAAGGATGTCCGAATATCACAAAGATAAGTAAAATTTTATGTTACTTTGCAAACTTAAGTTAATCTTTCATTCTTACTGCAAGTGGCAGATTTCAAGAAGTTTTACCTCATGCGAGGTCTACCTTCATCGCCAAAAGGGCGAGAAATGAGTTGTTACCGATTTTGGTATTATGTTTTTCAATTACTCGCGCGTAAAACTAAAGTTGATGTATAATAGCGTTGTGTAAAGACTTAAATATTGTAAAAAGTTATTGTATAAATTTTATTTAAAACATTCTAGCAAGAAAGAAGTTTTAGTCTGAAAGACTTTTTGAAATGTAGTATTTCAATGTAGAAAGAATTGGCACTTGCTTTGAAAAGAAAGAAGTTAACAATGTACTACTAATGTATGTTTTCAAATGTGTAAAATTAACGGCATGTTGATATGTTCTTATATACAATGTGAACTGTTATTTTAAATGTTAAGAAATACCGTGATATGGTAAAAGTGAATGTTAAAAATTTTTTTTTTATTCGTGTGACTTTAAAAAGACTAAATCATGGTGAATATGTGTTAAAGGTTGAATGATGTAGTTAGGCTCTCTGACGCTACACTTCAGAGTTAGACACTTTCAGAATAGTACCTCAGTGTTTAGAGTTGAAATTAGGGTGTGTTACGAGGTCTTGTTATGTTGAATTTTAACACGTTAGTGTTTTGATTGTAGGAGGAAGTGTGGAACACGTAGACAGAAACACATTCGTGTTTGGTGTTCTTTTACAACACATGTCAGAGAGCACGGGGAGAGATAATTAAAATAGTCATGAATGAAATAAGAATGTTAAGAGAAATATAATTATACATGTTACTTGCCATTTCATGGTGTAACATTTCATTAAACTAGTTTTCCTTCCAGATCTCTGGAAGGAACCAGAATTGAATAAAAGCTCCTGTTTAGATGCAGTACAGATGAAAAAAATTGTGTATCCTGGGAGCTGCTATTGTAAAAACAAATTTCTTTCTTTTAAATTTCTAGTTTCTAGCGAAGTTATGTTTGTAAAAGATTGGCCTCGCGTTAGATTCTAGAGCTAAAATTTTCAACAAGGTCGTTTTAGACCTCAGTTTCAAACTAATTAACTCTGGCGGGAAGTATGTAAGGATCTTAAGTTTTACTAACGTTTATTTTATTTTAAATCTGTACTATCACTTCTTATTTTCTACTTCCGGTCAGAATTATAAGCGTGAAGGTATTTATGCAAAGTTTGTCTGGCGAACGCCAAGTATTTAAGTTGTGGCTTTTTGCCAAGCGAGAGAGAGGAAGCAGTGAGTCGAAGCAGGCCGCTTACCTTGGAAGTTACGCAGTTGCTGGTTGCCTTCCAGGCCAGATGTTTTAATCCTCTTGATAAATTGTAAACGTATTGTAGTGTTCACAGTTCTCTGTACTACATACGCTTCCTGTTAATATAAGGCCAATCTTCCACGTGTATTATTTTAAAGTTAATTAGAGTTTAGTTCTATTTTTATATTTTACGTTAGACCCCAAGTAGCGGGTCTGTGTATTCCGAAGTACGGAAGTTATTGTAAATAGAGAAAATAAAGGGTTTTGTATACCCTTCTTGTGTATCCTGTCTACTTCCCACAATTACTGAACATAGCTTTAATAAGCTCTCTGTTCCGAGTCAGGTCCTTGCATGTTCCCGAAGAAGGTAAGAAGGAACATAGAACCTGATAAAGTTGTTTATTTAATATATTTAATTTTTCAAAGATATCAGCTAAATAACTCACAATTGCCTTGTTATCATCCGTTAACGGATTTTTCATTTCAGGTTTGTCGCTTAAAAAATAAGAGTATCAAATAGTTCCATAAATCTTTTCAAGCAGTTCCCTTTTGACAGCCTTCTTACTTCAGTGTGAAGTACAAGTCTCATATAGTCTTCATTTTGTTCTTCATAAAATAACTTGAAAAGACGTTCACATTTGGCCCTAGCTTTAATAGCATTGATACACTTTATAACTAAATTTAGTACTTCATTTAGAACAGGCGAATTGTTTTTAGCTACCAGGTTTTTTCTACGAATAACACAATGCACAACAAGCCTTTCTGGATGCTCATCTTTTATCAATTTTAAGCAACCCTTTTCCTTATTCCGTGCTTTACTTTATTTTCCAACTATCATATTAGGAGCACCATCTGTAGTACAAGATGTATTATATTTTTTAGCTTACTATAAATATCTTTGGAGGTAGTGGTGCTTTCTAATGATTTACAGAACATTTCTTCGGCAAAATCCCCTTTATGAATATATCTTACACAATTAAGACACAATAACACGCCGAATAAATACTAATTCAGAAGTCAAACAACAAAAATCATAACGTTGATTTTTGTTGTTTGACTTCTGAATTAATATCTTACACAAGTTACAAGTACGGCTTCACTGCCTCTCAAAGTTGGTTCATCCATTTGTACCGAAACGTTTCTTGTTTTCAGCTTTTCAACAAGTTGTATTTCAATATCCTCACTCATTTAATCTTTCTTCTGCAAACAGTATTGTTATTTAGTGGCATAGCTTTAACGTCTTTGTCATCTTTTTCTAGAACAGTTTTAAATGCTGATATTGATGCCTTGATTAAATTCTCCCCTACAGTACGGCTTTTCCTAGATTAAGCGATGATTAATGAAATATCATAAATAGCCTCAAGAGCGCGATTAACAGTTGCATTATGAGCAGTAAATAGACACTTTAATATTACTCTTTTTAAAAAAATTTTCCTTAAAGTGTGAAAATAATTCAAATCTGAATTAATATCAGCATTATGTTTCGACTTCAAATGTGCCTCAAGCCACCTAGTTTCATTGATTTGCTGGTCAGGCATTATTGGCATAAAAGGACAAAAGTTGACCGTTTATGGACCGGGTATGAAACCAAATTTTAAATATGCCTCTGAATACTGACGAACGTTTTTTCTCGCTTGCACCCCTCATTTCACTAAGGGCTGAAAGAAATAAATATAAGATCAATATAAACAAAGCAGAAAGCAGCTACTGTTGCCCTTCAAGGAAGGAATAATATACCGGTTGCCATTCCCACAGTAAAAAATAAAGTAAATTTTTTGGCTAAAATGTGCGAGAAACGTCTGGAAAGCATAATGTGTCAGTTATTTAAATGTCCATGTCTACAGCGAGAATGCTTTATAAAATATTTAAAATGCACCTTATAAAAATTTAAAATTGGTATACATTTTGTCAAATTAGATAAAAAAAAAAATAAATAAAAAATAATGCCGGTATTTTCAGCAAACAATTTCCTGTTCTGCTCCGATATGTGAGTTTGTTATCGAATGTCGTACTTCCTCTATTTCTAGAGAGACAGCTGTTATGCTTTTTCCCCACTAAGGGATTTTTCTCAGTAGCGGAGCGGCAACACTCTGCGTACTAAAGTAATGTAATGGTCATTACTGTTTATTTTTATTGTGGTATAGCAAGAAAAGTGGTAATTAGTTTAGCATAATAACCCAGCAATACACGTTTAATATACAATATTGTACTTCTGTTCTAAGTTTCATATTGTTTGTATAAAGCTGGTGCTTCTCCTAACTATTTCATTTTCCATCTTCACCGTCAATCATGTAGAAAGTAGTCCATATGAAAAGAAATAATACTGAGTTTCCAAATGAACTACTGCAATTTAAAAAATTTTAAACCATTATATGAGAGTGTGGTACATGTCATTTTCCTGAAGATTTTACAGATGAATGTGAATTTTTGTTCAAATTCTTGCAAAAGTATGCCTTAGAATTGTAGGCTTTTAAATATAAAGCAGAACTTTAACATAAAATATTTGCATGCTAAATTGCTTTTTGAACACTGGAGGAATCTTATGCATGGTATGTATGTATAATTCACAAAAGGGCAGGATTTAATGGAGCAGATGTGCAATTATGCAGAACAGGAATCTTATATGTGGGATGTATGTAATGAGGTACCTCTGGAAACACCGAATTTAGTAAATCATACACATATCTATGCAGTGGAGAAACCTTATGTATGTGATGTATGTAATAAATCATTTGCTCGAAAGAAGAACTTAGTACTTCATTTACGTATCCATACAGGGGAAAAGCCTCATGTATGCAGTTTATGTCACAAGGCATTTAGACTGAAAGGTAGTTTAAGAGTACATTCAAGAATTCATGCAGGAAAAAAGCCTTATGTATGTAATATCTGTCAGAAAGCATTTAGACAGAAGAGCAACTTAACAGTGCATTTAAGAATTCACACAGGAGAGAAGCTTCACATATGTGAGATATGTAACAAATCATTTACACAAAAGAAGAATTTTGAGTCACATTTTCTCATTCACACAGGAGAAAAACCTTATGTTTGTAATATATGTCATAAGGCATTCAGATTGAAGAGCAATTTAACAAAACACTTAAGAATTCACACAGGAGAAACGCTTCACCAATGTGATATATGTAACAGATCATTTACACAAAAGAAGAGATTTGAGTCACATTTGCTCATCCACTCAGAACAAAAACCTTATGTATGTAATATATGCCATAAGGCATTCAGACTGAAACGCTATTTAATGGTACATTTAAGAGTCCACACAGGAAAAAAATCTCATGTTTGTGATGTATGCAATAAGTCGTATGCACAAAAGACATCTTTAGCGAAGCACATGCGTATTCACACAGGAGAGAAGCCTTATATATGTGAGATATGTGAGAAGTCATTCACACAGAAGGATCATTTAGACAGGCATATACATAGCCACACAGGAGAGAAGCCTTATATCTGTAATGTATGTGAAAAGTCCTTCACACGAAAGGAAGGATTATTGAGGCATATGTCTCATGTCCATACTGGAGAGAAACCTTATGTGTGTGAAATATGCAACAAATCATTTGCAGAAGTGCGGAGTTTTGGGAAGCATATGCGTAATCACACAGATTGGAAATCTTATGCATGCGATGTATGCAACAGGTCATTCGCACAAAAGGAGGACTTAGTATCACATTTACGTATCCACACGGAGGAAAAGCCTCACGTGTGTGACATATGCCAAGAAGCATTCACATTCAAATCTAATTTAATCAAACATTTACATATCCACGCGGGGAAGAAGCTTCATGCGTGTGATGTATGCAACAGATCATTCATACGAAAGAAGGATTTGATGTTCCATTTGCTCATCCACACAGGAGAAAAACCGCATGTGTGTAATATATGCCATAAAGCATTCTCACTGAAGAGCAATTTAAAAATACATTTGAGAATCCACACAGGAAAAAAATTTCATGTGTGTGATGTATGTAATAAATCGTATACTCAAAAGGGCAATTTAATGATGCATATGCGCATTCACACACAAGAGAAGCCTCATGCGTGTAAGATCTGTGACAAATCATTTACCCGAAAGGCACATTTAGAGAATCATATGTGTACCCACATGGGGGAGAAACCTTATATCTGTGATATATGCAACAAATCGTTGAAACGAAAGGAGGGATTGTTGATGCATATGCGTCTCCATACTGGAGAGAAACCTCATGTATGTGAAACATGTAATAAGTCATTCACAGAAAAACGGAGTTTAGTGAAGCATATGTATATCCACAGTCGAGAAAACTCTCATTTACATAATGTAGACAGTAATGTCCATGAAAGCATGATTTAAGAAGGTATATGAAAGCACGTAGAAGAAAATTCCACTTAAATGATACAGATCATTTCCCAGTTAAAATTATGTTGTTGTTTTTATTTGAGATATATAAAACCTTCAAATTCACTATCATCCTTACTATTATGTATGATAGCTTTTTTGACCATAAATTATGCCAAGCATTTTAAACAATATCTGCAGACATGTTTTCCTATCATCATTGCAATGCTTCACAGAGCAGATTTTGCGTTAAAAAAAATTCTTGAATGGTTATTGCACAGTTTGGAAAATTTTGCAGTTTTTAAAATGGCTTTTTTATATCTGCATTTCATTAGGAGCAGCACTGTATATTCATTGGCTAAATGATGCATGTACAGTATGGAGATGGTATCTTTTATGGAATTTTAAAGTATGAGCCAAACAGTTGTCTTTAATCAGAACAGTTTTTGCATTGTTTGGTAAACCAACCGATTTCAAACTTTATCAGACCACAGGTCAGATTTTCAGGAACAGCTTTAGTATTATTCCCTTTTGGTGAGAATTTTTTTGGCACGATTAATGAAAAATTCTGATAACCCTGTTATTAATGGTAACCCTAAATACTGAGCTGACACACATGTTGCCATTACTGTCCACATAACGAATTTGGTAGGTATCATAGCTTTGATGGCGGGAGGGATAAATTGCAAGTTTTCTTAATACTTTTGTGTTAGGAATGCTCAGCATAAAAACAAAGGAATGGTCAGCATTAAAACTTTTAAAACATTTTTTAAAATACCAAAATTTGGTAGTTAAGACTGTATGCTTTATTATTACATCACTTGATTCTTGAGATTTTTCTAAATGTCAACTCTGCATATTATAAACTCTCCTCCCCCCCCAAAAAAAAACACAGATTTTTAGTAGCATAAGGTAAACACTTGCTGTTTTTGGTACTTTTCCAATTTGCCAGTGCAGGCGATAAATTTTAGACCATTCATGGTAATTAAGTCAGTTAGGATGCAATCACATTGCTTGCTCACCCGAAGGCCAAAATATAGAAAAGGCAAAATCAAGGGCTAAATTCATCAGTTCTAATGAGAAGTAAAGCACTGCGGTTTTATATAATTTCTGAGTAAGCTATTCGTATGAATTGAAATAATTCTTGCATTTAAACTTGTATTCCATATCAAGATTTAACTTGAAATTAATGTAGATAATTATTGAGAGAATTAGATTTTTATAGCGTAGTTTATGTGAGATGAGATTACTTGGGATCAGGTGATATGGACCGGCAAATCAGGATGTTGCACGATGAAAGCATAGTAAATTCTTAAATTAATGTTTTTTTACAAATTATCATCCTTTTTACAAAATTTTAAATGATATTAAAATGTTTATGTCTTTAAAATAAAAAAAAATAGAACTAACATTTGTTAACACTTTTTATGTGTAACCGTTTGCTGTTACCAATAAAGTCTGCTTGGCAAGATTTGCGCCAGCGAAACGGAAAAGTACCGTGTTCTCTTTGCTAAGGAACCACATGCAAATTTAGACTTCTTACATGTTTATTAAAATGGACCACGATCAAAATTACCATGGTCTAAAAATACTTTTTTCCTTCATTTCTTAAATTAGAGCTATAGGGATGTATAATTATGTGAATTCATAGAGGAAGTTTCCCTTTATATGTACTATATGGTTCTTGAATACAAGCCGGTATCGGGGATTTTTCTAAATCTAAATTTGCACTAAATTGTGGAGACACACTATTGCTCTTCTGTACATTCAACTAAGCAATACAGAATGTCCATAATTTATTTTTCTTTCATATAATTCTAATTCTCATTTTAGACAACCACACTATTTGGCTTTAGCATCATAAATAGTTCTGAGATTTCTTTTAATTTTCTTGTTTACAATTGATACAACAAGATTCCACAGTTGGACAGTGTACTTCACTGTGTCTGGTGTCTCCACATCTAGAGCATTTTTACTACAACATTTTTATAATTTGTGCAACTAGAAAATATAATATTGTCCAGATTTTAAAATATATTGCACATAATTTACAATTCTCAAATCTTGTAGATCTCACATTCTAATAGCTTTATATGAATAACCTTCATTGAGTATCTATCATTACTTTTATTAATAGTATGTTGATATAAATGCTGAAATTTATTTAAAATTTTACGTAAATTTTCTACATTACTTGGATATTTTATCTAACAGAAATCTGAATTTGTTGTAATAAAAGTAAAAGTACAATTTATATATAAGAATTTGACTACTTAAATACTAATTTCAACATCTTTAAATGTAATTATTATATAGTTTCGATATAATGTTTGGTATCATACAGTGTAATTAAAACTTTAGGTACACATTAAGTGAATTATCACTACATCTAAAGTAACAACTGAATCATAAGAAGGGTGTAAAAGATCCTTTTTTAAAACTAAATAAGAATAGAAGGCATACTTTGTGCTTACAAATCAGCCAACCACTTGTGGCAAAATAATTTACGATAACAATTAAGTTCAAATGTAAAATTTATATTCAAATTAAGTAGTATCCAAAGGCTACAGAAATCAATCAAAAGCGAAGTTCGCTCAAAACTTAACCGGCATGGAATTCAGCTTTTGGCAATTACAGTCAAAAGTCTTTAATCCGGACTTCGGCGATTCCGGATTATCGGTTTTTCTGGATTATAGATCATCAGTTTAAATCTGGTAAGATGGCATGCAGAAATTATAAAATTAAAAATATGAAACCGTAATTTATGAAATAAAGAATAATTATGATCTAAAGGGTATCAAAATTTACAAAAAAAAAAAGCTTAATATTTATTTGTTTACTTTATTAAACATTTCTTTCAACGCACGCATGCGCAAAGCATTACATATCAAAGAGTCGCAAATCATATCAAAGAGTACATCGAGATGAAATACTACATTTGGTAATGAACTATAAACCAAATAAAATAAAAACATCAGCCCTGAAGATAAGGATAGTGCTGACAGATCAACTTCCAGTTCATTGCGCGCCGCAATGTTCCCCTTCCTTGCACAGCAGCATGAAATTGATAAACAGATTTAGGAATTGTTAGAGAAACAAAAAGATATGTCTTTATCCATTTTTTGCAGCAATTCCACTTTTTGTTTGATGGACATCGAAACGTACTTTCGCTTTGTAGATTCTTTGGCAGTATCCAGCATCGGAAATTCTATTTGACATAATCGAAAGTTCAAGCTTACTTTTATAAAATTGCTTTAACATTCTGCAAAAACTAATAAGCTGGATCCAATTCGAAGATTAAAGAACAACGCAATCTGCAACATTAACTGAAATAGATAATTTTAGCTTAGCTTATACCGTCCGTTATACATTAAACGCACATGCGTAAACATATTATGCGCATGCGTAAAGCAAACATTACGTATAGTCGAAATTAGAAAATTGCAACCAGAAAACTATTTATGTGTATTCATAATATTTCTAATGAATTTGATTTAAATCATATCAAAGATGGAGTACATCAAGATGAAATACTACATTTAGTAAGGAATTATAAGCCAAATAAAATAAGAACATCTGCTCTGAAGATAAGGATAGTGCTGACAGATCAACTTCCAGTTCATAGCATGGCGCATCCCCCCCTCGCCGCAGAGCAGTGCGAAATTGATAAACATATTTCGGAATGGTTAGAGAATCAAAGGATATGCCTTTGTCCATTTTTTGCAGCAATTCCACTTTTTGTTTGATGGACATCGAAATATGCTTTCGCTTTGTAGATCCTTTGGTAGCTCCAGAATCGGAAACTCTTTTTGACATAATCGAAAGTTCAAGCTTACTTTTTGTAAAATTGCTTTAACAGTCTGCAAAAAATAATAAGCCGAATCCAATTAGAAGATTAAGGAACAACGCAATCTGCAACATTAACTGAAATAGATAATTAGATAATTTTAGCCTAGCTTATACCATCCGTTATACATTAAATGTGCATGCTTAAACGTATTATGCCCATACATGAACACATTATGCATTGCTGCATGCGCAGAAAGTTGTAGTGGATTATAGATCATTCCGGATTATGGGCATCCAGATTAACAACTTTTGACTGTATATGCAAGACTGAAGACCACAAATCTTATCTTATCTAGCATGGCCACGAGAGGCAAAACATGCTTTGTTTTACAAACTAAAAACCTCATTTGTGTTCTGGTGGGAAAATGGACAGGGAAAGTGGGAGTAAAGATCCGAAACATAAAATAACTCTGGTTTCAAAATAAAGGAACCTTACATTATACTTTGTACCCTGATTAATATTTTCACTACATGAAATAGTGTAATACATTTTTTGTTTGCATCATATATTATTTATTTTACTTAAATGCTGTCCAAAACTGAACAGGATTTTGCAAACATATTGACCATATTTTTCAACATATACATCACCACTTCACTTCAGAAATAAGATTTTTTAAGAAATCAATTAATTTCATGTATGTTTCCATGTGTTCATTAATTTCATGTATCAATCAATTGCTGTTGGAAAAACTGTTTCAAAATGAAAAAAATGAGGTAACTACAAATATTATTATCACAACTTTAACTCATTAACCGCCAAAACAACAAGGAATGTTTCTTTTCTCATGAAAATAATAACAAATATTAAATTAAGCATTTATAACATAAATTTACATTGAAAATAAAAAAAATGCTCTTACCTGTGTGTGTTACACGCGAATGTTGCGTTCGCGCAACGTCAGCAGAATAAGACTATGGATGTTTAGTGAGTAGGATTGTACTCGTGTGATATTTCTTTTGAGTGGAGCGCAGGATTACTTTTTAGCTGTATAACGTTTTATAAATCTACAAATCACTTTACTTGTAATTAATTTAATATTAAAATATACATTGTATTTCTTTTACAAATGCAGATTATTTCATTTGAAAGATTCAAGCATGAAAAGCTTGATTACAATCATGATGTAAAGCTACATTACATACTTTGCATCTATAAACAGTCTGGCTATGGTACTCTTTACAACAAAGTCTTTTGTTATCAACAGACTTTATGATAAAATGCCTACCAACTCCATGCAATGGTTTTTAAATGCTGAATTTACTAGGTCTTCCTGTTGCTGATCCATTTCTGGCTAATTCTACACTCTCAATAGGAGTTTCCAAAAGGAATAATGCATTCTTGCGTCTGAAATCTAAGAGACTTTATATTTCCAGTAGTAAAAAGTAGTGATATTTAGTAAGTTTAGATACGGTTTCACCTCATATAATTTATCAGTATTGTCAATTTGACTATTGTCAAATGCAAATTCTTTTTCGTAGTCCTGTACTGCAAACGTGATATCGATTCTCGTACAACAGGAACATAAATGTCCTTATCAAAAGACCAATACATTTTTTCTTGAGGTAAAGAATAATATCCTGTAAGCAATAATATTCCAATAAATTTTCTTATATAGGCTTCAGATGTAATAAATTCTGGGCCTTTTTTTTTTTTTTTTTTTTCTCCTGAGCATATATATTTGTCTGTTCAACGAGAAGAGAGTAAATGTCTAAACCAAAACGAAAATCGAAAATCTGTGCACTAGTTTTACCTTGTATTTTGTCTTTTATAATTTCTCTTCTATCTCTTTCTTCATGTTCTTCCTGAAACATAACTAACAGTTCCTTTTTTATCCACATCAAGATTTCAATCTTCTACTTTTTAAACTTTTTAGTACGACTATAACTGCTTTTAGAAGGCTGAAACTTACTTCTTACGTGAATTTCAACTTCCCCACCAGTATCATTTGGTAAAATATCATTATCATTATCTAAAACATTGCCATTCCTTTCTTTTTCATCACTAGTTTCTGCAATTTCTGGGGGAACAACAACACTATCAGTTTCATTCTGGTCATTATTAACATTATCAACATCTGTTTCTTCATCAAAAAATCTTTGAAGGGCTTCATCTAATGTAAGATACCTCATTCTAGGCATTTTTAAACAACCAAAACATCGAAAGGAATGAGTGAAAAAGGAGATTGACTACCCGTTTCCTGCTGACGTTGCCTCAGCGCAACACCTGTTTTCACTTGCTTCCCAACATAAATATAAACATCTGACTGATGTAATGTTCTGATAAACGGTAACCTTGACTAAAAATAGATCACTCATAAAGAGGGCGATTCTTTCGTTAAATATTTTCAGCAAAAATACCCGGTCAAAAATTTTGCTTAAAGTATGAGATTAATTATTATAAACAAAATGATTGCTGAAGGCAAATATTTTTTTACAGAAATAATCTTCATAATATACCCTACACAAAATCATCTTCTGGTATAAAATATCTTAGGTAGTTATATTTATATACGCATTTATTTTGACCGTTGCGTCAACACAACACCAGCGGCTAATGGGTTAAACCATTGCTATGTAAAGCTTTCCTATAAAAATGATGTGGATAGCTACAGCAGTGTAAAGTATAGAAAAATAAAAAGTAACGTTACTTTTCAAAGTAGAGTTCATTTAAATCATAATTAAAAACATTCTTTTTTCTTTATTAAAACAAGCCAATTTTTGCTGTCCAATAGTTATTGTAAAAGGGCAAACAAAATATAGAGATCTGTAATGAAGAAGAGAGAACAGTATTTATTTAGTGAACAGTAAGTTTAGGCTGACCATATTTCCATAGAACAAAAAAAGGGACATTAGGAGAGCACAAACAGAAGGAGGGTTAATTATGACAAATAAAGATAAATATTACTGGTATTCATCAGCTACAGAGTATAAAAATACTCTTTAAGCTGGATTTTTCACAGATTTTACACATTAATTACACAGATTGCACAGAATACACTACATTTAACACAGATTGTTTTCTGTTTTGGTAGCTGCTGTAATGAATTCCTGCATTAACTTGCTTTGTACTTTTTTCTGTTCAGGTAACTTCTTTAGAATGCATTTGAACTTCCCAGTATGTGCCAAACAGTACTTTCACATATTGATACATTCTAAAGGAGGCTTATTGAAATTTTTAACTACCTTAAAAAAATATGGCTTACTAATTTCTCTCGATTTTTCTTAACACTTTTAATTATTTCTGGCATTAGTATAATAAGCTTATCAGTTTTTTTTTTTTTTCCTTTTTTATCTAGACTTTAATTTTGTTTAGAAGATTTATATTTGTAGCTGATGTCTTTTCCAATTAAGGAAAGGTACGTTTGGAAACATAAATACTTAATCTCTTGCAAATTTAAAAAAAGAAAAAAAATAAAATAAAATAAACTGAAGTCTTCAAGCATGTCTCACGACATATTTTATAATATATTTCTTGAGGAAAACAATAAGAATGAAGTTTCTCAAACAAGTTTAAACTTCTAAAATATGATTATGGCTTACAAATAACAATTTATGAATAGCTCATAATCAAGCATATTTTTAACTTTTACTAAAAATGGAAAAAATTTGATATTTGTATCAAAATGACGAGATGGTGAAAACAGGGCTTACTTTCTAAAATTGAAGTGCCAGAGCCCTATGGAAGGCCGTCAGCAAGAATAAAAGTAAGTAAATATAGAAAATGGTTATTAAAATCATTAATAATTAAAAATTCAATAATTATTACCAAATTAATTAAGAATTATTTAATCAATATTAATAATATTTATCCATTTTATTTAATTAAATAAAATTAATTATTTATTTAAATAATTAAAGTAATTAAATAAAATGTAAAGGGATAAACTAAAATTTAATAAGCGATTTTTAATATACTATAAATATAATTTATTTTATTGCAAAAAAATAAAATTTTCGAGATCAAATTTCTTCAGATATTGTTGTTCAGTAACATAAAAGACTTCTTATTTAGGGCTTCGGTGTGCTCTGCCTAGAATTATAATTTATCCCCAAAACTAAGAAGTTTAAGCTCTGGTTAAATCTCTCTCTCTCTGGTTTAAGCAAAAACTGGAATTTAAGCTCTGTGTGAAAAATGTCAAAAACCCAATATTATCTCATTCAAAATGGTACGTAGTAGGGTCACTTTAGTAAAATTAGTGTAAATAAGATATTTTAAGTATCATGATTAATAATACATTTAATTTTCCTTACCAGTGTGTTTACATGGCAATAAACAAAAATAGATTATTGCATGTAAGATAAGCATACTATCTTTTCATATATAAGATTCAACCTTTTGTTGATTTTACTTATTATTTTTGTGTATCTCTTCTCTGCACAAAAGTACAGAAGAAAATTACTATATCTTGTATTTAAACAGGTTCAACCAACATTAAAGACAAAATTTTTAATAAAATAAGGTTTTTTTCTATATTCATTTAACAGATATTTTTTTTTTCATGCTTAATTTTGCAATTTTCCCTTCTGTACTTCTTTTCCAATTTAATGAGAACCGATTCATAATTATTTAATACTAGTAAAACTAAAAAGAAATAACAATATAAATTCAAATTTTACATAAAATCTTAAAAATATTATTTTGTTTCTTTTTTAAATTATGTTACTATTAATTTATAATTCGATGTCAAGGTGGAATCTGAAAACTATCTCCCTGAAGTAAGGTTAAATACAGTCAAAAGTTGTTAATTCGGACACCCATAATCCGGACCTCAAAGCTACAAACTTTCTGCACATGTGTCGTGTTGACGCACGCGCGTAAGACCTTTACGGCTGTGAATGTGCGTATGCGCATAAAACGTTTATGCATGCGCGCTTAATGTATAACGGACGGTATAAGCTAAGCTAAAATTATCTAATTCAGTTAATGTTGCAGATTGCGTTGTTCCTTAATCTTTGAATTGGATCCAGCTTATTATTTTTTGCAGACTGTTAGAGCAATTTTATAAAAGTAAGCTTGAACTTTCGATTATATCAAATAGAATTTCCGATATATATTTGCAAATATATAAAGGATCTAAAGCGAAAGTATGTTTGGAAATCCGAAATCTGTTTATCAATTTCACGCTGCTCGGCGGGGGGAATGCCGCGGCGCGCAATAAATTGGAAGTTGATCTGTCAGCACTATCCTTATCTTCAGGGCAGATGTTTTTATTTTATTTGGCTTATAATTCCTTACTAAATGTAGCATTTCATCTCGATGTACTCTGTCTTTGATATGATTTAAATCTAATTCCTCGTCATTATAATTCGCTTCCGATAGCGAAGAAAGTAAAGAAATAAATATTAAGCTTTTTTTTTTTTTGTAAATTTTGACACCTTTTAGATAATAATTGTTCTTTATTTCATAAATTACGGTTTCATATTTTTTATTTTATAATTTCTGCATACCATCTTACCAGATTTAAACTGATGATCTATAATCCGGAATCGCCAAAGTCCCAACGAGTCCGGATTAACGACTCTTGACTGTATAAAAAGAGGTTTCCTAGAAATATTCCTATTTAAATGTATTGTGTATTGATGTTTGTGAATTATTAAATTTGAACAGACAGCTTTTTGAACTTATAATTTTGATCTGGATCATCTTCAACTTAATTTTTAACAGTTACATGAAACTATTTTTTTTTTAACTGCCACATAAAATTATGTTATTCATATTGTAGACAATCAACCACTTTATTTAGATTAGTTATTCTATAGATAACAATACTAAACCTTATTTTTAATTATGGAAATAAATATGAATACATAAATGAAAATGATTCCATAAATAGATTTAACAATGCATTAAATTTTTTATTCCACTAAAGACATCAGAAAATTGCATAAACTTGGCATAGTACACAGGCTTGGTATTCCAAGCATTAAATATTTTATATGTTACTGTTGTTCTGATACACCACAGTCCCATTAATTCTGCTTACAAAAACCAAAATCTTTATGAAGCAATAAAAACGTAATGATACTAATATAAAATCAACCTAACATGGAAACTGACAAATTTGGTATGCTTCTTATTCTTCACTTTAGACAGTTAAAATTTCAATAGCTTTATAATTCAATTACAATACCTTTTTTAAAATAAAAAAGATTAATGGACTTCATATTCAAACATTCAAATGAAGGTAAGAAGAAATGATAAATAAATACAAGTGATACTACTAAGTTTACCAATGATTACCGATTATATTATATGCAGAAAAACTGCCAGAAATTTATTGCCTGGCAAATTTTCTTTTTATTATCTGGAAAATGATTTACAAAAAGGAAACTTTTGGTACTATTCGGTTTCGAGGGCCATAAAAAATCCCCAAACTATTGTTGATGCCAATGCTGCCAAAAATAATTGCGGCAAGAAAGGAAGTACTATAATAGTAAATAACTATCTAAGATTGATGTTTTAATTTAGATGAAAGGTTAATTTCATATAATACATTTTTATTATTATATATTATATGAAAAAGGCTAAACATGACTGAATGAAAGAATAAGAGTAAATAACTATTTCAGATCATTATTATAATTTATATAAAAATTGCTAAACATAACTGAACGGATCGCTGTTTCGCTACCGACTTATCGCTAAAGCATAATTTCATCTCGTTGGTTGTTCAAACGTAATTTTCTATAATGAATGACACCTTTTCTTTGAAAATATTTAGAATCGGGATTCAGAAGTGCAAAATCGCTCACTTATTTGTTTGCCGCTTTTTACAAGGGTAAAAACAATTGGATTTTTGTCAATTTTATTTTACTTTTTAAATGAAAATAGGTTGACGTGTACATAGATAAAGTCAAGGGGGGCACAGTACCATTTTTGTGCAATTCTAGGATTTTTTTTTAAGTGAAAATTGGTCGATGTGCACATAGATACCAAGTATGTGCAATTCTTAAAAAACGCGTCAAGTAGTGAGTAATTCTGCACTTTACCCAAAATTCTATTGCCGATTTTTCATCATGGCCAATTCCCAAATTGTTAAATCCATAGGATATCAAAAAAGGATTTAAAAATTAAACTAGTATTTCAATGGCATCTTAAGAAATATAGAACTATATAAACTTACGCAATCTGAAACCAGCGCGTATGCTAGATTTGGCGCGCTGTTAAATGGGCGCGTTTGCTAGATTTGGCACTTTTGCACATACATTTTTGCTGCAATTTTTGTACGGCCCTCAAAACAGAAGAGTACCCTTTTCTTTTTTTAATAGGAAAGCTCGCTTAAAAATCAGGATTCTTAAGAATAAGCTAAATATCTTGTCATTTTTGAAAGATTCAGTTCATTAACCAGATACAAAAAAAAATCTAGTTGTAGAAATATACATTCAATAAACGTTTATAAGTAGCTTAAATAGTAATGAATGATTATTAATCATGGGGAAACAATGCATTATATACAATGGGATATTATGTATAAAATAGTAATCACAAAATTTCTTTGATCTTAAGTAAAATTTCTAGAATAAATTAAAAATTTATAGCTCAATGCATTTAATTTCACAAGCCAAAGAATTAATTTTCTACATCATTAAACTTCGTATTGATTAATTTGTTGAGATATAACAACTTATTTAAAACTTTTCATTTTTTATTTAAAAAGTATATAGAACATTATAATATATTCAAAATTCAGGATAATTTTTTGATAAATTAGATACACAAATCTGAAATTTTAGAGTGCATTAGAATTTTAATCTGAAATATTGTTTTCATATATATACATAAAATGATTCATGTTTACGTTTGCACAGTAAAAACTGTTGTAAAATGCTACACATTTATAAATAAATTTCAAGAGTAACTTGTTTAACACATGTATAAATCGTAACTGTAAGTTTTAATGTATTCACAAATTTTTTGAGCGAAATATTAATGTGATTGATTAATACATTTATGAAATCAGATTCAAAATTCAATTAATTACCCTACTTTTTTATGATAAAGTTACATTAGTTGCCTTTTAATTTAGCTAGACGAGGTCAGTTACACGAGTTGCATGATAAGGAAGAAAAAAAATACCTTTAAACCTTTTCCCCTACAAATTTTTCCCCTTCTATTCATGATATTTACTTCCGCTGGCGCGATGAAGGCTGCTTTCCGAACATGACCTCAATTTTTTAACCTTACCTAGCTTGCTGAAATATTTTATATCCTTTCTGCAAATGTGATATCTATGCATTGAAAACCTGGATATAATATTGACAGCAGTGTCTTTCAGAGACTTGTCCTACAAAATGAAAATCTTTATTGTTCAGCTACGGAAGGCGCAGATACTAGAAATAGTATTTTTGCGCAGCTGTCGAAGTTTGCTTGTCATTCAGTGCCGGACGCCTACACACAGCTAATATGTTTACATTTAAGTTTTCTTGCTGTCTATCAATGCGTCTGCTGTCAATTTGTAACTGTAATATGTTACGGATAGATTAATAGGTAGCAAAATGGTTTAGGTAAAAAAAAAAAAAAAAAAAAGGTATTTATTTTTCATTCAAGTTCAAAATTTCCTGATGTAATCTTTGTATTATTTTCTAGAAATCCCTAATTTATGTGCAGATTTTTATATGCTTTTATATGCTTTCGTTATTTCATTTTGATCTAATTTTAATAGGGCTTTTATTATTAATCGATACCAATAAAATATCTTATTGTTTTAGGAATATTTCATAGCAGATAATCCATTCAATTTCCCTGTTTTTTGCAATTTGCTCATGGATTAGGAAAAAATTTTGCATTTCAGTTTAATAATTAAAAATTAATTTTTAATATTTTATAAATTTTGTAAGCCTTCATTGCTTGTGTCATTGAGTTTCTCATTTACAAAAAAAAAAAAAAAAAAAAAAAAAAAAACCTGGATAAGAAATTTAATTCTTATGTCTGCTTTGAAATTAATGCTTTTCAAAATGTGTATCAGACATAATGCATTTCAGAAATTTGCATGAAATTAGCTTTCTTGATGATGCTCTTTTCTTTCCTGTAATGTTATTGCTATTTCAGGCATTGTAAGAATTCCACAGGTAAAATGATTATAAATTTAATATTTCCATTGTTATATTTTTTAATTTTAATAAGCCTCTTAAGCTAACAGAAATGCCTATCTTAAGAATTTTCCCAATTTTTTTGTAAGTAGTAATAAAGTTGAGAAAACATTTCATAAGTATTGAATTATATTTTATAATATTGATTATTTTGTATTCATCAGTTATATATTAATTCAACCATAAAGAATGAATTATTTTTAAAGTTGAGACTGATTCTTGGAATTTTGACTAAAGACTATGTGGGAGACCAAGTGAGGGATATGTGTACTGAAATAATTAAACTAAAGAATAATGTTAACGATACAGTTAATTAATGAACAAATTTCTTAGTATTTCTTTTTATTCATTTATTGTCAGAAAAATGATTATTTGTTTTTTCTCATTTGAAATAATACAAATCTGCAGTTATTTCAAAATACGTTAAGTTTTTTAATGTTTTAGAAAATTAATATAGAAAAGAAATAATCTATATATTTTTTGTTCGTATTTAATTAGAATTAAAATTTAATCAATTCAGTTTATCAGTCATTCAATTTATCCTCCTTGAAACTATTATGCTATTTTATATTGTAAAGCTATACTGATAATCTATTAGTAGATGATGATAATCTATTAGTTCATATGTTTAATACATTGTGACTGATTTGAAATTGCTTAGGGATTTCCTGTTTATTGCCTGTAAATTTTATAAAATTTAGATGCATAGGAACATCATAGTGTAGAGTTATTATTAAGCTGTAAATAGAATTTCCATTTGCATTTCAAAGGCAAGAAAGAAGTTTTAATCAACAGTAGAGAGATGAACTTTTTATTTAAGAATTCATATGTGGTTAACTTAGCTTTCAAAACGGGGTATTGCGTATGATATGTAATGCCCCCTGGTACATTCGGAATAGCCAAATTCGTAAAGAGTTAAGAATAGAGGATCTTTGTGATTTTTATTGCCGCCTATCTAGGGCATTTTATGATAAACAGAAACTTCTGGACAATCCTGTGGTTGTTAACTATTGTTATGATACTAGGGACCCCAATTTCAGGAAACGCCCAAGGGCGATCCTAAATGTTAGTAATGTGTAATTTTGTATATGTGTTATGCAAATTGTTGCTCAGATTCTGGTTGATCTTTACAATATGGTAACTGGTAGTTTGGCGAAATTTTGGAGGCGATAAAGGTTACTACCTGGCACTTTGGTAATAATGTGAGCAGTACTCAGTTCCGATTACGCATTATTTTGTGTGAGGGAAATGAGAGATCATGGGATATGTCATGTGATATTAATGGACGAATTACGGTTCTTTAATCGGAAAAGGGGGGAAATCGGGAAAAAATCTGGAAATTTTGTATTTGGCTTTATTCTGTGTTGTGTGAAACAGTGTTCATGAATTTTTGGATCCCATGGCCGTAACTAAAGTGAATTCGAAATGGGTATTTATGTATGTATTAATTTAATGTATGTGCTCATTTATATTTTAAGTAGTGTTTTTGAATTTAATTATATTTTAATTAAATTATAGTTATTTTGTGAATTTTATGTTTGTAGGAATTTGGTATACGTTTTAATTGAAGTAAACGTGCATGGAAATAATTTAAATATCTGACAATAAGTATTTGTAATGGTTGCGGTATGAATTCGTTGGTGACGTGTATAATGTAATAGATGATTTAGAGGTAAAAGTTTTTGGATATTTTATTTATTTTATATGTGGAAATGTTCATATTTGGAAAGGGTAAATACTTTTTCGCGATCAGGTAATTTCATATATGTTCTTTTTACCGGGTTTAAAGATTGAGAAAATTGTCATGTATTTTCGTCAAATTTTTCTAATTTATGAGAAAAAAGCAGTGTACATGGATATAGTGAAGAGTGTGCGCAATGCCATTTTTGTGCAATTCTGGGATGTTTTTTTAAGTAAAAATAAGTCGACGTGTACATGGTTTAGTGATATTTTAATTAAATGATAGTTATTTTGTGAATTTTATGTTTGTAGGAATTTGGTACACGTTTAAGTTGAAGTAAACGTGCATGGAAATAATTTAAATATTTGATACTAAGTATTTGTAATGCTTGCGGTATGAATTCGTTGATGACGTGTATAATGTAATAGATGATTTAGAGGTAAAAGTTTTTGGATATTTTATTTATTTTATATGTGGAAATGTTCATATTTGGAAAGGGTAAATACTTTTTCGCGATCAGGTAATTTCATATATGTTCTTTTTACCGGGTTTAAAGATTGAGAAAATTGTCATGTATTTTCGTGAAATTTTTCTAATTTATGAGAAAAAAGGAGTGTACATGGATATAGTGAAGAGTGTGCGCATTGCCATTTTTGTGCAATTCTGGGATGTTTTTTTAAGTAAAAATAAGTCGGCGTGTACATGGTTTATGTGTATGTGTTATTTTGAAAAACGCGTAAGGAGTATGGTATTGTGCACTTTTTCCCAATTTTGCAGTGAATATTTGTCATGATTAAGCAGTTTTGTTAGATAAAATTTCTAGCATAAGTGTAATTCGGCTAGTAGATTGTTGGAAGAAGTGTTCAGTAGATAAAAAGAAAAGAAACTTGTCTTTACTTCGTGAAGACAAAATGGCGGCGGGAAAAAAAAATAGAGGGTTGCTGTAGGAGAGTTGGTCGCCAAATTTTCACCAAAAAACGCCAAGTTACCATAATGTAAAGATCAACCCAGATTCTTTATTGTATATTGTTCTTTTTTCCTCCTGATTGCTTTTTGTTTTTACTAGTGGCACTAAGGCGTCGCACTTTATTTTGTTTCTCTTGTGTGTACATGTATTCTTCTGTGAAATAGTTGTTAAAATAATAGTTAATTATGTATGGATTAGTAATTAGGTACTTAAGGAAAAAAATTTGTATTTAACTATTAGCAATTATGAATTTAAACTCTTGCTCATTTAATTATTTAGCACATTCAGTTATATTTCTCATAATCCGAAACTTTTATCATGTTATTCGATGAGGGGTAGGGCTATGGCGCCCAGGCACCGTGGTGGTTAAGCACCGCAGTTCAACATAATAAAGAAAGTTTGAATTTCATTATACGTATGTGAAGTTGTTAAAATAGACCAAAATAATATGAAAATGCTCTTGATTTTCTTAATCTTAACAGAATGATTCTTTTTTATCTTGGAATTATAACAAATTTTTATTGTTCTAACAAAAAATAATTATTACAAAATGCTTATAGTTTGTATGTCTTATTAAATTATTTTGAAAAGAATATAATTTACATTTATTAGCATGAATGTATTTTCTGTTGATGTTTATTATTTTGATTATTTTTGCAGTTTCTAAATATGGGATGTGTTTCATCAAGAATCATTGTTGAGGATACAACACGACCAATTTTCCATGTTAGTATATTGATTTTGCTGCATATGTTTTATTACTAATTATTATTTGTCAAAAATTTTATAAAATAATCAATTTTGTGTATATAATTATGAAAACTTTAAATTGCATTCAAAAGATTTGTTTGTTTTCGCTATTGAATCTCTTTATTTTTAAAAATTAAGTTGCCAGGTGCAATCTTTGCAACTCTGAAGTCTGCTGCTGAGTGCCTTCCTAAATTAAAAAAATTTTATTGCACCTGAATTCTTCTGCTTAGTGTCTTGCCTAAATTTAAAAAAAAAAATTACCATCCTTAAATTTGGATATTCAATTCAACGAATTAAAAAAATTTTGCATAAATTCTGCTGCAAGTTCACCGAATTCATATTCTCCAGACCCTATGGTCCTGTTTAAATGTTTTTCTTGATCAAATGAAGATCCTCTATGATTAGCAATTTTTTTTAATGGCCAGGTGCTGTATCTAATAGCCATAAGCCTTGCACCACTACGAGGGCCGGAAGTGGTGGCCATTTTATTATGGAAGCACCTAATAGGTGACTACCGTTGCCTGCTATGAAGGGATGGACAGTTATGTCCATGCCTTTTCCAGGATTTAAACCTGGGCCTATTGCTACGGCAGTCAGGGTCACGAACCATTAAACCGGCGGGTGGCGTATATAATTTTTTATTATTTTTAATTTGCTGAAGCTTCTTTTGCTACTAGTAACAGTGACATTACATATATTTTTAATGCTGCTTCCAAATTTGGAAATGATTCAACTAACATAGAATAGAAGAGAAACGTAATAACAACCTTGTATTTAGCGTACATATATTAAAACAATCGATTTTGAGGGCAGCTAAAGGTCCCTTCTCATCAAGAGAAAAAAATACCAGAAAGGGAAAAAAGAAGAAAAATAAAGCATCGGCAAAGGAGACACAGAAACACATGGTCCTTATCAGCACTGCACGTGGTCGTAACCAGATTTTGAATCAGAGTTGCACTGGCCGCCTACTTTTACTGAGCCTGCCTATCTGATCAAACAATTAACACATAGATTAAAACGCAAAGAAAATCAGCGAAGTCAAAAAATAGGGAGTGAGGGGCAACTGCACCTTCACGCACCAAGTCTGAACCTCGAATAAAGGGGAGACTAATCAGTGCACCAATACAGTTGAACTAAACTGTATTGGTATTTTTAAAGAATCTAAACTTGCAGATACTTTAGAGTCTGGAATTATTGAAATTAGCATGCTTTTAAAATTAAATAATTTTCACTGAATTTCTGCATCATTTACATTACTTGAGTATTTAAGTGTTAAGCTGCTGCCTTTAAATCAGAGTTTCTTAAACTTTTTTCAGTCGCAACCCCTTTTATCACTGAGATTTTTTGCGACCCCTCAGGACCTCATAATATTTGCAAAAATTTTGTGGGACCCCATAAGTGTTGCGCAAATCCGACACACATGTGAGTGAAACTGTTAATTTTTTCACTTGTACTGTAATATACTATTGCAGTTTTAGGTCATTAACTTTAATTTCTAATTTTAAGACATAGAGCAATGAGAAAATTTTAAAGAAGTAACAGACAAAATGACAGTATCATGTGCAAAGCAAGGAAAATGAAAGAATTAAAGAATATAATTATTAAAGAAATTATAAAAAGCATGCGTTGAAACTTTTTCATCTTTTTTCTTTGTCTGTATTGTCTTATCTTTATCTATTTTCAGATACACTGTGTAAAAATATTTGGTAATTGTAAAATTATTATAATAAGAAATATCAAAACTGCTAAAATTTTTGGCTACTCCCTGCTGAGGATCCGACGACACCCAATTTAAGAAACCCTACTTTAAATTATCTCAACTCAATAGCTAATTTTTTCCATTTAGAAACGGAAAATCAGAAGCCCCCTATTTCATTTTTTGCAACAGTGTTTTACTTGTGAGATTAAAACATGTAACAGGTCTTTAATTTCAACTATGAAATAATACGAGTAGTTTCGTAGTTTTCTGCAAAATACTGTTCGTATCAATGGATTCTTGATGATATGATTTACCAATCTTTAATTATTAACCTTTTATTTCTGTTCAAATTATGTTGAAATTATAATCTCTAAGGCTAAAATTTTACATTTCTCAAGAATACTTTCAGAAATATTTTTCTCATCTGATGTAAAGAAAAATATAATCTCACTATTAAGCATATATTTTTATATATTGCATCCATAGTTTTTGATTACAATGCTTTATTTACTTTTTCTATTAATTGCAGTATTAAATTACACCCACGAAATAACCATAAAAATGTTTTACTTGATCTGCTTCAAAATGCTATTATTTTCACTTCAGTGTAATTATTTATTTGATGCCATAACTTTTAATAACTGATGTACTGATGAGTTATCTCTCAATCTGATTCTTTAGCAGCGTTTGCTGTTGATGCCCATCACATATCCATATGACCTTTTAATGCTGTTCTTAAATGTACAAAATAGCATAGAATAAAATAAATAAATAAAAATTGCACCCAAAAGGGTATTTCTTTAATATTTTGTGTGTTACCTTTATTTATTAAATATGTTCTTTGCACTTAAACCACATAAAATTCAATTCAACAGCAATATCGCAAAATTAAAAACAGCATATCATTTAGAATTTCTGATACGCAGTCTTGCTCACTGGAGATACAAATGTTTTTTTTTTTTTTTTTTTATGTACAGTGCTGCCATTGCTCACTTTGAAATCATTGAATTTTGTTAATCAAAAATTTGGTATTTTACAAAATTTGAAATAGATAGTAATCAAAACTCAGCTTCCATGTTCCCATGATTAGTTGGAGTTCCCATGATTCACATTTTCACTATGTGAGAAACAGTCATTCAGATTCTTCATTATTTAGTTTCTTTAAATATAATACATGGTAATAATATTTGGTGGCAACAGTTTGAAAAGTGAACCAACGCAGAAAGTGAAAAGATGCAAAATGCCGTTTCGACACTGATGGTCCTTTGGGCTAAAAAAATAATTTGCAAATCCTTTGCACAGTTTCAAAAAATCTTAACATGAATTTGCAGAGTGGCATTTTTGCATACTTAATTTAAACTATGAAGTGAATGCAATATACCATGTATTTCCTTGTATAAGCCGAGAATTTTTAGAACTTTTTCTGAATCGAAATTATAGGTGTCAGCTTAACATATCCACTAATCCCACAGAAAGTGTACATATTTTTCCATTAGCCAGGCACAAGTGATATATTGCAAAATATCATACATTTTTACCTCTTTGGTTCATATTTTTCAAGTTAATAAAAAATTATTTTAAATGAGTTATTTGTTTTATGAAAATGAGTTGTTTTATTTTTTATATTGTTTATAATTTTGGTTTGTTGCATCATCACCAAAATGAAAAATCTATTGATGAAATTTGTACTTGGCTTTCTTCACTCTCGAATTTATTTTTCATTTACGGAGAATTGCTGAGCAACCATGCCATGGTTAGAATTTTCAGCAAATGTGATCATATGTAATTTGAAATTTGCCATGTAAAAATTCTTGGTACATTTCCTTTATCTGCATACAAATCTGCTAGTCCTATCTCATTATGTTTTGGCAGCCATTTTTTATTCTCATTTCACGTCATATTTATTCTCATTTATGCTATTGCAAGGCAGTATCTCGTATACTATCTCTCAGAATTTATTTGGAGAAAGAAGCAAAAGGAATTATTTGTATTCTGTTATAGAGGCAATAGGCAAACAGTTTCTACACGAAGTAAACACTAATTTATCTGAGCAATTTTTCTTTTGCCCTTTTTATAATTAAATTTATTTTTCTTATTGTATTATCATTAATTATTATGTGTTATTATAAAACATATTATTTGCTCTTAAAATACTGCAGGCATATAAGGAAAAGTACCAATTTCTCTTCATGCTCATCTTTTAGACAGAAAATAAGACTAACTCAGGTACAACAGACAACAAATGAATGCAATAAGTATGCTAGCTTCAAATGTGGCTACCAGAAATAAAACTGTCATCATTGATATCTGGTATTTTATTGTATGGCAATTGGATTGAGAAATATTCCACTTATTTTACCTGCTTGGCAACATTTTTGCCCTTGTTACAAGATTGCAAAATTTGTTACAAGATTTTTTTTTTTCATTTTGGCTTATATACAAATTTTTCATTTTCGGTAAATTTTTGAAGAAAAAACGCTTATATGTAAAAATGTATGGTATGTAGCTTGCTCATTTCTTTGCAAAATAAATGTAATGCATATCTTTGTATAATACAGCCATACTAACATCATTATCTCACCTTGAACTTGTAGGTCGAGGCCATATTTTTCTAACTCGTAAAGAATTTGATTTGTAAAATTATTATAAGTTTTGTTTACTTCTATAAAATTGATTAAGCTTCCTTGAGTTATTATGGGTCTTGTTTTTATGTATACATATCTAATAGCTTCTTATGCTTGTTGTGTAGTAGTTTCTAATGTGAAGCATATGGTGTACAGTTAAAAATGAAAAAAATTATTTCATTTCCTTTTTTCAAGACAAATTTTAAAATTGAATATAGCTGCTTCATATCAGCCATGGTAAAATTTTTCTAAACATAATATATATCTTAGTTTAATTGTATCAGTAAATAAAGAACAAAATCGAGTGACCCACTTTTAAAAACATTTTATTAACAATGCTTACTTTGAAAACAACACTGTTATAATAGATAATTTTCTGCCATAATTAATTTATTAATGCCCCAAAATCAATTGCTGTTCTTAATTTACACTAATAATCGTACGTAGATTGCAGTACTGAAATAAAACTGAGCATAATTTTCATACTGAAATTGTTTGACTTTCTTAAAATTATTCAAAAATGTTTCCATTGCAGGTTTTGAATTCTATTAAAAACAATGCATTTTACAGCCCTTTATTTCCCTTTTCTTCAACCTTAATATATATCAATAATTAAGCCATTTCAATATGATAAAGTAAAACTTGCAATTTCTATACAAAAGATATTCCTGATTCCAAAAATTTTGCTTAGCAACTATGAAATAAGTTCTAGGCTCCTTCAGTTTCTGTTAACATTTGTGTCCACAAGTAGCAAAGTGGGTAATATTGGCTGCTTGTCATGGTACATTTCATAGCGAATGGTTTCGTTGCATTATATATAGTTCATGGATTTTTCCCATGTGTAACTTGAAAGTGCTCCCTTAGAATATCTTTCATAAAAGCACTTTTCCTAAAGCAGATAGCCTCATGCATTTTATAATGGATTAATCAATGAACCAATCTTTAACATTTGTAAACCTTTTATCAGTCGGATGAATTTTTATGACAAGAAGGGCTTATCTGTGCTTGAGCAGAACTTTATGTGTCGGCTATCTCGAATTTAAATATTGCCAAGAGATTTTCTCTCAGATAATACTTTTTAAGGTTTATTGTTCTGATCATATCTCTACAATGGGATTACAGTTTTAAAATCAATAAGCTTTAATGTTTCAATTTTCATCTTTAGTTGTACCCAGTCTTATCAATTAGCTGAAAAGGCTTCAATGTGTTAAATTTTATGAATATGAGAATATGATATAAGCTTTTAGTGAATTTTTATCTCTGGTAGTAAACTAGTTTGTCACACATAGCCTGATTACATTTCATGTTTTAATTTCAATTAAAAAAAAAATCCATAGCTTTATCGTTTGTTTCTCTTCCTTCCTGTTTCAGTCTTTCTGAAACTGTATCTAAACCAACCTTAAAGGAAACAAATATAAGGATTTGCTTAAAATCAAAGCTCAATATTAAATAAATATCTTTCAATTTTCATCTGATTTATACATCATTATTTTTAATTGCAAATATTATTATTTAACTTTTAATAATATTTGCAGTGGGTGCATAAAATAATTTCTTTGAGGGAGTGTATTTTATTTTTAACACACTGATGTTAAAGATTTGTTTTGGTTTTCTTCCCTCTTGAAATTTTTCAGTTTTAACTTTTGATACTTATAAAAAAATGAGAAAATTATTTGTAAATTTGTTTTTATTATAATTTGGCAAAATTTTTTATTTGCATAATTATATTATTTGGCATTATTAGTAAGTTGCTTAATTGTGAACCTAATTTATTTTATTTTTATTTGTTTACTTTTTTTTCAGTATGATGCTTTTTGCCAACTAATGAAGAATTAAGATGTTTTGGAAGCCTATATAGTTTAATTGCAGTAATTATTTTGTGTCAATGTAATATTCATATTGGGCATGCTTATTATGTGGTAAGTCACAATATACCTTAGTTATTCAGAAAGGGAAACTGGGCCTAGGCAATTTTTATATTTTAGAAGTAAGAAAATTCAAAGGCCAGATATGTGTGCAACTTAAGTAGACTATGGCTTTGAGCTTTAAAGTCTCAATGTTTTTCTTTTTTTTTCATCTATAGATAAATATTAGGTTTTAAAAGGATCTTAAAAAAAAGTATGTTACAAGTTTAAATCTTGTTGTCAATGTTTACATTTAGATTTTTAAACGTTTTCTTAAATACTGTTGTGAGAGCAATTCAGAACTGCTTTAGTTTTTCTCCCCCCTTTTTTTTTTGAGTAAAATTAATATGATATATTTAAAATTTTTTGATGTTTTTTCTCATTTGTTCTTAACTTTTATAATTTTTCCTTCAGTAATTGCTTATATTAAATTTTTTTGCTTTAAATTTATATTTCTGCATAAATTCCAAAAGGTTTAATTGAATTAATATTTTATTTCATATTTTATTTGATCATGTTAATTTGTTGTTGAATAAGTTACAAAAACTGTGTTTACTAATTATATAATTATGTAGCTCTTTTTAAAAGCTACATGAACTTTTAAGGAAAAACAGAATGTGAAGCATATTGTTCTTATGTACAATAATATTCCTGAATAATTATGTAAATTATTCAGGCATGCTCTCCTAATGTACTTAAAAATATTTCAGTAACATCAAAGCCAAAAACCTTTCATATATAATATTTTTCAAAAATATTTTTTATTCCAACTTTTGAACTTAATGATGCTAAATTTTTCATGTGTTAATTTTAGAGCAGTTATTTTTCAGTATTTTTTATTTATATGTTTAAATATTTTTTTTAATCTTAGGTATGGAATATTGATGAAGACGGACATTATATTAAGTCTTGCCACCTGCAAGTAACAGAAACAGATCTTGTTTTACATCAAAGAGGTGAACCACCAATAGTCTGGCCTCTTCATAGTTTAAGACGTTATGGTTTTGATACTGAACTTTTTTCTTTTGAATGTGGCAAACGATGTGCTACTGGACCTGGTATTTATGCTTTCAAATGTAAGCAAGCTGAAGCTCTTTTTAATGCTTTGCAAGATTGCTTATTAGTTCCTCGTTCTGATAGTGAAGTTGTGACCAATGGCAATGGAGAGGAGACTGAACCACAGTCATCACTTGTTGGAGATGCAGAAAGCACTGATACTGGCAGTGCTCTCTTGTTGCAGGATACTGATGAAAAGCCTGAATATACTTTTGAACCACAGCCAGGACCATCTGCAATGGCTAATGGACATCCAGCCCTCCGCATAGGTAGGGGTGCTGTGCCTACTGCTCCTGTTACAACACCAAGTTTGCCATCCACTCCTGTAGCAAGACACAAACATTCACTACAAAGTGACTTTCTTTATAGAAAATGCATGAAAGGTCTTCCACCTCTAGGTACTTTCTATACAGGTACTAAATTCTTGCCTCGATGTTGTACAATTGGAACATGCATCAGTGCTTCCAAACAGCACTATATGAATGACAGTGTGCTGCGAAAAACAACTTGTGGTTCTTGCCGAACTTGTTCTCTTAATATGTGTGTACTTAAAACTAATGCCAGTTCTGTCACATACTCAGATCGGGCTAAGCAAGCAAATTATGGGAATGTTTTAGATCAAGGAGGTCATCCTAAAAATTGTGTACATTGTTGCTGTGATTTTAAACCTACCCAAAAAATGGGATGTTCTGCTGATGATTGCCCACTCCATTTCAATAATTGTGTTGATCAGATAACAAATTATGCACGTCTTGACAGCCACAATCGTCAAGAGCATGGAGAGAGAAGTCTTCAGAGAAAGGAGAAAGTTCTTCAAATGCAACAGGTATGTGGTTGGTTATAAGTACCTGTTGCACTAAAAATAATTAAAATGGGTTATTAAACATATTTTTCAATGCTAATATTGCAAACTGACAGTTTGTGTGTATTTTAATATTTTAGAAATTATTTCCGGTTTAGTATATAAGTACCCTCATGATCGCAGCGAGTTGAACTTGAAATATTCTGTTTTCATTTTGTAAACAACCTTTTAGAATTACTTTATTTTGAGGAACTTGTAGAATAACATAAGCATATCCGTACACCTGCTTCCATTTTAGAACCATCTGTATAAATACGAGTACATGTAATTTGATTCTTTGGTCTTTGCATCTTGGATTGTACAGTAGATTTTTGTATCTGTTGCTGGATGTTTTTGATAATCATTATATGGGAATTCAATATTTTGTGTGTTCTATGTTTTCTTCTTCATTTTAGTAGTACAGTAGATTTTTGTGTCTGTTGCAGGATGTTTTTGATAAGGTTATATGGGAATTCATATTTTGTGTGTTCTCTGTTTTCTTATTAATCTTGGATTGTACAGTAAATTTTTGTGTCTGTTGCAGGATGTTTTTGATAAAGGTTATATGGAAATTCATATTTTGTGTGTTCTATGATTTTTTTTTTGGGGGGGGGGAATAATTCCTTTTGCATGTTCAGTCTGTGCTATTATGTGCAAGGTGGTAGTTTTTTGAGTACACAGATTGCTGACTTGTATATAGCTCTGTAACATCTTGTTATTCGAAGGAGAAATGGGTAGTGAATTGCATGTAGTTGCCTTTCATTTTTTCCTATGTTGGGCTCATATTTCTGCCCCATATAATACTATTTTTTCTATAACAGAGTTGAACAGGCATTCTGAATATACAGATTAAAGCCCCAACTGATGCCCTGAATTTTTCATTTATTGCTGGCAGTTTTTTAAGCTTTTGATCCTATTAATTTAAGGTGTTCAATCTAAATGAGCTTTTTATTAATAATTAATCTGAGGTGCCTAACTTTGTCTACAATTTTTTTTTAAACCTTCTGTTGTAAATGTAGAAAGTCTTAAGATATTTTGTGATGGGTTTGAAAAGAAAATTGCTTTATTTTTTTTTATTTTTATTTATTTATTTATTATTATTATTATTATTATTATTATTATTATTTTGTTTATTGTTAGAAGCTGAAGGTTTCATTTGTATTTCATTCTAAATGATTTTATTTTGTATTCCTTGCATTGCTGCCAGGAGAGAAGCTTTACTAATTACTGATTTGAACATTCAATGTGCAATTGCTAGCCTGCTGATGGGTCCTGTGGCTTTGAATTTTTAATCGTTTCATTATCTTTGTGCAAGCTTTATGCATATTTAGCACTTTTTTTTTTCTGGAAGGAGTGTTATCAGGACCATATTAAAAAAAGTATGTATATATATATACTATATGCAAGTATATAAAAAGTATGTATATATATATACTATAGTAAGTATGTATATATGTATACTATATGCAAGTATGTATGTGTTCATGTAAATGCATGTGTATATGTACATATCAGGGTCGGATTTAGAATTGATAAGCCCCTAAGGTATTTGAGATATGGGCCCTTTATAAGTCCAGATATTATATGTTTTGACGGGCCCTAAGTTGTGGCTTGTGTGGCTTATACATAAATCCTGCACTGGTACATATACATGCGCATATATACATATACATGTACATACACACACATATATACACACATATGTACATATACATGTGCATAGATACATTTTTTAATCAGGTCCCGATAATGAAACAGTACCTTTCTAAGTAACATTTAAATATTTAATTTAAAGAATTTAAGATTCAACACTAACTGTGTCTGCTTTTGTATAATTTTAGGTAGGGCACATATTTTTTTTAAAGTATACAGTCTTTTAAGGGACACTGTGAAAATTTTAAGATACAAGAAAATTAAATTGAATGTGATATAGTCTCAAAATAATTGGGTACTTTTCTGTTTTGCCGATGCAAGCAATAAAGTCGCCAATAATGGTACAACTGATGCCAAACGGAATATCCTCATTGGTAACCTTTACTTTAATGTATTAAAAAACCTTGCCTTTTATGCCTCATTTTTGAAACAAGTCACAGCCATTTCTTATCAGATTGCTTGTTTCTTTGAATCTGGCATATGATTACATAAAATTGTTACCAGATAGTTCAATTTTATGCCCTAAGGCCATTCAGGGTACGGGTTAAGTCTATTAGGATGCAATCACACTGCTCACCCGAAGGCGAAAATATAGAAAAAGCAAAATCAAGGGTTAAATTCATGAATTCTAATCAGAATGCACTAGCGAAGTAAAGCACTGCAGTTTTACATAATTTTTGAGTAAACTATTCGTACGAATTGAAATAATTCTTGCATTTAAACTTGTATTCCAAATTAAGATTTAACTTGAAATTAATGTAGATAATTACTGAGAGAATTAAATTTTTGTAGCGTAGTTTACGTGAGATTAGATCACTTGGAGTCACGGGATATAAACTGCCGAATCAAGATGTTGAACCATGAAAGCATAGTAAATTCTCTTAAATTAATGTCTTTTTACAAATTTATTGGCTTTTTACAACATTTTAAATGATATTAAAATGTTTATGCCTTCACAATAAAAATTCCTTACAACTAACATTTGTTAATATTTTTTATATGTATGTTGTCGCCAATAAAGTCTGCTTGGTAAGATTTGCGCCAGTGAAACGGAAAGGTACCAACAATTGCGATGACCTTTTGAGCACTTCTGGATTCTTTTGAATCATTTCTAAAAATTATTCTTTTTGCATATTTTCAAGTGTTGCACATACTAAGCAAGTGGGTTGCCAGGTAAATACATTTTCATACTATTCTGGATTGTCTACTTTGGCAACATAGTGCTTTGCCTACTGATTTATGTTGAAGTTAGGCAAACAATCGGAGAATACCATAATTGGAACTCAGCCAAGTTTAGACACTGGTAAAGTTTAAAAAAATTGATTTTTATTTCAAGTTGTTTTGTTTGTTAGCATAAAAATATTTGAAGTCTTATTGAATACTAATTCAGAAGTCAAACAACAAAAATCAGCGTTATATTTACCAAATTTTCACAGGACTAGTTTCGATGGTTTTACCGAACCACCATCTTCAGCTGCAAAACCGCAAATGAACCAGATAGGAAATAATGATTAGATAAGATAAGAAAGCCTGGACAAGAATAAGCAAGTGGCGCCATCTGTTGGTGAAACCAGAACTAAAACATAATTTCTTTAAAGGCCGAAGGCAAATTTGGATTGGAATTAGGATTGTTAACTAGAACAGAAAGATTTTTTATGAATGTGAAATGCCTCTAGAAAATCCAGTTCTCCAATGGAAGATGTTTTTTGAATAATTTTGGCAGCAGAAAAACTGAAAGTGTGGTTTTCGGACCAACAATGTTGAGCAACAGAAGACTTCTGTGTTTCCTTTTTTCTAACATATGCCTGATGCCATATGACTAAACAAAAGTTAGCTTCATTTTATTCCTATGTTTTCCGTGCTCTTCAAGTTTGCTCCTCCAAACTAGCCCTTGATGAAGAACTAAATTATTTAAAAGCAATAGCTATTGACAGGGGCCTTCCACCCAACATTATTAATCAAGCAGTTAAAAAATTCTCATCTCAACACACTAAAAGGCACACTCTTGTTTTAGGAGATTATACAAATTCTGTTGTCATTCCCTTCTTTCCATCAATTAGCTATAAAGTTGCACATATTTTGCAGAAATTTAACTTTAGGGTTGTTTATTCTCCCATCAATAAAATTCCGAGTTCCATACTCAAGGACCCCATTCCGGATATGAATTCCTGGGGTATTTACAGGATTCCTTGCCAGTGTGGTTTAATTTACATTGGCCAAACTAAGAGAGCCTTAAAATTTCGCGTCAAGGAACGTGAGGCATATGTTAGAAAAAAGGAAACACAGAAGTCTTCTGTTGCTCAACATTGTTGGTCCGAAAACCACACTTTCAGTTTTTCTGCTGCCAAAATTATTCAAAAAACATCTTCCATTGGAGAACTGGATTTTCTAGAGGCATTTCACATTCATAAAAATCTTTCTGTTCTAGTTAACGATCCTAATTCCAATCCAAATTTGCCTTCGGCCTTTAAAGAAATTATGTTTTAGTTCTGGTTTCACCAACAGATGGCGCCACTTGCTTATTCTTGTCCAGGCTTTCTTATCTTATCTAATCATTATTTCCTATCTGGTTCATTTGCGGTTTTGCAGCTGAAGATGGTGGTTCGGTAAAACCATCGAAACTAGTCCTGTGAAAATTTGGTAAATATAACGCTGATTTTTGTTGTTTGACTTCTGAATTAGTATTTATTCGGCGTCTTAATTATAGAAGCCCCAACAGGCTTATTTTTTGCTTTCTTTTTTGCACGTGGTGTGGCCGCCATTTTGTGATTGCATGAGTTTCGGTAAGTACTTTTTTGCAATTTTCAAGTTATGTTTATATTTTGTATATTTGGATATTGTGCTTTGCTTGTCTGATTTCATGCATTTTGCTTACAAACGTTTTGTTTTCTATTAATTTCAGTGAGGGATTTTTCTTCTGTTTTGTGTGTGCTTTATTATTGTTTAGTTAATTTAGCTTGATTTTCTGTATTGCTTATCATGCCTTCATCCGTTAATCGTTTCACTCAATTACGACAGAAACGGCAAAAATTCCTGAATCATCTTGACTTTTTACTTAAATGTAAATGTAAAAAATTGATCCCAAATTTTATTCAAATCAAATCTAATCAAAAACCTTCGAGTCGCGTTTCAAGAATTCTGTTAAATTGCAAGCTTGCCTTACTTCGGTCCGTCATAAGGGATACACGTCAACAATTGTCCAAAATTGAACGTGAACTCTATAAGCTTCATCTGGAACTCGCTAAATCATATCCAAAATTCACTGCCCTTGAACAGGGGTCTGGGTCTAGAACGGAGAATGCAGTTAACCGTCATAAAAACACCCTTGCAGTTAAATTCGAAAAATTTCTTTTACAATCTTCCAGTTCAAGTAGTTCAAAAAATCTTCCCATTGTATACATCAACCCAATAGTTAATATTTCTCATGTTAGTCTTTCAGAAGAATAAGAGAAAATTCTAAAATATAATTTTAACTTCTCACAAACCTGTAAACCCTCGATTCCAAAGATTTTGGCTCCTATCGAAAAAGCTTTCAAGTTCAGTAAAGTTTCAGATTCACAAAAAGAAATGATTAGGCATCTTATCGCTCATAATGTGAAGTTCAATAATAAACCTTTGAGGCCAAATCTAACTGCGAGAGAAAGAGCTACATTGCGTGAAATTCATTCTAACCCGGATATTATTATTTCAAAGGCCGACAAAGGTGGCCAGATAGTCGTCATGGATAGGAACACTTACATCGATGGTGTCACTAAACTCTTAAACGAAGGACCATATAATCCGATCCCTAAAGATCCTTCACCTTCGGACTTGTCAAAAATAAAAACTGCGATCAAATCTTCGCAAATCATTTCAGGCAACTTAAAACATTCACTTATCCCATCTGTTGCGAATTGTGCCAGATTATATGCTCTTCCCAAAATTCATAAAAGTGGTATTCCTTTCCGCCCTATTGTATCAAATTTAGGTACTGCCTCGTATCCATTAGCTAAATATTTAGTTTCTAGATTTTCAACTCTATTAGACAATAACATTTACACCATAAAAAATTCAATAGAGTTTGAAAAAAAGTTAAAAACATTTCTCCTAGTAATTTACTCATGGTTTCTTTTGATGTAAAATCATTATTCACCAATGTCCCAGTGGAGGGTGCATTAAGATGTCTAGAAACCAGACTTCGTGAATTTCATTTCTCTTGCATCGAAATTGATGAGCTAATTTCTCTCACTCAACTCTGTTTGAAACAAACACATTTTGTTTTCCAAAATAAATATTACAAGCAAACTGAGGGATTAGCCATGGGAAGCCCCCTCAGTCCCATCCTGGCTGATATCTACATGCATTATTATGAATCAAAATTGTTTGAAACTTTAAACTTCCCGGCATGGTTCCGCTACGTAGACGATACTTTTACTCTGTTTGAAGGTAATAAAGATGATTTAAATAAAGTTCTTTCAACAATGAATTCTATTGATCCTGCTATTCAGTTCACTTTTGAACTTGAGACTTGCAATTCTCTTCCGTTTCTCGACATTCTGGTCACACGTAACACATCCAACTTCAGTACTACGGTTTACCGTAAACCTTCATCGGTTTGCCTTCCACCACACTTTAAATCATGTCATCCGACTAAACAAAAGTTAGCTTTATTTTATTCCTATGTTTTCCGTGCTCTTCAAGTTTGCTCCTCCAAACTAGCCCTTGATGAAGAACTAAATTATTTAAAAGCAATAGCTATTGACAGGGGCTTTCCACCCAACATTATTAATCAAGCAGTTAAAAAATTCTCATCTCAACACACTAAAAGGCACACTCTTGTTTTAGGAGATTATAAAAATTCTGTTGTCATTCCCTTCTTTCCATCAATTAGCTATAAAGTTGCACATATTTTGCAGAAATTTAACTTTCGGGTTGTTTATTCTCCCATCAATAAAATTCCGAGTTCCATACTCAAGGACCCCATTCCGGATATGAATTCCTGGGGTATTTACAGGATTCCTTGCCAGTGTGGTTTAATTTACATTGGCCAAACTAAGAGAGCCTTAAAATTTCGCGTCAAGGAACATGAGGCATATGTTAGAAAAAAGGAAACACAGGAGTCTTCTGTTGCTCAACATTGTTGGTCCGAAAACCACACTTTCAGTTTTTCTGCTGCCAAAATTATTCAAAAAACATCTTCCATTGGAGAACTGGATTTTCTAGAGGCATTTCACATTCATAAAAATCTTTCTGTTCTAGTTAACGATCCTAATTCCAATCCAAATTTGCCTTCGGCCTTTAAAGAAATTATGTTTTAGTTCTGGTTTCACAAACAGATGGCGCCACTTGCTTATTCTTGTCCAGGCTTTCTTATCTTATCTAATCATTATTTCCTATCTGGTTCATTTGCGGTTTTGCAGCTGAAGATGGTGGTTCGGTAAAACCATCGAAACTAGTCCTGTGAAAATTTGGTAAATATAACGCTGATTTTTGTTGTTTGACTTCTGAATTAGTATTTATTCGGCGTGTTATTGTGTCTTAATTATAGAAGCCCCAACAGGCTTATTTTTTGCTTTCTTTTTTGCACGTGGTGTGGCCGCCATTTTGTGATTGCATGAGTTTCGGTAAGTACTTTTTTGCAATTTTCAAGTTATGTTTATATTTTGTATATTTGGATATTGTGCTTTGCTTGTCTGATTTCATGCATTTTGCTTACAAACGTTTTGTTTTCTATTAATTTCAGTGAGGGATTTTTCTGCTGTTTTGTGTGAGCTTTATTATTGTTTAGTTAATTTAACTTGATTTTCTGTATTGTTTATCATGCCTTCATCCGTTAATCGTTTCACTAAATTACGCCTGAAACGGCAAAAATTCCTGAATCATCTTGACTTTTTACTTAAATGTAAATGTAAAAAATTGATCCCAAATTTTATTCAAATCAAATCTAATCAAAAACCTTCGAGTCGCTTTTCAAGAATTCTGTTAAATTGCAAGCTTGCCTTACTTCGGTCCGTCATAAGGGATACACGTCAACAATTGTCCAAAATTGAACGTGAACTCTATAAGCTTCATCTGGAACTCGCTAAATCATATCCAAAATTCACTGCCCTTGAACAGGGGTCTGGGTCTAGAACGGAGAATGCAGTTAACCGTCATAAAAACACCCTTGCAGTTAAATTCGAAAAATTTCTTTTACAATCTTCCAGTTCAAGTAGTTCAAAAAATCTTCCCATTGTATACATCAACCCAACAGTTAATATTTCTAATGTTAGTCTTTCAGAAGAACAAGAGAGAATTCTAAAATATAATTTTAACTTCTCACAAACCTGTAAACCCTCGATTCCAAAGATTTTGGCTCCTATCGAAAAAGCTTTCAAGTTCAGTAAAGTTTCAGATTCACAGAAAGAAATGATTAGGCATCTTATCGCTCATAATGTGAAGTTCAATAATAAACCTTTGAGGCCAAATCTAACTGCGAGAGAAAGAGCTACATTGCGTGAAATTCATTCTAACCCGGATATTATTATTTCAAAGGCCGACAAAGGTGACCAGATAGTCGTCATGGATAGGAACACTTACATCGATGGTGTCACTAAACTCTTAAACGAAGGACCATATAATCCGATCCCTAAAGATCCTTCACCTTCGGACTTGTCAAAAATAAAAACTGCGATCAAATCTTCGCAAATCATTTCAGGCAACTTAAAACATTCACTTATCCCATCTGTTGCGAATTGTGCCAGATTATATGCTCTTCCCAAAATTCATAAAAGTGGTATTCCTTTCCGCCCTATTGTATCAAATTTAGGTACTGCCTCGTATCCATTAGCTAAATATTTAGTTTCTAGATTTTCAACTCTATTAGACAATAACATTTACACCATAAAAAATTCAATAGAGTTTGTAAAAAAAGTTAAAAACATTTCTCCTAGTAATTTACTCATGGTTTCTTTTGATGTAAAATCATTATTCACCAATGTCCCAGTGGAGGGTGCATTAAGATGTCTAGAAACCAGACTTCGTGAATTTCATTTCTCTTGCATCGAAATTGATGAGCTAATTTCTCTCACTCAACTCTGTTTGAAACAAACACATTTTGTTTTCCAAAATAAATATTACAAGCAAACTGAGGGATTAGCCATGGGAAGCCCCCTCAGTCCCATCCTGGCTGATATCTACATGCATTATTATGAATCAAAATTGTTTGAAACTTTAAACTTCCCGGCATGGTTCCGCTACGTAGACGATACTTTTACTCTGTTTGAAGGTAATAAAGATGATTTAAATAAAGTTCTTTCAACAATGAATTCTATTGATCCTGCTATTCAGTTCACTTTTGAACTTGAGACTTGCAATTCTCTTCCGTTTCTCGACATTCTGGTCACACGTAACACATCCAACTTCAGTACTACGGTTTACCGTAAACCTTCATCGGTTTGCCTTCCACCACACTTTAAATCATGTCATCCGACTAAACAAAAGTTAGCTTTATTTTATTCCTATGTTTTCCGTGCTCTTCAAGTTTGCTCCTCCAAACTAGCCCTTGATGAAGAACTAAATTATTTAAAAGCAATAGCTATTGACAGGGGCTTTCCACCCAACATTATTAATCAAGCAGTTAAAAAATTCTCATCTCAACACACTAAAAGGCACACTCTTGTTTTAGGAGATTATAAAAATTCTGTTGTCATTCCCTTCTTTCCATCAATTAGCTATAAAGTTGCACATATTTTGCAGAAATTTAACTTTCGGGTTGTTTATTCTCCCATCAATAAAATTCCGAGTTCCATACTCAAGGACCCCATTCCGGATATGAATTCCTGGGGTATTTACAGGATTCCTTGCCAGTGTGGTTTAATTTACATTGGCCAAACTAAGAGAGCCTTAAAATTTCGCGTCAAGGAACATGAGGCATATGTTAGAAAAAAGGAAACACAGGAGTCTTCTGTTGCTCAACATTGTTGGTCCGAAAACCACACTTTCAGTTTTTCTGCTGCCAAAATTATTCAAAAAACATCTTCCATTGGAGAACTGGATTTTCTAGAGGCATTTCACATTCATAAAAATCTTTCTGTTCTAGTTAACGATCCTAATTCCAATCCAAATTTGCCTTCGGCCTTTAAAGAAATTATGTTTTAGTTCTGGTTTCACCAACAGATGGCGCCACTTGCCTATTCTTGTCCAGGCTTTCTTATCTTATCTAATCATTATTTCCTATCTGGTTCATTTGCGGTTTTGCAGCTGAAGATGGTGGTTCGGTAAAACCATCGAAACTAATCCTGTGAAAATTTCGTAAATATAACGCTGATTTTTGTTGTTTGACTTCTGAATTAGTATTTATTCGGCGTGTTATTGTGTCTTAATTATAGAAGCCCCAACAGGCTTATTTTTTGCTTTCTTTTTTGCACGTGGTGTGGCCGCCATTTTGTGATTGCATGAGTTTCGGTAAGTACTTTTTTGCAATTTTCAAGTTATGTTTATATTTTGTATATTTGGATATTGTGCTTTGCTTGTCTGATTTCATGCATTTTGCTTACAAACGTTTTGTTTTCTATTAATTTCAGTGAGGGATTTTTCTGCTGTTTTGTGTGAGCTTTATTATTGTTTAGTTAATTTAACTTGATTTTCTGTATTGTTTATCATGCCTTCATCCGTTAATCGTTTCACTAAATTACGCCTGAAACGGCAAAAATTCCTGAATCATCTTGACTTTTTACTTAAATGTAAATGTAAAAAATTGATCCCAAATTTTATTCAAATCAAATCTAATCAAAAACCTTCGAGTCGCTTTTCAAGAATTCTGTTAAATTGCAAGCTTGCCTTACTTCGGTCCGTCATAAGGGATACACGTCAACAATTGTCCAAAATTGAACGTGAACTCTATAAGCTTCATCTGGAACTCGCTAAATCATATCCAAAATTCACTGCCCTTGAACAGGGGTCTGGGTCTAGTACGGAGAATGCAGTTAACCGTCATAAAAACACCCTTGCAGTTAAATTCGAAAAATTTCTTTTAACAATCTTCCAGTTCAAGTAGTTCAAAAAATCTTCCCATTGTATACATCAACCCAACAGTTAATATTTCTAATGTTAGTCTTTCAGAAGAACAAGAGAGAATTCTAAAATATAATTTTAACTTCTCACAAACCTGTAAACCCTCGATTCCAAAGATTTTGGCTCCTATCGAAAAAGCTTTCAAGTTCAGTAAAGTTTCAGATTCACAGAAAGAAATGATTAGGCATCTTATCGCTCATAATGTGAAGTTCAATAATAAACCTTTGAGGCCAAATCTAACTGCGAGAGAAAGAGCTACATTGCGTGAAATTCATTCTAACCCGGATATTATTATTTCAAAGGCCGACAAAGGTGACCAGATAGTCGTCATGGATAGGAACACTTACATCGATGGTGTCACTAAACTCTTAAACGAAGGACCATATAATCCGATCCCTAAAGATCCTTCACCTTCGGACTTGTCAAAAATAAAAACTGCGATCAAATCTTCGCAAATCATTTCAGGCAACTTAAAACATTCACTTATCCCATCTGTTGCGAATTGTGCCAGATTATATGCTCTTCCCAAAATTCATAAAAGTGGTATTCCTTTCCGCCCTATTGTATCAAATTTAGGTACTGCCTCGTATCCATTAGCTAAATATTTAGTTTCTAGATTTTCAACTCTATTAGACAATAACATTTACACCATAAAAAATTCAATAGAGTTTGTAAAAAAAGTTAAAAACATTTCTCCTAGTAATTTACTCATGGTTTCTTTTGATGTAAAATCATTATTCACCAATGTCCCAGTGGAGGGTGCATTAAGATGTCTAGAAACCAGACTTCGTGAATTTCATTTCTCTTGCATCGAAATTGATGAGCTAATTTCTCTCACTCAACTCTGTTTGAAACAAACACATTTTGTTTTCCAAAATAAATATTACAAGCAAACTGAGGGATTAGCCATGGGAAGCCCCCTCAGTCCCATCCTGGCTGATATCTACATGCATTATTATGAATCAAAATTGTTTGAAACTTTAAACTTCCCGGCATGGTTCCGCTACGTAGACGATACTTTTACTCTGTTTGAAGGTAATAAAGATGATTTAAATAAAGTTCTTTCAACAATGAATTCTATTGATCCTGCTATTCAGTTCACTTTTGAACTTGAGACTTGCAATTCTCTTCCGTTTCTCGACATTCTGGTCACACGTAACACATCCAACTTCAGTACTACGGTTTACCGTAAACCTTCATCGGTTTGCCTTCCACCACACTTTAAATCATGTCATCCGACTAAACAAAAGTTAGCTTTATTTTATTCCTATGTTTTCCGTGCTCTTCAAGTTTGCTCCTCCAAACTAGCCCTTGATGAAGAACTAAATTATTTAAAAGCAATAGCTATTGACAGGGGCTTTCCACCCAACATTATTAATCAAGCAGTTAAAAAATTCTCATCTCAACACACTAAAAGGCACACTCTTGTTTTAGGAGATTATAAAAATTCTGTTGTCATTCCCTTCTTTCCATCAATTAGCTATAAAGTTGCACATATTTTGCAGAAATTTAACTTTCGGGTTGTTTATTCTCCCATCAATAAAATTCCGAGTTCCATACTCAAGGACCCCATTCCGGATATGAATTCCTGGGGTATTTACAGGATTCCTTGCCAGTGTGGTTTAATTTACATTGGCCAAACTAAGAGAGCCTTAAAATTTCGCGTCAAGGAACATGAGGCATATGTTAGAAAAAAGGAAACACAGGAGTCTTCTGTTGCTCAACATTGTTGGTCCGAAAACCACACTTTCAGTTTTTCTGCTGCCAAAATTATTCAAAAAACATCTTCCATTGGAGAACTGGATTTTCTAGAGGCATTTCACATTCATAAAAATCTTTCTGTTCTAGTTAACGATCCTAATTCCAATCCAAATTTGCCTTCGGCCTTTAAAGAAATTATGTTTTAGTTCTGGTTTCACCAACAGATGGCGCCACTTGCCTATTCTTGTCCAGGCTTTCTTATCTTATCTAATCATTATTTCCTATCTGGTTCATTTGCGGTTTTGCAGCTGAAGATGGTGGTTCGGTAAAACCATCGAAACTAATCCTGTGAAAATTTCGTAAATATAACGCTGATTTTTGTTGTTTGACTTCTGAATTAGTATTTATTCGGCGTGTTATTGTGTCTTAATTATAGAAGCCCCAACAGGCTTATTTTTTGCTTTCTTTTTTGCACGTGGTGTGGCCGCCATTTTGTGATTGCATGAGTTTCGGTAAGTACTTTTTTGCAATTTTCAAGTTATGTTTATATTTTGTATATTTGGATATTGTGCTTTGCTTGTCTGATTTCATGCATTTTGCTTACAAACGTTTTGTTTTCTATTAATTTCAGTGAGGGATTTTTCTGCTGTTTTGTGTGAGCTTTATTATTGTTTAGTTAATTTAACTTGATTTTCTGTATTGTTTATCATGCCTTCATCCGTTAATCGTTTCACTAAATTACGCCTGAAACGGCAAAAATTCCTGAATCATCTTGACTTTTTACTTAAATGTAAATGTAAAAAATTGATCCCAAATTTTATTCAAATCAAATCTAATCAAAAACCTTCGAGTCGCTTTTCAAGAATTCTGTTAAATTGCAAGCTTGCCTTACTTCGGTCCGTCATAAGGGATACACGTCAACAATTGTCCAAAATTGAACGTGAACTCTATAAGCTTCATCTGGAACTCGCTAAATCATATCCAAAATTCACTGCCCTTGAACAGGGGTCTGGGTCTAGTACGGAGAATGCAGTTAACCGTCATAAAAACACCCTTGCAGTTAAATTCGAAAAATTTCTTTTAACAATCTTCCAGTTCAAGTAGTTCAAAAAATCTTCCCATTGTATACATCAACCCAACAGTTAATATTTCTAATGTTAGTCTTTCAGAAGAACAAGAGAGAATTCTAAAATATAATTTTAACTTCTCACAAACCTGTAAACCCTCGATTCCAAAGATTTTGGCTCCTATCGAAAAAGCTTTCAAGTTCAGTAAAGTTTCAGATTCACAGAAAGAAATGATTAGGCATCTTATCGCTCATAATGTGAAGTTCAATAATAAACCTTTGAGGCCAAATCTAACTGCGAGAGAAAGAGCTACATTGCGTGAAATTCATTCTAACCCGGATATTATTATTTCAAAGGCCGACAAAGGTGACCAGATAGTCGTCATGGATAGGAACACTTACATCGATGGTGTCACTAAACTCTTAAACGAAGGACCATATAATCCGATCCCTAAAGATCCTTCACCTTCGGACTTGTCAAAAATAAAAACTGCGATCAAATCTTCGCAAATCATTTCAGGCAACTTAAAACATTCACTTATCCCATCTGTTGCGAATTGTGCCAGATTATATGCTCTTCCCAAAATTCATAAAAGTGGTATTCCTTTCCGCCCTATTGTATCAAATTTAGGTACTGCCTCGTATCCATTAGCTAAATATTTAGTTTCTAGATTTTCAACTCTATTAGACAATAACATTTACACCATAAAAAATTCAATAGAGTTTGTAAAAAAAGTTAAAAACATTTCTCCTAGTAATTTACTCATGGTTTCTTTTGATGTAAAATCATTATTCACCAATGTCCCAGTGGAGGGTGCATTAAGATGTCTAGAAACCAGACTTCGTGAATTTCATTTCTCTTGCATCGAAATTGATGAGCTAATTTCTCTCACTCAACTCTGTTTGAAACAAACACATTTTGTTTTCCAAAATAAATATTACAAGCAAACTGAGGGATTAGCCATGGGAAGCCCCCTCAGTCCCATCCTGGCTGATATCTACATGCATTATTATGAATCAAAATTGTTTGAAACTTTAAACTTCCCGGCATGGTTCCGCTACGTAGACGATACTTTTACTCTGTTTGAAGGTAATAAAGATGATTTAAATAAAGTTCTTTCAACAATGAATTCTATTGATCCTGCTATTCAGTTCACTTTTGAACTTGAGACTTGCAATTCTCTTCCGTTTCTCGACATTCTGGTCACACGTAACACATCCAACTTCAGTACTACGGTTTACCGTAAACCTTCATCGGTTTGCCTTCCACCACACTTTAAATCATGTCATCCGACTAAACAAAAGTTAGCTTTATTTTATTCCTATGTTTTCCGTGCTCTTCAAGTTTGCTCCTCCAAACTAGCCCTTGATGAAGAACTAAATTATTTAAAAGCAATAGCTATTGACAGGGGCTTTCCACCCAACATTATTAATCAAGCAGTTAAAAAATTCTCATCTCAACACACTAAAAGGCACACTCTTGTTTTAGGAGATTATAAAAATTCTGTTGTCATTCCCTTCTTTCCATCAATTAGCTATAAAGTTGCACATATTTTGCAGAAATTTAACTTTCGGGTTGTTTATTCTCCCATCAATAAAATTCCGAGTTCCATACTCAAGGACCCCATTCCGGATATGAATTCCTGGGGTATTTACAGGATTCCTTGCCAGTGTGGTTTAATTTACATTGGCCAAACTAAGAGAGCCTTAAAATTTCGCGTCAAGGAACATGAGGCATATGTTAGAAAAAAGGAAACACAGGAGTCTTCTGTTGCTCAACATTGTTGGTCCGAAAACCACACTTTCAGTTTTTCTGCTGCCAAAATTATTCAAAAAACATCTTCCATTGGAGAACTGGATTTTCTAGAGGCATTTCACATTCATAAAAATCTTTCTGTTCTAGTTAACGATCCTAATTCCAATCCAAATTTGCCTTTGGCCTTTAAAGAAATTATGTTTTAGTTCTGGTTTCACCAACAGATGGCGCCACTTGCTTATTCTTGTCCAGGCTTTCTTATCTTATCTAATCATTATTTCCTATCTGGTTCATTTGCGGTTTTGCAGCTGAAGATGGTGGTTCGGTAAAACCATCGAAACTAGTCCTGTGAAAATTTGGTAAATATAACGCTGATTTTTGTTGTTTGACTTCTGAATTAGTATTTATTCGGCGTGTTATTGTGTCTTAATTATAGAAGCCCCAACAGGCTTATTTTTTGCTTTCTTTTTTGCACGTGGTGTGGCCGCCATTTTGTGATTGCATGAGTTTCGGTAAGTACTTTTTTGCAATTTTCAAGTTATGTTTATATTTTGTATATTTGGATATTGTGCTTTGCTTGTCTGATTTCATGCATTTTGCTTACAAACGTTTTGTTTTCTATTAATTTCAGTGAGGGATTTTTCTGCTGTTTTGTGTGTGCTTTATTATTGTTTAGTTAATTTAACTTGATTTTCTGTATTGTTTATCATGCCTTCATCCGTTAATCGTTTCACTAAATTACGCCTGAAACGGCAAAAATTCCTGAATCATCTTGACTTTTTACTTAAATGTAAATGTAAAAAATTGATACCAAATTTTATTCAAATCAAATCTAATCAAAAACCTTCGAGTCGCTTTTCAAGAATTCTGTTAAATTGCAAGCTTGCCTTACTTCGGTCCGTCATAAGGGATACACGTCAACAATTGTCCAAAATTGAACGTGAACTCTATAAGCTTCATCTGGAACTCGCTAAATCATATCCAAAATTCACTGCCCTTGAACAGGGGTCTGGGTCTAGAACGGAGAATGCAGTTAACCGTCATAAAAACACCCTTGCAGTTAAATTCGAAAAATTTCTTTTACAATCTTCCAGTTCAAGTAGTTCAAAAAATCTTCCCATTGTATACATCAACCCAACAGTTAATATTTCTAATGTTAGTCTTTCAGAAGAACAAGAGAGAATTCTAAAATATAATTTTAACTTCTCACAAACCTGTAAACCCTCGATTCCAAAGATTTTGGCTCCTATCGAAAAAGCTTTCAAGTTCAGTAAAGTTTCAGATTCACAGAAAGAAATGATTAGGCATCTTATCGCTCATAATGTGAAGTTCAATAATAAACCTTTGAGGCCAAATCTAACTGCGAGAGAAAGAGCTACATTGCGTGAAATTCATTCTAACCCGGATATTATTATTTCAAAGGCCGACAAAGGTGGCCAGATAGTCGTCATGGATAGGAACACTTACATCGATGGTGTCACTAAACTCTTAAACGAAGGACCATATAATCCGATCCCTAAAGATCCTTCACCTTCGGACTTGTCAAAAATAAAAACTGCGATCAAATCTTCGCAAATCATTTCAGGCAACTTAAAACATTCACTTATCCCATCTGTTGCGAATTGTGCCAGATTATATGCTCTTCCCAAAATTCATAAAAGTGGTATTCCTTTCCGCCCTATTGTATCAAATTTAGGTACTGCCTCGTATCCATTAGCTAAATATTTAGTTTCTAGATTTTCAACTCTATTAGACAATAACATTTACACCATAAAAAATTCAATAGAGTTTGTAAAAAAAGTTAAAAACATTTCTCCTAGTAATTTACTCATGGTTTCTTTTGATGTAAAATCATTATTCACCAATGTCCCAGTGGAGGGTGCATTAAGATGTCTAGAAACCAGACTTCGTGAATTTCATTTCTCTTGCATCGAAATTGATGAGCTAATTTCTCTCACTCAACTCTGTTTGAAACAAACACATTTTGTTTTCCAAAATAAATATTACAAGCAAACTGAGGGATTAGCCATGGGAAGCCCCCTCAGTCCCATCCTGGCTGATATCTACATGCATTATTATGAATCAAAATTGTTTGAAACTTTAAACTTCCCGGCATGGTTCCGCTACGTAGACGATACTTTTACTCTGTTTGAAGGTAATAAAGATGATTTAAATAAAGTTCTTTCAACAATGAATTCTATTGATCCTGCTATTCAGTTCACTTTTGAACTTGAGACTTGCAATTCTCTTCCGTTTCTCGACATTCTGGTCACACGTAACACATCCAACTTCAGTACTACGGTTTACCGTAAACCTTCATCGGTTTGCCTTCCACCACACTTTAAATCATGTCATCCGACTAAACAAAAGTTAGCTTTATTTTATTCCTATGTTTTCCGTGCTCTTCAAGTTTGCTCCTCCAAACTAGCCCTTGATGAAGAACTAAATTATTTAAAAGCAATAGCTATTGACAGGGGCTTTCCACCCAACATTATTAATCAAGCAGTTAAAAAATTCTCATCTCAACACACTAAAAGGCACACTCTTGTTTTAGGAGATTATAAAAATTCTGTTGTCATTCCCTTCTTTCCATCAATTAGCTATAAAGTTGCACATATTTTGCAGAAATTTAACTTTCGGGTTGTTTATTCTCCCATCAATAAAATTCCGAGTTCCATACTCAAGGACCCCATTCCGGATATGAATTCCTGGGGTATTTACAGGATTCCTTGCCAGTGTGGTTTAATTTACATTGGCCAAACTAAGAGAGCCTTAAAATTTCGCGTCAAGGAACATGAGGCATATGTTAGAAAAAAGGAAACACAGAAGTCTTCAGTTGCTCAACATTGTTGGTCCGAAAACCACACTTTCAGTTTTTCTGCTGCCAAAATTATTCAAAAAACATCATCCATTGGAGAACTGGATTTTCTAGAGGCATTTCACATTCATAAAAATCTTTCTGTTCTAGTTAACGATCCTAATTCCAATCCAAATTTGCCTTCGGCCTTTAAAGAAATTATGTTTTAGTTCTGGTTTCACCAACAGATGGCGCCACTTGCTTATTCTTGTCCAGGCTTTCTTATTTTATGTAATCATTATTTCCTATCTGGTTCATTTGCGGTTTTGCAGCTGAAGATGGTGGTTCGGTAAAACCATCGAAACTAGTCCTGTGAAAATTTGGTAAATATAACGCTGATTTTTGTTGTTTGACTTCTGAATTAGTATTTATTCGGCGTGTTATTGTGTCTTAATTATAGAAGCCCCAACAGGCTTATTTTTTGCTTTCTTTTTTGCACGTGGTGTGGCCGCCATTTTGTGATTGCATGAGTTTCGGTAAGTACTTTTTTGCAATTTTCAAGTTATGTTTATATTTTGTATATTTGGATATTGTGCTTTGCTTGTCTGATTTCATGTATTTTGCTTACAAACGTTTTGTTTTCTATTAATTTCAGTGAGGGATTTTTCTGCTGTTTTGTGTGTGCTTTATTATTGTTTAGTTAATTTAACTTGATTTTCTGTATTGTTTATCATGCCTTCATCCGTTAATCGTTTCACTAAATTACGCCTGAAACGGCAAAAATTCCTGAATCATCTTGACTTTTTACTTAAATGTAAATGTAAAAAATTGATCCCAAATTTTATTCAAATCAAATCTAATCAAAAACCTTCGAGTCGCTTTTCAAGAATTCTGTTAAATTGCAAGCTTGCCTTACTTCGGTCCGTCATAAGGGATACACGTCAACAATTGTCCAAAATTGAACGTGAACTCTATAAGCTTCATCTGGAACTCGCTAAATCATATCCAAAATTCACTGCCCTTGAACAGGGGTCTGGGTCTAGAACGGAGAATGCAGTTAACCGTCATAAAAACACCCTTGCAGTTAAATTCGAAAAATTTCTTTTACAATCTTCCAGTTCAAGTAGTTCAAAAAATCTTCCCATTGTATACATCAACCCAACAGTTAATATTTCTAATGTTAGTCTTTCAGAAGAACAAGAGAGAATTCTAAAATATAATTTTAACTTCTCACAAACCTGTAAACCCTCGATTCCAAAGATTTTGGCTCCTATCGAAAAAGCTTTCAAGTTCAGTAAAGTTTCAGATTCACAGAAAGAAATGATTAGGCATCTTATCGCTCATAATGTGAAGTTCAATAATAAACCTTTGAGGCCAAATCTAACTGCGAGAGAAAGAGCTACATTGCGTGAAATTCATTCTAACCCGGATATTATTATTTCAAAGGCCGACAAAGGTGGCCAGATAGTCGTCATGGATAGGAACACTTACATCGATGGTGTCACTAAACTCTTAAACGAAGGACCATATAATCCGATCCCTAAAGATCCTTCACCTTCGGACTTGTCAAAAATAAAAACTGCGATCAAATCTTCGCAAATCATTTCAGGCAACTTAAAACATTCACTTATCCCATCTGTTGCGAATTGTGCCAGATTATATGCTCTTCCCAAAATTCATAAAAGTGGTATTCCTTTCCGCCCTATTGTATCAAATTTAGGTACTGCCTCGTATCCATTAGCTAAATATTTAGTTTCTAGATTTTCAACTCTATTAGACAATAACATTTACACCATAAAAAATTCAATAGAGTTTGTAAAAAAAGTTAAAAACATTTCTCCTAGTAATTTACTCATGGTTTCTTTTGATGTAAAATCATTATTCACCAATGTCCCAGTGGAGGGTGCATTAAGATGTCTAGAAACCAGACTTCGTGAATTTCATTTCTCTTGCATCGAAATTGATGAGCTAATTTCTCTCACTCAACTCTGTTTGAAACAAACACATTTTGTTTTCCAAAATAAATATTACAAGCAAACTGAGGGATTAGCCATGGGAAGCCCCCTCAGTCCCATCCTGGCTGATATCTACATGCATTATTATGAATCAAAATTGTTTGAAACTTTAAACTTCCCGGCATGGTTCCGCTACGTAGACGATACTTTTACTCTGTTTGAAGGTAATAAAGATGATTTAAATAAAGTTCTTTCAACAATGAATTCTATTGATCCTGCTATTCAGTTCACTTTTGAACTTGAGACTTGCAATTCTCTTCCGTTTCTCGACATTCTGGTCACACGTAACACATCCAACTTCAGTACTACGGTTTACCGTAAACCTTCATCGGTTTGCCTTCCACCACACTTTAAATCATGTCATCCGACTAAACAAAAGTTAGCTTTATTTTATTCCTATGTTTTCCGTGCTCTTCAAGTTTGCTCCTCCAAACTAGCCCTTGATGAAGAACTAAATTATTTAAAAGCAATAGCTATTGACAGGGGCTTTCCACCCAACATTATTAATCAAGCAGTTAAAAAATTCTCATCTCAACACACTAAAAGGCACACTCTTGTTTTAGGAGATTATAAAAATTCTGTTGTCATTCCCTTCTTTCCATCAATTAGCTATAAAGTTGCACATATTTTGCAGAAATTTAACTTTCGGGTTGTTTATTCTCCCATCAATAAAATTCCGAGTTCCATACTCAAGGACCCCATTCCGGATATGAATTCCTGGGGTATTTACAGGATTCCTTGCCAGTGTGGTTTAATTTACATTGGCCAAACTAAGAGAGCCTTAAAATTTCGCGTCAAGGAACATGAGGCATATGTTAGAAAAAAGGAAACACAGAAGTCTTCTGTTGCTCAACATTGTTGGTCCGAAAACCACACTTTCAGTTTTTCTGCTGCCAAAATTATTCAAAAAACATCTTCTATTGGAGAACTGGATTTTCTAGAGGCATTTCACATTCATAAAAATCTTTCTGTTCTAGTTAACGATCCTAATTCCAATCCAAATTTGCCTTCGGCCTTTAAAGAAATTATGTTTTAGTTCTGGTTTCACCAACAGATGGCGCCACTTGCTTATTCTTGTCCAGGCTTTCTTATCTTATCTAATCATTATTTCCTATCTGGTTCATTTGCGGTTTTGCAGCTGAAGATGGTGGTTCGGTAAAACCATCGAAACTAGTCCTGTGAAAATTTGGTAAATATAACGCTGATTTTTGTTGTTTGACTTCTGAATTAGTATTTATTCGGCGTGTTATTGTGTCTTAATTATAGAAGCCCCAACAGGCTTATTTTTTGCTTTCTTTTTTGCACGTGGTGTGGCCGCCATTTTGTGATTGCATGAGTTTCGGTAAGTACTTTTTTGCAATTTTCAAGTTATGTTTATATTTTGTATATTTGGATATTGTGCTTTGCTTGTCTGATTTCATGTATTTTGCTTACAAACGTTTTGTTTTCTATTAATTTCAGTGAGGGATTTTTCTGCTGTTTTGTGTGTGCTTTATTATTGTTTAGTTAATTTAACTTGATTTTCTGTATTGTTTATCATGCCTTCATCCGTTAATCGTTTCACTAAATTACGCCTGAAACGGCAAAAATTCCTGAATCATCTTGACTTTTTACTTAAATGTAAATGTAAAAAATTGATCCCAAATTTTATTCAAATCAAATCTAATCAAAAACCTTCGAGTCGCTTTTCAAGAATTCTGTTAAATTGCAAGCTTGCCTTACTTCGGTCCGTCATAAGGGATACACGTCAACAATTGTCCAAAATTGAACGTGAACTCTATAAGCTTCATCTGGAACTCGCTAAATCATATCCAAAATTCACTGCCCTTGAACAGGGGTCTGGGTCTAGAACGGAGAATGCAGTTAACCGTCATAAAAACACCCTTGCAGTTAAATTCGAAAAATTTCTTTTACAATCTTCCAGTTCAAGTAGTTCAAAAAATCTTCCCATTGTATACATCAACCCAACAGTTAATATTTCTAATGTTAGTCTTTCAGAAGAACAAGAGAGAATTCTAAAATATAATTTTAACTTCTCACAAACCTGTAAACCCTCGATTCCAAAGATTTTGGCTCCTATCGAAAAAGCTTTCAAGTTCAGTAAAGTTTCAGATTCACAGAAAGAAATGATTAGGCATCTTATCGCTCATAATGTGAAGTTCAATAATAAACCTTTGAGGCCAAATCTAACTGCGAGAGAAAGAGCTACATTGCGTGAAATTCATTCTAACCCGGATATTATTATTTCAAAGGCCGACAAAGGTGACCAGATAGTCGTCATGGATAGGAACACTTACATCGATGGTGTCACTAAACTCTTAAACGAAGGACCATATAATCCGATCCCTAAAGATCCTTCACCTTCGGACTTGTCAAAAATAAAAACTGCGATCAAATCTTCGCAAATCATTTCAGGCAACTTAAAACATTCACTTATCCCATCTGTTGCGAATTGTGCCAGATTATATGCTCTTCCCAAAATTCATAAAAGTGGTATTCCTTTCCGCCCTATTGTATCAAATTTAGGTACTGCCTCGTATCCATTAGCTAAATATTTAGTTTCTAGATTTTCAACTCTATTAGACAATAACATTTACACCATAAAAAATTCAATAGAGTTTGTAAAAAAAGTTAAAAACATTTCTCCTAGTAATTTACTCATGGTTTCTTTTGATGTAAAATCATTATTCACCAATGTCCCAGTGGAGGGTGCATTAAGATGTCTAGAAACCAGACTTCGTGAATTTCATTTCTCTTGCATCGAAATTGATGAGCTAATTTCTCTCACTCAACTCTGTTTGAAACAAACACATTTTGTTTTCCAAAATAAATATTACAAGCAAACTGAGGGATTAGCCATGGGAAGCCCCCTCAGTCCCATCCTGGCTGATATCTACATGCATTATTATGAATCAAAATTGTTTGAAACTTTAAACTTCCCGGCATGGTTCCGCTACGTAGACGATACTTTTACTCTGTTTGAAGGTAATAAAGATGATTTAAATAAAGTTCTTTCAACAATGAATTCTATTGATCCTGCTATTCAGTTCACTTTTGAACTTGAGACTTGCAATTCTCTTCCGTTTCTCGACATTCTGGTCACACGTAACACATCCAACTTCAGTACTACGGTTTACCGTAAACCTTCATCGGTTTGCCTTCCACCACACTTTAAATCATGTCATCCGACTAAACAAAAGTTAGCTTTATTTTATTCCTATGTTTTCCGTGCTCTTCAAGTTTGCTCCTCCAAACTAGCCCTTGATGAAGAACTAAATTATTTAAAAGCAATAGCTATTGACAGGGGCTTTCCACCCAACATTATTAATCAAGCAGTTAAAAAATTCTCATCTCAACACACTAAAAGGCACACTCTTGTTTTAGGAGATTATAAAAATTCTGTTGTCATTCCCTTCTTTCCATCAATTAGCTATAAAGTTGCACATATTTTGCAGAAATTTAACTTTCGGGTTGTTTATTCTCCCATCAATAAAATTCCGAGTTCCATACTCAAGGACCCCATTCCGGATATGAATTCCTGGGGTATTTACAGGATTCCTTGCCAGTGTGGTTTAATTTACATTGGCCAAACTAAGAGAGCCTTAAAATTTCGCGTCAAGGAACATGAGGCATATGTTAGAAAAAAGGAAACACAGAAGTCTTCTGTTGCTCAACATTGTTGGTCCGAAAACCACACTTTCAGTTTTTCTGCTGCCAAAATTATTCAAAAAACATCTTCCATTGGAGAACTGGATTTTCTAGAGGCATTTCCCATTCATAAAAATCTTTCTGTTCTAGTTAACGATCCTAATTCCAATCCAAATTTGCCTTCGGCCTTTAAAGAAATTATGTTTTAGTTCTGGTTTCACCAACAGATGGCGCCACTTGCTTATTCTTGTCCAGGCTTTCTTATCTTATCTAATCATTATTTCCTATCTGGTTCATTTGCGGTTTTGCAGCTGAAGATGGTGGTTCGGTAAAACCATCGAAACTAGTCCTGTGAAAATTTGGTAAATATAACGCTGATTTTTGTTGTTTGACTTCTGAATTAGTATTTATTCGGCGTGTTATTGTGTCTTAATTATAGAAGCCCCAACAGGCTTATTTTTTGCTTTCTTTTTTGCACGTGGTGTGGCCGCCATTTTGTGATTGCATGAGTTTCGGTAAGTACTTTTTTTGCAATTTTCAAGTTATGTTTATATTTTGTATATTTGGATATTGTGCTTTGCTTGTCTGATTTCATGCATTTTGCTTACAAACGTTTTGTTTTCTGTTAATTTCAGTGAGGGATTTTTCTGCTGTTTTGTGTGTGCTTTATTATTTTTTAGTTAATTTAACTTGATTTTCTGTATTGTTTATCATGCCTTCATCCGTTAATCGTTTCACTAAATTACGTCTGAAACGGCAAAAATTCTTGAATCATCTTGACTTTTTACTTAAATGTAAATGTAAAAAATTGATCCCAAATTTTATTCAAATCAAATCTAATCAAAAACCTTCGAGTCGCTTTTCAAGAATTCTGTTAAATTGCAAGCTTGCCTTACTTCGGTCCGTCATAAGGGATACACGTCAACAATTGTCCAAAATTGAACGTGAACTCTATAAGCTTCATCTGGAACTCGCTAAATCATATCCAAAATTCACTGCCCTTGAACAGGGGTCTGGGTCTAGAACGGAGAATGCAGTTAACCGTCATAAAAACACCCTTGCAGTTAAATTCGAAAAATTTCTTTTACAATCTTCCAGTTCAAGTAGTTCAAAAAATCTTCCCATTGTATACATCAACCCAACAGTTAATATTTCTAATGTTAGTCTTTCAGAAGAACAAGAGAGAATTCTAAAATATAATTTTAACTTCTCACAAACCTGTAAACCCTCGATTCCAAAGATTTTGGCTCCTATCGAAAAAGCTTTCAAGTTCAGTAAAGTTTCAGATTCACAGAAAGAAATGATTAGGCATCTTATCGCTCATAACGTGAAGTTCAATAATAAACCTTTGAGGCCAAATCTAACTGCGAGAGAAAGAGCTACATTGCGTGAAATTCATTCTAACCCGGATATTATTATTTCAAAGGCCGACAAAGGTGGCCAGATAGTCGTCATGGATAGGAACACTTACATCGATGGTGTCACTAAACTCTTAAACGAAGGACCATATAATCCGATCCCTAAAGATCCTTCACTTTCGGACTTGTCAAAAATAAAAACTGCGATCAAATCTTCGCAAATCATTTCAGGCAACTTAAAACATTCACTTATCCCATCTGTTGCGAATTGTGCCAGATTATATGCTCTTCCCAAAATTCATAAAAGTGGTATTCCTTTCCGCCCTATTGTATCAAATTTAGGTACTGCCTCGTATCCATTAGCTAAATATTTAGTTTCTAGATTTTCAACTCTATTAGACAATAACATTTACACCATAAAAAATTCAATAGAGTTTGTAAAAAAAGTTAAAAACATTTCTCCTAGTAATTTACTCATGGTTTCTTTTGATGTAAAATCATTATTCACCAATGTCCCAGTGGAGGGTGCATTAAGATGTCTAGAAACCAGACTTCGTGAATTTCATTTCTCTTGCATCGAAATTGATGAGCTAATTTCTCTCACTCAACTCTGTTTGAAACAAACACATTTTGTTTTCCAAAATAAATATTACAAGCAAACTGAGGGATTAGCCATGGGAAGCCCCCTCAGTCCCATCCTGGCTGATATCTACATGCATTATTATGAATCAAAATTGTTTGAAACTTTAAACTTCCCGGCATGGTTCCGCTACGTAGACGATACTTTTACTCTGTTTGAAGGTAATAAAGATGATTTAAATAAAGTTCTTTCAACAATGAATTCTATTGATCCTGCTATTCAGTTCACTTTTGAACTTGAGACTTGCAATTCTCTTCCGTTTCTCGACATTCTGGTCACACGTAACACATCCAACTTCAGTACTACGGTTTACCGTAAACCTTCATCGGTTTGCCTTCCACCACACTTTAAATCATGTCATCCGACTAAACAAAAGTTAGCTTTATTTTATTCCTATGTTTTCCGTGCTCTTCAAGTTTGCTCCTCCAAACTAGCCCTTGATGAAGAACTAAATTATTTAAAAGCAATAGCTATTGACAGGGGCTTTCCACCCAACATTATTAATCAAGCAGTTAAAAAATTCTCATCTCAACACACTAAAAGGCACACTCTTGTTTTAGGAGATTATAAAAATTCTGTTGTCATTCCCTTCTTTCCATCAATTAGCTATAAAGTTGCACATATTTTGCAGAAATTTAACTTTCGGGTTGTTTATTCTCCCATCAATAAAATTCCGAGTTCCATACTCAAGGACCCCATTCCGGATATGAATTCCTGGGGTATTTACAGGATTCCTTGCCAGTGTGGTTTAATTTACATTGGCCAAACTAAGAGAGCCTTAAAATTTCGCGTCAAGGAACATGAGGCATATGTTAGAAAAAAGGAAACACAGAAGTCTTCTGTTGCTCAACATTGTTGGTCCGAAAACCACACTTTCAGTTTTTCTGCTGCCAAAATTATTCAAAAAACATCTTCCATTGGAGAACTGGATTTTCTAGAGGCATTTCCCATTCATAAAAATCTTTCTGTTCTAGTTAACGATCCTAATTCCAATCCAAATTTGCCTTCGGCCTTTAAAGAAATTATGTTTTAGTTCTGGTTTCACCAACAGATGGCGCCACTTGCTTATTCTTGTCCAGGCTTTCTTATCTTATCTAATCATTATTTCCTATCTGGTTCATTTGCGGTTTTGCAGCTGAAGATGGTGGTTCGGTAAAACCATCGAAACTAGTCCTGTGAAAATTTGGTAAATATAACGCTGATTTTTGTTGTTTGACTTCTGAATTAGTATTTATTCGGCGTGTTATTGTGTCTTAATTATAGAAGCCCCAACAGGCTTATTTTTTGCTTTCTTTTTTGCACGTGGTGTGGCCGCCATTTTGTGATTGCATGAGTTTCGGTAAGTACTTTTTTTGCAATTTTCAAGTTATGTTTATATTTTGTATATTTGGATATTGTGCTTTGCTTGTCTGATTTCATGCATTTTGCTTACAAACGTTTTGTTTTCTGTTAATTTCAGTGAGGGATTTTTCTGCTGTTTTGTGTGTGCTTTATTATTTTTTAGTTAATTTAACTTGATTTTCTGTATTGTTTATCATGCCTTCATCCGTTAATCGTTTCACTAAATTACGTCTGAAACGGCAAAAATTCTTGAATCATCTTGACTTTTTACTTAAATGTAAATGTAAAAAATTGATCCCAAATTTTATTCAAATCAAATCTAATCAAAAACCTTCGAGTCGCTTTTCAAGAATTCTGTTAAATTGCAAGCTTGCCTTACTTCGGTCCGTCATAAGGGATACACGTCAACAATTGTCCAAAATTGAACGTGAACTCTATAAGCTTCATCTGGAACTCGCTAAATCATATCCAAAATTCACTGCCCTTGAACAGGGGTCTGGGTCTAGAACGGAGAATGCAGTTAACCGTCATAAAAACACCCTTGCAGTTAAATTCGAAAAATTTCTTTTACAATCTTCCAGTTCAAGTAGTTCAAAAAATCTTCCCATTGTATACATCAACCCAACAGTTAATATTTCTAATGTTAGTCTTTCAGAAGAACAAGAGAGAATTCTAAAATATAATTTTAACTTCTCACAAACCTGTAAACCCTCGATTCCAAAGATTTTGGCTCCTATCGAAAAAGCTTTCAAGTTCAGTAAAGTTTCAGATTCACAGAAAGAAATGATTAGGCATCTTATCGCTCATAACGTGAAGTTCAATAATAAACCTTTGAGGCCAAATCTAACTGCGAGAGAAAGAGCTACATTGCGTGAAATTCATTCTAACCCGGATATTATTATTTCAAAGGCCGACAAAGGTGGCCAGATAGTCGTCATGGATAGGAACACTTACATCGATGGTGTCACTAAACTCTTAAACGAAGGACCATATAATCCGATCCCTAAAGATCCTTCACTTTCGGACTTGTCAAAAATAAAAACTGCGATCAAATCTTCGCAAATCATTTCAGGCAACTTAAAACATTCACTTATCCCATCTGTTGCGAATTGTGCCAGATTATATGCTCTTCCCAAAATTCATAAAAGTGGTATTCCTTTCCGCCCTATTGTATCAAATTTAGGTACTGCCTCGTATCCATTAGCTAAATATTTAGTTTCTAGATTTTCAACTCTATTAGACAATAACATTTACACCATAAAAAATTCAATAGAGTTTGTAAAAAAAGTTAAAAACATTTCTCCTAGTAATTTACTCATGGTTTCTTTTGATGTAAAATCATTATTCACCAATGTCCCAGTGGAGGGTGCATTAAGATGTCTAGAAACCAGACTTCGTGAATTTCATTTCTCTTGCATCGAAATTGATGAGCTAATTTCTCTCACTCAACTCTGTTTGAAACAAACACATTTTGTTTTCCAAAATAAATATTACAAGCAAACTGAGGGATTAGCCATGGGAAGCCCCCTCAGTCCCATCCTGGCTGATATCTACATGCATTATTATGAATCAAAATTGTTTGAAACTTTAAACTTCCCGGCATGGTTCCGCTACGTAGACGATACTTTTACTCTGTTTGAAGGTAATAAAGATGATTTAAATAAAGTTCTTTCAACAATGAATTCTATTGATCCTGCTATTCAGTTCACTTTTGAACTTGAGACTTGCAATTCTCTTCCGTTTCTCGACATTCTGGTCACACGTAACACATCCAACTTCAGTACTACGGTTTACCGTAAACCTTCATCGGTTTGCCTTCCACCACACTTTAAATCATGTCATCCGACTAAACAAAAGTTAGCTTTATTTTATTCCTATGTTTTCCGTGCTCTTCAAGTTTGCTCCTCCAAACTAGCCCTTGATGAAGAACTAAATTATTTAAAAGCAATAGCTATTGACAGGGGCTTTCCACCCAACATTATTAATCAAGCAGTTAAAAAATTCTCATCTCAACACACTAAAAGGCACACTCTTGTTTTAGGAGATTATAAAAATTCTGTTGTCATTCCCTTCTTTCCATCAATTAGCTATAAAGTTGCACATATTTTGCAGAAATTTAACTTTCGGGTTGTTTATTCTCCCATCAATAAAATTCCGAGTTCCATACTCAAGGACCCCATTCCGGATATGAATTCCTGGGGTATTTACAGGATTCCTTGCCAGTGTGGTTTAATTTACATTGGCCAAACTAAGAGAGCCTTAAAATTTCGCGTCAAGGAACATGAGGCATATGTTAGAAAAAAGGAAACACAGAAGTCTTCTGTTGCTCAACATTGTTGGTCCGAAAACCACACTTTCAGTTTTTCTGCTGCCAAAATTATTCAAAAAACATCTTCCATTGGAGAACTGGATTTTCTAGAGGCATTTCCCATTCATAAAAATCTTTCTGTTCTAGTTAACGATCCTAATTCCAATCCAAATTTGCCTTCGGCCTTTAAAGAAATTATGTTTTAGTTCTGGTTTCACCAACAGATGGCGCCACTTGCTTATTCTTGTCCAGGCTTTCTTATCTTATCTAATCATTATTTCCTATCTGGTTCATTTGCGGTTTTGCAGCTGAAGATGGTGGTTCGGTAAAACCATCGAAACTAGTCCTGTGAAAATTTGGTAAATATAACGCTGATTTTTGTTGTTTGACTTCTGAATTAGTATTTATTCGGCGTGTTATTGTGTCTTAATTATAGAAGCCCCAACAGGCTTATTTTTTGCTTTCTTTTTTGCACGTGGTGTGGCCGCCATTTTGTGATTGCATGAGTTTCGGTAAGTACTTTTTTTGCAATTTTCAAGTTATGTTTATATTTTGTATATTTGGATATTGTGCTTTGCTTGTCTGATTTCATGCATTTTGCTTACAAACGTTTTGTTTTCTGTTAATTTCAGTGAGGGATTTTTCTGCTGTTTTGTGTGTGCTTTATTATTTTTTAGTTAATTTAACTTGATTTTCTGTATTGTTTATCATGCCTTCATCCGTTAATCGTTTCACTAAATTACGTCTGAAACGGCAAAAATTCTTGAATCATCTTGACTTTTTACTTAAATGTAAATGTAAAAAATTGATCCCAAATTTTATTCAAATCAAATCTAATCAAAAACCTTCGAGTCGCTTTTCAAGAATTCTGTTAAATTGCAAGCTTGCCTTACTTCGGTCCGTCATAAGGGATACACGTCAACAATTGTCCAAAATTGAACGTGAACTCTATAAGCTTCATCTGGAACTCGCTAAATCATATCCAAAATTCACTGCCCTTGAACAGGGGTCTGGGTCTAGAACGGAGAATGCAGTTAACCGTCATAAAAACACCCTTGCAGTTAAATTCGAAAAATTTCTTTTACAATCTTCCAGTTCAAGTAGTTCAAAAAATCTTCCCATTGTATACATCAACCCAACAGTTAATATTTCTAATGTTAGTCTTTCAGAAGAACAAGAGAGAATTCTAAAATATAATTTTAACTTCTCACAAACCTGTAAACCCTCGATTCCAAAGATTTTGGCTCCTATCGAAAAAGCTTTCAAGTTCAGTAAAGTTTCAGATTCACAGAAAGAAATGATTAGGCATCTTATCGCTCATAACGTGAAGTTCAATAATAAACCTTTGAGGCCAAATCTAACTGCGAGAGAAAGAGCTACATTGCGTGAAATTCATTCTAACCCGGATATTATTATTTCAAAGGCCGACAAAGGTGGCCAGATAGTCGTCATGGATAGGAACACTTACATCGATGGTGTCACTAAACTCTTAAACGAAGGACCATATAATCCGATCCCTAAAGATCCTTCACTTTCGGACTTGTCAAAAATAAAAACTGCGATCAAATCTTCGCAAATCATTTCAGGCAACTTAAAACATTCACTTATCCCATCTGTTGCGAATTGTGCCAGATTATATGCTCTTCCCAAAATTCATAAAAGTGGTATTCCTTTCCGCCCTATTGTATCAAATTTAGGTACTGCCTCGTATCCATTAGCTAAATATTTAGTTTCTAGATTTTCAACTCTATTAGACAATAACATTTACACCATAAAAAATTCAATAGAGTTTGTAAAAAAAGTTAAAAACATTTCTCCTAGTAATTTACTCATGGTTTCTTTTGATGTAAAATCATTATTCACCAATGTCCCAGTGGAGGGTGCATTAGGATGTCTAGAAACCAGACTTCGTGAATTTCATTTCTCTTGCATCGAAATTGATGAGCTAATTTCTCTCACTCAACTCTGTTTGAAACAAACACATTTTGTTTTCCAAAATAAATATTACAAGCAAACTGAGGGATTAGCCATGGGAAGCCCCCTCAGTCCCATCCTGGCTGATATCTACATGCATTATTATGAATCAAAATTGTTTGAAACTTTAAACTTCCCGGCATGGTTCCGCTACGTAGACGATACTTTTACTCTGTTTGAAGGTAATAAAGATGATTTAAATAAAGTTCTTTCAACAATGAATTCTATTGATCCTGCTATTCAGTTCACTTTTGAACTTGAGACTTGCAATTCTCTTCCGTTTCTCGACATTCTGGTCACACGTAACACATCCAACTTCAGTACTACGGTTTACCGTAAACCTTCATCGGTTTGCCTTCCACCACACTTTAAATCATGTCATCCGACTAAACAAAAGTTAGCTTTATTTTATTCCTATGTTTTCCGTGCTCTTCAAGTTTGCTCCTCCAAACTAGCCCTTGATGAAGAACTAAATTATTTAAAAGCAATAGCTATTGACAGGGGCTTTCCACCCAACATTATTAATCAAGCAGTTAAAAAATTCTCATCTCAACACACTAAAAGGCACACTCTTGTTTTAGGAGATTATAAAAATTCTGTTGTCATTCCCTTCTTTCCATCAATTAGCTATAAAGTTGCACATATTTTGCAGAAATTTAACTTTCGGGTTGTTTATTCTCCCATCAATAAAATTCCGAGTTCCATACTCAAGGACCCCATTCCGGATATGAATTCCTGGGGTATTTACAGGATTCCTTGCCAGTGTGGTTTAATTTACATTGGCCAAACTAAGAGAGCCTTAAAATTTCGCGTCAAGGAACATGAGGCATATGTTAGAAAAAAGGAAACACAGAAGTCTTCTGTTGCTCAACATTGTTGGTCCGAAAACCACACTTTCAGTTTTTCTGCTGCCAAAATTATTCAAAAAACATCTTCCATTGGAGAACTGGATTTTCTAGAGGCATTTCCCATTCATAAAAATCTTTCTGTTCTAGTTAACGATCCTAATTCCAATCCAAATTTGCCTTCGGCCTTTAAAGAAATTATGTTTTAGTTCTGGTTTCACCAACAGATGGCGCCACTTGCTTATTCTTGTCCAGGCTTTCTTATCTTATCTAATCATTATTTCCTATCTGGTTCATTTGCGGTTTTGCAGCTGAAGATGGTGGTTCGGTAAAACCATCGAAACTAGTCCTGTGAAAATTTGGTAAATATAACGCTGATTTTTGTTGTTTGACTTCTGAATTAGTATTTATTCGGCGTGTTATTGTGTCTTAATTATAGAAGCCCCAACAGGCTTATTTTTTGCTTTCTTTTTTGCACGTGGTGTGGCCGCCATTTTGTGATTGCATGAGTTTCGGTAAGTACTTTTTTTGCAATTTTCAAGTTATGTTTATATTTTGTATATTTGGATATTGTGCTTTGCTTGTCTGATTTCATGCATTTTGCTTACAAACGTTTTGTTTTCTGTTAATTTCAGTGAGGGATTTTTCTGCTGTTTTGTGTGTGCTTTATTATTTTTTAGTTAATTTAACTTGATTTTCTGTATTGTTTATCATGCCTTCATCCGTTAATCGTTTCACTAAATTACGTCTGAAACGGCAAAAATTCTTGAATCATCTTGACTTTTTACTTAAATGTAAATGTAAAAAATTGATCCCAAATTTTATTCAAATCAAATCTAATCAAAAACCTTCGAGTCGCTTTTCAAGAATTCTGTTAAATTGCAAGCTTGCCTTACTTCGGTCCGTCATAAGGGATACACGTCAACAATTGTCCAAAATTGAACGTGAACTCTATAAGCTTCATCTGGAACTCGCTAAATCATATCCAAAATTCACTGCCCTTGAACAGGGGTCTGGGTCTAGAACGGAGAATGCAGTTAACCGTCATAAAAACACCCTTGCAGTTAAATTCGAAAAATTTCTTTTACAATCTTCCAGTTCAAGTAGTTCAAAAAATCTTCCCATTGTATACATCAACCCAACAGTTAATATTTCTAATGTTACTCTTTCAGAAGAACAAGAGAGAATTCTAAAATATAATTTTAACTTCTCACAAACCTGTAAACCCTCGATTCCAAAGATTTTGGCTCCTATCGAAAAAGCTTTCAAGTTCAGTAAAGTTTCAGATTCACAGAAAGAAATGATTAGGCATCTTATCGCTCATAATGTGAAGTTCAATAATAAACCTTTGAGGCCAAATCTAACTGCGAGAGAAAGAGCTACATTGCGTGAAATTCATTCTAACCCAGATATTATTATTTCAAAGGCCGACAAAGGTGGCCAGATAGTCGTCATGGATAGGAACACTTACATCGATGGTGTCACTAAACTCTTAAACGAAGGACCATATAATCCGATCCCTAAAGATCCTTCACCTTCGGACTTGTCAAAAATAAAAACTGCGATCAAATCTTCGCAAATCATTTCAGGCAACTTAAAACATTCACTTATCCCATCTGTTGCGAATTGTGCCAGATTATATGCTCTTCGAAAAATTCATAAAAGTGGTATTCCTTTCCGCCCTATTGTATCAAATTTAGGTACTGCCTCGTATCCATTAGCTAAATATTTAGTTTCTAGATTTTCAACTCTATTAGACAATAACATTTACACCATAAAAAATTCAATAGAGTTTGTAAAAAAAGTTAAAAACATTTCTCCTAGTAATTTACTCATGGTTTCTTTTGATGTAAAATCATTATTCACCAATGTCCCAGTGGTGGGTGCATTAAGATGTCTAGAAACCAGACTTCGTGAATTTCATTTCTCTTGCATCGAAATTGATGAGCTAATTTCTCTCACTCAACTCTGTTTGAAACAAACACATTTTGTTTTCCAAAATAAATATTACAAGCAAACTGAGGGATTAGCCATGGGAAGCCCCCTCAGTCCCATCCTGGCTGATATCTACATGCATTATTATGAATCAAAATTGTTTGAAACTTTAAACTTCCCGGCATGGTTCCGCTACGTAGACGATACTTTTACTCTGTTTGAAGGTAATAAAGATGATTTAAATAAAGTTCTTTCAACAATGAATTCTATTGATCCTGCTATTCAGTTCACTTTTGAACTTGAGACTTGCAATTCTCTTCCGTTTCTCGACATTCTGGTCACACGTAACACATCCAACTTCAGTACTACGGTTTACCGTAAACCTTCATCGGTTTGCCTTCCACCACACTTTAAATCATGTCATCCGACTAAACAAAAGTTAGCTTTATTTTATTCCTATGTTTTCCGTGCTCTTCAAGTTTGCTCCTCCAAACTAGCCCTTGATGAAGAACTAAATTATTTAAAAGCAATAGCTATTGACAGGGGCTTTCCACCCAACATTATTAATCAAGCAGTTAAAAAATTCTCATCTCAACACACTAAAAGGCACACTCTTGTTTTAGGAGATTATAAAAATTCTGTTGTCATTCCCTTCTTTCCATCAATTAGCTATAAAGTTGCACATATTTTGCAGAAATTTAACTTTCGGGTTGTTTATTCTCCCATCAATAAAATTCCGAGTTCCATACTCAAGGACCCCATTCCGGATATGAATTCCTGGGGTATTTACAGGATTCCTTGCCAGTGTGGTTTAATTTACATTGGCCAAACTAAGAGAGCCTTAAAATTTCGCGTCAAGGAACATGAGGCATATGTTAGAAAAAAGGAAACACAGAAGTCTTCTGTTGCTCAACATTGTTTATCCGAAAACCACACTTTCAGTTTTTCTGCTGCCAAAATTATTCAAAAAACATCTTCCATTGGAGAACTGGATTTTCTAGAGGCATTTCACATTCATAAAAATCTTTCTGTTCTAGTTAACGATCCTAATTCCAATCCAAATTTGCCTTCGGCCTTTAAAGAAATTATGTTTTAGTTCTGGTTTCACCAACAGATGGCGCCACTTGCTTATTCTTGTCCAGGCTTTCTTATCTTATCTAATCATTATTTCCTATCTGGTTCATTTGCGGTTTTGCAGCTGAAGATGGTGGTTCGGTAAAACCATCGAAACTAGTCCTGTGAAAATTTGGTAAATATAACGCTGATTTTTGTTGTTTGACTTCTGAATTAGTATTTATTCGGCGTGTTATTGTGTCTTAATTATAGAAGCCCCAACAGGCTTATTTTTTGCTTTCTTTTTTGCACGTGGTGTGGCCGCCATTTTGTGATTGCATGAGTTTCGGTAAGTACTTTTTTGCAATTTTCAAGTTATGTTTATATTTTGTATATTTGGATATTGTGCTTTGCTTGTCTGATTTCATGCATTTTGCTTACAAACGTTTTGTTTTCTATTAATTTCAGTGAGGGATTTTTCTGCTGTTTTGTGTGTGCTTTATTATTGTTTAGTTAATTTAACTTGATTTTCTGTATTGTTTATCATGCCTTCATCCGTTAATCGTTTCACTAAATTACGCCTGAAACGGCAAAAATTCCTGAATCATCTTGACTTTTTACTTAAATGTAAATGTAAAAAATTGATCCCAAATTTTATTCAAATCAAATCTAATCAAAAACCTTCGAGTCGCTTTTCAAGAATTCTGTTAAATTGCAAGCTTGCCTTACTTCGGTCCGTCATAAGGGATACACGTCAACAATTGTCCAAAATTGAACGTGAACTCTATAAGCTTCATCTGGAACTCGCTAAATCATATCCAAAATTCACTGTCCTTGAACAGGGGTCTGGGTTAGAACGGAGAATGCAGTTAACCGTCATAAAAACACCCTTGCAGTTAAATTCGAAAAATTTCTTTTACAATCTTCCAGTTCAAGTAGTTCAAAAAATCTTCCCATTGTATACATCAACCCAACAGTTAATATTTCTAATGTTAGTCTTTCAGAAGAACAAGAGAGAATTCTCAAATATAATTTTAACTTCTCACAAACCTGTAAACCCTCGATTCCAAAGATTTTGGCTCCTATCGAAAAAGCTTTCAAGTTCAGTAAAGTTTCAGATTCACAGAAAGAAATGATTAGGCATCTTATCGCTCATAATGTGAAGTTCAATAATAATTCTTTGAGGCCAAATCTAACTGCGAGAGAAAGAGCTACATTGCGTGAAATTCATTCTAACCCGGATATTATTATTTCAAAGGCCGACAAAGGTGGCCAGATAGTCGTCATGGATAGGAACACTTACATCGATGGTGTCACTAAACTCTTAAACGAAGGACCATATAATCCGATCCCTAAAGATCCTTCACCTTCGGACTTGTCAAAAATAAAAACTGCGATCAAATCTTCGCAAATCATTTCAGGCAACTTAAAACATTCACTTATCCCATCTGTTGCGAATTGTGCCAGATTATATGCTCTTCCCAAAATTCATAAAAGTGGTATTCCTTTCCGCCCTATTCTATCAAATTTAGGTACTGTCTCGTATCCATTAGCTAAATATTTAGTTTCTAGATTTTCAACTCTATTAGACAATAACATTTACACCATAAAAAATTCAATAGAGTTTGTAAAAAAAGTTAAAAACATTTCTCCTAGTAATTTACTCATGGTTTCTTTTGATGTAAAATCATTATTCACCAATGTCCCAGTGGAGGGTGCATTAAGATGTCTAGAAACCAGACTTCGTGAATTTCATTTCTCTTGCATCGAAATTGATGAGCTAATTTCTCTCACTCAACTCTGTTTGAAACAAACACATTTTGTTTTCCAAAATAAATATTACAAGCAAACTGAGGGATTAGCCATGGGAAGCCCCCTCAGTCCCATCCTGGCTGATATCTACATGCATTATTATGAATCAAAATTGTTTGAAACTTTAAACTTCCCGGCATGGTTCCGCTACGTAGACGATACTTTTACTCTGTTTGAAGGTAATAAAGATGATTTAAATAAAGTTCTTTCAACAATGAATTCTATTGATCCTGCTATTCAGTTCACTTTTGAACTTGAGACTTGCAATTCTCTTCCGTTTCTCGACATTCTGGTCACACGTAACACATCCAACTTCAGTACTACGGTTTACCGTAAACCTTCATCGGTTTGCCTTCCACCACACTTTAAATCATGTCATCCGACTAAACAAAAGTTAGCTTTATTTTATTCCTATGTTTTCCGTGCTCTTCAAGTTTGCTCCTCCAAACTAGCCCTTGATGAAGAACTAAATTATTTAAAAGCAATAGCTATTGACAGGGGCTTTCCACCCAACATTATTAATCAAGCAGTTAAAAAATTCTCATCTCAACACACTAAAAGGCACACTCTTGTTTTAGGAGATTATAAAAATTCTGTTGTCATTCCCTTCTTTCCATCAATTAGCTATAAAGTTGCACATATTTTGCAGAAATTTAACTTTCGGGTTGTTTATTCTCCCATCAATAAAATTCCGAGTTCCATACTCAAGGACCCCATTCCGGATATGAATTCCTGGGGTATTTACAGGATTCCTTGCCAGTGTGGTTTAATTTACATTGGCCAAACTAAGAGAGCCTTAAAATTTCGCGTCAAGGAACATGAGGCATATGTTAGAAAAAAGGAAACACAGAAGTCTTCTGTTGCTCAACATTGTTGGTCCGAAAACCACACTTTCAGTTTTTCTGCTGCCAAAATTATTCAAAAAACATCTTCCATTGGAGAACTGGATTTTCTAGAGGCATTTCACATTCATAAAAATCTTTCTGTTCTAGTTAACGATCCTAATTCCAATCCAAATTTGCCTTCGGCCTTTAAAGAAATTATGTTTTAGTTCTGGTTTCACCAACAGATGGCGCCACTTGCTTATTCTTGTCCAGGCTTTCTTATCTTATCTAATCATTATTTCCTATCTGGTTCATTTGCGGTTTTGCAGCTGAAGATGGTGGTTCGGTAAAACCATCGAAACTAGTCCTGTGAAAATTTGGTAAATATAACGCTGATTTTTGTTGTTTGACTTCTGAATTAGTATTTATTCGGCGTGTTATTGTGTCTTAATTATAGAAGCCCCAACAGGCTTATTTTTTGCTTTCTTTTTTGCACGTGGTGTGGCCGCCATTTTGTGATTGCATGAGTATCGGTAAGTACTTTTTTGCAATTTTCAAGTTATGTTTATATTTTGTATATTTGGATATTGTGCTTTGCTTGTCTGATTTCATGCATTTTGCTTACAAACGTTTTGTTTTCTATTAATTTCAGTGAGGGATTTTTCTGCTGTTTTGTGTGTGCTTTATTATTGTTTAGTTAATTTAGCTTGATTTTCTGTATTGTTTATCATGCCTTCATCCGTTAATCGTTTCACTAAATTACGCCTGAAACGGCAAAAATTCCTGAATCATCTTGACTTTTTACTTAAATGTAAATGTAAAAAATTGATCCCAAATTTTATTCAAATCAAATCTAATCAAAAACCTTCGAGTCGCTTTTCAAGAATTCTGTTAAATTGCAAGCTTGCCTTACTTCGGTCCGTCATAAGGGATACACGTCAACAATTGTCCAAAATTGAACGTGAACTCTATAAGCTTCATCTGGAACTCGCTAAATCATATCCAAAATTTACTGCCCTTGAACAGGGGTCTGGGTCTAGAACGGAGAATGCAGTTAACCGTCATAAAAACACCCTTGCAGTTAAATTCGAAAAATTTCTTTTACAATCTTCCAGTTCAAGTAGTTCAAAAAATCTTCCCATTGTAAACATCAAGCCAATAGTTAATATTTCTAATGTTAGTCTTTCAGAAGAACAAGAGAGAATTCTAAAATATAATTTTAACTTCTCACAAACCTGTAAACCCTCGATTCCAAAGATTTTGGCTCCTATCGAAAAAGCTTTCAAGTTCAGTAAAGTTTCAGATTCACAGAAAGAAATGATTAGGCATCTTATCGCTCATAATGTGAAGTTCAATAATGAACCTTTGAGGCCAAATCTAACTGCGAGAGAAAGAGCTACATTGCGTGAAATTCATTCTAACCCGGATATTATTATTTCAAAGGCCGACAAAGGTGTCCAGATAGTCGTCATGGATAGGAACACTTACATCGATGGTGTCACTAAACTCTTAAACGAAGGACCATATAATCCGATCCCTAAAGATCCTTCACCTTCGGACTTGTCAAAAATAAAAACTGCGATCAAATCTTCGCAAATCATTTCAGGCAACTTAAAACATTCACTTATCCCATCTGTTGCGAATTGTGCCAGATTATATGCTCTTCCCAAAATTCATAAAAGTGGTATTCCTTTCCGCCCTATTGTATCAAATTTAGGTACTGCCTCGTATCCATTAGCTAAATATTTAGTTTCTAGATATTCAACTCTATTAGACAATAACATTTACACCATAAAAAATTCAATAGAGTTTGTAAAAAAAGTTAAAAACATTTCTCCTAGTAATTTACTCATGGTTTCTTTTGATGTAAAATCATTATTCACCAATGTCCCAGTGGAGGGTGCATTAAGATGTCTAGAAACCAGACTTCGTGAATTTCATTTCTCTTGCATCGAAATTGATGAGCTAATTTCTCTCACTCAACTCTGTTTGAAACAAACACATTTTGTTTTCCAAAATAAATATTACAAGCAAACTGAGGGATTAGCCATGGGAAGCCCCCTCAGTCCCATCCTGGCTGATATCTACATGCATTATTATGAATCAAAATTGTTTGAAACTTTAAACTTCCCGGCATGGTTCCGCTACGTAGACGATACTTTTACTCTGTTTGAAGGTAATAAAGATGATTTAAATAAAGTTCTTTCAACAATGAATTCTATTGATCCTGCTATTCAGTTCACTTTTGAACTTGAGACTTGCAATTCTCTTCCGTTTCTCGACATTCTGGTCACACGTAACACATCCAACTTCAGTACTACGGTTTACCGTAAACCTTCATCGGTTTGCCTTCCACCACACTTTAAATCATGTCATCCGACTAAACAAAAGTTAGCTTTATTTTATTCCTATGTTTTCCGTGCTCTTCAAGTTTGCTCCTCCAAACTAGCCCTTGATGAAGAACTAAATTATTTAAAAGCAATAGCTATTGACAGGGGCTTTCCACCCAACATTATTAATCAAGCAGTTAAAAAATTCTCATCTCAACACACTAAAAGGCACACTCTTGTTTTAGGAGATTATAAAAATTCTGTTGTCATTCCCTTCTTTCCATCAATTAGCTATAAAGTTGCACATATTTTGCAGAAATTTAACTTTCGGGTTGTTTATTCTCCCATCAATAAAATTCCGAGTTCCATACTCAAGGACCCCATTCCGGATATGAATTCCTGGGGTATTTACAGGATTCCTTGCCAGTGTGGTTTAATTTACATTGGCCAAACTAAGAGAGCCTTAAAATTTCGCGTCAAGGAACATGAGGCATATGTTAGAAAAAAGGAAACACAGAAGTCTTCTGTTGCTCAACATTGTTTATCCGAAAACCACACTTTCAGTTTTTCTGCTGCCAAAATTATTCAAAAAACATCTTCCATTGGAGAACTGGATTTTCTAGAGGCATTTCACATTCATAAAAATCTTTCTGTTCTAGTTAACGATCCTAATTCCAATCCAAATTTGCCTTCGGCCTTTAAAGAAATTATGTTTTAGTTCTGGTTTCACCAACAGATGGCGCCACTTGCTTATTCTTGTCCAGGCTTTCTTATCTTATCTAATCATTATTTCCTATCTGGTTCATTTGCGGTTTTGCAGCTGAAGATGGTGGTTCGGTAAAACCATCGAAACTAGTCCTGTGAAAATTTGGTAAATATAACGCTGATTTTTGTTGTTTGACTTTTGAATTAGTATTTATTCGGCGTGTTATTGTGTCTTAATTATAGAAGCCCCAACAGGCTTATTTTTTGCTTTCTTTTTTGCACGTGGTGTGGCCGCCATTTTGTGATTGCATGAGTTTCGGTAAGTACTTTTTTGCAATTTTCAAGTTATGTTTATATTTTGTATATTTGGATATTGTGCTTTGCTTGTCTGATTTCATGCATTTTGCTTACAAACGTTTTGTTTTCTATTAATTTCAGTGAGGGATTTTTCTGCTGTTTTGTGTGTGCTTTATTATTGTTTAGTTAATTTAACTTGATTTTCTGTATTGTTTATCATGCCTTCATCCGTTAATCGTTTCACTAAATTACGCCTGAAACGGCAAAAATTCCTCAATCATCTTGACTTTTTACTTAAATGTAAATGTAAAAAATTGATCCCAAATTTTATTCAAATCAAATCTAATCAAAAACCTTCGAGTCGCTTTTCAAGAATTCTGTTAAATTGCAAGCTTGCCTTACTTCGGTCCGTCATAAGGGATACACGTCAACAATTGTCCAAAATTGAACGTGAACTCTATAAGCTTCATCTGGAACTCGCTAAATCATATCCAAAATTCACTGTCCTTGAACAGGGGTCTGGGTCTAGAACGGAGAATGCAGTTAACCGTCATAAAAACACCCTTGCAGTTAAATTCGAAAAATTTCTTTTACAATCTTCCAGTTCAAGTAGTTCAAAAAATCTTCCCATTGTATACATCAACCCAACAGTTAATATTTCTAATGTTAGTCTTTCAGAAGAACAAGAGAGAATTCTCAAATATAATTTTAACTTCTCACAAACCTGTAAACCCTCGATTCCAAAGATTTTGGCTCCTATCGAAAAAGCTTTCAAGTTCAGTAAAGTTTCAGATTCACAGAAAGAAATGATTAGGCATCTTATCGCTCATAATGTGAAGTTCAATAATAATTCTTTGAGGCCAAATCTAACTGCGAGAGAAAGAGCTACATTGCGTGAAATTCATTCTAACCCGGATATTATTATTTCAAAGGCCGACAAAGGTGGCCAGATAGTCGTCATGGATAGGAACACTTACATCGATGGTGTCACTAAACTCTTAAACGAAGGACCATATAATCCGATCCCTAAAGATCCTTCACCTTCGGACTTGTCAAAAATAAAAACTGCGATCAAATCTTCGCAAATCATTTCAGGCAACTTAAAACATTCACTTATCCCATCTGTTGCGAATTGTGCCAGATTATATGCTCTTCCCAAAATTCATAAAAGTGGTATTCCTTTCCGCCCTATTGTATCAAATTTAGGTACTGCCTCGTATCCATTAGCTAAATATTTAGTTTCTAGATTTTCAACTCTATTAGACAATAACATTTACACCATAAAAAATTCAATAGAGTTTGTAAAAAAAGTTAAAAACATTTCTCCTAGTAATTTACTCATGGTTTCTTTTGATGTAAAATCATTATTCACCAATGTCCCAGTGGAGGGTGCATTAAGATGTCTAGAAACCAGACTTCGTGAATTTCATTTCTCTTGCATCGAAATTGATGAGCTAATTTCTCTCACTCAACTCTGTTTGAAACAAACACATTTTGTTTTCCAAAATAAATATTACAAGCAAACTGAGGGATTAGCCATGGGAAGCCCCCTCAGTCCCATCCTGGCTGATATCTACATGCATTATTATGAATCAAAATTGTTTGAAACTTTAAACTTCCCGGCATGGTTCCGCTACGTAGACGATACTTTTACTCTGTTTGAAGGTAATAAAGATGATTTAAATAAAGTTCTTTCAACAATGAATTCTATTGATCCTGCTATTCAGTTCACTTTTGAACTTGAGACTTGCAATTCTCTTCCGTTTCTCGACATTCTGGTCACACGTAACACATCCAACTTCAGTACTACGGTTTACCGTAAACCTTCATCGGTTTGCCTTCCACCACACTTTAAATCATGTCATCCGACTAAACAAAAGTTAGCTTTATTTTATTCCTATGTTTTCCGTGCTCTTCAAGTTTGCTCCTCCAAACTAGCCCTTGATGAAGAACTAAATTATTTAAAAGCAATAGCTATTGACAGGGGCTTTCCACCCAACATTATTAATCAAGCAGTTAAAAAATTCTCATCTCAACACACTAAAAGGCACACTCTTGTTTTAGGAGATTATAAAAATTCTGTTGTCATTCCCTTCTTTCCATCAATTAGCTATAAAGTTGCACATATTTTGCAGAAATTTAACTTTCGGGTTGTTTATTCTCCCATCAATAAAATTCCGAGTTCCATACTCAAGGACCCCATTCCGGATATGAATTCCTGGGGTATTTACAGGATTCCTTGCCAGTGTGGTTTAATTTACATTGGCCAAACTAAGAGAGCCTTAAAATTTCGCGTCAAGGAACATGAGGCATATGTTAGAAAAAAGGAAACACAGAAGTCTTCTGTTGCTCAACATTGTTTATCCGAAAACCACACTTTCAGTTTTTCTGCTGCCAAAATTATTCAAAAAACATCTTCCATTGGAGAACTGGATTTTCTAGAGGCATTTCACATTCATAAAAATCTTTCTGTTCTAGTTAACGATCCTAATTCCAATCCAAATTTGCCTTCGGCCTTTAAAGAAATTATGTTTTAGTTCTGGTTTCACCAACAGATGGCGCCACTTGCTTATTCTTGTCCAGGCTTTCTTATCTTATCTAATCATTATTTCCTATCTGGTTCATTTGCGGTTTTGCAGCTGAAGATGGTGGTTCGGTAAAACCATCGAAACTAGTCCTGTGAAAATTTGGTAAATATAACGCTGATTTTTGTTGTTTGACTTCTGAATTAGTATTTATTCGGCGTGTTATTGTGTCTTAATTATAGAAGCCCCAACAGGCTTATTTTTTGCTTTCTTTTTTGCACGTGGTGTGGCCGCCATTTTGTGATTGCATGAGTTTCGGTAAGTACTTTTTTGCAATTTTCAAGTTATGTTTATATTTTGTATATTTGGATATTGTGCTTTGCTTGTCTGATTTCATGCATTTTGCTTACAAACGTTTTGTTTTCTATTAATTTCAGTGAGGGATTTTTCTGCTGTTTTGTGTGTGCTTTATTATTGTTTAGTTAATTTAACTTGATTTTCTGTATTGTTTATCATGCCTTCATCCGTTAATCGTTTCACTAAATTACGCCTGAAACGGCAAAAATTCCTCAATCATCTTGACTTTTTACTTAAATGTAAATGTAAAAAATTGATCCCAAATTTTATTCAAATCAAATCTAATCAAAAACCTTCGAGTCGCTTTTCAAGAATTCTGTTAAATTGCAAGCTTGCCTTACTTCGGTCCGTCATAAGGGATACACGTCAACAATTGTCCAAAATTGAACGTGAACTCTATAAGCTTCATCTGGAACTCGCTAAATCATATCCAAAATTCACTGTCCTTGAACAGGGGTCTGGGTTAGAACGGAGAATGCAGTTAACCGTCATAAAAACACCCTTGCAGTTAAATTCGAAAAATTTCTTTTACAATCTTCCAGTTCAAGTAGTTCAAAAAATCTTCCCATTGTATACATCAACCCAACAGTTAATATTTCTAATGTTAGTCTTTCAGAAGAACAAGAGAGAATTCTCAAATATAATTTTAACTTCTCACAAACCTGTAAACCCTCGATTCCAAAGATTTTGGCTCCTATCGAAAAAGCTTTCAAGTTCAGTAAAGTTTCAGATTCACAGAAAGAAATGATTAGGCATCTTATCGCTCATAATGTGAAGTTCAATAATAATTCTTTGAGGCCAAATCTAACTGCGAGAGAAAGAGCTACATTGCGTGAAATTCATTCTAACCCGGATATTATTATTTCAAAGGCCGACAAAGGTGGCCAGATAGTCGTCATGGATAGGAACACTTACATCGATGGTGTCACTAAACTCTTAAACGAAGGACCATATAATCCGATCCCTAAAGATCCTTCACCTTCGGACTTGTCAAAAATAAAAACTGCGATCAAATCTTCGCAAATCATTTCAGGCAACTTAAAACATTCACTTATCCCATCTGTTGCGAATTGTGCCAGATTATATGCTCTTCCCAAAATTCATAAAAGTGGTATTCCTTTCCGCCCTATTGTATCAAATTTAGGTACTGCCTCGTATCCATTAGCTAAATATTTAGTTTCTAGATTTTCAACTCTATTAGACAATAACATTTACACCATAAAAAATTCAATAGAGTTTGTAAAAAAAGTTAAAAACATTTCTCCTAGTAATTTACTCATGGTTTCTTTTGATGTAAAATCATTATTCACCAATGTCCCAGTGGAGGGTGCATTAAGATGTCTAGAAACCAGACTTCGTGAATTTCATTTCTCTTGCATCGAAATTGATGAGCTAATTTCTCTCACTCAACTCTGTTTGAAACAAACACATTTTGTTTTCCAAAATAAATATTACAAGCAAACTGAGGGATTAGCCATGGGAAGCCCCCTCAGTCCCATCCTGGCTGATATCTACATGCATTATTATGAATCAAAATTGTTTGAAACTTTAAACTTCCCGGCATGGTTCCGCTACGTAGACGATACTTTTACTCTGTTTGAAGGTAATAAAGATGATTTAAATAAAGTTCTTTCAACAATGAATTCTATTGATCCTGCTATTCAGTTCACTTTTGAACTTGAGACTTGCAATTCTCTTCCGTTTCTCGACATTCTGGTCACACGTAACACATCCAACTTCAGTACTACGGTTTACCGTAAACCTTCATCGGTTTGCCTTCCACCACACTTTAAATCATGTCATCCGACTAAACAAAAGTTAGCTTTATTTTATTCCTATGTTTTCCGTGCTCTTCAAGTTTGCTCCTCCAAACTAGCCCTTGATGAAGAACTAAATTATTTAAAAGCAATAGCTATTGACAGGGGCTTTCCACCCAACATTATTAATCAAGCAGTTAAAAAATTCTCATCTCAACACACTAAAAGGCACACTCTTGTTTTAGGAGATTATAAAAATTCTGTTGTCATTCCCTTCTTTCCATCAATTAGCTATAAAGTTGCACATATTTTGCAGAAATTTAACTTTCGGGTTGTTTATTCTCCCATCAATAAAATTCCGAGTTCCATACTCAAGGACCCCATTCCGGATATGAATTCCTGGGGTATTTACAGGATTCCTTGCCAGTGTGGTTTAATTTACATTGGCCAAACTAAGAGAGCCTTAAAATTTCGCGTCAAGGAACATGAGGCATATGTTAGAAAAAAGGAAACACAGAAGTCTTCTGTTGCTCAACATTGTTGGTCCGAAAACCACACTTTCAGTTTTTCTGCTGCCAAAATTATTCAAAAAACATCTTCCATTGGAGAACTGGATTTTCTAGAGGCATTTCACATTCATAAAAATCTTTCTGTTCTAGTTAACGATCCTAATTCCAATCCAAATTTGCCTTCGGCCTTTAAAGAAATTATGTTTTAGTTCTGGTTTCACCAACAGATGGCGCCACTTGCTTATTCTTGTCCAGGCTTTCTTATCTTATCTAATCATTATTTCCTATCTGGTTCATTTGCGGTTTTGCAGCTGAAGATGGTGGTTCGGTAAAACCATCGAAACTAGTCCTGTGAAAATTTGGTAAATATAACGCTGATTTTTGTTGTTTGACTTCTGAATTAGTATTTATTCGGCGTGTTATTGTGTCTTAATTATAGAAGCCCCAACAGGCTTATTTTTTGCTTTCTTTTTTGCACGTGGTGTGGCCGCCATTTTGTGATTGCATGAGTTTCGGTAAGTACTTTTTTGCAATTTTCAAGTTATGTTTATATTTTGTATATTTGGATATTGTGCTTTGCTTGTCTGATTTCATGCATTTTGCTTACAAACGTTTTGTTTTCTATTAATTTCAGTGAGGGATTTTTCTGCTGTTTTGTGTGTGCTTTATTATTGTTTAGTTAATTTAGCTTGATTTTCTGTATTGTTTATCATGCCTTCATCCGTTAATCGTTTCACTAAATTACGCCTGAAACGGCAAAAATTCCTGAATCATCTTGACTTTTTACTTAAATGTAAATGTAAAAAATTGATCCCAAATTTTATTCAAATCAAATCTAATCAAAAACCTTCGAGTCGCTTTTCAAGAATTCTGTTAAATTGCAAGCTTGCCTTACTTCGGTCCGTCATAAGGGATACACGTCAACAATTGTCCAAAATTGAACGTGAACTCTATAAGCTTCATCTGGAACTCGCTAAATCATATCCAAAATTTACTGCCCTTGAACAGGGGTCTGGGTCTAGAACGGAGAATGCAGTTAACCGTCATAAAAACACCCTTGCAGTTAAATTCGAAAAATTTCTTTTACAATCTTCCAGTTCAAGTAGTTCAAAAAATCTTCCCATTGTAAACATCAAGCCAATAGTTAATATTTCTAATGTTAGTCTTTCAGAAGAACAAGAGAGAATTCTAAAATATAATTTTAACTTCTCACAAACCTGTAAACCCTCGATTCCAAAGATTTTGGCTCCTATCGAAAAAGCTTTCAAGTTCAGTAAAGTTTCAGATTCACAGAAAGAAATGATTAGGCATCTTATCGCTCATAATGTGAAGTTCAATAATGAACCTTTGAGGCCAAATCTAACTGCGAGAGAAAGAGCTACATTGCGTGAAATTCATTCTAACCCGGATATTATTATTTCAAAGGCCGACAAAGGTGTCCAGATAGTCGTCATGGATAGGAACACTTACATCGATGGTGTCACTAAACTCTTAAACGAAGGACCATATAATCCGATCCCTAAAGATCCTTCACCTTCGGACTTGTCAAAAATAAAAACTGCGATCAAATCTTCGCAAATCATTTCAGGCAACTTAAAACATTCACTTATCCCATCTGTTGCGAATTGTGCCAGATTATATGCTCTTCCCAAAATTCATAAAAGTGGTATTCCTTTCCGCCCTATTGTATCAAATTTAGGTACTGCCTCGTATCCATTAGCTAAATATTTAGTTTCTAGATATTCAACTCTATTAGACAATAACATTTACACCATAAAAAATTCAATAGAGTTTGTAAAAAAAGTTAAAAACATTTCTCCTAGTAATTTACTCATGGTTTCTTTTGATGTAAAATCATTATTCACCAATGTCCCAGTGGAGGGTGCATTAAGATGTCTAGAAACCAGACTTCGTGAATTTCATTTCTCTTGCATCCAAATTGATGAGCTAATTTCTCTCACTCAACTCTGTTTGAAACAAACACATTTTGTTTTCCAAAATAAATATTACAATCAAACTGAGGGATTAGCCATGGGAAGCCCCCTCAGTCCCATCCTGGCTGATATCTACATGCATTATTATGAATCAAAATTGTTTGAAACTTTAAACTTCCCGGCATGGTTCCGCTACGTAGACGATACTTTTACTCTGTTTGAAGGTAATAAAGATGATTTAAATAAAGTTCTTTCAACAATGAATTCTATTGATCCTGCTATTCAGTTCACTTTTGAACTTGAGACTTGCAATTCTCTTCCGTTTCTCGACATTCTGGTCACACGTAACACATCCAACTTCAGTACTACGGTTTACCGTAAACCTTCATCGGTTTGCCTTCCACCACACTTTAAATCATGTCATCCGACTAAACAAAAGTTAGCTTTATTTTATTCCTATGTTTTCCGTGCTCTTCAAGTTTGCTCCTCCAAACTAGCCCTTGATGAAGAACTAAATTATTTAAAAGCAATAGCTATTGACAGGGGCTTTCCACCCAACATTATTAATCAAGCAGTTAAAAAATTCTCATCTCAACACACTAAAAGGCACACTCTTGTTTTAGGAGATTATAAAAATTCTGTTGTCATTCCCTTCTTTCCATCAATTAGCTATAAAGTTGCACATATTTTGCAGAAATTTAACTTTCGGGTTGTTTATTCTCCCATCAATAAAATTCCGAGTTCCATACTCAAGGACCCCATTCCGGATATGAATTCCTGGGGTATTTACAGGATTCCTTGCCAGTGTGGTTTAATTTACATTGGCCAAACTAAGAGAGCCTTAAAATTTCGCGTCAAGGAACATGAGGCATATGTTAGAAAAAAGGAAACACAGGAGTCTTCTGTTGCTCAACATTGTTGGTCCGAAAACCACACTTTCAGTTTTTCTGCTGCCAAAATTATTCAAAAAACATCTTCCATTGGAGAACTGGATTTTCTAGAGGCATTTCACATTCATAAAAATCTTTCTGTTCTAGTTAACGATCCTAATTCCAATCCAAATTTGCCTTCGGCCTTTAAAGAAATTATGTTTTAGTTCTGGTTTCACCAACAGATGGCGCCACTTGCTTATTCTTGTCCAGGCTTTCTTATCTTATCTAATCATTATTTCCTATCTGGTTCATTTGCGGTTTTGCAGCTGAAGATGGTGGTTCGGTAAAACCATCGAAACTAGTCCTGTGAAAATTTGGTAAATATAACGCTGATTTTTGTTGTTTGACTTCTGAATTAGTATTTATTCGGCGTGTTATTGTGTCTTAATTATAGAAGCCCCAACAGGCTTATTTTTTGCTTTCTTTTTTGCACGTGGTGTGGCCGCCATTTTGTGATTGCATGAGTATCGGTAAGTACTTTTTTGCAATTTTCAAGTTATGTTTATATTTTGTATATTTGGATATTGTGCTTTGCTTGTCTGATTTCATGCATTTTGCTTACAAACGTTTTGTTTTCTATTAATTTCAGTGAGGGATTTTTCTGCTGTTTTGTGTGTGCTTTATTATTGTTTAGTTAATTTAGCTTGATTTTCTGTATTGTTTATCATGCCTTCATCCGTTAATCGTTTCACTAAATTACGCCTGAAACGGCAAAAATTCCTGAATCATCTTGACTTTTTACTTAAATGTAAATGTAAAAAATTGATCCCAAATTTTATTCAAATCAAATCTAATCAAAAACCTTCGAGTCGCTTTTCAAGAATTCTGTTAAATTGCAAGCTTGCCTTACTTCGGTCCGTCATAAGGGATACACGTCAACAATTGTCCAAAATTGAACGTGAACTCTATAAGCTTCATCTGGAACTCGCTAAATCATATCCAAAATTTACTGCCCTTGAACAGGGGTCTGGGTCTAGAACGGAGAATGCAGTTAACCGTCATAAAAACACCCTTGCAGTTAAATTCGAAAAATTTCTTTTACAATCTTCCAGTTCAAGTAGTTCAAAAAATCTTCCCATTGTAAACATCAAGCCAATAGTTAATATTTCTAATGTTAGTCTTTCAGAAGAACAAGAGAGAATTCTAAAATATAATTTTAACTTCTCACAAACCTGTAAACCCTCGATTCCAAAGATTTTGGCTCCTATCGAAAAAGCTTTCAAGTTCAGTAAAGTTTCAGATTCACAGAAAGAAATGATTAGGCATCTTATCGCTCATAATGTGAAGTTCAATAATGAACCTTTGAGGCCAAATCTAACTGCGAGAGAAAGAGCTACATTGCGTGAAATTCATTCTAACCCGGATATTATTATTTCAAAGGCCGACAAAGGTGTCCAGATAGTCGTCATGGATAGGAACACTTACATCGATGGTGTCACTAAACTCTTAAACGAAGGACCATATAATCCGATCCCTAAAGATCCTTCACCTTCGGACTTGTCAAAAATAAAAACTGCGATCAAATCTTCGCAAATCATTTCAGGCAACTTAAAACATTCACTTATCCCATCTGTTGCGAATTGTGCCAGATTATATGCTCTTCCCAAAATTCATAAAAGTGGTATTCCTTTCCGCCCTATTGTATCAAATTTAGGTACTGCCTCGTATCCATTAGCTAAATATTTAGTTTCTAGATATTCAACTCTATTAGACAATAACATTTACACCATAAAAAATTCAATAGAGTTTGTAAAAAAAGTTAAAAACATTTCTCCTAGTAATTTACTCATGGTTTCTTTTGATGTAAAATCATTATTCACCAATGTCCCAGTGGAGGGTGCATTAAGATGTCTAGAAACCAGACTTCGTGAATTTCATTTCTCTTGCATCCAAATTGATGAGCTAATTTCTCTCACTCAACTCTGTTTGAAACAAACACATTTTGTTTTCCAAAATAAATATTACAATCAAACTGAGGGATTAGCCATGGGAAGCCCCCTCAGTCCCATCCTGGCTGATATCTACATGCATTATTATGAATCAAAATTGTTTGAAACTTTAAACTTCCCGGCATGGTTCCGCTACGTAGACGATACTTTTACTCTGTTTGAAGGTAATAAAGATGATTTAAATAAAGTTCTTTCAACAATGAATTCTATTGATCCTGCTATTCAGTTCACTTTTGAACTTGAGACTTGCAATTCTCTTCCGTTTCTCGACATTCTGGTCACACGTAACACATCCAACTTCAGTACTACGGTTTACCGTAAACCTTCATCGGTTTGCCTTCCACCACACTTTAAATCATGTCATCCGACTAAACAAAAGTTAGCTTTATTTTATTCCTATGTTTTCCGTGCTCTTCAAGTTTGCTCCTCCAAACTAGCCCTTGATGAAGAACTAAATTATTTAAAAGCAATAGCTATTGACAGGGGCTTTCCACCCAACATTATTAATCAAGCAGTTAAAAAATTCTCATCTCAACACACTAAAAGGCACACTCTTGTTTTAGGAGATTATAAAAATTCTGTTGTCATTCCCTTCTTTCCATCAATTAGCTATAAAGTTGCACATATTTTGCAGAAATTTAACTTTCGGGTTGTTTATTCTCCCATCAATAAAATTCCGAGTTCCATACTCAAGGACCCCATTCCGGATATGAATTCCTGGGGTATTTACAGGATTCCTTGCCAGTGTGGTTTAATTTACATTGGCCAAACTAAGAGAGCCTTAAAATTTCGCGTCAAGGAACATGAGGCATATGTTAGAAAAAAGGAAACACAGGAGTCTTCTGTTGCTCAACATTGTTGGTCCGAAAACCACACTTTCAGTTTTTCTGCTGCCAAAATTATTCAAAAAACATCTTCCATTGGAGAACTGGATTTTCTAGAGGCATTTCACATTCATAAAAATCTTTCTGTTCTAGTTAACGATCCTAATTCCAATCCAAATTTGCCTTCGGCCTTTAAAGAAATTATGTTTTAGTTCTGGTTTCACCAACAGATGGCGCCACTTGCTTATTCTTGTCCAGGCTTTCTTATCTTATCTAATCATTATTTCCTATCTGGTTCATTTGCGGTTTTGCAGCTGAAGATGGTGGTTCGGTAAAACCATCGAAACTAGTCCTGTGAAAATTTGGTAAATATAACGCTGATTTTTGTTGTTTGACTTCTGAATTAGTATTTATTCGGCGTGTTATTGTGTCTTAATTATAGAAGCCCCAACAGGCTTATTTTTTGCTTTCTTTTTTGCACGTGGTGTGGCCGCCATTTTGTGATTGCATGAGTTTCGGTAAGTACTTTTTTGCAATTTTCAAGTTATGTTTATATTTTGTATATTTGGATATTGTGCTTTGCTTGTCTGATTTCATGCATTTTGCTTACAAACGTTTTGTTTTCTATTAATTTCAGTGAGGGATTTTTCTGCTGTTTTGTGTGTGCTTTATTATTGTTTAGTTAATTTAGCTTGATTTTCTGTATTGTTTATCATGCCTTCATCCGTTAATCGTTTCACTAAATTACGCCTGAAACGGCAAAAATTCCTGAATCATCTTGACTTTTTACTTAAATGTAAATGTAAAAAATTGATCCCAAATTTTATTCAAATCAAATCTAATCAAAAACCTTCGAGTCGCTTTTCAAGAATTCTGTTAAATTGCAAGCTTGCCTTACTTCGGTCCGTCATAAGGGATACACGTCAACAATTGTCCAAAATTGAACGTGAACTCTATAAGCTTCATCTGGAACTCGCTAAATCATATCCAAAATTTACTGCCCTTGAACAGGGGTCTGGGTCTAGAACGGAGAATGCAGTTAACCGTCATAAAAACACCCTTGCAGTTAAATTCGAAAAATTTCTTTTACAATCTTCCAGTTCAAGTAGTTCAAAAAATCTTCCCATTGTAAACATCAAGCCAATAGTTAATATTTCTAATGTTAGTCTTTCAGAAGAACAAGAGAGAATTCTAAAATATAATTTTAACTTCTCACAAACCTGTAAACCCTCGATTCCAAAGATTTTGGCTCCTATCGAAAAAGCTTTCAAGTTCAGTAAAGTTTCAGATTCACAGAAAGAAATGATTAGGCATCTTATCGCTCATAATGTGAAGTTCAATAATGAACCTTTGAGGCCAAATCTAACTGCGAGAGAAAGAGCTACATTGCGTGAAATTCATTCTAACCCGGATATTATTATTTCAAAGGCCGACAAAGGTGTCCAGATAGTCGTCATGGATAGGAACACTTACATCGATGGTGTCACTAAACTCTTAAACGAAGGACCATATAATCCGATCCCTAAAGATCCTTCACCTTCGGACTTGTCAAAAATAAAAACTGCGATCAAATCTTCGCAAATCATTTCAGGCAACTTAAAACATTCACTTATCCCATCTGTTGCGAATTGTGCCAGATTATATGCTCTTCCCAAAATTCATAAAAGTGGTATTCCTTTCCGCCCTATTGTATCAAATTTAGGTACTGCCTCGTATCCATTAGCTAAATATTTAGTTTCTAGATATTCAACTCTATTAGACAATAACATTTACACCATAAAAAATTCAATAGAGTTTGTAAAAAAAGTTAAAAACATTTCTCCTAGTAATTTACTCATGGTTTCTTTTGATGTAAAATCATTATTCACCAATGTCCCAGTGGAGGGTGCATTAAGATGTCTAGAAACCAGACTTCGTGAATTTCATTTCTCTTGCATCCAAATTGATGAGCTAATTTCTCTCACTCAACTCTGTTTGAAACAAACACATTTTGTTTTCCAAAATAAATATTACAATCAAACTGAGGGATTAGCCATGGGAAGCCCCCTCAGTCCCATCCTGGCTGATATCTACATGCATTATTATGAATCAAAATTGTTTGAAACTTTAAACTTCCCGGCATGGTTCCGCTACGTAGACGATACTTTTACTCTGTTTGAAGGTAATAAAGATGATTTAAATAAAGTTCTTTCAACAATGAATTCTATTGATCCTGCTATTCAGTTCACTTTTGAACTTGAGACTTGCAATTCTCTTCCGTTTCTCGACATTCTGGTCACACGTAACACATCCAACTTCAGTACTACGGTTTACCGTAAACCTTCATCGGTTTGCCTTCCACCACACTTTAAATCATGTCATCCGACTAAACAAAAGTTAGCTTTATTTTATTCCTATGTTTTCCGTGCTCTTCAAGTTTGCTCCTCCAAACTAGCCCTTGATGAAGAACTAAATTATTTAAAAGCAATAGCTATTGACAGGGGCTTTCCACCCAACATTATTAATCAAGCAGTTAAAAAATTCTCATCTCAACACACTAAAAGGCACACTCTTGTTTTAGGAGATTATAAAAATTCTGTTGTCATTCCCTTCTTTCCATCAATTAGCTATAAAGTTGCACATATTTTGCAGAAATTTAACTTTCGGGTTGTTTATTCTCCCATCAATAAAATTCCGAGTTCCATACTCAAGGACCCCATTCCGGATATGAATTCCTGGGGTATTTACAGGATTCCTTGCCAGTGTGGTTTAATTTACATTGGCCAAACTAAGAGAGCCTTAAAATTTCGCGTCAAGGAACATGAGGCATATGTTAGAAAAAAGGAAACACAGGAGTCTTCTGTTGCTCAACATTGTTGGTCCGAAAACCACACTTTCAGTTTTTCTGCTGCCAAAATTATTCAAAAAACATCTTCCATTGGAGAACTGGATTTTCTAGAGGCATTTCACATTCATAAAAATCTTTCTGTTCTAGTTAACGATCCTAATTCCAATCCAAATTTGCCTTCGGCCTTTAAAGAAATTATGTTTTAGTTCTGGTTTCACCAACAGATGGCGCCACTTGCTTATTCTTGTCCAGGCTTTCTTATCTTATCTAATCATTATTTCCTATCTGGTTCATTTGCGGTTTTGCAGCTGAAGATGGTGGTTCGGTAAAACCATCGAAACTAGTCCTGTGAAAATTTGGTAAATATAACGCTGATTTTTGTTGTTTGACTTCTGAATTAGTATTTATTCGGCGTGTTATTGTGTCTTAATTATAGAAGCCCCAACAGGCTTATTTTTTGCTTTCTTTTTTGCACGTGGTGTGGCCGCCATTTTGTGATTGCATGAGTATCGGTAAGTACTTTTTTGCAATTTTCAAGTTATGTTTATATTTTGTATATTTGGATATTGTGCTTTGCTTGTCTGATTTCATGCATTTTGCTTACAAACGTTTTGTTTTCTATTAATTTCAGTGAGGGATTTTTCTGCTGTTTTGTGTGTGCTTTATTATTGTTTAGTTAATTTAGCTTGATTTTCTGTATTGTTTATCATGCCTTCATCCGTTAATCGTTTCACTAAATTACGCCTGAAACGGCAAAAATTCCTGAATCATCTTGACTTTTTACTTAAATGTAAATGTAAAAAATTGATCCCAAATTTTATTCAAATCAAATCTAATCAAAAACCTTCGAGTCGCTTTTCAAGAATTCTGTTAAATTGCAAGCTTGCCTTACTTCGGTCCGTCATAAGGGATACACGTCAACAATTGTCCAAAATTGAACGTGAACTCTATAAGCTTCATCTGGAACTCGCTAAATCATATCCAAAATTTACTGCCCTTGAACAGGGGTGTGGGTCTAGAACGGAGAATGCAGTTAACCGTCATAAAAACACCCTTGCAGTTAAATTCGAAAAATTTCTTTTACAATCTTCCAGTTCAAGTAGTTCAAAAAATCTTCCCATTGTAAACATCAAGCCAATAGTTAATATTTCTAATGTTAGTCTTTCAGAAGAACAAGAGAGAATTCTAAAATATAATTTTAACTTCTCACAAACCTGTAAACCCTCGATTCCAAAGATTTTGGCTCCTATCGAAAAAGCTTTCAAGTTCAGTAAAGTTTCAGATTCACAGAAAGAAATGATTAGGCATCTTATCGCTCATAATGTGAAGTTCAATAATGAACCTTTGAGGCCAAATCTAACTGCGAGAGAAAGAGCTACATTGCGTGAAATTCATTCTAACCCGGATATTATTATTTCAAAGGCCGACAAAGGTGTCCAGATAGTCGTCATGGATAGGAACACTTACATCGATGGTGTCACTAAACTCTTAAACGAAGGACCATATAATCCGATCCCTAAAGATCCTTCACCTTCGGACTTGTCAAAAATAAAAACTGCGATCAAATCTTCGCAAATCATTTCAGGCAACTTAAAACATTCACTTATCCCATCTGTTGCGAATTGTGCCAGATTATATGCTCTTCCCAAAATTCATAAAAGTGGTATTCCTTTCCGCCCTATTGTATCAAATTTAGGTACTGCCTCGTATCCATTAGCTAAATATTTAGTTTCTAGATATTCAACTCTATTAGACAATAACATTTACACCATAAAAAATTCAATAGAGTTTGTAAAAAAAGTTAAAAACATTTCTCCTAGTAATTTACTCATGGTTTCTTTTGATGTAAAATCATTATTCACCAATGTCCCAGTGGAGGGTGCATTAAGATGTCTAGAAACCAGACTTCGTGAATTTCATTTCTCTTGCATCCAAATTGATGAGCTAATTTCTCTCACTCAACTCTGTTTGAAACAAACACATTTTGTTTTCCAAAATAAATATTACAATCAAACTGAGGGATTAGCCATGGGAAGCCCCCTCAGTCCCATCCTGGCTGATATCTACATGCATTATTATGAATCAAAATTGTTTGAAACTTTAAACTTCCCGGCATGGTTCCGCTACGTAGACGATACTTTTACTCTGTTTGAAGGTAATAAAGATGATTTAAATAAAGTTCTTTCAACAATGAATTCTATTGATCCTGCTATTCAGTTCACTTTTGAACTTGAGACTTGCAATTCTCTTCCGTTTCTCGACATTCTGGTCACACGTAACACATCCAACTTCAGTACTACGGTTTACCGTAAACCTTCATCGGTTTGCCTTCCACCACACTTTAAATCATGTCATCCGACTAAACAAAAGTTAGCTTTATTTTATTCCTATGTTTTCCGTGCTCTTCAAGTTTGCTCCTCCAAACTAGCCCTTGATGAAGAACTAAATTATTTAAAAGCAATAGCTATTGACAGGGGCTTTCCACCCAACATTATTAATCAAGCAGTTAAAAAATTCTCATCTCAACACACTAAAAGGCACACTCTTGTTTTAGGAGATTATAAAAATTCTGTTGTCATTCCCTTCTTTCCATCAATTAGCTATAAAGTTGCACATATTTTGCAGAAATTTAACTTTCGGGTTGTTTATTCTCCCATCAATAAAATTCCGAGTTCCATACTCAAGGACCCCATTCCGGATATGAATTCCTGGGGTATTTACAGGATTCCTTGCCAGTGTGGTTTAATTTACATTGGCCAAACTAAGAGAGCCTTAAAATTTCGCGTCAAGGAACATGAGGCATATGTTAGAAAAAAGGAAACACAGGAGTCTTCTGTTGCTCAACATTGTTGGTCCGAAAACCACACTTTCAGTTTTTCTGCTGCCAAAATTATTCAAAAAACATCTTCCATTGGAGAAATGGATTTTCTAGAGGCATTTCACATTCATAAAAATCTTTCTGTTCTAGTTAACGATCCTAATTCCAATCCAAATTTGCCTTCGGCCTTTAAAGAAATTATGTTTTAGTTCTGGTTTCACCAACAGATGGCGCCACTTGCTTATTCTTGTCCAGGCTTTCTTATCTTATCTAATCATTATTTCCTATCTGGTTCATTTGCGGTTTTGCAGCTGAAGATGGTGGTTCGGTAAAACCATCGAAACTAGTCCTGTGAAAATTTGGTAAATATAACGCTGATTTTTGTTGTTTGACTTCTGAATTAGTATTTATTCGGCGTGTTATTGTGTCTTAATTATAGAAGCCCCAACAGGCTTATTTTTTGCTTTCTTTTTTGCACGTGGTGTGGCCGCCATTTTGTGATTGCATGAGTATCGGTAAGTACTTTTTTGCAATTTTCAAGTTATGTTTATATTTTGTATATTTGGATATTGTGCTTTGCTTGTCTGATTTCATGCATTTTGCTTACAAACGTTTTGTTTTCTATTAATTTCAGTGAGGGATTTTTCTGCTGTTTTGTGTGTGCTTTATTATTGTTTAGTTAATTTAGCTTGATTTTCTGTATTGTTTATCATGCCTTCATCCGTTAATCGTTTCACTAAATTACGCCTGAAACGGCAAAAATTCCTGAATCATCTTGACTTTTTACTTAAATGTAAATGTAAAAAATTGATCCCAAATTTTATTCAAATCAAATCTAATCAAAAACCTTCGAGTCGCTTTTCAAGAATTCTGTTAAATTGCAAGCTTGCCTTACTTCGGTCCGTCATAAGGGATACACGTCAACAATTGTCCAAAATTGAACGTGAACTCTATAAGCTTCATCTGGAACTCGCTAAATCATATCCAAAATTTACTGCCCTTGAACAGGGGTGTGGGTCTAGAACGGAGAATGCAGTTAACCGTCATAAAAACACCCTTGCAGTTAAATTCGAAAAATTTCTTTTACAATCTTCCAGTTCAAGTAGTTCAAAAAATCTTCCCATTGTAAACATCAAGCCAATAGTTAATATTTCTAATGTTAGTCTTTCAGAAGAACAAGAGAGAATTCTAAAATATAATTTTAACTTCTCACAAACCTGTAAACCCTCGATTCCAAAGATTTTGGCTCCTATCGAAAAAGCTTTCAAGTTCAGTAAAGTTTCAGATTCACAGAAAGAAATGATTAGGCATCTTATCGCTCATAATGTGAAGTTCAATAATGAACCTTTGAGGCCAAATCTAACTGCGAGAGAAAGAGCTACATTGCGTGAAATTCATTCTAACCCGGATATTATTATTTCAAAGGCCGACAAAGGTGTCCAGATAGTCGTCATGGATAGGAACACTTACATCGATGGTGTCACTAAACTCTTAAACGAAGGACCATATAATCCGATCCCTAAAGATCCTTCACCTTCGGACTTGTCAAAAATAAAAACTGCGATCAAATCTTCGCAAATCATTTCAGGCAACTTAAAACATTCACTTATCCCATCTGTTGCGAATTGTGCCAGATTATATGCTCTTCCCAAAATTCATAAAAGTGGTATTCCTTTCCGCCCTATTGTATCAAATTTAGGTACTGCCTCGTATCCATTAGCTAAATATTTAGTTTCTAGATATTCAACTCTATTAGACAATAACATTTACACCATAAAAAATTCAATAGAGTTTGTAAAAAAAGTTAAAAACATTTCTCCTAGTAATTTACTCATGGTTTCTTTTGATGTAAAATCATTATTCACCAATGTCCCAGTGGAGGGTGCATTAAGATGTCTAGAAACCAGACTTCGTGAATTTCATTTCTCTTGCATCCAAATTGATGAGCTAATTTCTCTCACTCAACTCTGTTTGAAACAAACACATTTTGTTTTCCAAAATAAATATTACAATCAAACTGAGGGATTAGCCATGGGAAGCCCCCTCAGTCCCATCCTGGCTGATATCTACATGCATTATTATGAATCAAAATTGTTTGAAACTTTAAACTTCCCGGCATGGTTCCGCTACGTAGACGATACTTTTACTCTGTTTGAAGGTAATAAAGATGATTTAAATAAAGTTCTTTCAACAATGAATTCTATTGATCCTGCTATTCAGTTCACTTTTGAACTTGAGACTTGCAATTCTCTTCCGTTTCTCGACATTCTGGTCACACGTAACACATCCAACTTCAGTACTACGGTTTACCGTAAACCTTCATCGGTTTGCCTTCCACCACACTTTAAATCATGTCATCCGACTAAACAAAAGTTAGCTTTATTTTATTCCTATGTTTTCCGTGCTCTTCAAGTTTGCTCCTCCAAACTAGCCCTTGATGAAGAACTAAATTATTTAAAAGCAATAGCTATTGACAGGGGCTTTCCACCCAACATTATTAATCAAGCAGTTAAAAAATTCTCATCTCAACACACTAAAAGGCACACTCTTGTTTTAGGAGATTATAAAAATTCTGTTGTCATTCCCTTCTTTCCATCAATTAGCTATAAAGTTGCACATATTTTGCAGAAATTTAACTTTCGGGTTGTTTATTCTCCCATCAATAAAATTCCGAGTTCCATACTCAAGGACCCCATTCCGGATATGAATTCCTGGGGTATTTACAGGATTCCTTGCCAGTGTGGTTTAATTTACATTGGCCAAACTAAGAGAGCCTTAAAATTTCGCGTCAAGGAACATGAGGCATATGTTAGAAAAAAGGAAACACAGGAGTCTTCTGTTGCTCAACATTGTTGGTCCGAAAACCACACTTTCAGTTTTTCTGCTGCCAGAATTATTCAGAAAGCATCTTCCATTGGAGAAATGGATTTTCTAGAGGCATTTCACATTCATAAAAATCTTTCTGTTCTAGTTAACGATCCTAATTCCAATCCAAATTTGCCTTCGGCCTTTAAAGAAATTATGTTTTAGTTCTGGTTTCACCAACAGATGGCGCCACTTGCTTATTCTTGTCCAGGCTTTCTTATCTTATCTAATCATTATTTCCTATCTGGTTCATTTGCGGTTTTGCAGCTGAAGATGGTGGTTCGGTAAAACCATCGAAACTAGTCCTGTGAAAATTTGGTAAATATAACGCTGATTTTTGTTGTTTGACTTCTGAATTAGTATTTATTCGGCGTGTTATTGTGTCTTAATTATAGAAGCCCCAACAGGCTTATTTTTTGCTTTCTTTTTTGCACGTGGTGTGGCCGCCATTTTGTGATTGCATGAGTTTCGGTAAGTACTTTTTTGCAATTTTCAAGTTATGTTTATATTTTGTATATTTGGATATTGTGCTTTGCTTGTCTGATTTCATGCATTTTGCTTACAAACGTTTTGTTTTCTATTAATTTCAGTGAGGGATTTTTCTGCTGTTTTGTGTGTGCTTTATTATTGTTTAGTTAATTTAGCTTGATTTTCTGTATTGTTTATCATGCCTTCATCCGTTAATCGTTTCACTAAATTACGCCTGAAACGGCAAAAATTCCTGAATCATCTTGACTTTTTACTTAAATGTAAATGTAAAAAATTGATCCCAAATTTTATTCAAATCAAATCTAATCAAAAACCTTCGAGTCGCTTTTCAAGAATTCTGTTAAATTGCAAGCTTGCCTTACTTCGGTCCGTCATAAGGGATACACGTCAACAATTGTCCAAAATTGAACGTGAACTCTATAAGCTTCATCTGGAACTCGCTAAATCATATCCAAAATTTACTGCCCTTGAACAGGGGTCTGGGTCTAGAACGGAGAATGCAGTTAACCGTCATAAAAACACCCTTGCAGTTAAATTCGAAAAATTTCTTTTACAATCTTCCAGTTCAAGTAGTTCAAAAAATCTTCCCATTGTAAACATCAAGCCAATAGTTAATATTTCTAATGTTAGTCTTTCAGAAGAACAAGAGAGAATTCTAAAATATAATTTTAACTTCTCACAAACCTGTAAACCCTCGATTCCAAAGATTTTGGCTCCTATCGAAAAAGCTTTCAAGTTCAGTAAAGTTTCAGATTCACAGAAAGAAATGATTAGGCATCTTATCGCTCATAATGTGAAGTTCAATAATGAACCTTTGAGGCCAAATCTAACTGCGAGAGAAAGAGCTACATTGCGTGAAATTCATTCTAACCCGGATATTATTATTTCAAAGGCCGACAAAGGTGTCCAGATAGTCGTCATGGATAGGAACACTTACATCGATGGTGTCACTAAACTCTTAAACGAAGGACCATATAATCCGATCCCTAAAGATCCTTCACCTTCGGACTTGTCAAAAATAAAAACTGCGATCAAATCTTCGCAAATCATTTCAGGCAACTTAAAACATTCACTTATCCCATCTGTTGCGAATTGTGCCAGATTATATGCTCTTCCCAAAATTCATAAAAGTGGTATTCCTTTCCGCCCTATTGTATCAAATTTAGGTACTGCCTCGTATCCATTAGCTAAATATTTAGTTTCTAGATATTCAACTCTATTAGACAATAACATTTACACCATAAAAAATTCAATAGAGTTTGTAAAAAAAGTTAAAAACATTTCTCCTAGTAATTTACTCATGGTTTCTTTTGATGTAAAATCATTATTCACCAATGTCCCAGTGGAGGGTGCATTAAGATGTCTAGAAACCAGACTTCGTGAATTTCATTTCTCTTGCATCCAAATTGATGAGCTAATTTCTCTCACTCAACTCTGTTTGAAACAAACACATTTTGTTTTCCAAAATAAATATTACAATCAAACTGAGGGATTAGCCATGGGAAGCCCCCTCAGTCCCATCCTGGCTGATATCTACATGCATTATTATGAATCAAAATTGTTTGAAACTTTAAACTTCCCGGCATGGTTCCGCTACGTAGACGATACTTTTACTCTGTTTGAAGGTAATAAAGATGATTTAAATAAAGTTCTTTCAACAATGAATTCTATTGATCCTGCTATTCAGTTCACTTTTGAACTTGAGACTTGCAATTCTCTTCCGTTTCTCGACATTCTGGTCACACGTAACACATCCAACTTCAGTACTACGGTTTACCGTAAACCTTCATCGGTTTGCCTTCCACCACACTTTAAATCATGTCATCCGACTAAACAAAAGTTAGCTTTATTTTATTCCTATGTTTTCCGTGCTCTTCAAGTTTGCTCCTCCAAACTAGCCCTTGATGAAGAACTAAATTATTTAAAAGCAATAGCTATTGACAGGGGCTTTCCACCCAACATTATTAATCAAGCAGTTAAAAAATTCTCATCTCAACACACTAAAAGGCACACTCTTGTTTTAGGAGATTATAAAAATTCTGTTGTCATTCCCTTCTTTCCATCAATTAGCTATAAAGTTGCACATATTTTGCAGAAATTTAACTTTCGGGTTGTTTATTCTCCCATCAATAAAATTCCGAGTTCCATACTCAAGGACCCCATTCCGGATATGAATTCCTGGGGTATTTACAGGATTCCTTGCCAGTGTGGTTTAATTTACATTGGCCAAACTAAGAGAGCCTTAAAATTTCGCGTCAAGGAACATGAGGCATATGTTAGAAAAAAGGAAACACAGAAGTCTTCTGTTGCTCAACATTGTTGGTCCGAAAACCACACTTTCAGTTTTTCTGCTGCCAAAATTATTCAAAAAACATCTTCCATTGGAGAACTGGATTTTCTAGAGGCATTTCACATTCATAAAAATCTTTCTGTTCTAGTTAACGATCCTAATTCCAATCCAAATTTGCCTTCGGCCTTTAAAGAAATTATGTTTTAGTTCTGGTTTCACCAACAGATGGCGCCACTTGCTTATTCTTGTCCAGGCTTTCTTATCTTATCTAATCATTATTTCCTATCTGGTTCATTTGCGGTTTTGCAGCTGAAGATGGTGGTTCGGTAAAACCATCGAAACTAGTCCTGTGAAAATTTGGTAAATATAACGCTGATTTTTGTTGTTTGACTTCTGAATTAGTATTTATTCGGCGTGTTATTGTGTCTTAATTATAGAAGCCCCAACAGGCTTATTTTTTGCTTTCTTTTTTGCACGTGGTGTGGCCGCCATTTTGTGATTGCATGAGTATCGGTAAGTACTTTTTTGCAATTTTCAAGTTATGTTTATATTTTGTATATTTGGATATTGTGCTTTGCTTGTCTGATTTCATGCATTTTGCTTACAAACGTTTTGTTTTCTATTAATTTCAGTGAGGGATTTTTCTGCTGTTTTGTGTGTGCTTTATTATTGTTTAGTTAATTTAGCTTGATTTTCTGTATTGTTTATCATGCCTTCATCCGTTAATCGTTTCACTAAATTACGCCTGAAACGGCAAAAATTCCTGAATCATCTTGACTTTTTACTTAAATGTAAATGTAAAAAATTGATCCCAAATTTTATTCAAATCAAATCTAATCAAAAACCTTCGAGTCGCTTTTCAAGAATTCTGTTAAATTGCAAGCTTGCCTTACTTCGGTCCGTCATAAGGGATACACGTCAACAATTGTCCAAAATTGAACGTGAACTCTATAAGCTTCATCTGGAACTCGCTAAATCATATCCAAAATTTACTGCCCTTGAACAGGGGTCTGGGTCTAGAACGGAGAATGCAGTTAACCGTCATAAAAACACCCTTGCAGTTAAATTCGAAAAATTTCTTTTACAATCTTCCAGTTCAAGTAGTTCAAAAAATCTTCCCATTGTAAACATCAAGCCAATAGTTAATATTTCTAATGTTAGTCTTTCAGAAGAACAAGAGAGAATTCTAAAATATAATTTTAACTTCTCACAAACCTGTAAACCCTCGATTCCAAAGATTTTGGCTCCTATCGAAAAAGCTTTCAAGTTCAGTAAAGTTTCAGATTCACAGAAAGAAATGATTAGGCATCTTATCGCTCATAATGTGAAGTTCAATAATGAACCTTTGAGGCCAAATCTAACTGCGAGAGAAAGAGCTACATTGCGTGAAATTCATTCTAACCCGGATATTATTATTTCAAAGGCCGACAAAGGTGTCCAGATAGTCGTCATGGATAGGAACACTTACATCGATGGTGTCACTAAACTCTTAAACGAAGGACCATATAATCCGATCCCTAAAGATCCTTCACCTTCGGACTTGTCAAAAATAAAAACTGCGATCAAATCTTCGCAAATCATTTCAGGCAACTTAAAACATTCACTTATCCCATCTGTTGCGAATTGTGCCAGATTATATGCTCTTCCCAAAATTCATAAAAGTGGTATTCCTTTCCGCCCTATTGTATCAAATTTAGGTACTGCCTCGTATCCATTAGCTAAATATTTAGTTTCTAGATATTCAACTCTATTAGACAATAACATTTACACCATAAAAAATTCAATAGAGTTTGTAAAAAAAGTTAAAAACATTTCTCCTAGTAATTTACTCATGGTTTCTTTTGATGTAAAATCATTATTCACCAATGTCCCAGTGGAGGGTGCATTAAGATGTCTAGAAACCAGACTTCGTGAATTTCATTTCTCTTGCATCCAAATTGATGAGCTAATTTCTCTCACTCAACTCTGTTTGAAACAAACACATTTTGTTTTCCAAAATAAATATTACAATCAAACTGAGGGATTAGCCATGGGAAGCCCCCTCAGTCCCATCCTGGCTGATATCTACATGCATTATTATGAATCAAAATTGTTTGAAACTTTAAACTTCCCGGCATGGTTCCGCTACGTAGACGATACTTTTACTCTGTTTGAAGGTAATAAAGATGATTTAAATAAAGTTCTTTCAACAATGAATTCTATTGATCCTGCTATTCAGTTCACTTTTGAACTTGAGACTTGCAATTCTCTTCCGTTTCTCGACATTCTGGTCACACGTAACACATCCAACTTCAGTACTACGGTTTACCGTAAACCTTCATCGGTTTGCCTTCCACCACACTTTAAATCATGTCATCCGACTAAACAAAAGTTAGCTTTATTTTATTCCTATGTTTTCCGTGCTCTTCAAGTTTGCTCCTCCAAACTAGCCCTTGATGAAGAACTAAATTATTTAAAAGCAATAGCTATTGACAGGGGCTTTCCACCCAACATTATTAATCAAGCAGTTAAAAAATTCTCATCTCAACACACTAAAAGGCACACTCTTGTTTTAGGAGATTATAAAAATTCTGTTGTCATTCCCTTCTTTCCATCAATTAGCTATAAAGTTGCACATATTTTGCAGAAATTTAACTTTCGGGTTGTTTATTCTCCCATCAATAAAATTCCGAGTTCCATACTCAAGGACCCCATTCCGGATATGAATTCCTGGGGTATTTACAGGATTCCTTGCCAGTGTGGTTTAATTTACATTGGCCAAACTAAGAGAGCCTTAAAATTTCGCGTCAAGGAACATGAGGCATATGTTAGAAAAAAGGAAACACAGGAGTCTTCTGTTGCTCAACATTGTTGGTCCGAAAACCACACTTTCAGTTTTTCTGCTGCCAGAATTATTCAGAAAGCATCTTCCATTGGAGAAATGGATTTTCTAGAGGCATTTCACATTCATAAAAATCTTTCTGTTCTAGTTAACGATCCTAATTCCAATCCAAATTTGCCTTCGGCCTTTAAAGAAATTATGTTTTAGTTCTGGTTTCACCAACAGATGGCGCCACTTGCTTATTCTTGTCCAGGCTTTCTTATCTTATCTAATCATTATTTCCTATCTGGTTCATTTGCGGTTTTGCAGCTGAAGATGGTGGTTCGGTAAAACCATCGAAACTAGTCCTGTGAAAATTTGGTAAATATAACGCTGATTTTTGTTGTTTGACTTCTGAATTAGTATTTATTCGGCGTGTTATTGTGTCTTAATTATAGAAGCCCCAACAGGCTTATTTTTTGCTTTCTTTTTTGCACGTGGTGTGGCCGCCATTTTGTGATTGCATGAGTTTCGGTAAGTACTTTTTTGCAATTTTCAAGTTATGTTTATATTTTGTATATTTGGATATTGTGCTTTGCTTGTCTGATTTCATGCATTTTGCTTACAAACGTTTTGTTTTCTATTAATTTCAGTGAGGGATTTTTCTGCTGTTTTGTGTGTGCTTTATTATTGTTTAGTTAATTTAGCTTGATTTTCTGTATTGTTTATCATGCCTTCATCCGTTAATCGTTTCACTAAATTACGCCTGAAACGGCAAAAATTCCTGAATCATCTTGACTTTTTACTTAAATGTAAATGTAAAAAATTGATCCCAAATTTTATTCAAATCAAATCTAATCAAAAACCTTCGAGTCGCTTTTCAAGAATTCTGTTAAATTGCAAGCTTGCCTTACTTCGGTCCGTCATAAGGGATACACGTCAACAATTGTCCAAAATTGAACGTGAACTCTATAAGCTTCATCTGGAACTCGCTAAATCATATCCAAAATTTACTGCCCTTGAACAGGGGTCTGGGTCTAGAACGGAGAATGCAGTTAACCGTCATAAAAACACCCTTGCAGTTAAATTCGAAAAATTTCTTTTACAATCTTCCAGTTCAAGTAGTTCAAAAAATCTTCCCATTGTAAACATCAAGCCAATAGTTAATATTTCTAATGTTAGTCTTTCAGAAGAACAAGAGAGAATTCTAAAATATAATTTTAACTTCTCACAAACCTGTAAACCCTCGATTCCAAAGATTTTGGCTCCTATCGAAAAAGCTTTCAAGTTCAGTAAAGTTTCAGATTCACAGAAAGAAATGATTAGGCATCTTATCGCTCATAATGTGAAGTTCAATAATAAACCTTTGAGGCCAAATCTAACTGCGAGAGAAAGAGCTACATTGCGTGAAATTCATTCTAACCCGGATATTATTATTTCAAAGGCCGACAAAGGTGTCCAGATAGTCGTCATGGATAGGAACACTTACATCGATGGTGTCACTAAACTCTTAAACGAAGGACCATATAATCCGATCCCTAAAGATCCTTCACCTTCGGACTTGTCAAAAATAAAAACTGCGATCAAATCTTCGCAAATCATTTCAGGCAACTTAAAACATTCACTTATCCCATCTGTTGCGAATTGTGCCAGATTATATGCTCTTCCCAAAATTCATAAAAGTGGTATTCCTTTCCGCCCTATTGTATCAAATTTAGGTACTGCCTCGTATCCATTAGCTAAATATTTAGTTTCTAGATATTCAACTCTATTAGACAATAACATTTACACCATAAAAAATTCAATAGAGTTTGTAAAAAAAGTTAAAAACATTTCTCCTAGTAATTTACTCATGGTTTCTTTTGATGTAAAATCATTATTCACCAATGTCCCAGTGGAGGGTGCATTAAGATGTCTAGAAACCAGACTTCGTGAATTTCATTTCTCTTGCATCCAAATTGATGAGCTAATTTCTCTCACTCAACTCTGTTTGAAACAAACACATTTTGTTTTCCAAAATAAATATTACAATCAAACTGAGGGATTAGCCATGGGAAGCCCCCTCAGTCCCATCCTGGCTGATATCTACATGCATTATTATGAATCAAAATTGTTTGAAACTTTAAACTTCCCGGCATGGTTCCGCTACGTAGACGATACTTTTACTCTGTTTGAAGGTAATAAAGATGATTTAAATAAAGTTCTTTCAACAATGAATTCTATTGATCCTGCTATTCAGTTCACTTTTGAACTTGAGACTTGCAATTCTCTTCCGTTTCTCGACATTCTGGTCACACGTAACACATCCAACTTCAGTACTACGGTTTACCGTAAACCTTCATCGGTTTGCCTTCCACCACACTTTAAATCATGTCATCCGACTAAACAAAAGTTAGCTTTATTTTATTCCTATGTTTTCCGTGCTCTTCAAGTTTGCTCCTCCAAACTAGCCCTTGATGAAGAACTAAATTATTTAAAAGCAATAGCTATTGACAGGGGCTTTCCACCCAACATTATTAATCAAGCAGTTAAAAAATTCTCATCTCAACACACTAAAAGGCACACTCTTGTTTTAGGAGATTATAAAAATTCTGTTGTCATTCCCTTCTTTCCATCAATTAGCTATAAAGTTGCACATATTTTGCAGAAATTTAACTTTCGGGTTGTTTATTCTCCCATCAATAAAATTCCGAGTTCCATACTCAAGGACCCCATTCCGGATATGAATTCCTGGGGTATTTACAGGATTCCTTGCCAGTGTGGTTTAATTTACATTGGCCAAACTAAGAGAGCCTTAAAATTTCGCGTCAAGGAACATGAGGCATATGTTAGAAAAAAGGAAACACAGGAGTCTTCTGTTGCTCAACATTGTTGGTCCGAAAACCACACTTTCAGTTTTTCTGCTGCCAAAATTATTCAAAAAACATCTTCCATTGGAGAACTGGATTTTCTAGAGGCATTTCACATTCATAAAAATCTTTCTGTTCTAGTTAACGATCCTAATTCCAATCCAAATTTGCCTTCGGCCTTTAAAGAAATTATGTTTTAGTTCTGGTTTCACCAACAGATGGCGCCACTTGCTTATTCTTGTCCAGGCTTTCTTATCTTATCTAATCATTATTTCCTATCTGGTTCATTTGCGGTTTTGCAGCTGAAGATGGTGGTTCGGTAAAACCATCGAAACTAGTCCTGTGAAAATTTGGTAAATATAACGCTGATTTTTGTTGTTTGACTTCTGAATTAGTATTTATTCGGCGTGTTATTGTGTCTTAATTATAGAAGCCCCAACAGGCTTATTTTTTGCTTTCTTTTTTGCACGTGGTGTGGCCGCCATTTTGTGATTGCATGAGTATCGGTAAGTACTTTTTTGCAATTTTCAAGTTATGTTTATATTTTGTATATTTGGATATTGTGCTTTGCTTGTCTGATTTCATGCATTTTGCTTACAAACGTTTTGTTTTCTATTAATTTCAGTGAGGGATTTTTCTGCTGTTTTGTGTGTGCTTTATTATTGTTTAGTTAATTTAGCTTGATTTTCTGTATTGTTTATCATGCCTTCATCCGTTAATCGTTTCACTAAATTACGCCTGAAACGGCAAAAATTCCTGAATCATCTTGACTTTTTACTTAAATGTAAATGTAAAAAATTGATCCCAAATTTTATTCAAATCAAATCTAATCAAAAACCTTCGAGTCGCTTTTCAAGAATTCTGTTAAATTGCAAGCTTGCCTTACTTCGGTCCGTCATAAGGGATACACGTCAACAATTGTCCAAAATTGAACGTGAACTCTATAAGCTTCATCTGGAACTCGCTAAATCATATCCAAAATTTACTGCCCTTGAACAGGGGTCTGGGTCTAGAACGGAGAATGCAGTTAACCGTCATAAAAACACCCTTGCAGTTAAATTCGAAAAATTTCTTTTACAATCTTCCAGTTCAAGTAGTTCAAAAAATCTTCCCATTGTAAACATCAAGCCAATAGTTAATATTTCTAATGTTAGTCTTTCAGAAGAACAAGAGAGAATTCTAAAATATAATTTTAACTTCTCACAAACCTGTAAACCCTCGATTCCAAAGATTTTGGCTCCTATCGAAAAAGCTTTCAAGTTCAGTAAAGTTTCAGATTCACAGAAAGAAATGATTAGGCATCTTATCGCTCATAATGTGAAGTTCAATAATAAACCTTTGAGGCCAAATCTAACTGCGAGAGAAAGAGCTACATTGCGTGAAATTCATTCTAACCCGGATATTATTATTTCAAAGGCCGACAAAGGTGTCCAGATAGTCGTCATGGATAGGAACACTTACATCGATGGTGTCACTAAACTCTTAAACGAAGGACCATATAATCCGATCCCTAAAGATCCTTCACCTTCGGACTTGTCAAAAATAAAAACTGCGATCAAATCTTCGCAAATCATTTCAGGCAACTTAAAACATTCACTTATCCCATCTGTTGCGAATTGTGCCAGATTATATGCTCTTCCCAAAATTCATAAAAGTGGTATTCCTTTCCGCCCTATTGTATCAAATTTAGGTACTGCCTCGTATCCATTAGCTAAATATTTAGTTTCTAGATATTCAACTCTATTAGACAATAACATTTACACCATAAAAAATTCAATAGAGTTTGTAAAAAAAGTTAAAAACATTTCTCCTAGTAATTTACTCATGGTTTCTTTTGATGTAAAATCATTATTCACCAATGTCCCAGTGGAGGGTGCATTAAGATGTCTAGAAACCAGACTTCGTGAATTTCATTTCTCTTGCATCCAAATTGATGAGCTAATTTCTCTCACTCAACTCTGTTTGAAACAAACACATTTTGTTTTCCAAAATAAATATTACAATCAAACTGAGGGATTAGCCATGGGAAGCCCCCTCAGTCCCATCCTGGCTGATATCTACATGCATTATTATGAATCAAAATTGTTTGAAACTTTAAACTTCCCGGCATGGTTCCGCTACGTAGACGATACTTTTACTCTGTTTGAAGGTAATAAAGATGATTTAAATAAAGTTCTTTCAACAATGAATTCTATTGATCCTGCTATTCAGTTCACTTTTGAACTTGAGACTTGCAATTCTCTTCCGTTTCTCGACATTCTGGTCACACGTAACACATCCAACTTCAGTACTACGGTTTACCGTAAACCTTCATCGGTTTGCCTTCCACCACACTTTAAATCATGTCATCCGACTAAACAAAAGTTAGCTTTATTTTATTCCTATGTTTTCCGTGCTCTTCAAGTTTGCTCCTCCAAACTAGCCCTTGATGAAGAACTAAATTATTTAAAAGCAATAGCTATTGACAGGGGCTTTCCACCCAACATTATTAATCAAGCAGTTAAAAAATTCTCATCTCAACACACTAAAAGGCACACTCTTGTTTTAGGAGATTATAAAAATTCTGTTGTCATTCCCTTCTTTCCATCAATTAGCTATAAAGTTGCACATATTTTGCAGAAATTTAACTTTCGGGTTGTTTATTCTCCCATCAATAAAATTCCGAGTTCCATACTCAAGGACCCCATTCCGGATATGAATTCCTGGGGTATTTACAGGATTCCTTGCCAGTGTGGTTTAATTTACATTGGCCAAACTAAGAGAGCCTTAAAATTTCGCGTCAAGGAACATGAGGCATATGTTAGAAAAAAGGAAACACAGGAGTCTTCTGTTGCTCAACATTGTTGGTCCGAAAACCACACTTTCAGTTTTTCTGCTGCCAAAATTATTCAAAAAACATCTTCCATTGGAGAACTGGATTTTCTAGAGGCATTTCACATTCATAAAAATCTTTCTGTTCTAGTTAACGATCCTAATTCCAATCCAAATTTGCCTTCGGCCTTTAAAGAAATTATGTTTTAGTTCTGGTTTCACCAACAGATGGCGCCACTTGCTTATTCTTGTCCAGGCTTTCTTATCTTATCTAATCATTATTTCCTATCTGGTTCATTTGCGGTTTTGCAGCTGAAGATGGTGGTTCGGTAAAACCATCGAAACTAGTCCTGTGAAAATTTGGTAAATATAACGCTGATTTTTGTTGTTTGACTTCTGAATTAGTATTTATTCGGCGTGTTATTGTGTCTTAATTATAGAAGCCCCAACAGGCTTATTTTTTGCTTTCTTTTTTGCACGTGGTGTGGCCGCCATTTTGTGATTGCATGAGTATCGGTAAGTACTTTTTTGCAATTTTCAAGTTATGTTTATATTTTGTATATTTGGATATTGTGCTTTGCTTGTCTGATTTCATGCATTTTGCTTACAAACGTTTTGTTTTCTATTAATTTCAGTGAGGGATTTTTCTGCTGTTTTGTGTGTGCTTTATTATTGTTTAGTTAATTTAGCTTGATTTTCTGTATTGTTTATCATGCCTTCATCCGTTAATCGTTTCACTAAATTACGCCTGAAACGGCAAAAATTCCTGAATCATCTTGACTTTTTACTTAAATGTAAATGTAAAAAATTGATCCCAAATTTTATTCAAATCAAATCTAATCAAAAACCTTCGAGTCGCTTTTCAAGAATTCTGTTAAATTGCAAGCTTGCCTTACTTCGGTCCGTCATAAGGGATACACGTCAACAATTGTCCAAAATTGAACGTGAACTCTATAAGCTTCATCTGGAACTCGCTAAATCATATCCAAAATTTACTGCCCTTGAACAGGGGTCTGGGTCTAGAACGGAGAATGCAGTTAACCGTCATAAAAACACCCTTGCAGTTAAATTCGAAAAATTTCTTTTACAATCTTCCAGTTCAAGTAGTTCAAAAAATCTTCCCATTGTAAACATCAAGCCAATAGTTAATATTTCTAATGTTAGTCTTTCAGAAGAACAAGAGAGAATTCTAAAATATAATTTTAACTTCTCACAAACCTGTAAACCCTCGATTCCAAAGATTTTGGCTCCTATCGAAAAAGCTTTCAAGTTCAGTAAAGTTTCAGATTCACAGAAAGAAATGATTAGGCATCTTATCGCTCATAATGTGAAGTTCAATAATGAACCTTTGAGGCCAAATCTAACTGCGAGAGAAAGAGCTACATTGCGTGAAATTCATTCTAACCCGGATATTATTATTTCAAAGGCCGACAAAGGTGTCCAGATAGTCGTCATGGATAGGAACACTTACATCGATGGTGTCACTAAACTCTTAAACGAAGGACCATATAATCCGATCCCTAAAGATCCTTCACCTTCGGACTTGTCAAAAATAAAAACTGCGATCAAATCTTCGCAAATCATTTCAGGCAACTTAAAACATTCACTTATCCCATCTGTTGCGAATTGTGCCAGATTATATGCTCTTCCCAAAATTCATAAAAGTGGTATTCCTTTCCGCCCTATTGTATCAAATTTAGGTACTGCCTCGTATCCATTAGCTAAATATTTAGTTTCTAGATATTCAACTCTATTAGACAATAACATTTACACCATAAAAAATTCAATAGAGTTTGTAAAAAAAGTTAAAAACATTTCTCCTAGTAATTTACTCATGGTTTCTTTTGATGTAAAATCATTATTCACCAATGTCCCAGTGGAGGGTGCATTAAGATGTCTAGAAACCAGACTTCGTGAATTTCATTTCTCTTGCATCCAAATTGATGAGCTAATTTCTCTCACTCAACTCTGTTTGAAACAAACACATTTTGTTTTCCAAAATAAATATTACAATCAAACTGAGGGATTAGCCATGGGAAGCCCCCTCAGTCCCATCCTGGCTGATATCTACATGCATTATTATGAATCAAAATTGTTTGAAACTTTAAACTTCCCGGCATGGTTCCGCTACGTAGACGATACTTTTACTCTGTTTGAAGGTAATAAAGATGATTTAAATAAAGTTCTTTCAACAATGAATTCTATTGATCCTGCTATTCAGTTCACTTTTGAACTTGAGACTTGCAATTCTCTTCCGTTTCTCGACATTCTGGTCACACGTAACACATCCAACTTCAGTACTACGGTTTACCGTAAACCTTCATCGGTTTGCCTTCCACCACACTTTAAATCATGTCATCCGACTAAACAAAAGTTAGCTTTATTTTATTCCTATGTTTTCCGTGCTCTTCAAGTTTGCTCCTCCAAACTAGCCCTTGATGAAGAACTAAATTATTTAAAAGCAATAGCTATTGACAGGGGCTTTCCACCCAACATTATTAATCAAGCAGTTAAAAAATTCTCATCTCAACACACTAAAAGGCACACTCTTGTTTTAGGAGATTATAAAAATTCTGTTGTCATTCCCTTCTTTCCATCAATTAGCTATAAAGTTGCACATATTTTGCAGAAATTTAACTTTCGGGTTGTTTATTCTCCCATCAATAAAATTCCGAGTTCCATACTCAAGGACCCCATTCCGGATATGAATTCCTGGGGTATTTACAGGATTCCTTGCCAGTGTGGTTTAATTTACATTGGCCAAACTAAGAGAGCCTTAAAATTTCGCGTCAAGGAACATGAGGCATATGTTAGAAAAAAGGAAACACAGGAGTCTTCTGTTGCTCAACATTGTTGGTCCGAAAACCACACTTTCAGTTTTTCTGCTGCCAGAATTATTCAGAAAGCATCTTCCATTGGAGAAATGGATTTTCTAGAGGCATTTCACATTCATAAAAATCTTTCTGTTCTAGTTAACGATCCTAATTCCAATCCAAATTTGCCTTCGGCCTTTAAAGAAATTATGTTTTAGTTCTGGTTTCACCAACAGATGGCGCCACTTGCTTATTCTTGTCCAGGCTTTCTTATCTTATCTAATCATTATTTCCTATCTGGTTCATTTGCGGTTTTGCAGCTGAAGATGGTGGTTCGGTAAAACCATCGAAACTAGTCCTGTGAAAATTTGGTAAATATAACGCTGATTTTTGTTGTTTGACTTCTGAATTAGTATTTATTCGGCGTGTTATTGTGTCTTAATTATAGAAGCCCCAACAGGCTTATTTTTTGCTTTCTTTTTTGCACGTGGTGTGGCCGCCATTTTGTGATTGCATGAGTTTCGGTAAGTACTTTTTTGCAATTTTCAAGTTATGTTTATATTTTGTATATTTGGATATTGTGCTTTGCTTGTCTGATTTCATGCATTTTGCTTACAAACGTTTTGTTTTCTATTAATTTCAGTGAGGGATTTTTCTGCTGTTTTGTGTGTGCTTTATTATTGTTTAGTTAATTTAGCTTGATTTTCTGTATTGTTTATCATGCCTTCATCCGTTAATCGTTTCACTAAATTACGCCTGAAACGGCAAAAATTCCTGAATCATCTTGACTTTTTACTTAAATGTAAATGTAAAAAATTGATCCCAAATTTTATTCAAATCAAATCTAATCAAAAACCTTCGAGTCGCTTTTCAAGAATTCTGTTAAATTGCAAGCTTGCCTTACTTCGGTCCGTCATAAGGGATACACGTCAACAATTGTCCAAAATTGAACGTGAACTCTATAAGCTTCATCTGGAACTCGCTAAATCATATCCAAAATTTACTGCCCTTGAACAGGGGTCTGGGTCTAGAACGGAGAATGCAGTTAACCGTCATAAAAACACCCTTGCAGTTAAATTCGAAAAATTTCTTTTACAATCTTCCAGTTCAAGTAGTTCAAAAAATCTTCCCATTGTAAACATCAAGCCAATAGTTAATATTTCTAATGTTAGTCTTTCAGAAGAACAAGAGAGAATTCTAAAATATAATTTTAACTTCTCACAAACCTGTAAACCCTCGATTCCAAAGATTTTGGCTCCTATCGAAAAAGCTTTCAAGTTCAGTAAAGTTTCAGATTCACAGAAAGAAATGATTAGGCATCTTATCGCTCATAATGTGAAGTTCAATAATAAACCTTTGAGGCCAAATCTAACTGCGAGAGAAAGAGCTACATTGCGTGAAATTCATTCTAACCCGGATATTATTATTTCAAAGGCCGACAAAGGTGTCCAGATAGTCGTCATGGATAGGAACACTTACATCGATGGTGTCACTAAACTCTTAAACGAAGGACCATATAATCCGATCCCTAAAGATCCTTCACCTTCGGACTTGTCAAAAATAAAAACTGCGATCAAATCTTCGCAAATCATTTCAGGCAACTTAAAACATTCACTTATCCCATCTGTTGCGAATTGTGCCAGATTATATGCTCTTCCCAAAATTCATAAAAGTGGTATTCCTTTCCGCCCTATTGTATCAAATTTAGGTACTGCCTCGTATCCATTAGCTAAATATTTAGTTTCTAGATATTCAACTCTATTAGACAATAACATTTACACCATAAAAAATTCAATAGAGTTTGTAAAAAAAAGTTAAAAACATTTCTCCTAGTAATTTACTCATGGTTTCTTTTGATGTAAAATCATTATTCACCAATGTCCCAGTGGAGGGTGCATTAAGATGTCTAGAAACCAGACTTCGTGAATTTCATTTCTCTTGCATCCAAATTGATGAGCTAATTTCTCTCACTCAACTCTGTTTGAAACAAACACATTTTGTTTTCCAAAATAAATATTACAATCAAACTGAGGGATTAGCCATGGGAAGCCCCCTCAGTCCCATCCTGGCTGATATCTACATGCATTATTATGAATCAAAATTGTTTGAAACTTTAAACTTCCCGGCATGGTTCCGCTACGTAGACGATACTTTTACTCTGTTTGAAGGTAATAAAGATGATTTAAATAAAGTTCTTTCAACAATGAATTCTATTGATCCTGCTATTCAGTTCACTTTTGAACTTGAGACTTGCAATTCTCTTCCGTTTCTCGACATTCTGGTCACACGTAACACATCCAACTTCAGTACTACGGTTTACCGTAAACCTTCATCGGTTTGCCTTCCACCACACTTTAAATCATGTCATCCGACTAAACAAAAGTTAGCTTTATTTTATTCCTATGTTTTCCGTGCTCTTCAAGTTTGCTCCTCCAAACTAGCCCTTGATGAAGAACTAAATTATTTAAAAGCAATAGCTATTGACAGGGGCTTTCCACCCAACATTATTAATCAAGCAGTTAAAAAATTCTCATCTCAACACACTAAAAGGCACACTCTTGTTTTAGGAGATTATAAAAATTCTGTTGTCATTCCCTTCTTTCCATCAATTAGCTATAAAGTTGCACATATTTTGCAGAAATTTAACTTTCGGGTTGTTTATTCTCCCATCAATAAAATTCCGAGTTCCATACTCAAGGACCCCATTCCGGATATGAATTCCTGGGGTATTTACAGGATTCCTTGCCAGTGTGGTTTAATTTACATTGGCCAAACTAAGAGAGCCTTAAAATTTCGCGTCAAGGAACATGAGGCATATGTTAGAAAAAAGGAAACACAGGAGTCTTCTGTTGCTCAACATTGTTGGTCCGAAAACCACACTTTCAGTTTTTCTGCTGCCAAAATTATTCAAAAAACATCTTCCATTGGAGAACTGGATTTTCTAGAGGCATTTCACATTCATAAAAATCTTTCTGTTCTAGTTAACGATCCTAATTCCAATCCAAATTTGCCTTCGGCCTTTAAAGAAATTATGTTTTAGTTCTGGTTTCACCAACAGATGGCGCCACTTGCTTATTCTTGTCCAGGCTTTCTTATCTTATCTAATCATTATTTCCTATCTGGTTCATTTGCGGTTTTGCAGCTGAAGATGGTGGTTCGGTAAAACCATCGAAACTAGTCCTGTGAAAATTTGGTAAATATAACGCTGATTTTTGTTGTTTGACTTCTGAATTAGTATTTATTCGGCGTGTTATTGTGTCTTAATTATAGAAGCCCCAACAGGCTTATTTTTTGCTTTCTTTTTTGCACGTGGTGTGGCCGCCATTTTGTGATTGCATGAGTATCGGTAAGTACTTTTTTGCAATTTTCAAGTTATGTTTATATTTTGTATATTTGGATATTGTGCTTTGCTTGTCTGATTTCATGCATTTTGCTTACAAACGTTTTGTTTTCTATTAATTTCAGTGAGGGATTTTTCTGCTGTTTTGTGTGTGCTTTATTATTGTTTAGTTAATTTAGCTTGATTTTCTGTATTGTTTATCATGCCTTCATCCGTTAATCGTTTCACTAAATTACGCCTGAAACGGCAAAAATTCCTGAATCATCTTGACTTTTTACTTAAATGTAAATGTAAAAAATTGATCCCAAATTTTATTCAAATCAAATCTAATCAAAAACCTTCGAGTCGCTTTTCAAGAATTCTGTTAAATTGCAAGCTTGCCTTACTTCGGTCCGTCATAAGGGATACACGTCAACAATTGTCCAAAATTGAACGTGAACTCTATAAGCTTCATCTGGAACTCGCTAAATCATATCCAAAATTTACTGCCCTTGAACAGGGGTCTGGGTCTAGAACGGAGAATGCAGTTAACCGTCATAAAAACACCCTTGCAGTTAAATTCGAAAAATTTCTTTTACAATCTTCCAGTTCAAGTAGTTCAAAAAATCTTCCCATTGTAAACATCAAGCCAATAGTTAATATTTCTAATGTTAGTCTTTCAGAAGAACAAGAGAGAATTCTAAAATATAATTTTAACTTCTCACAAACCTGTAAACCCTCGATTCCAAAGATTTTGGCTCCTATCGAAAAAGCTTTCAAGTTCAGTAAAGTTTCAGATTCACAGAAAGAAATGATTAGGCATCTTATCGCTCATAATGTGAAGTTCAATAATGAACCTTTGAGGCCAAATCTAACTGCGAGAGAAAGAGCTACATTGCGTGAAATTCATTCTAACCCGGATATTATTATTTCAAAGGCCGACAAAGGTGTCCAGATAGTCGTCATGGATAGGAACACTTACATCGATGGTGTCACTAAACTCTTAAACGAAGGACCATATAATCCGATCCCTAAAGATCCTTCACCTTCGGACTTGTCAAAAATAAAAACTGCGATCAAATCTTCGCAAATCATTTCAGGCAACTTAAAACATTCACTTATCCCATCTGTTGCGAATTGTGCCAGATTATATGCTCTTCCCAAAATTCATAAAAGTGGTATTCCTTTCCGCCCTATTGTATCAAATTTAGGTACTGCCTCGTATCCATTAGCTAAATATTTAGTTTCTAGATATTCAACTCTATTAGACAATAACATTTACACCATAAAAAATTCAATAGAGTTTGTAAAAAAAGTTAAAAACATTTCTCCTAGTAATTTACTCATGGTTTCTTTTGATGTAAAATCATTATTCACCAATGTCCCAGTGGAGGGTGCATTAAGATGTCTAGAAACCAGACTTCGTGAATTTCATTTCTCTTGCATCCAAATTGATGAGCTAATTTCTCTCACTCAACTCTGTTTGAAACAAACACATTTTGTTTTCCAAAATAAATATTACAATCAAACTGAGGGATTAGCCATGGGAAGCCCCCTCAGTCCCATCCTGGCTGATATCTACATGCATTATTATGAATCAAAATTGTTTGAAACTTTAAACTTCCCGGCATGGTTCCGCTACGTAGACGATACTTTTACTCTGTTTGAAGGTAATAAAGATGATTTAAATAAAGTTCTTTCAACAATGAATTCTATTGATCCTGCTATTCAGTTCACTTTTGAACTTGAGACTTGCAATTCTCTTCCGTTTCTCGACATTCTGGTCACACGTAACACATCCAACTTCAGTACTACGGTTTACCGTAAACCTTCATCGGTTTGCCTTCCACCACACTTTAAATCATGTCATCCGACTAAACAAAAGTTAGCTTTATTTTATTCCTATGTTTTCCGTGCTCTTCAAGTTTGCTCCTCCAAACTAGCCCTTGATGAAGAACTAAATTATTTAAAAGCAATAGCTATTGACAGGGGCTTTCCACCCAACATTATTAATCAAGCAGTTAAAAAATTCTCATCTCAACACACTAAAAGGCACACTCTTGTTTTAGGAGATTATAAAAATTCTGTTGTCATTCCCTTCTTTCCATCAATTAGCTATAAAGTTGCACATATTTTGCAGAAATTTAACTTTCGGGTTGTTTATTCTCCCATCAATAAAATTCCGAGTTCCATACTCAAGGACCCCATTCCGGATATGAATTCCTGGGGTATTTACAGGATTCCTTGCCAGTGTGGTTTAATTTACATTGGCCAAACTAAGAGAGCCTTAAAATTTCGCGTCAAGGAACATGAGGCATATGTTAGAAAAAAGGAAACACAGAAGTCTTCTGTTGCTCAACATTGTTGGTCCGAAAACCACACTTTCAGTTTTTCTGCTGCCAAAATTATTCAAAAAACATCTTCCATTGGAGAACTGGATTTTCTAGAGGCATTTCACATTCATAAAAATCTTTCTGTTCTAGTTAACGATCCTAATTCCAATCCAAATTTGCCTTCGGCCTTTAAAGAAATTATGTTTTAGTTCTGGTTTCACCAACAGATGGCGCCACTTGCTTATTCTTGTCCAGGCTTTCTTATCTTATCTAATCATTATTTCCTATCTGGTTCATTTGCGGTTTTGCAGCTGAAGATGGTGGTTCGGTAAAACCATCGAAACTAGTCCTGTGAAAATTTGGTAAATATAACGCTGATTTTTGTTGTTTGACTTCTGAATTAGTATTTATTCGGCGTGTTATTGTGTCTTAATTATAGAAGCCCCAACAGGCTTATTTTTTGCTTTCTTTTTTGCACGTGGTGTGGCCGCCATTTTGTGATTGCATGAGTATCGGTAAGTACTTTTTTGCAATTTTCAAGTTATGTTTATATTTTGTATATTTGGATATTGTGCTTTGCTTGTCTGATTTCATGCATTTTGCTTACAAACGTTTTGTTTTCTATTAATTTCAGTGAGGGATTTTTCTGCTGTTTTGTGTGTGCTTTATTATTGTTTAGTTAATTTAGCTTGATTTTCTGTATTGTTTATCATGCCTTCATCCGTTAATCGTTTCACTAAATTACGCCTGAAACGGCAAAAATTCCTGAATCATCTTGACTTTTTACTTAAATGTAAATGTAAAAAATTGATCCCAAATTTTATTCAAATCAAATCTAATCAAAAACCTTCGAGTCGCTTTTCAAGAATTCTGTTAAATTGCAAGCTTGCCTTACTTCGGTCCGTCATAAGGGATACACGTCAACAATTGTCCAAAATTGAACGTGAACTCTATAAGCTTCATCTGGAACTCGCTAAATCATATCCAAAATTTACTGCCCTTGAACAGGGGTGTGGGTCTAGAACGGAGAATGCAGTTAACCGTCATAAAAACACCCTTGCAGTTAAATTCGAAAAATTTCTTTTACAATCTTCCAGTTCTAGTTCAAAAAATCTTCCCATTGTAAACATCAAGCCAATAGTTAATATTTCTAATGTTAGTCTTTCAGAAGAACAAGAGAGAATTCTAAAATATAATTTTAACTTCTCACAAACCTGTAAACCCTCGATTCCAAAGATTTTGGCTCCTATCGAAAAAGCTTTCAAGTTCAGTAAAGTTTCAGATTCACAGAAAGAAATGATTAGGCATCTTATCGCTCATAATGTGAAGTTCAATAATAAACCTTTGAGGCCAAATCTAACTGCGAGAGAAAGAGCTACATTGCGTGAAATTCATTCTAACCCGGATATTATTATTTCAAAGGCCGACAAAGGTGTCCAGATAGTCGTCATGGATAGGAACACTTACATCGATGGTGTCACTAAACTCTTAAACGAAGGACCATATAATCCGATCCCTAAAGATCCTTCACCTTCGGACTTGTCAAAAATAAAAACTGCGATCAAATCTTCGCAAATCATTTCAGGCAACTTAAAACATTCACTTATCCCATCTGTTGCGAATTGTGCCAGATTATATGCTCTTCCCAAAATTCATAAAAGTGGTATTCCTTTCCGCCCTATTGTATCAAATTTAGGTACTGCCTCGTATCCATTAGCTAAATATTTAGTTTCTAGATATTCAACTCTATTAGACAATAACATTTACACCATAAAAAATTCAATAGAGTTTGTAAAAAAAGTTAAAAACATTTCTCCTAGTAATTTACTCATGGTTTCTTTTGATGTAAAATCATTATTCACCAATGTCCCAGTGGAGGGTGCATTAAGATGTCTAGAAACCAGACTTCGTGAATTTCATTTCTCTTGCATCCAAATTGATGAGCTAATTTCTCTCACTCAACTCTGTTTGAAACAAACACATTTTGTTTTCCAAAATAAATATTACAATCAAACTGAGGGATTAGCCATGGGAAGCCCCCTCAGTCCCATCCTGGCTGATATCTACATGCATTATTATGAATCAAAATTGTTTGAAACTTTAAACTTCCCGGCATGGTTCCGCTACGTAGACGATACTTTTACTCTGTTTGAAGGTAATAAAGATGATTTAAATAAAGTTCTTTCAACAATGAATTCTATTGATCCTGCTATTCAGTTCACTTTTGAACTTGAGACTTGCAATTCTCTTCCGTTTCTCGACATTCTGGTCACACGTAACACATCCAACTTCAGTACTACGGTTTACCGTAAACCTTCATCGGTTTGCCTTCCACCACACTTTAAATCATGTCATCCGACTAAACAAAAGTTAGCTTTATTTTATTCCTATGTTTTCCGTGCTCTTCAAGTTTGCTCCTCCAAACTAGCCCTTGATGAAGAACTAAATTATTTAAAAGCAATAGCTATTGACAGGGGCTTTCCACCCAACATTATTAATCAAGCAGTTAAAAAATTCTCATCTCAACACACTAAAAGGCACACTCTTGTTTTAGGAGATTATAAAAATTCTGTTGTCATTCCCTTCTTTCCATCAATTAGCTATAAAGTTGCACATATTTTGCAGAAATTTAACTTTCGGGTTGTTTATTCTCCCATCAATAAAATTCCGAGTTCCATACTCAAGGACCCCATTCCGGATATGAATTCCTGGGGTATTTACAGGATTCCTTGCCAGTGTGGTTTAATTTACATTGGCCAAACTAAGAGAGCCTTAAAATTTCGCGTCAAGGAACATGAGGCATATGTTAGAAAAAAGGAAACACAGAAGTCTTCTGTTGCTCAACATTGTTGGTCCGAAAACCACACTTTCAGTTTTTCTGCTGCCAAAATTATTCAAAAAACATCTTCCATTGGAGAACTGGATTTTCTAGAGGCATTTCACATTCATAAAAATCTTTCTGTTCTAGTTAACGATCCTAATTCCAATCCAAATTTGCCTTCGGCCTTTAAAGAAATTATGTTTTAGTTCTGGTTTCACCAACAGATGGCGCCACTTGCTTATTCTTGTCCAGGCTTTCTTATCTTATCTAATCATTATTTCCTATCTGGTTCATTTGCGGTTTTGCAGCTGAAGATGGTGGTTCGGTAAAACCATCGAAACTAGTCCTGTGAAAATTTGGTAAATATAACGCTGATTTTTGTTGTTTGACTTCTGAATTAGTATTTATTCGGCGTGTTATTGTGTCTTAATTATAGAAGCCCCAACAGGCTTATTTTTTGCTTTCTTTTTTGCACGTGGTGTGGCCGCCATTTTGTGATTGCATGAGTATCGGTAAGTACTTTTTTGCAATTTTCAAGTTATGTTTATATTTTGTATATTTGGATATTGTGCTTTGCTTGTCTGATTTCATGCATTTTGCTTACAAACGTTTTGTTTTCTATTAATTTCAGTGAGGGATTTTTCTGCTGTTTTGTGTGTGCTTTATTATTGTTTAGTTAATTTAGCTTGATTTTCTGTATTGTTTATCATGCCTTCATCCGTTAATCGTTTCACTCAATTACGCCAGAAACGGCAAAAATTCCTGAATCATCTTGACTTTTTACTTAAATGTAAATGTAAAAAATTGATCCCAAATTTTATTCAAATCAAATCTAATCAAAAACCTTCGAGTCGCGTTTCAAGAATTCTGTTAAATTGCAAGCTTGCCTTACTTCGGTCCGTCATAAGGGATACACGTCAACAATTGTCCAAAATTGAACGTGAACTCTATAAGCTTCATCTGGAACTTGCTAAATCATATCCAAAATTCACTGCCCTTGAACAGGGGTCTTGGTCTAGAACGGAGAATGCAGTTAACCGTCATAAAAACACCCTTGCAGTTAAATTCGAAAAACTTCTTTTACAATCTTCCAGTTCAAGTAGTTCAAAAAATCTTCCCATTGTATACATCAACCCAATAGTTAATATTTCTAATGTTAGTCTTTCAGAAGAACAAGAGAGAATTCTAAAATATAATTTTAACTTCTCACAAACCTGTAAACCCTCGATTCCAAAGATTTTGGCTCCTATCGAAAAAGCTTTCAAGTTCAGTAAAGTTTCAGATTCACAAAAAGAAATGATTAGGCATCTTATCGCTCATAATGTGAAGTTCAATAATAAACCTTTGAGGCCAAATCTAACTGCGAGAGAAAGAGCTACATTGCGTGAAATTCATTCTAACCCGGATATTATTATTTCAAAGGCCGACAAAGGTGTCCAGATAGTCGTCATGGATAGGAACACTTACATCGATGGTGTCACTAAACTCTTAAACGAAGGACCATATAATCCGATCCCTAAAGATCCTTCACCTTCGGACTTGTCAAAAATAAAAACTGCGATCAAATCTTCGCAAATCATTTCAGGCAACTTAAAACATTCACTTATCCCATCTGTTGCGAATTGTGCCAGATTATATGCTCTTCCCAAAATTCATAAAAGTGGTATTCCTTTCCGCCCTATTGTATCAAATTTAGGTACTGCCTCGTATCCATTAGCTAAATATTTAGTTTCTAGATATTCAACTCTATTAGACAATAACATTTACACCATAAAAAATTCAATAGAGTTTGTAAAAAAAGTTAAAAACATTTCTCCTAGTAATTTACTCATGGTTTCTTTTGATGTAAAATCATTATTCACCAATGTCCCAGTGGAGGGTGCATTAAGATGTCTAGAAACCAGACTTCGTGAATTTCATTTCTCTTGCATCCAAATTGATGAGCTAATTTCTCTCACTCAACTCTGTTTGAAACAAACACATTTTGTTTTCCAAAATAAATATTACAATCAAACTGAGGAATTAGCCATGGGAAGCCCCCTCAGTCCCATCCTGGCTGATATCTACATGCATTATTATGAATCAAAATTGTTTGAAACTTTAAACTTCCCGGCATGGTTCCGCTACGTAGACGATACTTTTACTCTGTTTGAAGGTAATAAAGATGATTTAAATAAAGTTCTTTCAACAATGAATTCTATTGATCCTGCTATTCAGTTCACTTTTGAACTTGAGACTTGCAATTCTCTTCCGTTTCTCGACATTCTGGTCACACGTAACACATCCAACTTCAGTACTACGGTTTACCGTAAACCTTCATCGGTTTGCCTTCCACCACACTTTAAATCATGTCATCCGACTAAACAAAAGTTAGCTTTATTTTATTCCTATGTTTTCCGTGCTCTTCAAGTTTGCTCCTCCAAACTAGCCCTTGATGAAGAACTAAATTATTTAAAAGCAATAGCTATTGACAGGGGCTTTCCACCCAACATTATTAATCAAGCAGTTAAAAAATTCTCATCTCAACACACTAAAAGGCACACTCTTGTTTTAGGAGATTATAAAAATTCTGTTGTCATTCCCTTCTTTCCATCAATTAGCTATAAAGTTGCACATATTTTGCAGAAATTTAACTTTCGGGTTGTTTATTCTCCCATCAATAAAATTCCGAGTTCCATACTCAAGGACCCCATTCCGGATATGAATTCCTGGGGTATTTACAGGATTCCTTGCCAGTGTGGTTTAATTTACATTGGCCAAACTAAGAGAGCCTTAAAATTTCGCGTCAAGGAACATGAGGCATATGTTAGAAAAAAGGAAACACAGAAGTCTTCTGTTGCTCAACATTGTTGGTCCGAAAACCACACTTTCAGTTTTTCTGCTGCCAAAATTATTCAAAAAACATCTTCCATTGGAGAACTGGATTTTCTAGAGGCATTTCACATTCATAAAAATCTTTCTGTTCTAGTTAACGATCCTAATTCCAATCCAAATTTGCCTTCGGCCTTTAAAGAAATTATGTTTTAGTTCTGGTTTCACCAACAGATGGCGCCACTTGCTTATTCTTGTCCAGGCTTTCTTATCTTATCTAATCATTATTTCCTATCTGGTTCATTTGCGGTTTTGCAGCTGAAGATGGTGGTTCGGTAAAACCATCGAAACTAGTCCTGTGAAAATTTGGTAAATATAACGCTGATTTTTGTTGTTTGACTTCTGAATTAGTATTTATTCGGCGTGTTATTGTGTCTTAATTATAGAAGCCCCAACAGGCTTATTTTTTGCTTTCTTTTTTGCACGTGGTGTGGCCGCCATTTTGTGATTGCATGAGTTTCGGTAAGTACTTTTTTGCAATTTTCAAGTTATGTTTATATTTTGTATATTTGGATATTGTGCTTTGCTTGTCTGATTTCATGCATTTTGCTTACAAACGTTTTGTTTTCTATTAATTTCAGTGAGGGATTTTTCTGCTGTTTTGTGTGTGCTTTATTATTGTTTAGTTAATTTAACTTGATTTTCTGTATTGTTTATCATGCCTTCATCCGTTAATCGTTTCACTAAATTACGCCTGAAACGGCAAAAATTCCTGAATCATCTTGACTTTTTACTTAAATGTAAATGTAAAAAATTGATCCCAAATTTTATTCAAATCAAATCTAATCAAAAACCTTCGAGTCGCTTTTCAAGAATTCTGTTAAATTGCAAGCTTGCCTTACTTCGGTCCGTCATAAGGGATACACGTCAACAATTGTCCAAAAGTGCGTCGCACTGACGCATGCGCATAAGACCTTTACGGCTGCGAATATGCGTGTGCACGTGCGCAAAATACGTTTACGAGTGTATAACGGACGGTATAAGTTAAGCTAAAATTATCTAATTCAGTTAATGTTGCAGATTGCGTTGTTCCTTAATCTTCGAATTGGATTCGGCTTATTATTTTTTGCAGACTGTTAGAGAATTTTATAAAAGTAAGCTTGAACTTTCGATTATGTCAAATTGAACTTCTGCTAAACTTTAACGTTTGTTTATCTAAACTTTGTTTATCTTTTAAGACTGCGATGGGCGCGCAATGAATTGGAAGTTGATCTGTCATCTTCACGGCAGATGTTTTTATTTTATTTGGCTTATAATTCCTTACTAAATGTAGTATTTCATCTCGATGTACTCCGTCTTTGATATGATTTAAATCAAATTCCTCATCATTATAATTCGCTTCTGATAGCGAAGAAAGTGACAGAGGTTATTGAAAACGAAAAAATTTCGATTGAAAAATTAGTCGGTATTCTCGACACAGCAATTATAGGACTTGAACAGTGGAACTTTGTAACTGAAAAAGAAATTATGTCTGTTTATAGAATTAAAGAGAATGTATTTTCACATATAAAACGAAGCAAATTAAACAACTTACATTGAAAAAAATGTTTAATAAAGTAAACAAATAAATATTAAGCCTTTTTTTTGTAAATTTTGATACCCTTTAGATCATAATTGTTCTTTGTTTCATAAATTACAGTTTCATATTTTTAATTTTATAATTTCTGCATGCCATCTTACCAGATTTAAACTGATGATCTATAATCCGGATTCGCCGAAGTCCCGACGAGCCCGGATTAACGACTTTTGAATGTATATTATCTGAGGATTTTATAAATGTAACATAATAAATTAGCTAAATTAGTTTGAATTACTAATTGCAATTATGCAGTTATTAAATTTTTTCTGTACATTTATTTTAACAGCCATATTCTCATTTGTATACTCACATTCCCACACCTGTATCCAAGTGGCCTAAAACAAAAAGTATGTCTTGGCGTTCTCTTCCTCAGTTTGGAGCTACCTCATCTCTGATTCGATTAGCGCCAAAGAGATCTACATCACATTTTTATGCAAATGTATCTGATGCTTCTAAAGAAAAGTACAGTTTTGATGCACCAAAGAGCAAAAGTGTTATAGATTCAGAGCCAAAAACAAGCTATAGGAAACTTCAGTTGGACCAGAAGCAAGATTCAGATGCTAGCTTAGCTATTCTTTCATCTTTGTCTAACTCTTTAAGAGAAAGTGATCCTGATATGTATGCTAAAATTGATTTTGAGAAAACTGATGCTATATCCAATATTCCTAAGCCTGAAGATGAAAACATAGCGACAGCTATACATGGTATCAAAATGTCATCTGCTGGGACTCAGACTTGAATGTCTGCTTTCCTATAATTTCACAAATTAACATACTAAGTCATTATATGATGTTATATTTTATTATATGTAAACAAGTTATGTTAAATGATAGAAGATTATCTCTTAAAATTGAGTAATAAGATTGTTTAAAGGTGTGTGATTTTAAATGGTTTGTTAAAAAGATTGTTTAAAAGTGTGTAATTTTACAGATTTAAAAATTACTTAACAGTATTTACTATATTTCATGCAGGAGGTAACTCGTGCAAAATAACTTCTAATCCTAATCCAAGTATATCATAAAAGCTAATTAAGTTTTGAGAATATACACTAGCCTAATTTAAATAAAATAACAATGTTAGAGCATATTATATGTATATATATAAATAGATTATGATGTAACTCATATCGATTATTCTTTGAAATTTTTGGTATTCTAGATATTAAAAATGTTAAATCTTATTACTTAGTCAAGTAATGTATCTAAAATATTAAATCCAAATTCAGGCAAATGTCTGCAAAGAATAACTTATGCATGATACTTAGAGTATGTTAGTATAATCTTATGAATAAAAATGATAAATATTCTTAATAGTTTTCAATAATATAGTTTTCTTTTATCAATGAAAGTATCATTAACTAGCTATTATTAAATTTCCTTTCATTATTGGTGACACAACCAAAATTTGGTTCATTAATAACTATTCTAGAATTTAAGAGTATATCATAAAATTTGTTCCTACTGTCGTTTCAATTCAGTAAAAAACAGATCATTCAAAATTCTAGATAAGCAAATGAAGAAAGGTTGCTTACCTTTATGATCCGCGTTCTTCGATTCTGGTCCGCCGCTTTTGTAGACTCCGATTTGGTTTCATACTCATCTAAAATTGGCACTGTTTTGTATGAATCACTTTATTTGACATTTGACATAAAAGAGGAAAAATATCTAAATCATTACACTATCGAAAATCACTTCTAACTACTTAGCATCATTGTTCTACATATCTAACAGCGTCATTAGTCTACTGCGTCACTGTTCTAAAAGCATACACTTATCGTTGCCAGTTCTCAAAAAACAAACTTTCTTTTTCAATTCTCGTCGGTCTGGAGGCTCAATCCGTTCCCCAAGAGCGGAAAGTGCGTCGTTCGCGACACACTCCCCCCGATGAGTTTCACCAAGTTGAAACTCAGCCACAGTCTGGTTGAAAGTTCATGAGGTTTAATCGTTCAGGAGTTCGAATCACTCGTCCACATCTAGTTGTTTTGAGGGGATTCTGATTGAGTTCATTTGACTGATCTTTGTCAGTGGCACGAAACTCTGTAGATCCAATAGAAGTTGTAGGCTTATCACACATTTTTTGATCAGAATGCTTCTTTCTCAAACAGTCTCCTATATTATCCGTTTGTAAATGGACTTCCAACGGATAAATTCGTTGTATGGGTCGAAGGATTTCGCCACTTTTGGTGCGTAATTTTACTAAACGAACTACACCATCATTTCCTGGGATGAGTGTTATAATTTTTCCTAGAGGCCACTTAATTCTTTTCTCAGGTGTTTCTATTAACACAATGTCTCCAACCGATAGTTGAACATATTTCTCTGTTTTTAAAATATGGTTTTTCAGTTGTCCTAAGTATTCAGTTCTGAACCGTTTTCTTAGATCTTCTCTAACCTTCATCTGATATGCATACCTTTTTTGTAAGTATTTGGCATCAATAATATCTAGATCTGGAACGCCACTTTCTTTTAGATCACGAAAAAACATTGCAGGTGTCAAGGGTTCCAGTTCCAAGTCCTCGGAAATATAAGTTAATGGTCTGCAATTTAAGATATTTTCGCAATCACAGAGGATCGTATAGAGTTCTTCATATTTCAGTGAGGCATTACCTAAAGCTTTTCTGAGAATGTTTTTCATCAGGCCAATCATTCTTTCCCAAAATCCACCCCACCAGGGAGAAGCTGGTGGGATAAATTTCCACTTAATGCGGTTGACAACATGATTTTTAATAAGTTTATCCCAGTCAATCATTTTTAAGAGCGAATTTGTACCAATAAAATTACTACCGTTATCAGTGTAGACAATTTCAGGTCTTCCTCTGCGTGCTATAAAACGTCGGAAAGCCAATAAAAAGTTATCTGTTGACAAAGATGTTAAAAGTTCAAGATGAATTGCCCTGTATACAGCACATGTAAATAAAACGATCCACGTTTTCGATCCCCTTTTTAAAAACAAAGGGCCAGCTAAGTCGATACCTGTCACTTCAAAAATAGAAGAATCTTTAATACGGTCCTTTGGCAAAGGTGCGGATTGTACCGTGGAGGGTCTCGAATCAAATCTTCTACATTTAGTGCAGTTTTTCAACACTTTACGAATAGTTTTACGACTTTTCAAAATCCAGAAATTTTCTCGTAGCATTGCCATTAAAGTCTGAGTTCCGCAATGCATTTGTTGTTCATGTTTTTCCATAATCAGTTTAGAGACAACTGGATGTTCAGAAGGTAGGATTACAGGTGTTCTAAAATTTTCGAAGTCTTGTCTCATTAATATTCTTGACTTTACTCTTAAAAGACCAGATGAATCAACAAATGGTTTTAAATTTCGTAAGCGTTTATCCTTTTCTGTTTTAAAGGAGACCCTTTGCACAATTTTCCAAACAAGAACTTCAGCTGCATTCAATTCTTCGATTTCTAAGTTCTTTGACGTTGTTCTGTTTTTATCTCTGCAGTTATCAATATACCTTTTTATCCAAGCTGTAACTCTAATTATTTTCTCAAAAGAAGAAATTCGTGAGAAATGCGAAAATTCTTCATCTACATTTGTTAACGAGGATACAACTGTTTTTCTTCTTTCTCGATCAATCATATCTTTGTCAGGAGAAATATCACAAGTAGGCCAACAGTCTGGATTCAACTTCAACCATGCTGGACCTTCATGCCATCTTTTGGCTTTAATAGTTTCAACAGAACATCCTCTTGACGGAATATCCGCCGGATTCAAGTTGCCAGGAACATAATTCCATGCATCAGGATTAGTAAGAGCTCGTATTTCTTTCACTCTATTCATAACAAATACACCCCAATTTTCTTCATTCTTAATCCAGTACAATGTGTTCCTTGAATCTGTCCAATAAAACGTAGGTATATTTTCTTCCTTCAAATCTTGTTTTATAGATTTCATTAATCTTGCACCAACAACACAAGCTAATAATTCTAGTCTACAAATTGATGTGGGTTTTAGAGGAGCAACTCTAGATCGTGCTTGAACTAAATGACACGAAACTTTATTTTCATTTTCATTTCTTAAATAAACGCAGGTTGCATATGCCATTCGGGATGCATCACAAAATATATGAAAGGATAATTTCAATTCAGAATCAATATTAAGCATCATCTGTCGAGGAATTTTTATTTCCGTTAAACGATTTGCATCATTTTTCCATTTCATGTATTTCCTTTGAATTTCTTCAGGAAGAGCTTCATCCCAAGTTACTTTTAATTCCCAGCAGTTTTGTAACAGAATTTTAGGAATTAAAATTATAGGGCAGGTGAATCCAATAGGGTCATAAATTTTATGAATTTCAGACAAAATTGTTCTTTTAGTAACAGGTTTGTTTTTTGATTCATTTAATCCCTTAATATCACAACTTAATGTGTCATCATGCAAATTCCAAAGAAGTCCCAAAATGTTGACCGTTTTAGCTTCACAAGGATCATCGAAAAACTCATTCTCATTTAATTTATCAAGCTTCGACTGTTCTAAAATGGGTTCAACAACAAATGCATCCCTTTTATTTCGAGGATAGTTATATGCCCACTCTTGTAATTCAAATTTAGCACTTGCCAAAATTTTAGTGGCATCATTTTTTAACTTCTTTAATTCTGATTCATCATTCACACTTGTAACTAAATTATCAACGTACCAGGATTCTACTAATTTATTAGCACTCGCACGATAATTTTCTGGTACTTCATTCATTAATTTCGTTAGTGTTGCATTTAAGAGAAATGGACTGCTGGTTATTCCAAAGACCACTCTTCTATGCCTGTATATTTTCAAACGCTCAGAATTTCCCTGTTCCCACCATAAAAATCTTAAATAATCTCTGTCTTTAGGATTAAGTGCTATCTGCAGAAAAGCCTTCTTAATATCAGCGCTAACGCCAATTTTTCCCAGTCGAAATCTATTTATTATAGCTGGAACAGTATCAATCAAATTTAGACCCTTTTCCAAACAGTCATTTACGGAGGGTGATCCTTTAGTTCTTACGGATCCATCGAAAACCGGTCTTATTTTTGTCGTGGTGGAATTCATTCGAATAACAGCACGATGGGGTAAATAATGAGAGGGGTTATTAACTTCTTCCTCAGGAACAATCTCTATTATTTTATCATCTTCCCAAGATTTAAAAATTGCGTTGTAATCTTCTAAAAATCCCCCATCCCTTAAATTCTTCACTGTACTCTTTAATCTCTTTTCTGCTATTTCTCGATAGTTTGGAAGTAGGGAACGATTTTCAATCCAAGGTAAACAAACTTGAAACCTTCCTTCTTCATCTCTTTTCACATTGGAAAGAAAATGTGTCATTGTTTGTTTTTCTAATTCCCTTTTAGTTTGACTTTCTGAAGGGTCTAATATCCCAAGAGTATCAAGTTTCCATAAATCAGAAATTTTACTATCTGATACTAACATAGAAAATGCATAAGAACAATCATATTTATTTTCCATTTCTACGGGAATTTTCCCCATGATACTCCAGCCTAAATAAGTTTCAATGCAAACTAATCCACATTCTAACTTCTTTATTTTCCCTGTAAGCAATTTTCCCGCTATGTCTGCGCCTATGAGGATATGAATTTCAGAAGGAGAATGCTCGAACAACAATTTTTTATGCCTACCTTCAACATCATTCAAAAATATGTTATGGGTTTTTAACTCATTTAAATAAGGCTTGATGTTCAATTGTGGAATATCAGAACAAATATTCGCTTGATCAAAAGCTTTGAAGTTACAATGATAATCGTTTTTGATACTACTTAAACGTACAACGAACTGTTTATGAGTTTCAACCACTTCAGTTCCTCCGAACAGACTATGAATCACACTGCTTTCGTTAATACATTCGTACTGCATAGCATTAGCTAAGAATTTAGATACATAGCTTCGTTGACTCCCAGAATCAATTAAACAGCGGCAGTATTTTTCTGGACCATTGCCACGCACTCTTACAACTAAAGTTTGTAATAAAACTTTCTCTAAACATGATTTGTTCGTCAAATTGAGATCCTTCTTATTTGATTTTTTCTCATCTAAACTATTTCTGTCACAGATTAAACTGTTGTGTTTCCACCCACATGAATCACACTTTATCTTCGAAAAGCAATTTTTTGCCAAATGGTTACCCCTTTTAAGGCATAAATAACACATTCCGAGTTTCCGAAGTGACGCCTTTCTGTCTGTTACAGACTTCGGGCAAGCTTCGGAAGTATGTTTTTCTTTTTCTGAATCCTCGCAAAATATGCAGCTGTTAATTGAAACCTTTAACACAGCAGCCGTTGGAATAGAAATTTTATTTATTCTTTTTTCTTTAGGAAAGTGGCTCGAATTATGGTTGTTTATTTTATCTTGAATTTGTAGCATGGATTCGCGGCACTCAATTTCCGTTTTCAAGAACTCTAATAATTCGTTTACATCAAAATTATCTTTCGATTTCCTTTTTCTTTGGAAATCAAGATTCAGTTCATTCGGAATTAATTTTAATAAAACTGGTGTCAATAACGTGCCATATGTGCCAGAAGTTACATTAAGTGATTTTAAACTTCTTATCTGTATTTCGATATCATCATACAACTTACGTAATGCAAATATGTTGTTAGCATTCCTAACAGGTTCTAAATTTAAATAATTAAATCTGTTCGACCAAAGCGTGTTTTAAGTAACTCGATTGCGGCAAAATAATTTTCACTTGATAATGAAAAACCACTAACAGCATTACAAGCAGCACCTGATAAAAATGATATCAAATAATTAAATTTGTCTGTATCTGTTAAATCACTATTCTGATGTATCGCATTGTCAAACTGGTTCCAAAATGATAACCAATTAACAGGATCGCCATTAAATTTATTGATCGATAATTTAGGCAATTTAATTTTTGAATGAGATACAGAAATATTTGAAATATCATTATTCACAATATTACCAATTGTATTCGAAACAGGAATTTCAGGTTTCCTATTCTCTTTTAACATAAATGTTAGTTTTGATTTCATGGAAATTATTTTCTCGGAATAAACTTCACAAGTTTCAAATTCCGATTCATATTCAGTAGCCTCAATTAATTCTTGTATTTGTTTATCTAATTCTTTTAGGCTGTTATATTTTGAATCTAATAAATCAATATTTTCATTAAGAATACACAAATCGTGTTCTGTTTCTTGGAGGTATTCTTTACAATTATTTATCAACTTTGTTGTCATACTCCTAACTACAGTTCGTCTTTTCTTTAATTCTTCTATTTTAGTAGACATGTTTAAATATTTCAGATAGAAAATATTTCAAATTAAAAATCAGTACTCTCAAATCATAAATAAACTTCTCAAATCAAAAGGAGATATTTTTTAAACATTCCTAAATCTTTCACTTCAAGATAGTCTACATCGGCGGTCCCTGTTCGGGCGCCAAAAAATTTTATGTCGTTTCAATTCAGTAAAAAACAGATCATTCAAAATTCTAGATAAGCAAATGAAGAAAGGTTGCTTACCTTTATGATCCGCGTTCTTCGATTCTGGTCCGCCGCTTTTGTAGACTCCGATTTGGTTTCATACTCATCTAAAATTGGCACTGTTTTGTATGAATCACTTTATTTGACATTTGACATAAAAGAGGAAAAATATCTAAATCATTACACTATCGAAAATCACTTCTAACTACTTAGCATCATTGTTCTACATATCTAACAGCGTCATTAGTCTACTGCGTCACTGTTCTAAAAGCATACACTTATCGTTGCCAGTTCTCAAAAAACAAACTTTCTTTTTCAATTCTCGTCGGTCTGGAGGCTCAATCCGTTCCCCAAGAGCGGAAAGTGCGTCGTTCGCGACACCTACATAGTTTATATATTATTGGCAACAAATGCATTACTTGAGCTGCAAATAACACTTTGATATTGTAGATTTTTTCCATTCAATTTCCTCTCTTTTCATCAAGTCTAAATTAAAAAGTGGTCTAAATCGCATGTAACTGGTAGGCAAGTCGCATTCACTCTTCATTGTGTCTGGAAATGGGTAGCAAATAAAAAGAAGAAATAGACAATGATGAAATTACACATTAAATTGAAAGCAATTAGACAGTTTGGGCATGATATAGAGCTAGAAATAAGTAATACCAGCCAATCATATTTGCTCAAAAATGAGATCTTTTTTCGTACACTTGAGTTCCAAATTTTAATAAAGTGTTATATTTGGTTATTTTAATAAATTGTATTGCAAAATGAGAGGACAGAGCTTGTCCTACTATATAGATAGTTGTGCTGTTTAATTGTTAAACAAATCACACAGGTAATTAACATTTATATAAACTGCTTAAGTACTGCTAACTCATATAGCCATGTTTAATTGAGTGATTTCAATTTAGGCCTGCGTCTGCTATAATATTTGCTGGTATCCTGAAATCAAATAAGTAATGACATTTCCATTTTTTCATAATTTTTCTTTTTATACCATAAATTATGAAGTATGTGGAATAAATGACCTCCCAGTGAAGTGTTTTCCCAGATTTCAGGTGTGAAATTATTTAACATGACTGCTTGCCTTCCATTCTAATCAAACAAATAAATTCTAATCAGAACTATGCTTTCATCAAATGTTCACATATATTATGTGGTATATTGGCTATAGTAAATAAATGCTGACAAAGATTAAATGTATTTAGTACAAAATCAAAATGCAGTTATAATTGTAATGGAAAAAATGTTAACTGTTTATCAGAAAGTCACCTCTTCAAAAGCAGATAGTTTTTGAATTATTTGTGTTATAAATTACTTTTTTTAATTATTATTTAGGGAAACTAGTTTGTATTTAACAACCATCATCTAGTGGTCTCATCCATAAATTGTCAGTGAAAAAAAAGAAAAAAAAAAGTTAAAAAAAAAAGCTTATTTGTAATATTACTGACATTTAAATCAGAATTGGCTTTAAACTATATTCTTTCAGATAAATAGGTGACAGCAGAATCCGGACACCCGGGCGAATTTCACAGACTATTCAGGTGGAATCCAGACCCCGCAACTGTCTAGGGTAACACCCTCTCGGTGCCCCACGAGGACCGAGCCAATTCTAATTTAAATGTCAGTAATATTGTAAAAAAGCTTTTTTTTTTAAACTTTTCTTTTTTTTTCTTTTCTTTTTCACTGGCAATTTATGGATGACAGCACTAAATGCTGGTAGTTAAATATATACTAGCTTCAATAATATTTAAAAAAAAAAATGAGGCATCTCTCCAAAGGCAGCTAGTTTTCTGAATTCTTTGGGTTATAAATTTTCTACTTGTCTTAGCCTTGTGATGTTATTAAAAGAAAAAATAGTAGAAAAGTAAAAGTAAAAACTGTAAAATACATAAATGAAAAATCACTAAAATTGGTTTGAAAGTTTTAAATCTAGATCAAGATGAAAAATGTTAAAATAATTTAAACTCAAATTGTAGATCAAGATATGGCCTTAAAATTTACAGTTGAATCAATGAAAGTAACTAGAAATCAATGTTTTAATAATTTACGTGGCAACATTTTCGAGGTTAAATAACTGCCTTTAACATAGAATATGCAAACCGATTCATCACAACAGTAGACACTTCCATAATGTGATATCAATTCAATTTTGTCATGATTCATAAACTTAGATATTACTTATATATATATACTTAAACATATACTAGAGATATTGCAAGTCATTATATTGTTGTAACAACTCTACTTTAAACATCAGTCTTGAATTTAGTATGTAATGTTTCACTTAAATGCTTCCTAGAGAGATTCTGGGTTGCGTAAATCCAAGAATTTAAGTGACTACTTGACAGCCTGAAAATCAGATGAATATTTCTCAAGTCTTTCTTAAAAAGTGCAGTCATTGGTGCAGGACTTACTGCTGGAATAAAACATTACCTTTAGGATGCAATGAAGCCATGAAGGGATATAAGTGACCAGCTAGCACATCCTGACAAGCTTTTATGATCATTTTCTGATGCACTTTGGCAATGGCCTTCAAAGTGGGGTATGCAAAGTGACACTTGGGGGTGTGCCTAAAGAAGTATGCTCATGATCACTTGAGAGTGTATGATTGTACTACAGGTTTTTAGAAAAGGGATCATTATAAATATTTCCATCATTGTGTGATTTTGCTCCTGAAAATGATGTAAATGTAGTCTAGAACCAATTTACCAACCTTCCTAGTATTAAAACAGAGTTTTAATGGGCCATGAACCCATTTGCTGAAAATGTAAAAATAGATTATCTTTTAACTGCAGCTCAAAAACAGTTAATTGGCACGAGAAAGAACAATGTTACAGTCAGATTTTAAAGAAAAAATATCTTCCTAATTGGTGACGTGATTTTTTTGAAAACCTTGGTCCTAGATGTCTGTATGAAGTAGCATTTTTATCAGCTGACAACAATTTAAACCAAATACAGATCTAAATTAGAACCAAAACTGTATGCACGAAGGGCATGAAACCAGACTTTTCTGATATTACTAACAAATACAATCACATTGCTGACATTAAATATAATTTTAAATATAGATTTGTAATTTAATTTAAATGTTTGTATGTTGTTTAAAACTAATAAATAGATTTTTGACTACATTTACACACACACATACATTATATTTTGTTATATTACATGGGGTACAACTTATAATTATTTTCATCTTATTATTACACATTCAAAAAAGTTTAGAGATTGTTTCACTAAGGGTTTCATTAAAAGACTTCTCACATTATTGTAAAGCCATTACTATCTTGAAACAAAATCAGTCTGCAGAATGGATCCACAGCCTTATGTTATCACTGCCACAACTTGTTCCTTCTGTGACTCTGATGCAGTAGGAAACAGGATCTATCTGATCACATGACTCACACTGATTCACACCTTGAAGACATGGTATTTCTAGCACTATGCAGATGGGCCATTGGCAGTGGCATGATAGCCCATTGGCTAATGCTAGAAACATTAGCTTCTGTTATGTGGGGCCTCCAGTAAGTACTGTTCTTTTTATCTTTGGTATTGGATTTGGTTTAGTGTTGCACTTCATTTATTCTGTACCAGCCTGGACATTCTTCAGTCATCAGTGATGCGTGAACTGCTGTTATTTGTTGTTTGGACATCCATTAGCAGATACTTGTAGCAGACTCCTAATACAGTCCTCCTTTAGAATTTTAAATTTGTTGCCACCTCAGAGATATCTGTTTTATGGAAGTAATTTATTCATATCAAGACTTAACTTAGAGTACTTGATTAAATAATTTTTTTCAATTGTATTACTGTTTCAGAAAGTTCAGATGTTTATTTACTCTCACTTTTATTTGGTTTTGGGTATAACGTATGACTAAACTTATTTTTCTTAAAGGTTATTTTTTATCGACGGACCAGCTTCACTGCTTCGTTTTTAATTATTTTATTTAGAAAAACATCATATACAAATATTTACAGTGAAGCAAAATACAATTTAATTGTGAGCTTCGGTTACAAGTAATTGCTCACGTCAGACCGGTTAGATTTCTTCTTCAAGTCTGTTGCCTCAATCGTAGGAGGCGATGATTTGGCGAGATTCGTTGGCGTAAAAATGCGCCAACATCCCGCCCGGCCTTGCTATGTTCACATGCAAGAACTTAACATAAATTTAATTATGAAATACCAGTATTAAAGTTTCAGTTACTCATGTAAACAATAAAATATGTATAGAAAAATATAAAATAAGTAAACAAAACATGAATACAAAATTATTGAGAAAAATAATTTTCAATATAATTACTAACAACTGAGTAACATAATTCACAACTTGCTAAACTTCAATAGGCAATACAGCTATTTTATTAATTGTCCTTTTAAAGTTCCCTGTTTTGGTACGAACTTTTACAACACGGACTTTTCCATCAGAACCGTGGTACAATGATGTTATTCGCCCTAAAAGCCAATTGTTAATTGGCAGAAAATCTTCTTTAATCAAAACCATTTGGCCGATCATTAGATCATTTTTTTCAACCATCCATTTTGATCTAGATTGTAAAGTATTCAAGTAATCAGACTTCCATCTTTTCCAAATAAGTTGTATAGTTTTTGTAGTTTTTTGCCAACGACTTAAGCGGTTTTCCTTTAAATCCGTTAAAAACGGCTCAGAAATTGCTATTATAGGTCGCCCTATCAAGAAATGACCTGGCGTCAGAACTTCGAAACTTTCTGAATCACTAGAAAGAGGAGTAAGCGGTCGCGAATTTAATATTCCTTCTATCTGAATGACAATCGTTTCGAATTCTTCGTAAGTGAAATGAAAATTGCCAATCGTACGTTTAAGATGGTACTTCACCGATTTTATCCCAGCTTCCCAAAGTCCACCGAAGTGAGGCGATTTGGGTGGAATAAAATTCCAATCTATATTTTCTTGCGAAAAATGATTAGCTAATTCTTTGTCTGGGAAATTAATGAGCTTATAAAATTTTTTCAATTTTGAATTCGCTCCAACAAAGTTAGTAGCATTGTCGGTATAAATTTTGAAACATTTGCCACGTCTACTTGTAAAACGTTTAAGTGTTGCAATTAAAGCATCGGAAGTCAAATCTGTTAATGTCTCAAGATGGATGGCTTTTGTTGCGAAACATATAAAAATACAAATATACAATTTATTCAGAATACCTTTACGTTGATTTTTAAATTTCACTAAATAAGGGCCACATAAATCAATACCTGTAATAGAAAATGGAGCTGAAACATTAACTCTTTCACTAGGCAAATTACCCATAATTTGTGAAGAAAGAGTGGGCTTACATTTAAAGCACGTTACACATTGATGTACTGTTTTACGTGCGAGACTACGGCCACCTAAAGGCCAAAATTTCAAGCGCACTGCATTTAGCAGACCTTGTGGTCCAACATGAAATAATTTCCTGTGTAAACTTTCAAAATAAATTTTACTTAATCTTGAACCCTTAGGTAAAATAGGAGGATGTCTTTGAGAATATGGCACTGCAGCATTCTTCAGCCTTCCTCCTACACGTACTATTCCTTTGTCATCAAAAAACGGAAATAAATTCGAAATATTACTTGGCAGTTTCTTTCCTTCAAGGAGAACTCGTTGTTCATGCTTAATCAACACTTCTTCAGCTTCTCTTACCTCCTCCACTGACAGTGGTCCTGTGTTTTTTACCTTATTCCTGCAATTGAAAATAAACCTGAAAATATAAGACAAAACATGGTTAATTTTATAATAATTGTTTGAAAGTTCTAAGAGGTCGTCCACAATAAAATGTTGAGAGCTGTCATTTAGCAGGGCTGTCTCTTTACAAGTCTCATCTTCAAAAGGAATTTTCCTTTCTCGCCGCAAAGTTTCTTTTTCGACTTGTTCTATGGTTTCAATCTCAGGAATAAATGGTTGCAAGTTCTTGAAACTGTCAGGCTGCATCAAGAATTCTGGACCTGTCCACCATCTAGAATCTGTCACCAAGGGATCAGCATTCATTCCACGTGAGAGAAGATCGGCAGGATTTTCTTTACCTGCACAGTGATGAAAAGAGTTGGGATCTGTCAAGCTGGTGATTTCGTTCACTCGGTTTGCCACAAATTGCTTCCATCGGGTTTTTGCACCCTTTATCCAAAAAAGTGCAATCTTGGAATCTGTCCAATGGTATTCAACAGAAGATCTTTGCAGATTCACGATTCTCTTTACCTTAGAACTAAGACGAGCTGCAACTAAAGCACCCAATAGTTCTAATCTTGGTAAGGTTACACCGTTTAATGGAGCTACACGACTTTTTGAAGTTAGGAGTTTCACCGATATTCCACTGAGTGTCTTCACCTTCAAATATATGGCAGCGCCATATGCCTTTTTACTTGCGTCGCAAAAACTGTGTATTTCAACAGTATCTTCCTTTGATGCAGAATCATTGACCAACCTAGGTATTTTCAAATTTTCTAAGTGATGAAGTTCAGCACACCACTTCTTCCATTCCTTTTCAATTTCCTTTGGTAAAGGTTCATCCCACTGAATTTTTTCATTCCCGAGATCTTGGATGAGGCATTTAACTCGAATGGTGAAAGGCGAAATTAATCCTAAAGGATCAAATATCTTCCCTATTGCTTGAAGTAAGAAGCGTTTCGTATTTTTGTCCATAGAAAGAAATTCCAAAAGATTTTTAGTATCCATAGTTAAATAATCTTCGTGCGTCTTCCAAGAAAGTCCCAAGATTTTAGTTTGGTGTGCGCCCAAGCTGAGAGTAGCGTCTGCAGGATAGGTATCGACTTCTTCATTCTTCCATTGCTCCATTAATTCAGCATTATTGCTAATCAACTTCCTGAGGACCATTCCAGCCTCTTCCATAATTTTCTTGGCATTTTTAGATACTTCAAGTGCTTCTTCAAAATCCTCACTTCCAGAAATGAGATCATCTACATAAAAACACTGGTTTAAAATTTCAACAGTTTCGGGAAAATCTTCCTTGTATCTTTTAATATGATGTCTAATAGTAGCTGCTAACAGGAATGGGCTCGAACTGACCCCGAAATTTACTCGATTGAAACGGTAAATCTGTAAATTGGGCCTTTTATCAACACTTGGATCATCACTACTCCAAAGAAAACGAACTGCATCCTTATGTTCATCAGAGAGGCATATCTGCTGAAAAGCTTGTTTAACATCTGAACAAAATGCAATTTTGTTCAATTTGAAATTAATTAGTAAATCCAAAAGATTTGGATTTAAGTTAACCCCTGGCCACAAGCAGTCATTTAAAGAAAGTTCATTATTTTGATGACTACCCGCATCAAAGACGATCCTAGTTTTCGACGTTAAACTACTTTCTTTCCGCATAGCCTGATGAGGCAAATAATATATAGGCTTGTTTAAAGCATTTTCTTTTGTATCAGGATTTACGATGCTGATTATGCCTTCTTTTAAATAATCACAAATAATTTCACGGTATTGTTGATGTAACTCAGGATCATGACTAAATCTTCTCCACAAATTCTGAAAACGCTGCCGCGCCAAGGAATAATTATCAGATAATTCTTCATAATGTTTCCTAAAAGGTAGTTGTACTACATAACGTCCATTTTTAAATTCACCGGTGTCATTAAAAATTTCCATTGCCTGATCCTTTTCATGCAAAACTGGATCATCACGAATACCAAGTCCCTCTAAATCAAAGAAAAGTTTTAAAGTATTTTGAAGAGAGTCATTTTGCACAAGAAAACAATGTCCCTGATAAGAAGGTTGTATTTCGTTAAGCTTCCCGCATGCGATCCATCCGAATTCAGACTCTTTAAACAATAAATCATCATTTATTTTATACGTATTATTTTTCAAAACCTTAAAAAATAAATCAGCACTTATAAGGGCATGTACCTCTGAAGCTTCATAAAATGATTTATCAGCTAAATTTAAAAATTGTGGAATTTCTACTTTCGAAATATCTAACGTAGTACACGGAGTTAGTCCTGTTATCTTATTTACAATCAAGAATTCAACTGGTTCATGAAAGGTACATTCTTCATTTGAAATAAATGTATTCACTTTCCATTTAATATTTTGAATTGATCCATTAAGACATGTAACAGGCATTTTAATTTTCTCCCTTTTTATTCCTAAGCATTCACTTATTTTATCTGTAAGAACACATATATTAGATGCGCTGTCTAAAATCGCACGGATTTTTATTCTTCGATTATTGGCGTCACGGACATAAATCTCTGCAGTAGAAAAAAGTACACTTTTTCTTTTTTGTTTATTCTTGTTACTTAAAACACTCAACGCTTTCAATTCTGAGTCACCTTTTTCAGCGGCGGCATCGAGCTCAATTTTGTTTTGTCTAAGTGGCGTCACCGAGCGACAAGGAGTCTTCGAATGACCTTCATTATCCATGCATATTAATTTATTGTGTTTTTCCCCGCAAGCGCATTTAAATTTCGAGAGACACTGACTTTTCTTATGATTTTGCTTTAGACATAATTCGCAGAGTTTATGTGAACGAATTAATTTTAATCTTTCATGAACACTTAACTTTAAGAATGTATCGCAAAGGAAAATAGGATGAAGGCTCCTACACACAACACAGTTTTTACTTTTATTTTCATTTGTCAAAAGAACCTTCGATTTATGGGAAGGAGTGGAATTCTTATTTATATTAACCCTACTTCCGGGTGTAATATTTCTATTTATAGATAACAAAACTGATTCACGCTGTTCCAAAAATCTAATAAACTCGTCAAATGTTGGAACTACTTTCGATTTGTGAGATAATTCAAAATTTTTTCTAGATTCTTTATCTAGTTTTTGAAGAAGAATATTTATTAGAAAAACATCACATAACTTGTTCTGTTCATATTTTAATACTTTCAAAGCGCGTAAATTCTTTTGTATACAATCAATCATACTTCTGATATCTTTCGCATTTTCGGATTGAATCTTTTCAAAATTTAAAATATTCTGCACATGAATGTCAACAATCAGACGTTCATTATCATAGCGAGATTCTAAAGCATTGTACAAAGATTCAAAATTATCAAAGTTACTACCTAAATGCTTAGCATCATTAGTAAGACAAGATCTTAGATAATACAATTTCTGTGAATGACTCAGCTGAACATTATTTGTAATTAAATCATCAAATTGAGTTTTAAATGAACTAAATTCTTCATATTTTCCTGAAAATTCAGGCAAAACTAACGCTGGGATTTTAGTTTTAATTTGAAAATTTTCATCTACATTACTTTCAGTAACATTTACTGCTTTTGCAGAATTTAACTTATTGTAAGAATTAATGAGAATTTCAATTCTTACCTCCAATTTTTCCAGACGATCATCACATTGGTTTAAGTCGTCATCAATTTTGGTCAGATCATCATCTTTCATTTCACTTTGTGCGTAGCACGCACTTCGTAGTTCATCAACTTTCTTTTGAAGAACTTGAATGTTTTTTAGTTTAACTTTAAGTTCAACTAAGTCCACATCATTATTTGCAGTTTGCACAAAAGTTTCGAATCTAGTTATTTTCCCCTTTAGGGATGCTTTGCTTTTCATTAATATCCATATCGCTGAAGTAGGCTCCAGGGTCGACGGAGCCAGATGACTAAACTTATTTTTCTTAAAGGTTATTTTTTATCGACGGACCAGCTTCACTGCTTCGTTTTTAATTATTTTATTTAGAAAAACATCATATACAAATATTTACAGTGAAGCAAAATACAATTTAATTGTGAGCTTCGGTTACAAGTAATTGCTCACGTCAGACCGGTTAGATTTCTTCTTCAAGTCTGTTGCCTCAATCGTAGGAGGCGATGATTTGGCGAGATTCGTTGGCGTAAAAATGCGCCAACAACGTATTTAAGTTTGCTTTGTATCATATATATCCTAATGATAGGGTCATTCAGCATAATAAATTATATTGGTAAATTTGTGGTAATTAATAAAAATCTGTTAATGAGTTTTTGGCTTCATCTGTATTATACGAATTTGTTATTATAATTAGTAACATGATTATTACTATTTAGGAAGTCTTTTATGCATTTATGTTTTTACATGTTCATACTATTTTAACTTTTGATCTGCATGTTCAGTGATGCATTTAGATGGATTTAGGCGATTTTCTTAATTTAAAGATAAGTTATACAGTTCTGATACTGTGATTTAAATGTTTTCTGTATTGTTTTTTGTAAGAATACTGTAATTTTCTTTTTATGTCAATAATTTTTAAAATCTTAACTACAAAGTATCATTTTTAATTATATTAGTATGTCGAATTTGTAATTAATTTCTAAGCATCACTGATGTGCTATTGTTGTATTTTATTATCAGTTTATTTGTATTATAAATAATTAACTGTTTAAAGGTATATACTGTATATATGTATTAAAGAGTGCAGTAATTTTGTTTAAAGAGTATTTATTTGCATGTTGAGAAGTGAGAGGAAGAAAAATCAAAAGTTTAAATTTCACATACTATGTTAAAGTATACTATCAATATATTTAGCTTAGTTTAATTAACCAAAAGATATTGATAATGCATAATGTTGCTTAACTGAAATTTTTAACATATTTTAAATATGTTGAATTTTGTTGTCTTGAAAGGTTTTTGATGCTTGGTCTCTCATTTAATGTTTTAAAGTTAAGTTGACCCAATAAAAAGTCTGTTATTATAAATTGTAATAAGTTAAAATTTTTACTTTTTTTATGTATGGGATATGAAAAGTTTTAGTGATGCAGTAAGAACAATAGTAGAATGGTCTCTGTCGAGTTAGTCATCGTTACCATAACAATTTTTTTATGAAATCTATTGTTACTTTTAATATTTAGTAAGAGATTCATACCAACTTCAGTTAAAAAATTTATCAAATTTTTTTTAGTCTTAATATGGCTGCATAGGGCTTTTCATGTTTCTTTTCTTGCCAAAAATTTTTCCAACATACTTGCTTAAAAAAAAGGAAGTTATTGGAAGGTTAAAAAAAAAAAAAGGCTTATTTTATTACTGTTAAAGTAGATTGTAGTTCATTACTATCCTGTATAATCAGTTTAATGGAGAGATGTTCTAAAAGCCCTACATACTAGAGAGTTTGTGGATCCGTATAGGAAGTACACATTTATTACGATCCACTTTTTTTTATCTTCTAAAAAAAGAGGAGGGGAAGTTTGTTTGCCTTTTGTATACACAACCTGACAGAAAAAAAAAAAAAAAAAAAAAAAAAAAATGTCGCATAATAAAGATGTGAACACAGTGATGTATGCGTGCTAGTTGTGCAAAAGATTTATATTGCACTCAATTATCTCCTCTGGTTGGGCATTGTAATTGTAGCATACGACTTGAATGTTCCTCCTCGATCACCTATATTTGTTATTACACAAGAAAAACTTAGGCCATCACAACTTTTTGAAATATGTTTTCCTAAAGTTTTCTGCTGAAATTATGTAAAAAATTAAACCAAAATATGGTTTAAATGTTGAGATATTTAAAAAAAATATTAGTTGATGTAATTCAAAAGGGAGCATGCAAAGTATATTAACAGTGTAGTCTTAACGCCATTCAGAAGAAAGGAATAAAGCACATTTGCATGGGTAAATTTCCCTTCTGATGGTGGGTACTAGCCATTTCAGGCTTTGGTCATTATTAAGGCTAGAAGCTGTAGTCATTTTGTTATGGAGGCACCTAATAGGTGGCCACCATTACCTCCTATGAAGGACCAGACAATTTACATCCTTTGTATATGTAAAGGAGATTTGCTTGACTACTATGTAGGATATTGTATGGTTTGGAAAACTTGGTAAGCAAGTCTTGTGGCCTAAAGGATAAAGACCTTCAAAAATTGAATGTAGTTCATATTGAAGTATAGAACTGTATAGACTGAAATTTGCACCAAATTTTGTTCTTTGTGATAACTTTTATTTTGTAATTTTATATTTCATGATCAGTATTTTCCTAAACAAGTGCCTTCGATTTGAACACACTGTCACAGCTTCGAGGCGTATGTGTTTTTGCTTTCGCTGTGCGTGGAGATGAATAAAGTGTGTTAATGCTTTTAAGGTTTTGATGTCCGCAGTATCATCAAACGGATGTATTCGCGAGATTTTTCATCTCAGGTCGTCATCCCGTCGGTTGTTCCGTGCGCCGAAGGAAGGAAGTGCAATGCGGTCGGTCACAGTAGGAGACATTAGTCCCAGAAAAGAAATGTGGAATGTCATCCGAATGTCAGAAAAGAAATGTGGAATGTCATCTGTATGTCAGAAAAGAAATGTGTGTAACCAGAGTCGTAGACAGACATCAGAGTGCAAAGATCGTCCGATCAAATGCTATGCTGTAGCATAGCCACACTCCATGAATGGCAGTATTTTGAGAAGAGTACAGAGAGTTTTGGATGCTCCGATATCAACGCGGAAAATTTCGTGCCGATTGTTTATAGAGTGTTTGTAGTCCAACTGTCCATTGCGAAGGCTCATGCCATCGTTGTAATTGCTTGGATTGGTTTTGTACCAGAGCTGCGTGGAATGGAGTAGTGTAGTGTTAGCGACGAATCCCGTTTCTGTCCCACTGTTGATAATCATTGAGTGAAAGTGAAGGCAATACGCCACTGGATAAATTTCTCTGCCATTTTAAAGCACCTCGCAATCCATCATTATGAAATGATCGTTTAGGATGGTATTAGCGCTAATAGTTACTTAACTTTAATGCACATTAGGAGCACATGAAGACGACGTTGTCACATGCGATGATGAGGTACTATGGCTTGTGATACTACCAGATTTTCAAATCTTAAACGCAAACGTTTGGCTAATAACATCCAGTCACCTACATCTCAGCTTAAGATTTTTTCAAACTGTGCAATTAATTTCTTGGCTAGCCTGATCACCTGTTCTCTCAACCAACTGAGACTCAGTGGGGCACGATTGACCATTGTTTGAATACTCTTCCACTGACATGAAATAAAGATGAATTGCGATCTAGGATTAGCAATGCATGGTATGTGATGCCCCAAAATAATATCTTACACTTGTGGAATCAATGTTAGAAATGTATCAACTCAAAATGGAGGTTCCACTTCTAACTTATCACCCTATATTTGAGCCTTTGGAACTTGCTCTATATATGAAAACTATGTCGTATTCTAGACCTATCTGGCTATAAGTGGAGCCAGTTTTGTTTATTTATTTATTTTTCAAACATTTCTACATATTGTGGCATTTTCATTTGTCAGGTGGTGTGTATCTGCATGTATTTATGAGCGGAGGCATTTCTTGAGTTTGCACCTTTTCAAACAAAAATATGTATGGTTTGTTTGCTGTGATTTTTTTTAAAGAAATGTATCCTATTCACTACGATTCGAGACTAGAAGAACATTATTTTTTGAACAAATAAAGATGTAATATTTAGTGTTTAGTCTTTTCCTTTTTAACAAAATATGTTGATATATTTTTTGTTGAAGATCTTGTATATTTGTGGGATAAATGTTGTATAATATTAGTTCTATGAAATTTATTGTTAAGAAAAGGTAATTTATATATATTTACATATATATGTATTTGTTGTATTCTTATCACACTAGTCATCAAAGTTAAAGGATGATGTTGGAAATAAAACGTAACTGATACTTAATAAAAAATTATTAATAGAAATTTGTACCAAAGCATTAGTTAACAGAAATTTAAAATGTTTGACAGTGTATTATTCGAAAAAAAAAAAAAAAAAGAAAAGAAAAGAAATTAAAACCAAACTTATGCAAACTGGAAAAGGAAAATTAGGTCAGCTCTTGTGGAAAGCATTTTTCTTTATGGTGTATGGTCACCTCAGACAGATATGCATACTTTACATCTTGATTTTCAAAGACTTTACCGAAGTGTTGATCAAGTCTAATGGAATTGCACAAATGTTTTCTAAAAGTTCACTTTCCCACTTCTGAAGGGTCCGGGGAGGAATTTGGTGCGCTGGAATTCAGCGCCTTGAATCATTCCACAAATGCCCAATTGGGTTCAAGTCAGGCGAGCAAGGTAGCCAATCCATTCGAGTGATATCTTCTGTTTGCGAGTATTCTGATACTACGTATGCTCAGTGAAGCCATGCATTGTTATCCCTTAGCGAAAACTCTGGGCCAACAGCACCCCTAAACAATCTAAGTTGGGGGTTCCAATACCTCATCTAAATATCTCCAAGCGGTCACAGAACGTCCGTGAAAGATACGCAGCTGGTGCGGCCGTTTGTCATGATTCCTCCCCAAACCATTAAACCGCGATCGCGGAAAGGGGATATTTTTACTGATAAGGGAAGGCAAGTTGCGTGTTCATTCTTCTTTCCAAATCAAAACGTTCCTAAAATCACCCTTCAGATTATATCTGAACTCATCAGTAAACAATACTCGGGCCAAGTTCTCTTGAATCCATTGAGCATGACGACGGCACTAGTTTAAACGCGACCCTCTGGACGCTGGAGCGAGTGGCAGAGTCGTAGCTAAGGTTTTCAGCGCCCAGGGACAACTGAAGATTTCGCGCCCCCTACTGCTTGCCAAGGATGGAAAACATTTAATTCTAAAATGTCGTAACATCAGTTTGGCGCACCTTGGATTCTGCGCCTGGGGACAGATGCCCCCCTCTAGCAACGCCCCTGGCGAGTGGAGTATTCCATTGGTTTTCTCGCATGCAATCCAATCTCAATAAGCCTTCGTTTAACAGTAGAACGGCTAATTCGAGTTCCTGTGGCAGCCTAAAAGTCTAAAACCAAATCCCTTGTAGTCGCTTCGCGGTTTCTTCGAGCCGACAAAAGAAAACGGTCTTCTGATACAGTTGTTGCTCTTGATCGCCATTGACCAGGCTGTTTATTAACTGATCTAGAGCGTAGATCTAAGCGGCTCCAAACTCTTGATGTGACACTCTGAGGGATATTCAAATCTTGACCAACCTGCATTTGTGTTTGACCTCCCATGGTTCTACCAATTATTCGCCACTTTTGACCTTCACTTAACTGATGCCTTAGAGTCATAACTACTGAATACTGATCACTCTCAGAAATTACATTAACTTTAAACAACACTACAGACCGGAATTCCAGCATGCGCCCATTGCGCACCACATTTTCAGCCAGAGTTTAAATTTCTGGCGCTGACATATGTGCGGAAGTGCAGTTTTGTGTTCAATTGTATTTAATTAGCATAAATAATTACAACGTGGAACATCGGGTGCAACATTCAATTAGTGAGCATATTTTTTGTCATTATCTTTTAATTTTGATGGCCAATATAGAATTTTTAATAAGGTGCAGTTGTAGACAATTATGTGCCAAATAATTTTAGTACTTTTAAGAAAATTTTTCGATTTTAAAAATTGTTTTGAAATATAAAAAAGAGACTCATATTAGATTATGAGCATTTTTATTGCCTTTTGAACTTTTGAATTTATAATTATTCTCGCCATGTTCGTGTTAAATAATATATATATGTGTACCGTATGTACTGTGTGATCGGTATTTTTTGTACAATTCTCCATGAAAATGTTATTTATTACTGAAATCTTCTAATTCATGTTGTATTTGCGAACAAATGGAATAATGTTGTTTTAATTGCGAACCTTTCGGTACAGTAAAAACAAATCAAGTATATGTGTGTAAATGCTTCTAACCTAGTTTTATTTAAAAACAAGTAACTTTTGTCAAATTAACCATATTTAATTTTAATGTTAATTATAAATTCTTGTGACTGGAATCAGTAACAATTAGAAGTCTTAAATGTTAGCTTCAGTAAAATTAGAAGTTGTGATTGGAATTAGTAGCAGTTAGAAGAATTAAATGTTTCTGGTAAATAACTTGAAAAAATACAAATGTTTTACGTTATCAGTGATTACATTTTTGTATTCTGAGCCATGTTTTTGTGCCAAAGAAAACAAGAAAATTCTGAACTACAGAGCTTTCTTTGAGATATGTACAAATATCGTTAAATATTTGTGTTGCCATTTAATAAGAAGTATTAATGCATGATGAATTATATGTACCATTTCTATCTTATTTTCAATGTTGTGGAATACTTTTAAATAAAATGTTTAGTTTTTTATAAGTTTTGTGCAAGTTTTTTAGAGTTACATTCATAAGTTATATGTAACAAAATACATTTATTTTTTGACACTTTAATATTTCTTATTTTTATTTGAAAATATCAATTAGCAAAATTACTTTTTTTTGACATCATCTTTTATAAAACCTGCTTGTTTCGAAAAACGTATTCGAAACGTTTTTGGTAAATAATTATAATTAATTAAATTTTTGAACATAAATTTACATGAGTATTTGGACACTTAGAACAAGCAGTTTAATAAAAATGAAAATAACAGAGCATCCAATAGGTCGATAGATATCCTTTGGCTAATACTGTATTTTTAATCCGGTTTGACATAGATTAAACTAAACTTTCGGTCAAGAATGTACCGTTCTTCCATAACATTTGCATTTAATACAGCTTTCGAAAAAATGTTCTGTTATTAATTCTGTTTTCCAACTCATTCCACACATGCTCGTTAGGATTTAAGTTTGAAGAATAGGGAGCAATTTCGATAACTTTAGAACAACTGAATAAGAACCATGAACGAATATTTAGGGTTTGATCATTATCCTAGCAGAGCTTGAATGTATTTTGTATTCCAAGTTTTCTTGCTGGAAACTTCAGGTTTTCAAATAATGTTTATATATTTATGCTGATCTGCACTGTTTTCTATATAAATTTCTCATCTCACAGATGGCAGCGAAGCATGTTTGAACAATTATGCTTCTATCTTCATACTTAACAGTAGCAATAGGTTTATCGGATTCAGTTTTTCATTTGGCTTACATCTCACAGAATTCGTCCATCGGACCTAAATATGTTTTGTCTCGTCTGCATATATAACATTATTTCAATATGATAAATCTTTGCTTAATCTGGATTTTGCGAACGCCAGTCATTTATATTTTAACAACTTGTTTTCTTGAATAATTTTTTGCTGATCGCACATCGTATCCATGGGGCCTAAAGACTTTTCTAATAATTTCAGAGTGAACTTTTACAGCAAGCCATTTTTCTAAATGCGCTGCAAGTTTACAGCATTAAGTTTTTGGATTTTTCATAGGATAAATCTTGGATTCTTTTGTGGTAGCTTAAAATGTGGTCCAAATTTCAGTGCATTTCGAACAATTACATTCAATTTCCATCGTTTAATTACATCAAAGATAATGGAAGGCCTTGTTTCGAGGGCTTTTTGAATGCTTTTATGGTCTTAAGAATCGCAAATAGTTAAATTTCAAATAGAACTTATTCGTTAATTTGTAACGTCTTGCCATGTTTATATATTTTGCTAAACACCTATTTCCAAAAGCAGAATATAATTCTTGTGATGTATTTTTATTTAAAGCAAAAAAAAAAAAAAAAAAAAGAACGTGAAAGAAACATCTTGAAATACATATCAACTGAACTTTCAAGTGTCCAAATTATTACGTGAGTTCCTAATTAACACTTTTAGAGCAAATTATTTTATTGAAAAGAATATTTTGATGATATTTAATTTTTAATATGCAAGTCTAAAAAAAAAAGGGTTTACGTTTCAGTATTTAGTACATTATCGATGCAAAATAATTTCAAAAGCTATGAGTGTCCGAAAACAAATATGAGCCACTGTAACTTGTAGATTGTAAACGCATATCATCGGTAAGACGCAGAAACACCAAATTACCTCCATTAATCTTCCACATTATAATTAATTAAAGTTTTGAACATAAATTTACATGAGTATTTGGACACTTAGAACAAGCAGTTTAATAAAAATGAAAATAACAGAGCATCCAATAAGTCGATAGATATCCTTTGGCTAAAACTGTATTTTTAATCCGGTTTGACATGGATTAAACTAAACTTTCGGTCAAGAATGTACCGTTCTTCCATAACATTTGCATTTAATACAGCTTTCGAAAAAATGTTCTGTTATTAATTCTGTTTTCCAACTCATTCCACACATGCTCGTTAGGATTTAAGTTCGAAGAATAGGGAGCAATTTCGATAACTTTAGAACAACTGAATAAGAACCATGAACGAATATTTAGGGTTTGATCATTATCCTAGCAGAGCTTGAATGTATTTTGTATTCCAAGTTTTCTTGCTGGAAACTTCAGGTTTTCAAATAATGTTTATATATTTATGCTGATCTGCATTGTTTTCTATATAAATTTCTCATCTCAGAGATGGCAGCGAAGCATGTTTGAACAATTATGCTTCTAACTTCATACTTAACAGTAGCAATAGGTTTATCGGATTCAGTTTTTCATTTGGCTTACATCTCACAGAATTCGTCCATCGGACCTAAATATGTTTTGTCTCGTCTGCATATATAACATTATTTCAATATGATAAATCTTTGCTTAATCTGGATTTTGCGAACGCCAGTCATTTATATTTTATCAACTTGTTTTCTTGAATAATTTTTTGCTGATCGCACATCATATCCATGGGGCCTAAAGACTTTTCTAATAATTTCAGAGTGAACTTTTACAGCAAGCCATTTTTCTAAATGCGCTGCAAGTTTACAGCATTAAGTTTTTGGTTTTATTGGATTTTTCATAGGATAAATCTTGGATTCTTTTGTGGTAGCTTAAAATGTGGTCCAAATTTCAGTGAATTTCGAACAATTACATTCAATTTCCATCGTTTAATTACATCAAAGATAATGGAAGGCTTTGTTCGAGGACTTTTTGAATGCTTTTATGGTCTTAAGAATCGCAAATAGTTAAATTTCAAATAGAACTTATTCGTTAATTTGTAACGTCTTGCCATGTTTATATATTTTGCTAAACACCTATTTCCAAAAGCAGAATATAATTCTTGTGATGTATTTTTATTTAAATAAATAAAAAATAAAAAAAAAAAGTGAAAGAAACATCTTGAAATACAACTTTCAAGTGTCCAAATTATTATGTGAGTTCCTAATTAACACTTTTAGAGCAAATTATTTTATTGAAAAGAATATTTTGATGATATTTAATTTTTAATATGAAAGTCTTAAAAAAAAAGGAGTTTATGTTTCAGTGTTTCGTACATGATGTATGCAAAATAAATTAAAAAAAATATAAGTGTCCGAAAACAAATATGAGCCACTGTAACTTGCAGACTGTAAACGCATATCATCGGTAACACGCTGAAACACCAAATTACCTCCGTTAATCTCCACATTAAACGAATTGGTAGGCTTTAAAAATAAAAATATTTCGAGTTAGGATTTTTGCGCAACTATTCTCTTCTCGCGTAGCTGCTTTATGTCACGCGTAATGTGGACATGTGTCAGTTTCACTTAAAAATCCCTCTATAAGGTTTCCCTAGCCCTAAGTAGATAGCCCCCGTGTGCTTTGCCGTAATCTACATTACCTAAGCTAATTTCTCATTGTGATAACTCTTGAAATGTTCCCTTGATATGTTGTTGATCCTCTAGCATCTAGCGGCGAAGTTATTACCCACGTGTTTTCAGTCGAATATAAAGCAAATATTTCGAAGTGCTGAAGTTTTCTTTAGCCACTATTATATTTATAACATATTTCTAAAATGCCTGCGTTTAAAAATAAAGAAAAAAAAGCTCATTTTATATGTAACGGAAGCATGCCGACTTGAGTCTTAAAATAAAATGAATTTTAACTTACATCTGCTTTATTTAAATTTATTTTGATAACTAACCAATAATTTGGAAAACTTTCTCATGCTGAAATGATAATTAATGAAAAGGCTAGCATTTTGCTGGACCCGAGTTCGAGATTTACATGTTATTCTTGTTACTACATGTTTATAAATGCGCTAAAAATTGGCTTATGGTATGGATTATGGGTTATGAAAGAAAAGTAGGAATTATCAATACAAGTATTTTCCGTTTGTGCCGAGTCAAAAGTGGAATGTGTCCTTTTATTCATATCGATGTTTGTTGTTAGGTATCAACGGCAAATATCCATATGAATTTGACTATGGGTTTCTTCTGTTTTTGTTTTTGAGGGAATCTTTTTTGAGATACTATATCAAGAGTCTCCATATGGTAAAATTAAAGATGTACCTTTTAACATACTGGCAATAATTAATACGGCCTTCACTTGTAGTAGGCATTATTAAGTTACTTGTTGTTGTTACTAATCTCACATTTTGATTTTAAGTTATCTGTTAAATTATTTTCAAACCAACAAGCTCTTGAAAGAATTCTTGAATTAATGCCGATAGAAATTAATTGAAAAACTCAATACAAAACAAATCAAGAAATTGTCCGTTTATGCCAAAGATAGAAAAGGAAAATAATATAAATAGGTAGATAAACCCACCTGCTAATAAAACAGGCTTTTTATCTTCAGTCCTCTTCCTCTGTAACATAAATTTGATTTAAAACGCTTTCCAAAGTGCATTATTATTTTAGTCAAAAAAATAGTGTGAATGAAAATATATGAAAAATGAACGTGAATATAAATGTGAATGAAAATATAAATGATATATCTCTTTCCGTTTATGAAAAATCATGAAATAGAAAGAGATACTCGGTTTCGAGATTAGTTACCATCGCATTTAAATTATCAAATTATGGGATCTAAAATACCAATTGCAAAAGTTTATTAAAAGTATTTAAATTAATTTTACTTTAAATTTTATGTAATAATACCTCCTTATTGTTTAACTTGTACTTGAGTTTAACTGTCATTTAAAATAATTTGTTCTAGAAAATTATAATATATTTGTATTAATTACATATTGTAAACAGATATTTTCGAGAACTGCTAAGTTCTTTGAGATTTCTTGATTAGCTTAGTTTGCTGTGATTATCCCTACCTGAAGCCGAGTAAGAAAGTTACTGAACATTGGTAGTTCGACCCAGAATCAAATCTCTGTGAACAGACTGGCTGTGTAAGAGTTTTCGTGATTTTCTCACGTGTAACGTGAACACAAACCACTTTCCGTAAAAAAGTCCTTCCTGAAGACATCCCGCCACTCTGGCTGTTAGCTTTCGCATATTTAATTATGATCTAAATAACCCAGTTCTTTTAAATTTCACAACATGAAAAATAACTGAATTCAAGTTTTAGAATAATTATTTGATTAACTGCTTAGGTTTTTCATTAAAGAATTACTTAAAATAGATTTTTGAATGTAAATTACAAATCCATTCTTCAGTGAAAGAGCATGAACGAATAAATATTAAATATTCTGAGGCATAAAATACATAGAATTGTTTCATTTGTAGGAGTTAGAAGGTAATAGAAGAAGAGAGAAAAATATCAAAATTAGAACTGTAACTGAATATGCAGGATGTCCCTTAAATGTTGCGACAAACTTCTGTGGGAGGTAGGGCACATCGTAAGGATTAAGAATTGCATAGAAACCCATGACCAGAAACATCATTGTACGCCGTCAGGGGGTGCTGTACAGAAGTGTGCTAGTGAAAAGTGAGGATTGTCTCATTCGAGCAGTAGGCACTATACGAAGAACATGGAGCGCTATATGAACGGAGAGCTTGCAGACATGCACTTAGTATATGTAATAGCTGAGAGTAACGGACAGCCGTTGTCCCCATTTATCGAGAACGCTTCCCTGACAGACATCAACGACACCACAGTTTGTTTGCACGTCTGCATCAATATTTGTGCGACTACGGGCCATTAAGAAGTGGCAGGACAAGTGAGGGCAGGCCACGAGCGACTCACTTGGTCGTTAGAGAAGAAAGTGCGTTGGATACGGTGGAGACTAATCCAAGGACCAACAATGCCTCTCAATTAAGAGTGTCTCGTGCTAGAATCCAGCGTGTCTTTAACGCCGAGTTCTTCCACGCCTTTCGTTTCCAAAGGGTTCAGTTACTGTTCCTCGATAACCATCCTGAACGTGTGCGTTTTCCACACAGGTTTCTGCAAGAAAATGCCCGTGAAGTTAATTTTCTAGCTTATGTCTTGTTCACAGATGAGGCCACATTCAATAGGGATGGCTTATTCAATCACCACAATCAGCATTAAAAAAAAACCCATGGTGTGTGGCATCACGCGGCGCAGCAAAGCTTCAAAATTAATGCGTGGGCGGGTTTGGTCTGCGACTGCTCATTTGGGCTGTACCTTTTACCATCCAGGTTGAATGCCGCGAATTAACTGATCTTTCCGGAGCAGGTTTATCCCGGCTTTCCTGACAAGCCCTCAAGTGCGAGACGAAATATGTGGTTCCAACATGATGATGGGCCTGCTCATTTTGAACCGGATATTCCTAGCCATTTGAATATATCATTTCCGAATCGATGAACTAGGCGTGGTGAATCAGCTCCCTGGTCCACACGCATACCTTATTTATCGAGCCTTGGATTCGTTTTAATTCTTTTTGTGGGAAGCCATCAAAAGTGTCGTGTATCACGATCCTGTTGTGTCTGAAATGGATCTCGTGGCAAGACTCGCCTGAGCAGCAGCTACAATCAAAGAAACTCCCGCTGTGTTTGAACATGTCCGGCAGTCAATGGTCCATCGGTCTCAGGCATGTTTGGCGTCTGATGGGGCAAACTTCGAGCATCTGTTGTAACATTCAAGGTAGCGTACACCATTTGTATTCATGTCCAATGTTTCAAATTACTCACTCTCTGGTTTCTTTTCCCATCTTCTACCTCTTTTACCACTTACCCTTGACATTTCCGGGCATGGGTTTCCATGCAATTCGTAATCCTTATGATACGCCCTACCTCCCAAAGAAGTTTGTCACAACATTTACGGGTCACCTTGTAAAGAGTAAAACTTTAAAACTGTTAATAAGTTGATCTATGTTTACCAAATTTTACCTTATAAACCTATCTTTTCTTTATCCATTTAAGGTGTCCGACTACGTTCTAATAGTCAATTCGGATCAAATCTTTCAAAAAAAAAAAAAAAATTATTACTTGATTTTAAAAGAGTGTTAAGCCTCCCATACCTACATTTATTTTGTCTCTGCGGTCGTTAAAAGCAGAATCATGGCTGCTCTTCTACGCCGCGAACCGGAAGTTTCTGTCAAGAACCCGGAAATTGATGTCTAAAGGTATATAGACTATTCTAAATAACTTTAAAATGAGAATTTTACATTTTATTACTTTGATGATGTTCAAAAGATGATTTCGATTTTTTCTATTTGTTATTAAGTTATTTTGAACAAAATTAGTTTTGTAAATTTTTTTTCATACTTGGCAACACTTTCTTTTCCTTTCCCTTTTGCTCGTGTTTGCTTTATATTAAACCTACTTTTTTTTTTTTTTTTTTTTTGAAAAACTTGATTTTTTTTTTTAAACTTTTCTGTTGCGAAAAAAGCTAACGTATTACTATAGTAATTTTATGAAACTTTTCACAACCATTCTGTGAAATATTGTAAATTAAATGGACTAAAATTTTATTTTTATGTATATATCCATTATTTTTCAGACATCCATTACTTTCCTATAAATGAAAAGAGAAAAAGTTCTTGACAAAAGGCTAGTGCATGCATTCAGTCAGACATTTTACTTTATCTCTTAGTTTTAATACCTTAACAAATATAAGTGACAAAAAGTAAAATTAAAATATTGATAAATATTTTTTCGGGAACATATCTAGTGATCCTGAAATTTAACTGGTATTTAACGCAAAAATGTAAAAAAATAAAATAAATAAATAAATAAATAAAAATATATATTTTGATAGTATATTTATCACCCGTTTCTGTCATTTGAAATAGTACACTTTTAAATAACACGAATAATAGATTTTAAAGGTTGGGTTAGGTTAGGTTATTTAATTACGGCGAAGCCTCGAGGGCTATCTGCCTAAGGGAAGGAATGCCTTCGTCGAGAACTTTCTAAGGGAAACTGGCTCGTATACACGTTACACATGGGGAAAACCACGAAAACACCCATGCAGCCAGCCCGTTCGCCGGATTCGAACCTCGGTCCGAACTACCAGTGTTCAGCGACTTTACCGCTCGGTCGCTGGGGGGCAGATTTTAAAGACTTCATCGAATTTACTCCTTAATCGATTGTTTCTTTTATCTATGCAAATTTCATTTGTTTCTTTTCATGTTTCTTTCCCAAAATATAGTCAGTTTCCGATTTACCGCGGCTGGATTAGCTAGGCCTTATCTTAAAAAGGAGGAAAAATCAGGTTTTTTCTGCAGAAACATTAGCGTCAAACAAAACTGTCTATGGAAAATACTCACACACATGCATACACACTCACAAAATTGGGAAAAAGGGTAAAATGCATGGAATAACATCAGTGATAGCAGACGACCTCACAATATGTGGGAGTAATATAATTTAATTGTACATAATGCGGAATTCATAAATAAAATTTGTTTATTATATATTCCATATTTGTAAAGCTTAAAATTTGACGTTCTTACGCGAGTTTGTACTTAATTACACTATCCAATGTCTCTTGTAAATATTGCTCTTTACTATTTTCATATAATGGCGCGAATAATGAATTCATTAATGAATAACTTAATGACACGAAACTTAAAGTTTTCATCTGTTAATGATGTTTAATCTTCTGTTATTCACCCTGGGTTCTCTTTGTTTTGAATAGTGATTTAATTTATGTAACTAAATTAACTTCACCGGATTGAACTACTTGAAAATACAGTAATTTTGTTAATTATAAAAGTATGGGTTATTCCTCTTTTTTGTGGTTTTTTTTTAACTGCAGTCGAGTTAACCTTGCTTTTATGCTAACCTAAACTTTGTTTACGGCATTATCCCGTCAAATCGAAAGTTGGTTGTGCTTGACAAAGTGCACTGAATCAGTTGGAAATTCTGCAGTAGAAAAACCTCGATTCTTATGAAAAAGACAGCAAATCATTTATTGGAAAAAATCGCTTTGATTCATTCTTGCGAGTTTTAAGAAGGGAAGATTTCCTTTTCACCTTACTAATTTCAAACTATTTCCAACTGCTTACCGTTTTAAAGATAATGAGATACTTCATATCCGACTATCAGTGTGCGTCCGTACTTGTGCGCTTTTGGGGGGCGGAGTTTAATTGCCCGCGCTCCTCCCCATCATCTCACGTGACGTAATAGGCACCTGAATCCACAATATTGTCAGGTCTGTCCGAATTTAAATGCCCCATCCGCATCCTTTTGCTGTTGCACCTATGATGTCGTGCTGGACGCTGAGCTATGTATTTACTTTGTGACAGGTGAGAAGTGTATGGGTAAAAAGAGTACAACTAACTGACTGGGAAATAAATACTTCTTGAATGTCCATAATGTGAACAGTAGAAAACAGAGAAAGCTCCATCTCTAAGTGTCCCAGAGGGGAGTGAAGCTTAAGAAGAGTAGCAGGAAGAATCTTATGACAATTTTGTTTGCCACCAAGAGTTGTAAATAAGTTTCAGACAAGTGCTTCCATTTCAGGTGAGTTGATGTGTGAGAATAACTTGATCTTATAACGAAACATTTTAATGCGATGCAAAGGAACTAACGACGAATATAAAATCGGGGAATATGAGCGAAATATAAATAAGTAAACACATAAAGAACAAATAAAATTGTTTAAAACCCAGTGTGGTAAAAGGCACAATTTTTAACATGAGAAAGAAATATATGTATTTACCCCCATTTAATTCACTCCATTGCCCCCCCCCAAATCTTTTTAAGCTAAATCAGGGTTGATGCTTAATTTAGCAAGTGAATATCATGCAAGCATACAAGCATGAACGAAAAATGAAGTTAAAAATAAACATATTTTTAATTTTTGTTTTAAAACTCAATTACAATAATGCAAAACGAATGACAGGGAAAACAATCATAAATGTACATAAGATTCAAGGTAACAAAATTTAAAAAGTAAAAAGATTCTTATTTAAAAATAATGTTCAATAACATCAATTTGTAAACATTAATTAGTCAGAATTTTATTCATTATGAAATGTTATGCGCAGTAGAGTTAGCATGAATTAATTAAAATTATGATGATTATCTTTAACGTTGGCTAGAAAATAAATATTTTACTGTTTTTTTCAGGACTTTCATTAATGTTATAAAATAATTCTAAAGCTTAATTTTAAAAGCTTAAGAAAAAAATGTCTGCGTATAACTTTTTAAGCATTAATAAATGATATTTATGACAATATTTAACAACATAGATAAATTAATTGGTATTTAAGTTTTATAATTACTTTATAATTCTTTTTGTATATCTTTTTAGAAGTTAAAAAAAGAATTAAAGAAAATTGTGTTGACTTAGTTTTTAAAATTAAATTTTTTATAATATAGCATAGCCAATGTACTTTTAATTAAAATTTTGTCACGTGCGTTCGAGTAGTTCATATGATACATAAATTTATTTAATTCAGTTACAGTGCCTAACAGATGTATAACAAGTATGATGTATTTACTTTTTACCCTTTAAATATACTGAGAAATTTGAAATTATATTTAACCATCAAATATATTTCTAAGGGATACATACAAACACACATCTTTAATATGTGATGCACGCTGGTAAACTTAACAAAAGAAATAATATAATCAATTAAATTTATAAAATTCAAAATGTGCTACCTTTATTTCCTCTTTTTGTAGCTTGTAAACCTGTAGTTTAAGTTAAAATTAAAACCTTTTTTTTGTAACTTGTAGTTTAACTTAAGATTAAAACCTTTTTTGTAACCTGAGGTTTACGTTAAAATTTATATCTATTTCCAATAATTAAAGTTAAAAACAATATCATTGGATGAAGAGATTATAATATATTATAATAGAATATATTAACATGACGCTTTTGCAGCAAAATAAAAATAATTTAGTTCTTTTTTATTTACCAAACTTGAGAATGCTTCTGCCATTGATTTGAAGATTTTCGAAGCTTTATTTTTCTGCAAAATTTCGGTCTTCTGCTTAAAAGATTTCTAAAATTATTAAACACCATATTTTCGTCGTGCTCGTTTTTCCCAGATAAAGGAGTTGGTCTTGTAGATTTCATAAAAAATTACTCTTATAAGAGTTTTTCATGAGTTTTCTAAGTTTTCGTTTTCAAGATATAAATGGAAATCGTCTTGCAAAATTAAGTGCTTGAAAGATTCCTATAAAGTTGTTTATGTTTTCTCCGATTCAAATTAATCTACTAGATTATTTGTTTTTCATCACTCACTGTTCTGCACTGTGTTTATTTTCTTCTGTAATAAGAACCAGAACTGAAAACTCAGAAACAATTTTGTGTTGATGAGATTGGCATCGTTATCAATAAATTCGTACTGAATCTAATTCTTCATTTCTTATAAGAGATGCAAATGAAAGGTCTTGTGGCTTACCAATCCCTTTTTGAAGACAGCAGTGTAATTTTCTTCCTTAATTTATTGAAATCTGCAGTATTAATATTCCTTATTTTACAAGATATTTCTTATTTGTATCGAAATTTGTTTGCCCTTGCATTAATTCTTGAATTATTGTTTTATGCTGTAGATTAAAAAGTATGTTTCTAGAAAAACAAAATCTTAAGGCACAGTTACAATTCAAGATTTGTAATACGCAGATATAAAATATAGCATGCTAATTTATGCAATCGAAATTATATGCTGCAGATATTGTTATTACCATTTTAATGTTTGTCAGGTTTGCAATTTTTCTATGTCCATTAGGGCATTACTGGCGCTAAACCAGTATATATTGGAAGGAAAATACATAAACAGAAAGTCGGAGGGCTGATCGTTTCATCTCCGAAATCAGCAAACTCTCTTCGAACTCACAGACTTGGTTAATACTCATTACATTTATGTTCATTTATTGTCTAATTATCTGTTTGTGATTATACAATGCCATAATTTATTGAACTGATTAATCCAAGAGAGCTAATTGAGGTATATAAATTAACAACAAAGTTAATGAAAATCTACACATTTCTACAGTTACCAATAATTATAAATTTCAATATCTTTTTGTTTAATCTAAATTTTATTTTAAATCTAAATTTTATTTTAAATCCAGAAAACAATTATTTTACCATTTACTGTCAACTAAGTTACAAAGTTATTTCATATACTAAAAAGGCATTTCAGAAAGTCTCGAAATAGCATAACTTAGTTGGTTTCTTTAATTTCACATCATTATTAATTTTTTAAAAATTGTATAGTCATTTTCTAAATTTAAGAATTTGCCATTTTTATTTATCTACTTATATGCATGCTGACAAGAATATTTGAAAATATATCCACTTAACTTTCTTTAATGTGAGTAAATTATTCAAGTTTGTGGTCTTGGGTATATATGCATAATTTAAAATATGTGTTCAATTGACTGATTTGATATATCAAAATGCATTCAGTTATCAATCCTTCTGATTTCATATAAGCCATTCATGTGTTAAACTCGTAGTATAATAATTAGCAGCAATAAAACAAACTAGTTTTAAGATAAAATATGCCGAGAACACTATGTGTCTGTTACGACTAATCATTGTTAGGCTATATTATTACTTGGTATGTAGCAAATTACAGAAATAGTTTAATGTATAGTGCTTTATATTGTAAAAAATCATAAAAGAGAGTGCATGATGTTATTATAACAAGCTGAGTAGATGAAATTCAAATAATTAAAAAAAAAAAAGCATGCTTATGTAAACAGACTGATTAGATTATTCTATTTATTTATTATTCTGCTCATTAGATTACTCAAGTGGAAGTAGTCTGGTTGAACAAAGTCATTTGTTGATTGAAATAAGTAAAAGACAAAAGTGCTAAATTACTAAGACGTAAAATTACTAAAATGCAAACATTAACGAGTTAGAAGAACCGTTAGAAGCTATGGCAATGTTCGGATAATTATTTTTGGCCATCTTATTACTTCATTCAAGCTGTCAGGTGTAAAATAATGAGTATTAAGATTACGCGGAAACGCAAAATCGGTAGTATGTCGATTTTCTTAGGTTTAAGCACAAATTTCACCCCATAATAACATAGAATTTAATCTGAAGACGTTTCTGCAAGTCTTCGGGTTATTTGAAGAAACCAAAGAGCATGTTTGGCAACAAGAGAATCTCAGGGAGCTTTAGGTTTTACAGAAACAGTGATAGGCAATCATTTTATAGTAAAATTGCAATTGCAGAAAAAATGGGCACAATTTATCCAAATGGTTTAATATTTTTAAAAATTTATTCCGTAAAATGTGACGTGTTTTATTTTTTTTTTTTGCCAAATTTTCCAGAATGCATTTCTTCATCCCTCTTATATCATTTAGGATCATATATAATAGAACTAGATTTTAGTGCTGGTGCCGACTTTTAAACAAGCAAAGAGATCTTCTACAAGCTGTTTAACGAAATGTAGTATTAAATCCCAATAAAGAAAAGATTTAATCTTAAAACTGAGCATTAAAAAATATCTCAGCATAAAAAAAGTCATTCCTCGCATTGAAATAGCATTGCTACTACAGTAATGCTTGAAGATTTTTACTCCTTTCCTGTCAGAGGCATGAAAGAAACGTATTCCGAGATCCAACTGTCATCTGTCTCCCAAATATTACAACTTCTACATCAAACACTACAACTTCTACTGCATTCCACCACGGTAATAACAACGCTTTGAAGAAGTTGTATTAAGCTCTAACGAAAATGCAATCGAAGATAAATTTTCGCTTATTTGTACGAATTTTACGGTAGAAAGGTAAAGGTAATTTACGGTAAACATCTCAAATTCTTTTCTACTGAACTGCTATTGGTATTAATTTGCTTTCTGCCGTACAGTTATTAGTACGTATTAGTGCTACTTTTACTACAATTACTACTACTCTATGACTATGTGAATGTAAATTTCATTGTAAAGAATTTAAATATTTTATTACGCATTACTCTTATAATTGTTTGCTAAGAAGTAATACATGTTAAGCAAATTTTAACTTAACATGTTAATCAAGATTTTTAAAAATATAATTTATTACTTAATTAAATTAGTTTTTAATTAATAATATCACATTTAGTTAAATATAAGATATAAGAGCATAGGGCGGACCGTGAAAACCTGGTGATTTTGAAATTCAAACTAACAACATGAAATGTAACACAAAATTTAATTATTTAATATTTGTTATTCTATCAAACAGCAGGAAATATATGCTATTCATTATAATATTACCATACCTCTCTCTTTTCAGCTTCTAATTTTTTAAACAAAATGTTTTTCAAATATTCTTCCTCTATTCTCCCAATTTTTTCCCGTAATATAGATTGGCAGTATAGTTCACTTTTTGTAAGGCTATCCGAGAAGATGTGTAAAGTCTAAAAATATCAATATTGCTGAATACAAGGTAATATTACTTAATGTACGCTTATTAAGGGTATGCTCAACTGCAGCGATATTAATCAATCTGATTGAAAGAGCGATGCAAAACCTGTATTACAAAGCGGAAAATTGTTGCACAAAAGAAGGAAAAACATTTAAAACATGTTTTGTTAAAAATAGCCTGAACAGTAGAATGGCACTATAATAATAAATAGCAATGCACACCATGTTTTATGTAAAATGAGTAAATACTGAAGATACATTTCACGGTGCTGGTTTCGATTTTAAGGAGCACGGGGCCAGCTATGTAAGAGGGACGTTAAAATATAAGGTGTACCGTAAATATTGCGACAAACTTCTTCTAGGGGAGATAGGGCACATCATAAGGATTAAGAATTGCATAGGGACCCATGCCCAGAAATGTCAGGGGTAAGTGGCAGCAGAGGTAGAAGATTGGAAAAGAAGCAAGAGTGATTAATTTGAAACATTTATTGGACATGACTACAAAATGGTGTACGACAGCTTGAATGTTACAACAGATGCTCGAAGCTTGCACCATCAGACGCTAAACATGCCTGAGACGAACGGACCATTTGAATGCCACGAATTATTTGATCGTTATGGAGCCCGTTCTTCCCGACTTGCTTGACTATGTTCCACCATATGTGAGGCGCAATGTGTGATTCCAACATGATGGGACGTCTTCTCATTTTGGACTGGATATTCGTAGCCATTTGAACAGATCATTCCCTCATCAATGGTTTGGGCATGGTGGACCGGTTCCCTGGCCTCCACGCTCACCGGATTTATCGAGCCTTGATTTCTTTTTGTGGGGAGCCATCAAAAGTGTCATGTATAACGATCCTGTTGTGTCTTAAATGGATCTCGTGGCAAGACTCGCCTACGCAGCTGCTACAATCAAAGAAACTCCCGGTACATTTGAATATGTTTGGTAATCAATGGTACGTCGCAGGAGACACCATTTTCGAAACAAGTAGTGAGGGGGATGAAAAATAGATCCCTTTTAATAATGTTGAGCGAAAATGATTTTGGGGAAAGTGGAATGAACTACCTTTAGCAAATCCAAAAGTCGGTCGTCATCCAAAGAGGGTCACTCTCTGTGTCTGGTAAGATTGGAACAGGATACTGCATTATGAGCTTTTATCAAATAACAAGACGATAAATTCCGAGAAGAATTGTTCCTAATTAGAGGAATTAAAGACAGCAATTGAGCAAAAACGTCCAGAAATAGTGAAACAGAAGGGCATCGCGTTTCATCAGGACAATATATGGCCTCGTGTATATTTGATAACTCGACAAAAGTTGTAAGAGCTCTGTTGGGATGTTCTACTCCTTCCACCATATTCACCAGAACTCGTGCCCTCAGATTTACGTCTATTTAGACCATTACAAAATTCCTTTAATGGGAAACCTTCAACTCTTTTTATCGAAATAAAAAAATCATGCGGAAAAGGTTTTCGCTGAAGAACCTAATAGACTTTTCAAGTTGGACGAATTTTCAAGTTGTCTGAAAGATGGAAAAAGACTGTAAAACAGAATGGCACCCATATAATTTAATAAATATATATTAAAATTTAAATCTCCTGCGTTTCAATTTTCCTTCAAAATTGACATTAACTCTCCAGAAAACCCAGTACTATAATGGAAAACATTTAGCTAATGCCATTACAAATAGTCTGACTAGATTTGAAAACACGAGAAGTCAAGACTAAGACAATGCTTCATCTATGTCTGGATATTCAAAGAATGTAATTCAAAAGTATACAAACGAAAGTATGAGAACTATTTCCTTACTATTGCACTGTGCTTCTCATTTCCTCAATTTGGTTATTTCTGATGCGTATCACATTAAGTATACTTATAACCGCAAAAGAGTGATAGAAAAATATTATTGTTTTACCAAAACTTCAAGAAGTACCATTTTGCAACAAAGCATATCAAATTTGTACCCATCTCTAAGAAGAGAACTGAAAAACTTTGTACCACTCTTTGGATAAAGAGACACGAATCTATTATGATTGTGTTAGAATCGCCAAAACATTTGGTTCATGGGTTAGAAATGATGCAGAAATGGCATGATAAGGACTTATTTTCTGAGGCACGCTTGAATTGTTTCTGTTTTTGTGACTGCATTGTTTTCATATACGCTGCCATTAACTAAGATTATGTATCGATAGAGTTCACTGAAGTAATTCAATTATATGGGTGATATTTTAAGGGAACATTAAAAAACTCGTGAAAATCAAGAAAAGGTTTTCTACTCAAATTATTCAGACTCAGCTGCAGCTCTGAAGCAAGTAAACGAAGAAGAATTTGAAATTTCTCTTCTGCGACTGGCAATGGATTCGAATATAAATTTTTAATTAAATCTTAGATGCTGAGATCTTGTATTTAAAAGAAATGTTAAATTCGTTAAGTATTTTAATTTCACAAAAGAATAAATTTTCTTTAATTTGAATGGGAAGGAAAATGTTAGAATACTTTGAAATGCATATTCTTTTGGGCTGTGAGATTGTAGTATTAAATTCCAATTATCAATTTTGATAAAGAAAATTGCATCAAGCGCAAAATAGTTTAACTTTGATAGAAGCTTTAAATGTCTGCAGTAGAGGGATTGACCCTAATGTTTACAAACTTTTGAAAATCTTAGCAACATTACTAGTTACTACCTGCGTTGCAGAAAGATCGTTTTTTATGCTAAAATATCTAACATCTTAGAAGCTCGAATCCCGCGAACGGGCTGGCTGCATGGGCGTTTTTTTGTAGTTTTCCTCATGTGTAACGTGTGTACGAGCCATATTCCCCTAGAAAGTCCTCCATGAAGGCATCCCTCGAGGCTTTGCCGTAATCACACAAATCAAACCAATCTAACATATTATTTACAAAATATTTTAGTACATGTACGAAATATTTAGAAAGTACATGTGGAACAAGTAAATGGATTGCGTTTGTTGTAAGTGATAATACGATTTTCCCAAATCCATCTCAGTTTTGAAAGAGGGCACCCATGGAGGTAAGAAAGGAAGGAGTGGCCAAATCGGCATTAGAAGTGAAGCACTGCTCCGAAGCTTCGGTCACTAGATGGGGTGTTTTTTGTTTACATTCAGGAGCTCGCTTGACAGCGCTTTAATACTATTTCGACACACGACAGTTCAATACAAATTGAAAAACGGGACACTTCCGCATAAATGAAACATTCCTAGTATGATGGATAATAGCAATTTGTATAGTTTAGCGACATTTACGCAAAAATCACATATTGGTTATTTTTCGATAACTAACAATAGCGATTTTGATTATGAATTTGTTTCATAAAATTCTAAGCTGTTGAACTATAAAAATATAGATTTTAGCAAAAAAGTTATGCTTAAGGAATGAAAAATACCTCACCGTACTTTTAAAATTGTATAAATTTTTCGGTACCCTTAATACAGTATTCGCTACTTTTATTTTAAGTTCCAGACGCCAAAATCTTTTAAATAAAATTAATTTTTTTCACATTCACATATTATTGTAACATGTACTTTTTAAAATTAGTGTAAATTACTTTACTGGAAAAATATAGTGAATGCATAGAAATTAAAGATTTGCACATGCCGGAAATGAAAAATATGAAATATGTATGCGTATTTATGCATGTGCTTCCAAAAAGCATGTATCTGCTTTTAACAAAATACGTAACTATGTATTAAATTATTTATAAATGTATTTGAAATGAAGGCTTTATTCATTCATAAATAACTATGGAAGTTACGTAACTATGTATTAAATTATTTATAAATGTATTTGAAATGAAGGCTTTATTCATTCATAAATAACTATGGAAGTTACTGTGAAGAAATCTAATTATTAAATGTATCTAAATTTATAATGATTATAAAAATTATCTAAATATATAATAACCTTAACACTGAATTGTAAACATAAACTGACATCCTGTTGACAAATACATTATAAAACTATTTAAGCAAGAAGTGTTCGTACTGGAAAGTAATCTGTTAAAAGGTATTGTAAAGCAATTTCTATGAGATGCGTATTTAAGAAAGTAATAAAGAAGAGTTTTGGAATATGTATTGTTGAAATTAAGGGTAAAAAAATCTAATAAGTATAATTAAAAGAATTCTTCCCCTTACATTTTATAATAAGTCAGTTACAAGTTTTAAATAATATTTAAAAAATAATCCTTACTTTATTCTTTTTCAGAAATATACTGAGAGAAAGTTAAGTACTATTTAAAGTATTTCGCTATTCAATTAAAAGGTGCTCCAATTTGAAATGGACCGAATAGAGCAGTAATTATAAACTGACTTATAGTTTTCGATTTAAAAGATGCCTGAGAAGCTAAAAAATCATGTCATATTTGAGAAAGTATTTTAGGAAGAAGCTCTATAAATAGAAGAGAAATAATGCATAATTTTCATATTACAATAAACTTTGATCTTAATTTTTGTAATCCTTAACCGAATCAAATCGAATTACCTTAAATTTTTTTCCTAATGTAATTAACGAAAACTTGTGAAAATATTTCAAATTAAACCATTCTGAGCAAACTGTTCTGCGAAAAGTATAGCATTTAATTCCGTTCAGAATGAAATGTTGTTTAAAAATGTAGTCTTTTCATATACCAGGACTCTGAAGTATTGTAGAAAAATAAAATATATACATTTATATGCATATTTAGGACGTAATTATAAAATATTTACATCCGATCGTGTCCCGATCCATTGAACTCAATGGTAAATTACACAATGTTTTGGTCACCAAAGAAGAGATCGCCAGTGCTTCAAATCAGGGTATGGGGAAACCGCTTTAGGGCCACTCCATCTAACTTCCTCAACAACCTCGAGAGGACTTTCGGCTCGGAGTCGCTAACCACTATCGCGGTTGTGAGATCGAATGAACATTAGTAAATTAGTTGACGTAAATTAGAAAACTGGTTATAGGAATATTTTTGGTCTGATAAAGTAATGTTAAATATTTTTGTATTGTTGATTAGTTTTTTAAATTAAACTTTGATCATTAATAGCATAGTAATACAGATGCAATTGAATGAATGTCATGTATTATACTTAAATAACCTTATATAATTTCAAATATATGATTTTTAAATTGAATTACATTTTTAAAAGGCAAAATTATGAATGAGAAAAATTGCGAACGATAGTTTTGCTGTTATGATGGTTATTGCAGCCCCCAAAATTAAATTCTAAGTAACAAAATTAAATTCTTATTAAATTTTAAGCAAATTATATATTTAAAGTTGAATCTTTCACAGCAGAAAATTTATTATTGTTCTGAATTCTTCTACAACAGCGTGAGCCAATGTTTATGTTTATGATATTAGTAATTTTAAAGAGAGAGAGAGAGGAGTTATAAAAATATTTCAAACAAGGGACGATAACCCAAAAACGTTTCGAAAACAGTGGTTTATGCAAAATTTGAATCTTATGAAATTAAAAATAAATACAATCAGCTCCCATTTAATCGAGCTGTGAATGAACCATCTCTGTCTACGAAATGATAAAAAAGGTTTAGATTCTTTATTGTGAAACGAATGGAAAAAGTACTATCACAGATCATTAGCATAATAGACAACTGTCTATGGATGTAGTAAGAAACAGAAAAGTGCTAGGTATAAAAGCAGTGATAGCAGATGATGTCATAGTATTTGGAGTTACTTTTAATCGCAAGCCGTATATAATTTAACTATAAGTAATTTGGAATATATATACATTTATAAACTAAAGTAAACTCTACTCAAACATAAAATTCGGTCAAGTATATAATCATTAATCTTCTGTTATGTCTTGGCTTCTATTGAAATATAAGAGTAGCACCGAAGAAAACATTGTTCTTTTTTCCTTATACAGGTTTTAACTTAATTAACCAAATGAGCATATTCTACAGATTAAACTGCTTGCAAATACGAGTAAATTGTTAAAAGCGTTGCGATTTCTAGCAAATCGCTTAAAAATGCAAATAAAAACACTGCTGTTTTGTTTTGAATGCTGATTTTAATTTATTTAACCTATGGGTTCGTGCAGATGTCTTTAGTAACTGTTCCAGGTAGCAGAAGCTACCTGGAACAGTTACTAAACAGTCTAAGACTGAAAAGTATCTGTACATTAATTTATTAAGCAATTAAATTTTTTAATTTACTTTTCAATATTATTTTTAGAAAATTAGCAACTGAACATCTGTCTTGCATAAAACTTTTAGTAAATAAATAAATAAAATTACTCATTTTACATTTATGAGTTTCGACGTCAATGAGATCAGATCAGTAATCTTCAAACTTTGTCAACTCAGAAAACGAATAAAATTATAATGTGTTTTGCCATTTTTTTAAATACTTGTGTAGAACCCCTCCTATCTATAGTAAAGATATTAATTCTATCTATAGTTAAAGATTTAAAATAAAAAAAAAATTAAAAAAAACATTAAAGAGCATTAAATGAATTTATCAATGTTGAGTGCTTTTATTTCAGAAATGAAAGTCATAATTGATCATCTAAATTCTCGAATTCTATGAATGATTAAAAATTCGATTAATGCTATTTAAAAGACTCGCAGATTTTCCTCGTTCAGATCTTTCAAATTGTTACCTAAAAATCGCTAAACGTTTTAATCCGATACTTAAGGAAGATAAATTTTATTAACGTCCAATAAGTGTTTACTGAAAATTAAAAAAAAAAAAAAAAAAAAAAAAAAAAAAAAAAAATTTCAAATTTCAAATTTGGTTTTCCACATGCTCATATTCGTTGGAGGATTACGTTATTCAAAATTCGATGACTCTATGTACCGTTGTTTTATCACAATACGAGAAATATACATACATTTATGCAGATTTTTCATTATTTAATTTCTTCAAATATAATGCAGGACTCTAACATTTTGTGGCAACAGTTTGAAAAGTGAACCGACATTTATGAGTCCGACGCAAAATGCCAAAACGAAACTAATAGTCCTTCGGGATTCAAATCCCTTTGGACTAAAAATTAAAAAAAAAAAAAAAAAAAAAAAAAAAAAAAAAAAAAAAAACTGAAATGTTTCAGATTTTAAATTACGTCCAAAGGGGCGTTTTTTAACATTTTGTGTGTTACCTTTCTTTATTAAATATCATGTTCCTCGCACTTAAACCATATGATCCAGTGCAACAGCAATATCGCAAAATAGTTTTAAAACGAGCATATCTTTAGAATTTCCGATACAGAGACTCACGCGCTGGAGATAAAAATGTTTTTTCTGCACAACGTTGCCATTGCTCGCTTTGAAATCCTTGAGTTTGTTAATCAAAAATTCGTCAAAGTTTCAAAAAATAGGAAATCGATCATAAAACAAATTTTAAATTTCAAATTTGGTCTTCCACATGCTCATATTCGTTGGAGGATTACGTTATTCAAAATTCGATGACTCTATGTACCGTTGTTTTATCACAATACGAGAAATATACATACATTTATGCAGATTTTTCATTATTTAATTTCTTCAAATATAATGCAGGACTCTAACATTTTGTGGCAACAGTTTGAAAAGTGAACCGACATTTATGAGTCCGACGCAAAATGCCAAAACGAAACTAATAGTCCTTCGGGATTCAAATCCCTTTGGACTAATAATAATAATAATAATAATAATAATAATAATAATAATAATAATAATAATAATAATAATAAAAGCGTTTCTTGCAATTTTAGAAAACATTAATTAATAGTATGATCTCGTGGTGGCTTACAGTGCCAGATCTTTAAATTTGAGGAGAGAATTTGGTGTTCTATATTTATGGTCATTCAAATTAACTAAATGTTTATTCATTTAATTCTTGGTTTTGGAGAATATGAATCACTAGTATTACCTCGTGGCGGCTTACTGTGCCAGATTTTTAATTTTATGCACAAAATTTGACGTTCTGTATTTATGTTCATTTATATTAACACCTGAAATAATTTTCTCTTTTCCTCTGTAGTTGTTTAGATTCATATAGCTGTAATAAAACTTGAACTTTTTCCCTCATATTTTATTAAATTATATTGAGCAAATGAACCTCAAAATAGGAGAGCTTTAATTATGTATTTCATTTACTGAACTTCATTTGTGTTTTTTAATTAAATGTAGGTGCGTTTGTGAAAATTCTATTCAGTTTTTAATGTTAAGTCATTTTTCCTTCTTCGTTTTGTTCTTATTTGAAGGATTCAATAGATTTCGAGAAAATTCTAGTATTTTGATTCAGAAAATTTAGTTTTCATTCTATGTCTAATTATTTCGTTATAATTTTATTCATAAAATACATCCAGTTAAAATTATTTTATGAAACGATAGAAATGAAAAGATTATTTAATTAATTATTATGTTTTTCGTTTCAGATAGTATTAAAAAATTCTTTCGAATTTAGGCTTTAGAGTAAGGAACACATCGCAAAGCCTGAATGAATATGCATTTAGAACAGTCAACTGTGCTATGAACCAGTTGTTAAATTATTATCTGTGCTTAAAATTTATTTACATACGTAAAACAATCTCCATGGGTATAAAGAAGTTAAATTATTTGAGTCTTACCACTTGCTGCTAAACACAGTTGAAGCGTTAAACAGTAATTTTAAACGTATAAATCTGGTTGTGATCAATCTCAGTCATGATTTTAACAGTATGAGCATTTAAAATATTTCTATTAACATTTAATTTCTAAATTAAAACTGCATGTATATTTTGAATATTAAATAGATAACTTTCCTTTTATTTATCTCTTATGGTCTTTTTTTAACCATTTAAAGTTTTATGTTTCTGATATTCTCTTTGCAACTTCATTTGTTAAATACTACGAAATAATTTATGAGCTATTTTTATATTGATTTATGAGCTATTTTGATACTTTTCCGTTTTGCTGGCGCAGGCGATAAAGTCGCCAGTAATGGTACAATTGATGCCAAACAGAATATCCTAGCTGGTAACCTTTTACGCCTCACTTTCAAAATAATTCGCAGCCATTTCTTATTAGATTGATTGTTTCTTTCAATACTGGCATACAATTATATAGAATTTATACCAGATAGTTCAATTTCATACCCTAAGGTTATTCCCGGTAATTAAGTCAATTAGGATGCAATCACACCGCTCACCCGAAGGCGAAAATATAGAAAAGGCAAAGGGTTAAATTCATCAATTCCAATAAGAATGCACTAGTGAAGTAAAGCACTGCGGTTTTAAATAATGTCTCAGTAAGCTATTCGTACGAATTGAAATAATTCTTGCATTTAAACTTGTATTCCATAGGATTTAATTTGAAATTAATGTAGATAATTACGGAGAGAATTAAATTTTTGTAACGTAGTTTACGGGAGATAAGATCACTTGGGGTCACGTGATACGAACCGGCGAATCAGGATGTTGAACCAAGAAAGCATAGTAAATTCTTAAATTAATGTCTTTTTACAAATTTATTGTTTTTATTTATTAGCTTTTTACAAAATTTTAAACCATATTAAAATGTTTATGCCTTCAAAATAAAAAATTCTTAGAACCAACATGTGTTAACATTTTTTATGTGTATACTGTATGCTGCCGCCAACAAAGTCTTGACAAAATTTGCACCGGCGAAAGGGAAAAGTACCAAGTATTTTCACGAAAGCACCTTCTGAGTTCAAAGAGATACCCGCCTGCAAACTGATTTTAAGTCTCGGTCGAGTATGAGATGGAATAATACCTTCTTTGGTCTAAAGTTAGTTTAGTCTTGTAAACCTCTTGCTTCGACATGCTGATTACAACTAAAAAGAGAAAAAGGAAAGTGAAACTAGCACAGCCACTGACAGGTTCAAACATATATATGTACTCACCAATGGTTGAGTGTTAAGGTGCTAGACACTGGTATTTCGGTCGGGGTTTCAAATCCCGACGAACGGGCTTGGCTGCATGGGCGCTTTCGTGGTCTTCTCTATGTGTAACGTGGATACGACTCAGTTTCCCTTAAAAAGACCTCCATGCGGCATCCCTCTTTTTCCATGTACTGCCTAACAGAAGAGCACGTAATAAGTAAACGAAAAAAAAATAAATAAATAAATAAATCTGATGTGTACACCACATGATTTCCTTGTGTTGGAATATTAAATTATAGGCATTTTTTCTTGCATTTCATTTAAACTTATTGGATTGAATTAAATCTACTTCGCCAACAGCCCATAAACCACAATAGAATAAATGCATTCTTTAAAATTCACTCTAGTATTTCTTTACCATAGCGACACTTTGGCGCTAGATTCACTTAACAGTATTAATAATTATATAACAGTTAACTTATATAATAATTATATTACGGAAACTAAGTTAACTGTTATATAATCCAATAATTATATAACAGTTAACTTATATATTTCGTTCATATTATAACTCATAATGCAACAAATTTATATCATTTAAAGAATAGAATTATCGTTGCCACATGTTGTATTCAAATACTATAATAAAGCTAGAATGATGTATAAAAGAAATTAAGCAAACAAAACAAAAAAGAACCAGTTTTTCACAGACGATTGAGTATTTCTCATTTAATTAATTCAGTTCTCACTTCGAGAGAAGGCAAAAATACATAAAAACTCAAAATATCTATATTAAAAATTCCGAAGTAAATCTCAGACACTTATTTCCTCGAAAAAATTCCAGAAAGAATTAGGCATGATTTAATTGGCAATAATAAATGAAGGCGTTATCTTTGTTGTTGCGAAGCTAAATTTCTCTAGATTGGCAAAAAATCCACTAGTCTGCTGTTTCAAATGTAAACATTCAATGGTCGCCATCAAAAAAAAAAAAAAAATTATTAGGCTTAGCGGCACTTAAACAATTTTAAAATTCTTGATAATTCTAAAAATATTGCACACAGATTTACTAAAGGCATAAAAACCTTAAACGGAAGATAAAAACAACATAATACAATCATTTTTAAAGCAAAAAATGTACAATTGACAAACATATAAGAGTAAAGAAACTGAGGTCACTGAGCCGGGTAAGAGTGGATATATATATAAATATATTTATATACGTTTCGTGTGGCCGATTGCAACCAAAATACGAGGTGCACATCTATATGTTATAGCAGTCCTATATACAAAATTTCAACATTCTGAGGCTACTCGTTTTTGCGTTATGCGAGATACGTACGTACGCACGTACGTACATACGTTCGTACAGACGCCACGAAAAATCTCTTCAGAATTAATTCTAAAGCAGTTTTATAATTTTTTTGAAGGAAAAGAGTCTTTTATTCTGTCCTTAGGTACAGGTATCACGCAAAAACATCGTTAAATTGCATTCGATAGCGGTCAAAATGGATATTTTCGTTGAAATATGCTGCCTGAAACATTTCGCGATTACAATACTTCCTTTTTACTTCGTACAAGGAACTAAAAACATACATATGTTTACCCAATGAGTCATGGTTGCATTGATTTCTTTACATAAACTGAGTAGCAAAATTCCGTATTATATTTGAATATAGTTCTCGTATTTAATGAAAAATATTAGAGAAAATAAGAAGAAATTCTGATCTATTCATTTTGCCATGTTTGCGTTTCCTAATTAGGAAATCACTTTTCGTTTATAGATTTTTAAAAATTTTCCACCTGTATAATCATATTTTTTTTTTGAAAAATCATTTTACTTATTACTGAAAGTCAGAGTTTGAATATGATTTCATCCTTCTACTTATAAATGAAAATAATACTATTTAAGTACTATAAAAGTCAGTGTACGATAAATTTGACTTTGAGGAATAAATTGAAACGTATTTAATTTGAAATATTTAGTAGTAAGAAATTAAAAATTAAAACAAATTCAGAATATTTCGTTTTGGAAATAAATAGATTACTGAATGCTTCAGAATAAAATTCATAATAAAAACATGAACTCAATTAAAGGTCTTAATAAGAGTGTAACTGGAAAGTTGGCAAGAAATTTAATAAAATGAATTATCAGTATTAAAAGTATCAAATTTAACAGCTACTGCTTCATCTCAGTCAACGGGCAGTTTTCAAAAGTTTTCGTTGTAGACATTGGGAATTAATAAATATTTTTATTTTATTTTCTGATTATTTGTCATGTCTTATATAGATATATAATTTTTATTACTAGAAAAATTTTATACGTTTTCAGTTATCCTGTGTCAGTTTGTAAAAATGCTCGTCATCGTTTCTTTTGACATTAAAAAAAATCTTAAATGGAGTACTGACTTTTTTTATACGTATGCAAAAATATATTATGATTTTGCGTTAACCTGTTATTAACAACGCACTAAAGTACGGGTTACGTGAGATCTTTGAATTTACATTTCAAATTACAGCAATACTTTGCATTTATTAACAGAGTAAACAAGGCCAACCATTAAAAATAAAAGATAAAGTAATATTTTATTCCATTAGATGATCGCAAGATTATTAAAAGACTATATGGTCCAATTAAAAAGGTAAAGATCCCAATGTACAACTTAAAGTTAAGCAAAGAAAAGCAATCTTGATTTGGCGCAGATTTTTAAAGAAACTAAGAATTCTTTCAGGCCTAATTTAAAATTTTGCATAAATTTTACACAGGCCTGTTTCTCTTTCAATTTAATATTTTTCTATCAACCAATAGTTTCGGGGAATTTCTTAGTTTCATTGTTTGTTTTTGCGTCATGTTAGCAATTTTTACTTCCTTGTACGAAGTAAAAAGGAAGTATTGTAATCGCGAAAAGTTTCAGGCAGCATATTTCAACGAAAATATCCGTTTTGATCGCTATCGAATGCAATTTAATGATGTTTTTGCGTGATATCTGTACGTAAGGACAGTATAAAATACTCTTTTCCTCCAAAAAAAATCATAAAACAGCTTTAAATGAATTCTGAAGAGAATTTTTCGTCGCGTCTGTACGAACGAATGTGCGTACGTACGTACGTATCTCGCATAACTCAAAAACGAGTAGCCTCAGAACGTTGAAATTTTGTATATAAGACTGCTAATACGTGTAGATGTGCACCTCTTATTTTGGTTGCAATCGGCCACACCAAACGTATATAAATATATTTATATATATATCCACTCTGTTACCCGGCTCAGTGATCTCAGTTTCTTTACCCTTATATGTTTGTAAATTGTACATTTTGATTGAATGATTGAATTATGTTGTTCTTATCTTCCGGTTAAGGTTTTTATGCCTTTAGCAAATCTGTATGCAATATTTTTAGAATTATCAAGAATTTTAAAGTTGTTTAAGTACCGCTAAGCCTAATAATTTTTTTGATGGCGGCCATTGCTTGTTTACATTTGGAACAGCAGGACAGTGGATTTATTGCCAATCTAGAGAAACGTAGCTTCGCAACAATAAAGATAACGCCTTTATTTATTATTGCGAATTAAATTATGCTTAATCCTTTCTGGAATTTTTTCGAGGAAGTAAGTGTTTAAGGCTTACTTCGTCATTTTTAATCTAGATATTTTGAGTATTTTTGCCTTGTCGCGAAGTGAGAACTGAATTAATTGAATGAGAAATACTCAATCGTCTGTGAAAAACTGTTTCTTTTTTGTTTTCTTTGCTTAATTTCTTTTATACATCGTTCTAGATTTATTTATAGTATTTGAATAGAACATGTGGCAACGATTAGATAATTCTTCAAATGATATAAATTTTGTGCATTCTGAGTTTATAATATGAACGAAATATAACGCTGTTAAGTGAACCTAGCGCCAGAGTGTCGCTATCGTAAACAAATATAGTGAATTTTAAAAAGTGCATTTATTTATTCTATTGTGGTTTATGCGCTATGGACGAAGTAGATTTAATTCGATCCAATAAGTTTAAATGAAATGTAAGAAAAAATGCGTATAATTTAATATTCCGTACAAGGAAGTCGTGGTGAACACATCAGATTTTTTTTCTTGTGAAAAGAGGGATTTGTGTCTGCTCGCCATTTGAACCGATAGATTTTCATCCAAAAACAAGGTAAAACTAAGTAAACTCTTCGTTTAATTTTAAATACAATGAGAGATTCCTCCAGGCAGTTATTTTATTGTTATTTTTAAACGAAATGTTGAATTCTAGCTTTAATTCTAAAACATCTTTAGTGAGGAAATTGCAATGTTCTGGGCACAATACTGGACTCGTCTAATGGGTCATTAGTATTAGCAGTGACAAAATACGATCTCATTTCTTTCAGTTTCTATGCACATGTCAAACTAATATACGGTGTCGTTTGATTTTAAAGTCAATAAGAGATGCCTACAGCCTAATAAGTGAGGAAATTCCAATATTCGGAACACAATACAGGACTTGCGCAGGACTCGTAATCATTAGTAATACCAGTGACAAAATATATTATTTCTTTCATTTTCTATGAATTACTACTAGTGATAAAATCTGGTATTTTTGCTTTCATTTTCTCTGAATCATTAGTACTACAAGTGACAAAGTATGATATTATTTCCTTCATTTTCTATGTGCATGAAAATTTGTTAGATTTTTCAATTGTGCACTAGTCTCGGTACATAATACATATTTTAAATACAGTTTTCAGGAGCTATGAGTATAATAATAAAAAAACACGCATTAACCCTTTGCGGCACCTAAAAACTTCCTTCTGTATGCAGAGAAAAATTGAATGAAAAAGGATTTAGAGGTTACTATAGGTTACTCTGAAGCTTCTTTATTTATAGTAGATGGCACTCAACACAAACCAGTCCATATATTTTAGCCACGTTTAGTTTTTTAAGACCCTTATTTTTCAAAGAAATCTTTCAGATATTCATTAGGGTATAAAAGAAATTGTTTGAAAAGAAATTTCTATGTTATTTTTTGGCTGTATGCTAATCTCCTTATTATATATTAATTTTAATTTTTTTACGTTGAAATGTTGCCTAAAATCAAACGGCGAACTCTAGGTGTGCCCAGATCGGGCTCACCCATAGTTTAGGACAACTGAGAGTCTGTATTCTTTGTTTCTCCGCATCTCATCGGTCAGTTCATTGACAACAGAAAGGTGGGGCCACATTTGGAGTGTTTCATTTCCTGTTTCTCTCTTTCTTCTTTTCTGCCTCTCTCTCTCTCTCTCTTTTTTTTTTTTTTTTTTTTTTTTTTTTTTTTTTTTGAGTGGACGTTTGTTTATTAGCTAACAAATTTTTTGGGTGATTTCTGAAGCTCAAGGGTAATTTTATCAGCTAGCTGTTCGTTTTTTCACTAGAGCAGTTCTTTCTTCTCTTTCGGTTTGTTCAAAGTTTCGCTAGCGCTACGTCTAATAGTTTTGAGTTGTAGACGTTTATTTAATTTTTATTTTACAGTTTATAATTTCTAATTGTAGATATCATATTAGTTTATTTTTTCGGATTTTTAATTATTTTCCAGACGGATCGGAGAGGGCTGACCATTTCCGGAGCACTGAAAGTGCTACACAAATTGCTTCAGATAGTGAATCTGATACGGATCCCGGTACATGTGCAAAACATACAATATTGGGTTGTGCTTTTTCAAAGGTGGTGTCACTTTCTTCGAAAAGTACCACCATGAAAAAAATAGACTAAAGTGTAAATGTGAAATGTAAATAATGTAAATATCATATACCCAAGTTACGTTTTTTTTCATTCATACGCATGTAATCATCATATAACCAAAAAAGAGCCTTTTAGGAGGGGGGTGTAGAGTAGCAGGTTTCCCCGTGGCATACCCTAGGTAAATGCTAAATCTGTTACGATATTCAGATTCTAATTGTAGGCAAAATCTCTTATTCTTTTACGCGCTTCCCAGTAATGCTCGTTTCAGCACTCTTTTCGAAGCTCTATTTAATCAGTATGCCCGCTTTAGGCACACCCACAGAATTAAAACAGTAAGTGCTATCTTCACAAAATTTTACTTGCGCACTCCTCTACACCTACTCAGACTGCCTACCTTTTTTTTTTTGGTACTTTTCCGTTTTGCCGGCGCAAGCGATGAAGTCGCCAATAATGGTACAACCGATGCCAAACGGAATATTCTCGCTGGTAACCTTTTACGCCTCATTTTCAAAACAAGTCGCCGCTTTGTCTTATCAGATTGATTGTTTCTTTCAATACTAGCATATAATTACATAGAATTTTTATCAGATAGTTCAGTTTTATGTCTAAGGCCATTTTCGGTAATTAAGTCAATCAGGATGCAATCACAGCGCTTACCCGAAGCCGAAAATATAGAAAAGGTAAAGTCAAGGGTTAAATTAATCAATTCTAATGAGAATGCATTAACGAAGTAAAGCACTGCAGTTTTACATAATTTCTGTGTAAGCTATTCGTACGAATTGAAATATTTCTTGCACTTAAACTTGTGTTCCAAATTAAGATTTAACTTGAAATTAATGTAGATAATTGCTGAGAGCATTAGATTTTTGTAGAGTAGTTTACGTGAGATGAGATCGCTTGGGTTCACGTGATATGAACCGGCGAATCAGGATGTTGAACCATGAAAGCATAGTAAATTCTTAAATTAATGTCTTTTTACAAATTTATTGTCTTTATTTATTGGCTTTTTATAAAATTTTAAGCGATATTAAAATGTTTATGCCTTCAAAAAAAGAATTTTTAGAACTAACATTTTTTATGTGTATACCGTATGTTGTCGCCAATAAAGTCTGCTTGGCGAGATTTGCGCCGGCGAAACGGAAAAGTACCTTTTCTTTTTTTTTTTTTTTCTTTATCAAAATTCCAACTTTAAAAGGTAGCGTGCCGGAAAGGGTTAATAAGAGCTTAAGAAATTTTATTCTCCCCCCCCCACAAAGTTCATTGTGCCAACTTATTGTCAGCTTCTTTAATCAGAATGGACATTCATCTTTTCATTCAGATTCCTGGTTTTCGTATGGGGCAAATATAACCCTTATATTAAAATGCGTTCCTGTAACTTATTTATACACTCAATAATGTAACATGGTATGTAGTGAATTTAACAGATATGAGTTCATTGCAAACGTTTATTTATGTATGCGGTATTGTATTCATCTACGCATATAAGAACTGTTAAAACTGGAATAAATTAATTTTAACAGCTTGTTCATATACATATTTCCATGCAGAAATATTATCTGACCTACATCTCTTAAACATGCGAAGGGATAATTCGTTTTTTCATGCTTTTAATGTTTAACCTTATAAGGTATTTTTCTTTCCTTTCTGCATGTCTTCGTGGTGTAACAGTAGCACGCTTGACAGGTATTTGAGAGGTCCAGGTTGGAGTTCCAGAGAAGGCATTGCTCCTTTTTCTCGTCTCCCGCATCAAAAAAAATCTAATGACTCTACAGTGGCGCTCAAACTAAAAGGTGGTGGGTGATGATTCTTCACCAACAGGATTTGGCGATTAGGTCCCTTAATCCCCAGTCGCCTTTTAAAAGGGGAAGTATCTAAGATATTTTCTCCCTCCTTTCTGCATACCTTCTTGGCGTCTCCCTCCTTTCTGCATAACTTCTTGGAATACACACTCAGCGTGTATTCAAGAGGTCCAGGTTGCAGTCCTGGCGAGGGCGTTGCTCATTATTCGTGATTCCTACTTGAAAAAATTCCTAATGACTCCTACTTAAAAAAAAAAAAATCCTAAAACCTCTTAACTTCCAAATTATTTAAATCAAATTTAAAATAGGTTCTTTTACATTATAAAGGCATGGCTAAGGTATCTTTACCAAAATATCAATTATGATTAAAAATCATGCATATTTTCACAACTTTCCGTTTTGGGGGACATGGCTCTAATCAGTTATATTTTATGCAATTACTCAGAGTTATGTTTCTCGAGTTGATTCTTAACATTTGTTTTGAATAGAACGCAATATTTTTTTTTCTTTTCTTTATAAGTTGAAAGAAATCCTAAGCACACAAAATAATAGGGGGACTGGAAAGGAATGTCGCTTTCTTACGTTAAATTCAAACGAATAAATTTGTAACAAGTTTTTATTTTTAATCAATAATATAATCACCCTCGTTATCAGCAACCTTTTGCGATCTAGTATGCCGACTTCAATCCCAGACCGATAAAAATCAATTGGTTTTTGAGTAAAATATCTCGAGATGGCATTTTGGACATCATACAAATTTTCAAATTTTTTGTCTCTAAGAAAATGTTGTAGGGATCGGAATAAATGGAAATACGAGGGTGCGATATCGGGCGAATATGGTGAGTGAGGCAGTACCTCCCATCGCAATTCATTATATTTTCCCAGTGTTCGTCTTGCACAGTGCGGTCTTGCATTGTCGTGTTGCAGAATGACGCCTTTGACAAACGCCAGACATTTTTCGATTAAAAATTGGTTCACCAGATCCAATTGTTCACAATAAAGGTCTACATTAACAGTTTTTCCAGGTTTCAGCAATTCCATATCAACAATTCCGCGAATATTCCATCAAACACCTAGAACCACCTTTTCGGGATGTAAACCCTTTGTAACCTCTATTAAAACAGCCTTTTGAGTTTTGGATTATCATATAGGACTTATGTTTTTTGTCTCCACCAATCAAATGATCAAAAAACGGTTCTGTATGGTGCCGTTGAAGCAGTACGTTGCATGGGATGGATAGGTTGTCTTTGTTCGTTTCGGACAGATTATGGGGGACTCAAAAACCTGCTTTGCTTATTTTTCCATTCTGCTTTAAGTGTTCTTAGATGGTCGACCAAGGTTGGTTAAAAGTGTTTGACATGGATTTGCTTCCACTTCTGCCATTAGCATGTTGTTGTCGACAGGCGCAGAAACGACATTACTTTCCTGTCCCTCTATTAAATGATCAGTTCCTCGTGTCCCGAAAAGAAATAATGCACTAAAATCACCCGGATGAAATTAAATGTAAATAAACCACATACCGAAAAAAAAGTGCTTTATTGGTATTTTTACGAGAAAAGTTACGGTAGAAAAACATCAAGATGTATTTAATTTGCTCATTATCAGACAATATCAAATGCTGTACTTTGCAAATTATTTCAGTTATCTTTATACATAATCAAATATCTCCAAGCAAGCCTTAGAACAGGGGTGCCCAATCTTTGGCCTCACGCGAGCACATTTCCAAAACATCAACATTTTTGTTAAACATATTTCCAATCTTATGTGATGCAACTGAAATATCGAAATTTGAGATGAATAATAATATTGGTTGAAATTTGAGATGAATAATAATATTGGTTTGAGATGAATAATAATAAGGAAATCTGCTTCTCAGCAGAGTTCAAAATTATTTTTTAGTGAAATTAGGTTTTCAGAGTATTTTTATTTTCTGTTTCCGAGTATTTCTGCATTGTTTTATTAATATGGCTTGAAAAATTCTGAAAATGGGTGAAATTTGTTTTCTTTCATCTGATTTATCCACAAATTTCACTTTATCTGAAAAGCAGTTACAGTCCCAGTCAATTAAAAAAGGGTTTTTTTTTCTTTTCCCTGGAGATCTTCGTTCAGTTTAGCTGTTACATCCGTGAGAAAATACAAATCGGATAACCAATTATTATCATCCAATTCTTCATAACTTTCGTTTCCGGATTCCAAAAACTGCTTTATTGGCGAAAGAAGTTCTACAAATCGTTGAAGTACTTTTCCCCTGCTGAGCCATCTAACATTGGAATGAAGCAATAAGATTCCATGTTTGCTATCAAGTTCATCAATCAGCAATTAATTATTTATAAAGTCTTGCAAGATATCTCTTATGACTATAAATGTTTACCATATTTTAACAATTAAGAAATATAAATGAATGGTATTTTTAAAAATATTTTTTTTTTTCATAATACCTAATCGGGCTGGCAAGCACATACTAAACGATCGGCGAGCACAAGGTTGGACACCTACGCCTTAAAAATTCATTTGAATTTTTAAACCTTCCTGTAGAGGGAAGAAATACAGTAATTTCAAGCCTAGCAATAACAGTGCACTTAAACTAGCCTAGCAATAACAGTGCAACTTAAACTAGCCTAGCAATAACAATTCAAGCCTAGCAATAACAGTGCACTACACATTATGTAAATCACATAATGTGTAGTTCAAATAAGACATGAAGGTACTGATAATCTTATCGTGAATTTCTAATCTAATCGTTACAAACAATTGTAATGTTTGAATGATTAACTTAAAGCATTTTGCTTGCCTTATAAGTATAATATTTATATACTCGGGTCTGTTGCAAGCTATAGACAAATTCTGCGATATTTTCAATAAACTATTTTCTTTAATTGAAATCTCAATCAATGTATACGGATTGGATTTATACAATCTCCTGTCTGTCAGTTATAAATTTTCGCTTTAAGCTGATCGTTACACACAAATTATTATGTTCACAACTATTCCTTCATTTCTTTAAAACCGTAACCGTCTCTTTATTTCGTGCTTATGTCTATCAACAGAACCTATCAACATATTCTCGTTGTAGTCTACTAATAAGGAAATTTTAAACGTTTACTGAAATGTAATCGTCCTCATTCTGTTGAAAAAAGAAACACATTTTCGAATATTAGTGCATTTCAGTCAGATTGAGTTAACTAGAGGCTTAAAAGGATAATTCATTAAAAGAAAAAAAGTTCAGGAAAAATTAGAATTTAAAAAAAATCTCAAAGGCTTCAGGTTTTTAACAATCGCGCCAAAGGGCTCTTTTTAATTTTAATACTGTTTATCAATGAGATTACGGATAGAGATGACCCAGGAAAATAGCGAAACATTTTATAGGATGAATATGCATTTAGACTGACATGGGTACATCATAATAGCTTCCTGTACTTTTAAAAACGATACCTTCCATATCATTATATACCTTCGGTATAGTTATATACTTTTTGTACCGTTATATAGCTTCTGTACATTTAAAAGAAGTTATGGATAGAGTTAGCCTAGGTAGAATAGCGAAGCATTTTATAGGGTATGAAATGAATATGCATTTAGACTGTTATGGGAAGTTATAGATATTCTATATATTTATAAAGGATACCTTCTGTATCGTTATATACCTTGCATATACCTTCTGTATATTTAATAAAAATTAGGCTTAGAGATGGCCCAAGTAGAACAGTGAAACATGTTTTAGGGTATAAGATGAATATACATTTAGACTGACGCATCCCTCCCCTTAAGCAGATAGCCCTACTGGGCTTTGTCATAATTAAATACACACACCATTTAGACTGATATTGGTTTGTTAGATATCTTCTGCACATTTAAAAAGCGAAAAAATATATAAGGCAGTTAAAGACCCAAAATATATGTCTTTGGCTAATATGTAGAGATGTATGATAAGTAAAGCAATTAAAGACGTTTGATGTGTACTAATGCAGATTCGTTTTTGTTTTATGACAATTTCTTTTATTATACCACAACAGCGTCTTTCTCTGCGCAAATTTTAATGCCTGCACAGTACCACCTGCGTTCATACGTAATGCCAAAAAAAGCTTCTCATTACTAATAATTAATCAAGTTATTATGCTTAGTTATCTGTTTGATTATTTGATTATACAGAGCAAATCTTTCAATGGCGCGAGTAATTATAGCCGTTCAAATTAGTGCAGTGGTGTTAGGTTATAACTACTCTGTTATAACAACGTTTTGCAGAGCAAGACATGCAAAAAATCATTTGCCATTCCTAGGAGTCTAACCATAAATCTTCCAATTTTTGTCCGGGTGTGTTAATAATGAGGGCATACATGGAAGCGATACTGTAACTTTAACATGGCCAGATATTAAAAATTTTCTCATGGGTCTCATGGTTTAAACTTTACTTCCAGGCACTTGACAAATTTGAATAAGAGTATAAGCGATTCAAATGTTCAATCGTTTCCTTTTTATTTTAAAAATTTCTGGCTTTTATGTAGCGCTTATAGTTTACTTTGTGTTTAAACAAAAATCAGTTTATTTGAAAAAAAAAAAAAGATTCTAGATATTGAATTAAAATATTGCTCTTTTTCCTTTGTTACAGAAGCTGTGGACGGCAACTTCTTCCTAAATCACCTAAGATGTCATCTGGTAAGATGCCAGAATATACGATGCTTACTCCTCTATCTCTGACACCAGACGTTATGCCGCATGACTTCGAACAACTAGTCAATCTGGGTCTGACGCTTCCATGCGAATTAGTTCCTCATTATTCATTTGTTAATATGATGCCCCCCTTAGGCCCTACCGTAGTGCTGGAGAATGGATCTAGTGGAGATCCAGGATCAGATCCACCAGTCACTCCAAGAAACTTAACAAGCCCAGAAGTAGATGATCGCGATGAGGAAGAAGAAGAGGAAGAGGAAAAGGTTGGGACATCAAGTGCTAATAATTTGAGCAATGGGGAAGTGGACTCCGAGCAAACTGAGGGGAAAACAGGAAAAGACCCTTTCGCACCCCAGTGCAAAATACCTCTTCCAACGCCTTTCTCACCGTACGAATATTGGTTAGAACCATCTTTCATTCGCAGAAGGAACGAAAGAGAGAGGCAGAGAGTACGAAACGTCAATGATGGATTTGAAAGATTAAAAAGTCACCTTCCGATCAGTTCAAAAGACAAGGACAAAAGGCTGTCGAAAGTAGAAATATTGAGAATGGCTATCAGGTACATTCGAAATTTACAGGACATGCTTAGAAACGACGGAATGGATGATAGCAAAGAGAATATGGTTTGCATACACTCTGAATCAGAATAGCATCTAGAATAAATATCAGAATACCAGAGATGAACTCCTGTCCATACCTTTCAGAAAAGAATAAATACAAGAAGTGATCAAAACATTTGTATTAGAAAACTGCTTCATAATAGATTTAATCGGTTTGAAGGAAATTATCTCTTGCTTAGTGACGAATCAAATTAAAGACCTCTTTCGATAGAAATTCACTGCTTACTGCTCATTAATTGATGAAACAATCATCTTCATATCTTGATATGCCTGAAATTGACGTCCTTCAACGAAAGTTTCAGAGTGAAGAAGATAAAGAAGCAAAAAAGTTTTGGATATACGAAACGAAAGAATGATTAACAAAAGATTTGTACTGTAGGGCAAAGTCTTTTATTTCAGGACATCCAGCTTCTGATTCATGAGACTACCAACATAAGGACCCGTAATATAGTGTGGTAAGATGTATTTTACACAGTTTATGAAGATCCTTCGTTTAACCACATGTGGCGGACGAAAAATTAGAATAAAAAAATATGTCCACCAGTTTCAGCTCTATAGCAGGAAAAAAATAATAAGATGTATTCCATGGCAGCCAGGACATCAACCCTACTTGCTACACACATAAGTTTGAATGTAACGAATATCATGCTAACTACATATCTCGATTATGACCTGACTTATCTATACGGAATATATACATCGTGCATGCAAATACAATGCTAAGAGAGATTTTTGATTACTCCACGTGAATCCAGATTTTTTAATAAAACAAAAAAAGGAATGTTATTTTAAGCTTAAATCATAATTTATTCATCAGATTAATTTATGTGAGATTCATTAAAAGTACTGCATGTATAGATTTTGAAAATGTGTAAGCTCGAAAGAGCACGAAAATGTTCAATTACTGCTCATCCAAAGTAGTGGGTGAAAGGTTTCATTTCTTTACACATTTCATTTTATCTGCAAGTGTGAAAAATAGTCTTCAAAAGACGCTCATTAAAATGCATTTTCATTTCTCTGAATTTCTAACAACCGAATTTTTCGAATCCTTTCTGAGTTTATCATAAGTCACTCATACACTATACTGTTTATATATATTACTGGTTAATAATGTACTTTTTAGGCTTATTGTACTTAAAACTGTCTATTTTATATGCAAATAGGTTTTCCCTAAGTCCCCGATGTTATAATTTTCGCTATTTGAAAAATTCAGAAACATGATTGCCCTTGTGATATTTCTTCTGTCAAAGTGCAAAAATATTTTTGTGTAAATAACTTTGATGTGTTGCAATAAATATTACTTTATTATGACTCTTAGAAACGTTTTAGGTTTTTTTTTAACATGTAAAAAATTATTCTGGATTTGGTTGAAATAGCAGCCGTTTTTTACTTTCTAGTCTCATATTCTCCCATTTCTATCTGTAAGTTGTAGCATTCCTAGCCTTCCTCACGATGTGTATATCTATATATGTGTGTGAGAGTGAATAAATACAAAGTAAAAAACCTTTCAAAACCTATTACAGTTGCACGCTAACAGCAGCAATAAGTGTTGGGAATAATGCAAAATAAAATAAAACGTACATTTAAATTTTATCCCATATTCAATTCGGAATAAAACGCGTGAAAAAAAAATAAATTAAAAAAAAAAATAAATAAATAAAATAAAATAAAATTTAAAAATGATAATGAAATTTACATCTTTGGTCTACATCATCAGCAGTTAGATCGGTGTTTATTGCAGTTTGCCACTATGCTTTTTGTTTGTTTGTTTGTTTTTTGCCTGTGGTTTATTCCGAATTGAATATGGGAAGAATTTTAAAAGTATTTCTTATTAGTCCAAAGGGATTGAGGCCCGAAGGACTATTACTTTCGTTTTGGCATTTTGCGTCGGACTCCTATAAATGTCAGTTCACTTTTCAAACTGTTGCCACAAAATGATAGAGTCCTGTATTATATTTGAAGAAATTAAATAAAGAAAAATCTGCATAAATGAATGTATATTTCTCGCACTGTGATAAAACAACGGCATCTAGAGCCATCGAATTTTGAATGACGTTATCCTACTGCGAATATGGTCATCTAAAATCCCAAATTTCAAATTTGGAATTTGTTTTATTATGGATTTCATATTTTGTAAAACTTTAACAAATTTTTGAGTAACAAACTCAACGATTTAAAAGCGAGCAATAGCAACTTTCTACGGGGAAAAAAACCTTTTTATCTCCAGCGCGTCGAACTGTGTATCGGAAGGTCTAAAGATAGGCTCATTTTAAAATTATTTTACGACATTGCTATTGAACTAAATTTTATGTTTTAAGTGCAAAGCACATGATATTTAATAAATAAAGGTAACACACAAAACGTTAAAAAAACGCCACTTTGGACGTAATTTAAAATCTAAAATATTTCAGATTTTTTTTTTTTTCGTTTTATTCTGCATTATATATAGTATATAATGTAACAAGGTACTCACTGTAATGAAAGGAAACTTGGAAGTATTGAAACTGTCGAAAAATTAATTGCACAGATATATAGAATGTTGAATCCTTAATGAACAGCAAGAATTTTGATTTCGTAGAATGTTGATCCACAATGAATAGGAAACTGGCAGCCGAAGCAAATTATATCTTCATTTTTTTTTCAGTAAACATGTTGAGGCCACAAACAACTTGACATATATGCCTATTTCGAAACGTTTACATATTTGATAGCGTTGCAGTAAGAAGAGAGCAGCAAGCAACTGTTTAATTAAGCGGAAGGGTAGAAAGCAAGTGCCGTCGTGTTTAGGATGAAATCTTTTTTTTTTTTTTTTTTTTTTTTTTTTTTTTTTCAGAATGAGTTAGGTTTGATTTTCTATGCATTTCGATTGGTTAATTAATATTGTTGTAAAATTATGATTAGCGGTTTGAGTTTTAGTTCCAATTACATCATCAGAGTTAAGCAAGAGTCATATGATATGGATCAGTCTCGAAATGGTGAAAAGCAAAGTAGAAATTACTATTTTTAGAAGAGAGAGGGGAAATTAGTATAAGCAATGAAAAGTCGATTGCTAATTTAAATTGCACTTTATCTTTTACGTATTTTTTTATCTTACATATGGATATATATACTCGACATCACCCCGCCTACATGTAATAGTTTTCATTTCCAAATTTAATCACATCATAAAAGTGAGTAAATTATAAGCCTGTTTGTATATTTTATTTTCTTCTGATCTTCAGAACTATTTTTACCTCTAGCTTTCAATAGATTCTAAAATAAACTAAAGCTTATAAAATATCTTGAAAAATGTAAGAATAAAACCTTTTTCAACATTCAAAATATTTTTTACATAATGAAACTTTATTAGTAGCATTTTCCTTTTTTAACTTTTTATTAAAACTGGAGTAATAAAGTAAACAAATTAAGGTGTTCAAAATTATTAATCATAACAGCAAGAATAAAGGAGAGATGCTGGTATTTTACTATTGTAATATTTGATAATTATAGCAATTATATTCTAGGAAAATAATTAATAATTTTAATCCATTAAAGAAATAAAAATTAGTTTGCATATTATGTGTAAATAATGTAGTATCACACGAGTTTTTATTTTCTAAACTCTAATATTTGAAGTCTGGATAATACACCAGTCCCTTTTCCTAATGAGAAAACTTGAATATATTCGAAATGAGATTATACCTAATAAAATTCTTAAGATTCAAAAGAAAATGAATATAAATCCTACTGGCCGCAAGAACTACACATCATCATTAATAACTAATTCAGTTTAAAACTTTCGGGGCTTTTATTTTCAATATTTCGAATTAAATACATTTTGGAATTATGAACAAACTGAAATCTGAGAACCTGTAAAGAAAAAAAATACCTCCAGGGTTACTTATTTGAGAGGCACGTTTTAGAACGATTTTTTTAAAGCAAACTAGAATCCTACTTGAATTCTGTCAAGCATGCAATTATTTTTTTGCATATAAATTCTTTGTAAGTGTGTTATATACATTCTTTGTAAGTGTTAAATTCATTTTTTCCTTTATAACTCGAAACTATTTCTTCGGTTAAAATCTACACTGGATAAAAATTTCTTACTCTGTTAATAGCTCACATTCCTGTCTTAAGTATTCATCTGTTTTGTTTTTTTAATAGATACTTGTTTCTTAATTTATATCGCTTTACTTTTCCTTTCTCTTAAAATAATATTCGTCTTTACCAGTGGCGTAGCTAGGGTGGGGCAAAGGGGGATCATGTGTTCCCGGGCGCAGCATTCAAAGCGCGCAAAAATGATGTCACAAAATTTTAGAATGCAATGTTTTCCATTCATGGCACACAGAAAGGGGCGCAAAATCTTCAGTTGTCCCTAGGCGCTGAAAACCATAACTACGCTTCTGAAATCTCATCTTTTTTTATTGAAAGTTTTGTTGCCATATAAAAAAAGTTACTCAGGGAATAATTTTACGCTTAAGGACAAGGAAAGTAATATTAGGGTCAAAAGAAAAAGTTATCAGTTTCATGCGAAAAGACAGATTACAATTACAGCAACATTATTTGCAAAGGTATTTTTAGTCAACAGGATAAAAAAAATTATCTTTGGAGAGAATATTGGTTAAATATCAGTTTCTTGTTCTGAATAAGTACAGATTTAATGCTTGAAAAGCTTAAAATTGCTGTATGAAGTCGTTTAGAATTTTTCGGTGTCGTTATGAAGATAAATCTCAAGTGCTTTTTGCCGAGATTCGAAGTCCGGACCTCCCGAATACGCATCGAATGTACTTCCAGTTACACCTCGAAGGCATGCAGAAAGGAGGGAAAAGTACCTTATGTACTTCCCGCTCTAAAGAGCGACTAGGAGTTAGGGGATACAATTGCCAATTGCTAGTGGTAATGAATTATCATCCAGCACGTTTCTTAGTTCAGGGGCCGGTTATAGAGACTTAAAATGTTTCGAAGTCAGGAACTGAAAATCCGCCGCACCCACGCTGGGATTCGAACTCTGGACCGCTTGAATGTTATGTAATAATTCGGGTCTCAGGGGTTAACTGTGGATTTTTTGACAGGAAACTGATCGGCAAAATATCGGGTCGGGATACGAAGCAGGCGTCGGAAATATGAGATAAGAAGCAAAAAATAGGACCTTTTGGTTTTCTGTGTTAGTAGTAAAGTGAAGTTTTTTTCAATTTCTTTAATGAGAACTTGGCCATTGGGTTTTCTTTAATGGGAACTTGGTGCAGAAAGCAGAGTTTCGTTAAAGACTTGAAGCGAAAGTTAAGATTGTTTCTGTATGGGAGGCAGCTTTGTAAAATAAATTTTGACTCGAAAATTCATTATGTGGGTTCATTGTGTGTTATGCGAATGGAAGATGTACACAAATATATTGTGCATTGTAGGAGATGTTTTGTCGGGGCTTAATGTTTTTTGATATTTTTTATCAGGAAGAGGAAATTACCTTGAGGTTTTCTCATGCTATAGATAAAGAACGTTCTGTTGCGCCCAGTATAATTTATTTATTTATTTTTTATGTAATTGGCTGGGATAAGGTGTTGGCAGACTGCAATTCACCAACTAATTTGAAATGAGGCGTAGTTGAGTTGTTCGTTCCTGTATAATTAATAATTAGGTCAGGATTTAAAGGAAGAAGATTTGGTTGAAAATGTTATCAGGGTTTTCTTCGGCTACTAGTTTTGAGTTGGATGTAGAGTTAGCAAAAATGAAAAAGGGGAAAAAAGAAGGAAAAAAAAGGTAGATTTTGTGGAAAGAGGAGGGCTGAGAGTTTTTTTTTTTTTTTTCTCTTTTTTTTTCAGATATTGGTTTTCGAGTGGGATCCGGAGTTAGCAAAAAAAAAGGGGGTAGGTTTTGTTGAAAGTTGAGGCTCAGAGTTTTTTTTTTTTTATTATTCAGCGACTTCTTTGAGTTGGATGCAGAGTTTTTTCCGCCCCTTCAGGCCGTTTCGGGTTTGGCTAGATTTGGTTTATCTTTGGTACAGGCTTGAAGTTGATGAAAAATTTAAACAAAAAGTTATAGAACAGGCAGGATTGTACTGAGACGGAGATTGAACTTTTTATTGGCGACATCTAGAAATAAAGGGCGTAACAATGAAGAAGAGAAAGCAGAGTAATGCAATAATGACTCTTGGACGTGTGTGAGATAGAAGAAAACTCGACTCGTCTCGAAAGCAGTCTCGACGTCAAGGAAGATTACCAGCGGTGTGTAATGTAGGAGAAACATAGGAACTTATTACACCCCTCAAAATAAGATGCGACGAGCTGTGTGATGTTCTCGGCGGGTGTTCCAATTGTCGAAGCCTAAAGAGATGTTTCCGGACTCGGAATCGGTTTCTGTGATGTATGCTTCTATTTTCTGACGTACCATAAAGACACTATTAAAAGTGTACGCCATTCGGAAAAAACTTTAAAAAAATGAAATTGTAGAGACTCTTTCGAATTGATATTTAGCATAAGACGGCTGCACTCTGCGAATAATATCAAACTTTGTTATGTACTATAAGTGGTTGTGTTAAGGGCAGGTTTCATGTGTTCAAAAAAAATTTGCAGTCTGGCTGTTGAAAAGTTATCGTACTGGGGGGCTATATTTATTTTGTTTCTTGATTAGTGGGGAACCCTGATGTCAGCAGTTGTAAGTACCCTCCACTTTCTCTTAGTTGTAGAGTGATTATATAAGTCTGAATTTTATTTGAATGGTAAATATTTATTCAGGAGTTTGGGAAAAAGCTTTTATTTGCGTGTTTAATTATGTAACTAGTATATGTGCTTATTTAAGAACATATTTTTGTTCAAAAGAATTGTAAGTCATAGAATTATTCAGTTAAAGAATTATAAATAGAAATAGGTAAATCGAGTCTTCGATAAATTAATTGCGGTTGCATTGTGCTTAACTGTTAAAATATTCACTAGGAAATAAAATTAAAAATTTGTGGTTTATCGAATTTTGTATTTGATTATTTCGCATCAGAACTTATGACGCAACATGAATAGGCGTGGAAAGTGCTTCGGTTACCCCACGAAGACATGCGGAAAAGAAGGAGAAAATACCTTATAACCGCTCTCTTCCTTAGTTATGAATTGCTTCAAATTCTGTAATTCTTTCTTCACTAAGTTCCGAACATGCACATTTTATGCGAATGACATTAAATACTTGAAATCGACCAAAATAAATCAACTAAAAAAAATCTGAAACTTTTTCAGATTTCAATGTAGGAGTCACAGTCTATCAGTCTGCTATTACACTCACTCCTGCCCTTTTTTTATATTTTTAGCTTTATTAGTAAGCACTATTTGCTTTGTACTTACGCCATAGATAGTTCAACATACATAAAATTAGAAAAAAATTAAAAGCAGCATAGCAGTATATGTTTAGAATACCTATAGTGTCGATAGTTAATATCATCAACTAGAAAGGAAAAATACGTCAAATTGGAGCCTCAAGTGGGACACAAATTCCAAACAAGTATCCAAAGAAAAAACGGACATCTTCGACTATTGTAAAGGTACGTTGTTTAATGTTAAAAGAAAATCCTCCTAGTCAAAGGATAGTTGCAAAATCATTAAAATGCTCGGTGTCCACTGTAAACAAAATGATAAACGTTGATTTAAATCTTAAGAAAGCGAAAAAACGCAATGTGCAACGTCTTCTTCCGAAGCATATTACTCAACGCAGGACACGCTGCAGAATTCTATATGAGAAACACTTATCCAAAGAAAAATGGAAAACAATTGTCACAATAGATGAAGCATGGGCGTATTTAAATGATTGTAACAAAAATGAGCCATTTATTATCATAAAAGGGGAGGAAAAAATTTAAGTACATGGGTCAAAGAATCGAAAGAAAGTTTTTCTACGGGATTCATGATTGTTGCTGGTTTTCTTATAATGGCAAGTTGAAAATAAAGATAGTGCAAAAAAATGTCAAGATTAACTCTAAATACTATCAGGAATATATTTTATCGCCAATTTTTCTGAATGAAATATCATCGCTTTACCCACAGTGCCATCCATTTGTGAGACTGCATCAGGACAAAGCTAGCAGTCGCAATTCAAAATCCACTGTAAATTTCCTAAAAGAAATGGAACAAAAAATTGGTATCAAGGCCATACCCTTCACTGATATCCCTACTAAATCTCCCGATGTGTCACCTATGGATTTTTGTGCTTTCGGACTTTTAAAAACTGCATTATCCAAACGCTGTCCCAAAACCCTAACAGGACTCTGGAAAGTTGTTCGGGAGGAATGGGATAAAATACCTCTTCTGCCACTTCAAAAGGCATTATTATCTTGGAAATTGCGGTGTCGAAAGATAGTTCAGAATAAGGGATGTCAAATAGAGCATTTAAAACATAAGAATTTTATGTAATTTAGTTTTGTGAATACAATATACATCGTCTAAGAAATGTGTAAACAGCCTCTGTCAGTATTCTGTTTTCTTACTAAGATGGTTTTACAAAACTTTCTTTTGGTCTTTCTACTATTGATGTTTTGTGTGTTTACTTTATTTATGGTGTATTTTAATTATGGCAAAGCACACTAGGGCTATCTGCCTAAGCGCAGAGGAATGTTGAGCTCTAAGATCTTGTTGATTCACGACAACGCCCGGCCCCACACGGCAAATGTCACTCGTAAAGTTCTTGAATCTTTTAAGTGGGAGTTGTTTCCTCATCCGCCGTACAGTCCCGACCTGGCACCGAGCGACTTCCACCTATTCCCAGCAATGAAGAAGTGGCTGGCTATGCAGCGTTTTGATGACGACGCACAGCTGCAAGAAGAGGTAACGAAGTGGTTGAAGGCGCAGGCGGCCGAATTTTTCGACGAAGGAATTTCCAAGCTCGTACATCGCTACGATAAATGCCTTAATTTGTATGGTGACTATGTAGAAAAGTAGTATTTGAGTGTGGCTTTCATCTGTATATAATAAAATTTGTTTCCTATACTTTGTTTATTTTTTTATTCCAAAACGTAATCTACTTTCTGGATAGCCCTCGTACTTTTAAAAGGATATCTTTAGAATTTTCGATGGACAGTCTGGTGTGCTGGAGATAAAAATATTTTATGCCGCGCAGTGTTGCAACTTCTCGCTTTGAAATCGTCGATTGATTAAAAATTAAAAATTTGTTCATTAAAAATTCTCTAACGCTTTAAAAAGTCTGAAATAAATAATAAAACAACTTAGAAATTCAAAATTAGGGCTTCCAAGTGCCTATGTTCCGGTGGAGGACTAAATTATTTAAAATTTCATGGCTCTAGGTACCGTTGTTTTTCACAATGCGAGAAATATATATATGTTACCGTGAAAGACCGAAATTGGAGAATGTCGACTTTCACCGGAGAATGTCAACATTCACCAAATACGTCGGTGAAAGATCGAATATTTCTTTACATTCTTGTACATTCGGACCCTCACCGGTGTATGTCGACAATCACAGATATGCTCTGGTGTAGGTCGAAAAGAGAGGAGTATATGTACACGCTGCCATTCCAAAAGGAAGTGTTCCACAAATTAATGCCGTTGTAAAAGCAAGGGCCTCTTGTGCAATTCAAAGTGTCATAATAGTTTATGTTGTTGCAATAAATAAGATTTGAATCACATAATTTCGTAAGTTTATAAATTCTATTATTTTCCTTTCTCATTTTGAATGTACTGTGTGTTTTAAGTTCTTATATTCGTAAGTTCTTATTCTGAGTTTCAAGTGCGTTTTTTCGCGAATGAATTACGGAGAAGGAAATATAATATGCTCAACATTCACCATTAGTACATGGTGAATGTCGACATTCACCGGTGTAAGTCACCGGTGTATGAAACATTCACCGGTGTAAGAAATAAGAGTATTTGGAAAATATTTCGGACATGCACCAAGCGACTATGTGAATGTTGACATTCGCCGGTGAAAGTCGACATTTTCCAGATTTCGGTGTTTCACCGTAACATATAAATTCATACAAATTCTTCATTATTTAATTTCTTTAAACATAATACAGGGCAATAATATTTAGTGACAGCAATTTGAAAAATGATACAGCTAATGAAATAGTTTCAAAGCAAAGTGCCGTTTCGAGATTAATATCCCATTCAGCACTAACGTTCCTTTTGGCCTAATAATTCGAAATCGAATTACAAGTACCATATTGGTCCAACTGTACAATGGTACTTTATATAAGATGACCCTTGCAGTCGTTTTCCAAGAGAAAACAAAAAGAAATTTCCTACTAATTTGGTTAAAATCGGATTATTTGGGTTTACAACTAAATATTTTAATGTGAAATTTAAGGTTTGAAAGACAAATTATTTTAATATACTTCTTTAATGTTAGGCTGCTATTAAATGACGTGTATAATTACCAATGGCTTGTACATACGAATACCAAATCCTTACCAATGATGATAGGAACTCTGAGTGGATACAATATCGTAATATTTAAGATTGCGTACATAATCTAATAACTCTTTCAGCTTATCGCCTAATTCCTTTGTTTGTATTTAATTAAGGGAAATAAAATAAACATTTCAAGCCCATGTATAAATACAAGGGGTGAATTTAATTTACTGATTTTGTTAAAGAATGTGCTTAAAAATCACTCACGTAAAGATGCACTACGAATGTATATACACTCTACTAGGACCACCTAGTACAAATAAATACCATACTGAATACAACGAAAGAAGATAGAAGAAAGCGCATTGCTTAACCTAAAAAGCGGACTTATAATTTATTCAGCAATATTCAAGCAACAGAGAGAGCTTTTATGTAAGCGAACACAACCCGTCAATCTGTCCCAGAAAGAACAGTCTGGATAATACGAGAGCAATTCCACTTATTAATTATTCAGAGCAAATCTTAAGTTCTCGATTGATAGCCCGCCGCTTTCGGCGGAGATCTGATGAATCCTTTTAGAAGCCCAAGTGGATTCATTGTCCTGGTAGAAATGATTGTCGTTGTTCCGGGATCGTTTCTTTGACCATGGGTTGCTGCTCCATAGAAGCGGCACGTGCAGTTTATAGACTAAATGCCTCAGGTGGATTCTGTATTTTACTAGTATGGCATACAATCAATACTTGAAGCAGAGATTTCAGCTGATTGTTAGGATATTTATTATGTTTGGTAATTTATCCTTTGATTAGGATGAGTCTTTCAGATGAATGAAAACCGTATTTAAAATATATATTAAACATTTCCATATTTTAAAAAAATCTTATTACTTTACACTACCTCCTTTTATTTTATATGCATTTCGAGCAAAAGCCTAAAACAAACGGAAAATTTTGCAACATTTTAGATTAAATATATATTACAATTCAGACTTAAATAAAACGAAGTAACGCACCTCTTTTTAATTTAGCCCTTGTCGTTATCTCTTATAAATACAAGAATGTTAATTAGTAAGTATAAGATGCACTAATTAATCGTACGAGTTCCTAAGTAAATAAAAATATCTAACGAAAACTCGCCCATGCTTTCGTATTTGAAAACAGTTTCCGCTCTGTTGCACATTTTATACAAAAAGATTCACTTAAAAAAGGGGAATGCACAGAAAGAGAAAATGAGAATAGGCTGATGTCATACATGCAAGTTTTCACTTGTCTTGATGTTAAGAATGAAATTAAATTACGTTGCATCTTCAAATAACATTGATAATTTACTTTCTGAACTCTTGCAGTAAAAAATGATATACTTCAATTTACACAAAATGTAGTGAAAATTATACCATATGTGAAGCAAATGTTCTCTCGTTCAATCGAATTAATTTGGTTAAAGAGGAAGATTCGACCGCCCCCCCTTTTTTTTTTTTGCAAGTAAAATCTTATCACGTATGTGAAAGTGACCTAGAATCCACGTCAACTTGAATAAGCAGTAAAATTTTAAACCCCCGTTTTTAAAATATTTATTAGAAAAGGTCAGTAGTCTCCTTTCAAGAAAAATTATTCTCTTCTATTTAAAGAATGTCGATTCTATTTACTTTTCAAATAAATTAACATTTTTATTAAAATCAAAACACAACAATTATCGAAATTCAGCATCAAATGCCGAGCTAATTGCACATAATTGTAATTTATTGCAATTTATTTGTTTAACAATGTAACTTAACTTATTAAACTGTTAATTGAATTAATCATATTTAATGTTTATTTGTCGTGTTAAACTTAATTTTGGAAATTATATTTTAAATTGTTGTATTTTTACTAGATAATGTAACATGTAAAGCTGAGAGATACGAAGCTCTACCGGGAAAAGTAAGAATAAAATGGCAAGTCTGTTTAACGTTAAGTGAATGGCTATCTCGCAAATTTGGCGAGATATCGCCAAGTTGGCGACTGTTTAATTAACAGTTTTGCCAAATTTGGCGATAAATACCAAAAGTCACCAAACTTGGCGAGCATTTGGCGACATTTGTGTCCGGTTCCTGTACTACCGTAATAGGCACAGTAATTGAATAACTGTAATTGATGTTCCTTGTAGCTGTAACTGTAATTTGGCCCACCTATGCCTTCCAGTAATTTCCAGAAGCAGAAATTACCAGAAACATCTCGGCGGCCGGGTGAAAATTATACAAAACCGGAGAGAGAGCTTCTGTTGTTAGTTCAGCGTGAGTTGGAGCATTGAGATATCTCCTAGTTAGCTTCGCTCTTTAGATGCGCTTTGCATTGCCTTGTGTCTAACTCCCACAACAGTTTGAAGTGTAAATACTGATTGTTCCCTATGATATTGTGAAGAGTCGTACGACTATTTTTGTGGAAAGTGTCAACTGTCTGAAGTGTTTCTTTTGATAAAATAAATTTTATTAATCTATCATCGGAGTTGTGTGCATTCAATCTATTATGATACTGTAAGCACGAAACATTATTATTAATCACAGAAACTCACTACGTTTAACTCTTTCACAATCAATCCGCCCTACACGGCCCTACATTTAAACAACCAGAACCGCCCGAAAACGGCCGAGATTGTAATCTTGTTTGCTTCCCTCTCCCTAAGGTATGCAGTAGCAAGTGCAGTTTCCCCAATTGCAGTCAAAGGCTAATGGAATATTTGTTAGAAAGTACAAAGAATGTCATTCGAAATCTTCAAACTTATTTTCTGCGTTAAATGAATCATTTGTAATGCTTTGCTCTTTTTTTAAATTCGCCTCTGTGCATGTAAAATGAAATATAACAAATTAAAAGAAAGGAAATGTTTGAGATTTTGACTGCGAATCGTTTTTTTTTTTTAAAGAACTCTGATCAAATAACTCTGAATAAATAGTCTATATACAGGGAGATCTCTTTTAAAGTGACAGTGTTTGGAGCACACTGTAGCGCGATCTAATAGCCGAATTGGCACCAAACTTGGTATTTAGACTAATCAAGACATGGGAAAAAGGATTCCGTGAAAAAAAAAATTAGTCCCAAAAATCGCCGCTAGGGCATTTTATGGCGCTGCTGTAGCTTACAATAACGAGAATTAGCATAAAACACGGGTATCAAAAAAAAAAAAAAAAAAAATGCAAATGTTGTGCGATGACAGCGCCAGTAATAGAGGCTTTAAAAGCAAGCAGTAGACAGCTCCGACAAATAATCTCAGCTGAAGTAAACGAGCTTCAGTGGACATGCCTATTACGTTACCGGAACGTGCGGTTACTGGTAAAGCTGTATTACATGAATCAATGTAATGCCTCCGCAGCTCTTCGGGAATTTCGAACCAGAAAAAAATTACGAAAGGGGGCCTTTATCGCTGAATGGTCTTAAGAAAATGATTAAGAAGTTCGAGGAAACAGGGACACTTATAGAACGTGCTTTTTAATTTTTTTACAAATTATCCTTTATATTTGTAAGAATCAGCCGAAGAAACTATTTCTTTAATTTGAAGGCTAATAAGCATATAATACTATTACCTTTTACAATGCTATCAGTTCAAACCGGAGATGAACCCTTTTAGTACATTATGATTTACATTACCAGTACATGAAAATAGACTTAGAGTTAACAGATGCTGTACAGTAACAAATATTGTACTTAGAGTTAACAGATGCTGTACAGTAACAAATATTGTGCTTAGAGTTAACAGATGCTGTACAGTAACAAATATTGTACTTAGAGTTAGTAACAAATATTGTACTTAGAGTTAACAGATGTTGCTTAGAGTTAACATTCTACGCTACTCTAAATGCCAAATTTTAAAGACGCTAAGACAGACAGAATATGTATTTTCCCATCATACTCCTAGAGTACAATAAATACAAACTCAGATGGAGGTTTAACTAAGCATGTTTTCTTACACGTCAGCCCGAAGGTTACCATCCAATAATCATAGGAAGTCATACTGTAGCATAAAAGTAAAAGCCGTTACATGCAGAAAACTTTTAGCAAATATTCCAATGAAATCGAAATGTTAAATGCAAAGTTATATATGCCTAAATAAGCTTTAGCTCAGGCTTCAGCACATTCATGAAGCAACTGCGGCTAGCAAAGCTAAGTCGACTAAGCAGTTCAGCTGCAGTAGAAATAATACAATAACTGGTCAGCGATCGCTATCAAAGGCTCCTTCTCAGATTCAGGAAATCTGCACTTAAATATATTAACTAATAGTTCGCATCCTAGTGGGTTATGACGAAAGCAAAGATAAAATAATAAAATAACTTGTTAACAAGACTTGTTAAATGGTAACAAAGACCCCACAACGTAAACATTTGATGCAATAGTTTATAATAGGCACAAAAATTTTGAAGTCTGTTTTTTCTTTTGAGTTTAGTTCAACTTTGTTTTTTATGTTCTTCCACGTTTAAAAAATAATTTATGTCCTATAGAACACATAAAATAAAGCTTTTTTTTTCTCTTAACTTTTTAATGATTTTTTCCCTTTTTTCAAGTGAATAAAAATTAGCAATTAATTAAAGTATGGAATAATATCCATCTAATGAGAAGCTTAATTTATCAATTAATGAAAATAAGCAAACTTGAGCTAACAGACTAGCATTTTTTTATAATATAATATTAATACTGTACCATAAAAGAAGACAGATTTGAAATGGGACAAGATTCACATAAAGAGACAGATGGTTTTGTTTTTCATTAATTTTAATAATATGAATGTGCCTATAATTGACTTCTAATTTCTTCAATTTTCAGGTCAGCTTTCTGTATGAAATCCCTAATTCTTAAGCATTTTTTCCTGTGGCAACATAATTCTTAGGCTAAATAAGACGAATCTTTCGTTAATTTCGCTAAATGAGGAGTGTCTTTTACGATAAACAAAGATATTCAATACTATTTTGACGATTAATTGCTATACTAAATTGTTTATGATATTCAAGTTACTGATACCTAAAAGAATATAGATTTAGCCGACATATAATTTTGAGCATTTCGTTAATTTGAAATGTTTCTACATTTGGACAAAATATTTTCTTATTAAATTACTTCTAGTAAGAAGGCAATTCATCATAGAAAACGCAGAAGAGCTTGAAAACGATTTCTTCATGGATTATTTTCTGTAGATGATGAGCTGTATTATCACTATGGAAAGAAAAAACACAAAACACGCACCATTTCTGTAAATTCCTTCTGTATATGAAAACTAAAGTCGAAAGGAAACTGCACAGAGTGGCTTCCGACAGTGTTCGTATACTTAAATGTTTCAGTGAAATATTGCTTTATTCATTAACAAAAATGAATATTTGAGCATGAGAAGTTTTTCGTAACATCTATAAATTTCTCTTAGCAAAACTACATTGCTTAACTTATGAATATAGGTAAATTGTTTGGGGGGAAATCAAAATCAAAAGGATTAAAAATATAACAAAACGCTACCTCACAAAAGTCTTAGTACACTTTAAAAGGAATCTGCACATAATAGTAAATATTATAGTACTTCTATCAGTCAGTATTTTGTGCGACATCCTTGCAGCATATATGATAGCTTTCAAACATCTGGGCATAGAGTTCACAATTTTTTTTATAATATCTGGCTCGATGTTCTTAGTTCTTCCATTATTTAGTTAGTTTTTTGTTTTAATGTTGTGTCTTCGTACTCTACCTCTAATTCTCTCAAAATGTGTTCTATCTAGTTTAAGTCTTGAGACTGAGGTGGTGTTTTCAGAACCTGTGGACAATTACAGACACACGGACAGACACCTTTGTTGTCCTGATAAAAAATAAGGTTGTTTCCAATAAACGAATTTTGGGCGGATAATTTAAATATATCTTTGAAAATATTTAAATAAAAAAGCATGGTTCTTGATGCCATCAGTAAATATGAAATTACCTAATCCTGACGCTAACTTGCACCTCGCACAAGGACACATCCATCACTATGCTTTGCTGTTCCAACCACGGTCTTGAGATTGAATTCCGCATTTTTATTCTCCGTATAATTATACGCCCATCGGAAAGACGAATGTTAAATTTACTTTCATATACAAATAAGACATGATTCCAATACTCTTCGGGCTTATTTACCACTGATTTTGCAAAAGAAAGCCTAAGCCTTCTACTTTTTTGCCACTTACAAAACACTTTTTTCGAGCTGAGCGCCGATATATATAGCGGTATCCTGAATCGATTTTTCATCCTTATGAAAAAATGATCAATTTTCAAATGCTATTTGTTGTTTTACTTACGACTACGAGCCATTTTAAAATATTAAATAAAATATAACGAATTAAGCAAGCAAAGAATAAATCCAAACGATTTTTTAAATGTTACCAAAGTGCAAAAGTAAAAAAAAATGGCGAATGATAATTTTATTAGGAAATTTTGCCAAAGTGTTTCGGTGTATGATCACTTTTGTGGCTTGTATAATGTCTGCCTTCTTACATTTTCAATTTCAGAAAATGAAGGTAAGTCAATATTATATAAAGAAAGTTTGGTTTATTCAAATTCACATGGAGATGCTATGAAAAACTATTCTGCTTTATATTTCTATATAGAATGCTATGTAAACATATTGGGCTTATGAATTAATTCCGGGCTACAACGCTTTTTCTACAAATATTTAAAGTGTGCCATCACTTTTGGGAGTCAATGTAAACTGTTCTTTTTCAGTTCTCTAGTGAGGCGTTAATGATATCGTTTGGTCTATAAGAAAATATAACTGGAAAATAACGCATTAAAAATAATATTTAAAACATCATTGACATTACATGCTAAGTGTCGTATTTGCTACATAATTTGTGATATCTTAAAGGTGTGTTCTAAAAATTAATGTAAAGGAAGTGATTAAATTAAAAATGTTTCATAATATATAATCTCAATATCATTGAGGAAACACATGTTATTATAATAAACAACAATAGCCAAAAGTATAATGTTCTCAACAACAATATTTCCTAAGAGCTTTCTTGAATAATTTCTTTCAATAATGGCTAAGAGCACATTGTCAAAAGATCTGATACGCAATAATGCTTGGCATTTTCTTTCCAGTTGCAAACGCAAATGAAAATTTTAAGGCATATTAAATATTTACCACAAAGAATTAGATGCAGGGAGCCATGCATAAAAGGTAATATAAAATTTTCGATGTTAATAATAATTAATGCTTTATTTTTTGTCTGAGCATTTTATTCTTTCTTAGTAAAATGGTTATTTAACATGCTATTGTGCATCGGAAGATAGGCAGTCAGATATGAAATCTTATGTTTAATTTCGGTTAAATGATTATTTAACATGCTATTGTGCATCGGAAGATAGGCAGTCAGATATGAAATCTTATGTTTAATTTCTGCTTCATGTTTCTCCTTCATACTTTTACCTATTACGTTAACTTATGACTAGAAAATACATAAAGGAGCTTATACGAAAGATGTACTGATAATGTATGCATGTAATTTGTAAATTTGCGCATCTTATGCTGCCATTGTCTTGTATACCCAAGAAAGATCTAGTATGAAATTTTTTAAGATCTGCTGTTGAAAATAATTTATATTAATCTATTTAAAAAATAGTTAATGATAATTTTAATTATTATTTGAGTAGAGTTCATTTTCAGTAAAAGAAGTTGGTTCTATGATTTAGGTGTTTTTATGGCACAGTATGTTTATAGTTAGAAACTGTGATTGTCTTCACTGAAGTATACAGGGGTTGGACAAAAATATGGAAACACCTTTAAAAAAACATGTTTCTTTGCTTAATATGGTGTAGGAAACCCGTTGGCATCCAAAACAGCTTGCAGTCTTCTCGGAATGGATAAATACAGTTCCTGTATGTTTGCCAAGGGAATATTATACCATTCTTCCTGCAAAACGGTGGCAAGTTCAGATAACGATGTTGGCGGTGGATAACGAGAACGCACTTTCCGTTCCAATGTAGACCACAAAGGTTCGATAATATTCAGGTCTGGTGACTGTGGTGGCCAGGGGAGATGGGACAACTCATCCTCGTGCTCAGAAAACCAGTCCTGGACAATGTGAGCTATGTGAACAGGGGATTTGTCGTCTTGGAAGACACCATCACCATCGGGGAACAAAGTTTGTACCATGGGATGAACTTGATCGGCCAAAATTTTCGCATAAGTCTTGGCAGTCATGTGCCCTGACACAGTTATCTTGGGGTTAGCAGAGAACCACGATATGGCTGCCCAAACCATAACAGAAACCCGCCATGTTTCACTCTTGGCAACAAGCAGTCTGTATTATAGGCTCGAGATGGCATTCTCCAGACGTAAACTCGGCCAGAAGTGGGAAACAATGTGAAAGAAGACTCGTCAGACCATATTACTCGCTTCCACTGCTCTATAGTCCAGGCTTTATGACTTAAACACCACCTTTTCTTGTTACGGGCATTACCATCACTGATGAGTGGCTTCTCAATTGCAGCACGGCCAGTTTATGTCAATTCCCTGTTTATGAAGCTCCCTTCTAATTGTTTTGGTACTCACAGGGTTCGGTAACACAACATTCATTTCAGCAGTAACTTTTGCAGCTGTGGTCTTATTTTTCGTCACAATTGCCCTTAATGATCGTCTGTCACGATCACTCAGGACACACTTTCGTCCGCGCTGTGATTTAGCAGATAATGTTTTTCCACTTTTCAAATATGCGGAATAAATCTTCGATACAGTACCTCTTGAAACACTAAGCACCTCGGCTACCCTGCTTACGGAAGCACCTACCTTACGTGCTCCAACAATTTGCCCACGTTCGAATTCTGTTAACTCTGACATAATGCAATGACAACCTCACATAACAGTACTCCGACAAACAACTGAACTGTTTAGCACATTTACGAAGTTGTATAGGTGGCATCAGTAGTCAAAAACGCCAGCGCCACCTACATATTTCATTAAAATCAATCTTTCTTTTCAAACATGCATTTCACAAGGTGTTTCCATATTTTTGTCCATCCACTGTAGTTCGATCGCCTTATCCGCGACCATGAGCGCAAACACGCATGCGCCATTCAGACCGAATTATTCTTAAAATAGGGTGGAAGTATGGCGACTTACTTTCCTCGTAGTTGCTGATGACAGATTCTGTAGTTGATGCGAATGCTTCATGTATAAATTAGAGATATATGTGTTACTTTTGCACTGAAGCAATTTTCGTTACTTTAAACAATTCAAACCTTTCTTCAGATCCGGCTGCTTCATGTCATGAAAATTGCTTTCCTTATGGTGCTGATAATACTTTCGCTCTCATTACCTACGTCTATGTCGTCATACCTGGAAAGAGTTATGCGTGGTACACTTAAGAAGATTATGGCATGCCCAGAAAAAGCAGATTCAGATGACAGCAACCAGTTTGTCGCCGCTTTCTCTCCAGCTAGGTATATGCAGTTGGTGGCAATAGTCCGCAAAGATTCACAAGGTAAGGTTTGTTGCAATTCTAATTATTTGTAAATATCATAATCAGTTAATATATATTTGTTTCTGGGTTAAAATTCCATAATCGGGGTGAGCGCTAAACTTGGCGAGAGTTTTTTGTTTGGCGCGATTTTAATTTGGTTGTGGTTTCCGGCTGTATGTTTTCTTGTGTCAAACCTAGAGCTTTATTTCGGTAACTGTAAGAGCGCGAATTTAGTGTAGCCAGATTTTTTTTTTTTAAATTTAATTTTGAAATACTGTGTTTGTTTTTAAAAGTTTTACTGTTTAATATTATTGTTATATATATGTTTAATATTATATTTATATAAATATTTGCAGAAGGTTAAGCTGTTGTTGGTGGGAGAATATTGGATTTCATATGACATGAAATTTATAATTTATGAATGTTTTTATTTAATTTTATTTATTTAATTTTTATTTTCAGTTATGTTTCTTGCATGTGGCAATCGAAAGATGTGGAGTATTTAAAGCTTTGAACGAAAGTTGTTTAGTGTGTTGAATTCCACGACGATAGTAACTTGAATATTTTAGTTAGTTTATGATGCTGAATACGCATTTGCTATTCTGCTTACGTTTAAAACTGACTTCGCAGTGCTCTGATCTGATAAGTGTATACATTTATTTACTCAATAATTATTTACAAGAATTGTTCATTCTACTATTTTATGATGAATTACATATATATAGGACTATGCTTTTACTTGCAAAGCTGTTGGACTTTGTTTTACTCATTACATTTTATCATCTCATTTTACTATTCTGTTTACACAAAATAACGGCGTTTCACTACTGCAAAACTTAGAAGTTACTATTCTGTTTACGTTTAAAAATCACATTTTAGTGCTTTCATTTAGTGCGCCTAAAAAATTCGCCAAATTTTGAAGGCCAAAATAGTTTGCCGCCAACTTACCCCGCTTATGGAATTTTAGCCGGTTTCTGTTATAAATATTTAGAAAATAAGAGTTTATAAAAATTAGTTATTACATTATTCTGCAAACTAATCATTATATATTGCAGCTGCTCTCAAATAAGTTAAACTGTTTATTAGAAATACAATTTTACTTTTAAGGAAACTACGAGTTTTATTGCTCTCAGTAGTAACCGGCAACACAAATTGAATCTTCTTGATTTGTTTTACTCTCTTTTTTTAGAAAAATAAATAAATAAATGTTTCTTTCAGAATTTGGATGTGGGTTCGATAGTGGAGCTCCGTTTCAGCTTAGTGATTCAAGAACGTGGAGCTTTTGCGACATGGGTGTTTGTGCATCAGAAGTAAGTGTCTCAATTCACATTTTGTACTTCAATTGCAATTTGAAAGTTTGCAATGGTGTTATGAAATTCTCCATTTATTCATATTGAGAATTTTGAAATAGGAAACATTTGTCTAAACTAATGCCGCACACGTAAGCCCGTAACAAATTTGAAATTTAAAAGAAAAAAATTGATTTTGGTCTGGTAGAGACGAAAAGTCTGATAATCGAAAGATTTTTCTATAAAATTAACTCGTCCAAAATTAATTTTTATTTAATTACTTCCTTGTACGAAGTAAAGGAAGTATTGTATTTGCGAAAAATTTCAATCTCATATTTTAACGAATCCGACCGCTCTCGAAAATATTCGAACGATGTTTTGCGTGACGCCTGCACGTACTGGCGGAATAAAGCACTGTTTTTGATAAAACGGATTGCAAAATGGATTTAAACTGGATTCAGAAGAGATTTTTTCTTTATGTCTACACATACATACGTACGCATGTATGTATTTCTCATAACTCAAGAACGAGTAGCTGTAGAAGGTTAAAATGTCGTATATGGGACTGCTATAATATGTAACTGTAAACCTCCCTCTTTCATTGCAATAGGCTGCACGAATAATCACATACAAATTTCTTTATATTTCCGCTCTGTTACTTGGCCCGGGTGGAATTAGTTTTTTTATTCTTATATGTTGATAAATTGGGCATTTTTACTTCCTTGTACGTAAGTAAAGGAAGTAATTCCGAAATATTTAGGATATCACATTCAATGAAAATACCACTTTGACCCCTCTAGATTCCATTTGAACTATGTTTTTCCCATACGTCTGTAAATAAGGACAGAATAGAGGACTCTTTTTCCCAAAACGATATTGTGAAATAGATCTAAAATGAATTCAGAATAGATTTTTTTTTTGTGACTTCTGCATGTACGTGCGTTTGTTTGTATGTAACGCGACATGACTATCCAAACCAAACTCCAATAATTTCGTACGTGTTGCTAAAGATCTGAGAGGACTCGCATTGTCGCAGTGGAACACGATTCGTTTACAATTTGCCAGTTATGACCTTTGATTTCTTCCTCCAGTTTCATAAGAGTTTGGCAGTAAACATCTGAATTGATCATTTGGTTGCTTAGAAGCAGCTCAAAATATACAACCCTTTTGTAAAACTTGACATCATGATCTTTTTTTTAATGCAATTTAGCTTTCGATATGAATTGTATTGATTCATCATCGTTGGACCATGATTGTTTTCCGATAAATGTTTTTGTTAATGATCCATTTCTCATCACCAGTGATAATTCGTTTCAATAAAGAGTCGAATTGCATTACGTTTGAAATGCGTATCGTAAAATGCGTATCGTAAATATTAAAATGCGTATTGTAAAATGCGTTTGAAATGCGTATCGTAAATATTAATTACACGGAATTTGTTGGTTAAGCGAATTTATTTTAATTCATGCGAAAACGAAACATCGAGACCAAGATATCTTACGTGATTTTCAATAGGTCTTCATCGAGACCAAGATATCTTACGTGATTTTCAATAGGTGTATATGATACGTTTAACCATTTTGGCAGTCTCTTGCACAGTTACATAGCGATCCGACTCAATTATGGCTTTAATTTTGTCATCATCATCTTCAGAAGATCGTCCAGAACGTTAGTCATCTTCAAATGAAGAAGCTCAAGAAAGAAATGTTTTAAAACAATTCTGACACGTGCGTTCTGTTAAATAATTAATGTCGTAAACTTCATATGTTTTTTGTGAGGTTTAGTCGCTTTCTTACCTTTATGAAATTAGAAAAGTTAAGTATTTCGAAAATGTTTATTTTTGCATCCCATGCTAAATTTGACCGTAAATTAACAATCATAAATAAATATACACGGAATTTGTTTCTATAGCAACCTAAAAGTGTCAACTACCAAATCTTTAAAAAAAAAGAAAAAAACATATAAACCTAATAAAAGAATAACAAAACGAACATAACGCCATCTATTTGTGTAAACCCAAATTACTTTCTTACCAGCTCAACAGAATAACACGAATATTGCTTTTTTAATGACTAAAGTTTTTGATACTTATTATTATTATATTGTAACCGATCCTTTGATGTAAAAACTCTGCTGTTAATTTAAACTACGGTAGCAACGAGGGTGTGCTCTGGTGAGTAGTCAGAGAAACACTTCAGTAAAGGTCAGGTGATGAATCTGTTAGGTTGTATTAGACTCCTTTGTATAATTCTTAAAATTATGTGTTATCTCCGTGTGTATCTTAACCGTTGTGATAAATCATTGTTACACTGTAACGAACTCTTTTATCACCTCATCCAATACGAGCCCCCATAATATTATTATTACTAATATTTATAATATTATCTATTAATTATCTTTACAGCTTCCTGTATTTGATTATTTATCAACATTCCTTCTGTAATATTATCACGAAATATTAATTAATTGGTTTAATTTCAAGTAAGCTGTCTCATTTTTAGGACTGCAAATGCTTCAAAGATTTTGCTGGGCCCAAATGTAATAAATTCGTTGGGCGCTGCTGGCTTTTCTACTGTAAACGAATTGGTTGTACGTTCTTGCTGCCAAGTTTGTTTTGCAGTTGCGATCCTTCGTTATATGGCACTCCAGTTACGAGTAAGTTATCTTGCTTATATATCAGCTGGGAAATATAATTGCTCTAACAATTATAAAAGTGTTCAGTAACACATTATGAAAAGCATCCATACAGCCATAGGGTCGATGTGAGGTAAAAAATTAAAAACAGTTAAGCGAACAATAGAAAAAGGCAGATAGTAAATGTCCTAATCAAAGTCGGAGCTGATAAGAGAAGGCTTATTATGCACAACTACAATATAATCAGCAAATTTCATATTTCAATCTGTAGGCTTAATGCATTCTTGCTATAAGTTCTGCAATCGTGTCATAGCTTGGTGATTATGAAGATTAAAGTAGCAATCATATATCACTAAAAGTAATACTCGAAATTTCCAGAGAAATTTCTAAAATTATTAGAAAGTACAAATGTTAACCATTAGCATTAGTACTTTCTAGTAAAAAATTTTACGAATGTTAACCATTTTTTAAGGATTTTAGTTTGAATTTAAAATTATTCTAAAAATGCACTAATCATAAGTGACATTATAGATATTAGAAGCAATCGTTGAACACCTTTACCACAATTGCTAACTGCATGCTACGTTTTTCTTTAGCATCGTAAACATTTCATTCATCCAGTTATAAGGTATCTTTCCCGCTTTCCTAACGTGCCTTCGTGGTGTAGTGGTTCTGCATGCTAGGCCGGTATTCCAGAGGTCCGTGGTTCTATTCCCGGCGAAAGCGTTGCTAATTTTTTATCTCTCCGGCCTCCAAAAAAATCGTAATGTCACTACAGTGGCGCCCGAACTAAAAGGGTTGTGGATGATGACTCTCCACAGCCAGGATTTGGCGATTGGGTCCCCTAAAAAGAACACAGCCGCCCTTTAAAAGGGGCAGTATATAAGGTATCTTTCCCGCTTTCCTAGCGTGCCTTCGTGGTGTAATGGTTCTATACGCTGGGCCGGTATTCCAGAGGTCCGTGGTTCGATTCCCGGCGAAGGCGTTGCTAATTGTTCACCTTGCCTGCTTTCCAAAAAATACTTAATGTCTCTACACAGTGACTAAATGAATAGTAAGTAAAGCGAAATGCATAAAAAGCTATTTCTTGTATTTATTGAGAATTATTTTCACTGCATTGTCAGACAGTTTATGTGCATCTTTAAGGCTTTTCTCAGGGCGGTAACTCAAGCATTTATTACGGAATGCTGTTTGAGTTTATTACAATCTGTTACACGTGCTTTCTTATATTATATTTATCTACTCTAGAAAAATAACATTGGTCTTAAATAGAAAGGAAACTATAGTGCGTATAAAAGGCATGCACCTGAAATAACCTGAAACCAGATTTTTAAGGATTTTAGTTTGAATTTAAAATTATTCTAAAAATGCACTAATTATAAGTGACATTATAGATATTACAAATAAATTGAATATTTCGAATAGGATGATGAATTTCTCAATACGTATTATATCAATTATCTTTATCAAACCAATTTAAAATTTAGCCAATTAGAATATCAGTTTTATTCCTCAATAAATTGACTGTAAAATAAAACTCAAGATTAGAAAATGGAAACCTTTACGACTGGATAATTTATAGCTTTCTCATCAGCTACAAATACTGGATAATTTATAGCTATTATACTGGATAATATTAATATTATAATAATAAACTGGGATAATTTATAGCTTTCTCATCAGCCAAACTCTGGAAAGAACTTTATTACAGAAATAAAGAAGAAATATTCCTCAGCGTGAGACAATCATTTCAAATTTTTGCAAACAGTTAAACTTATTAAAAACTATACTACCTTCGCCTATTATCACATATATTCGCTCAGACCAAATTATTATTCAAATTAAAATACTTGCAAGAATTATTAAGGGCTACTAAAAGATAAACTGCAATTTGGGCTTGTTGAGCAAAAAAACCGTCTAGTTGTATGTAAGCTCTAGAACTGATGTATTTGGAAAATATTTAGTGTTTGGTATAGGCTACGTCGAATCCCATTGTCACTCTAAACTGTTTAATACACCTTTATAGAATGACTAGCTTGAGATAGAAAAGGTGTCTTGTTTTAAAGGATTTGATTTCAGTATTTGTACATTCATTGCAGATCGCTTAATTATTACCAGCTATTGTTGATAAGTGATCGACCGTTTAGTTTTAAACTTGGAAAAGTCAAACAAAGTTAGGAATTTTAAATCTGTTCCATTGTAAATTCATTGTCATCGATTTTTAGAGAGGAATTCTTAAAAAAAAAAGAACTTTGTTTGAACATATCTTTTAAAAACAGTTTAAATATGTATAAAACCAACAATTCATTCAATTTTATCGATAATCCAACTTTCTTTTAAGCTCCGTTTTATAAGCCATTACTTTAGTTTTAAATCACTTGTAAAAGTCAAACAAGATTGTAAATTCTAAATCTGTACCGGTGTAAATTGATTCTAGTCAAGACGATTAATTCGCCGATTTTTTTAAAAGCAATTTTTAAGAACCCTTGGTTGGAACTTCGGAATGTTTAGTTATAGTTACAAACTGAGCAATTTGGTTCTCTTTTGTCGAAAGTTCTCCTTTCTTTAAGCTTAGTCAGACATCACTTTAATTTTAAAATCACTTGGAAAAGTAAAAAAATGTGAATTTTAAATTTGTTTCTGTGTAAATAGAATGTAGATAGAAACGGTAATTTGTCAGTTTTTACAGAGCCACTTTTAAGAACGTTTGGGTGAACATACCCTTTAAAAATATTTGAAATACAGTTACAAAGGGAACAAACCTGCTTCTCTTTCGTTCATAATCCATTTTTTTAGCTTAGTTTTATAAGCCATCACTTTACTTTTAAACCACTTTGAAAGAATTTTAAATCTTTTCCCTTGTAAACTATAGTTCACAAGTGAACAGTCTAGTTTTCTTTTGTCGGTAATCCTACTTTCTTTAAGCTGCTTTCTTCTCAGACATATGATGCTTTAAGCATAACAATTTAAAGACACCTATTCGAAAGCTCACAGCGTATATTAAGTTTTAAAAGTTCAGTTGTTCAAAGCGAATATTTTGATTCCCCACTTCTCTTTCATGTAATCTTGAAACATGTAAAAAACAAAGTTTAGCCATACAAAAATAAACATATGTCTTCCTGTGAGTTGCCTCTTTAAAGAGCTCATAAGTGAGGTGAACAACTGCTTCTAAACATTATCATCACAGCAGCATAAATTACGTTAAATAGAATTACTGATAAACTTCAGTAAATAATAAATTTACAGGTAAAAAATAATACGTTTTCAAATAGGGCTACAACTGAACAAAAAGCAATTACTTTTGTTATTAGCTTAATATCTTGACGTCTAAATAATATTAATATATATATATAAATAATATTGTTGCGTGCGTACGGGTTCGTTATGAAATGAATGCACAAGTCCGATGAAAAAAATGAACAAAAATTTATTATTATCACAACAAAAATGCTTAAATTTTCTCAAATTATCACGCAGTATTACAATATCTCACAGTAGTTTTCTTTTAACTACTCAAATGTCCAATAGAACGTAATTCAAAACAGCTAAAGAACGCTAATCCGCGAATTCGCTACAATCAACAACAGTAGTTTTCTAAACAACAACAAACTAAGCAACTACTACAAACTGAGATGTTTTCCTCCTTTTATAAGATTTTAAAATCACGCGCTAGAATTTTCCAGTACTTTTTCGAAATCAAAAAGAGATATTTATTTATTTAATGCACGCGCTCTTGTATTTTCAATTTTCCGGCTTAGCTTTCTTTTAATATTCGTCACGCGCTGCACTGCGCGAGAAATAAAACCATTTAATTTGTAATTGAACTAACATTACCTTTTTAAATACCAAATTCGTAACAATATTAATATATATACTAAATAGCTTAATATCTTGACGTGCTCGCTGTTTAAAAAATATTGTAATTATTCTCATAAATGCTTTCATCAACAGGTAAAATTTATTTCTATGATCATGGAATAGAACATAATTATAGGCCTCCGCCTTATGGTTTTATCACCACTTCTTACATACAGAGTCATATGATAAGAGAAACAGCAACTGGAAGTAAGTACATATATGTTTTTATGCACAAATAAGTAAAAGGGACATTATATTTCAGTTTGCTTTTATCCGTTAATCTAGTTTTTGTCTTGAAAATGAATGATGCTTTTAACTACATGAACATTAAAAAACATGCCGTTAAAGGATAATTTCAGTGCTTTGTGAGGAAACTTCTGTATTCTAAACTAATAAACTGTAAACTAAATTAGAGCTAAATAATTTGCGATTTTTATGACATACACGCACGGTTTATTCATATATACAGCTTCTTAATTTGATTCCCAATTATCTCAAGAAAAACAATTAGGTTATACTCACAGAAAAATAATACGACAGTTCTATACCTCTTGTTCTACTGGGCCGATTGACGAAGTTTACTTGCATTTTTCATATCTTGAAAACGAGATTTATATTAGATTATAAGGACGTATATTAGATTTATATATTACATTGTTCTAACATAGGAATTTTGACACAAAATGGGACTTTTTCTAAACTAACATGCCAAATGTTTTCCATGCTTCAATTGCACTACTCATTATGCTAAAAGTGTCAAGTTTTGTAAAAATCGTACATGTAGGTTTTAAAAAATTAGCTCTCAAAATGTTACTTCTTCAATGTTAATTGAATTTGGTATATATTTGTTAATATCTCTGTTTTATTAAACTTACTTGATTACGTTTTTCACAGTTCAAAATTTAGGTTCAATCTAAATATAATCTGCAGATATTTTCTGATTTATTTTTAAAATTTGTATTTTTAGTAATATATTTTTTTTCGAAAAATAATTTCGAGTTATAACCCATACAAATTTTGCCATGTTCTTAAAGTAGATGTATTTCTAGGCATACCTTCACAAATCTAGAGTTTTTTATTCGAAATGTCCCAAGTTATACGTTGATTTATATATTAAAGGGTTTTGAAATTTGACATGTTTGCTATAAGCGATAATAACGCCAAATGTAGCTAAATGCCACTTTATTAAATTCCAAAATGGAACTTTATTAAAATTAGTTGAAAAATTGAAAGATGCACCTTTTTTTTCACTCGTGCACAATGAAAGGGAAAGGAAAAAAGTTACCATAAATTGACAATTTCCGCCAAGCGATTTATTCTTGGTGCAAACTGAACAAAAATGAGGCAAGATAATTTTTTAATTTCTCGGTAAGTTTCTTGACAGATATTACAAAATTTAATATCTAGGCGCAATCTGAGTCCCAGAATCTAATTAGGAAAAAACTGGTGTTTCATTTCAGAAGAAATCCGATTTCTGTGTCAAATTACATATGCTGGAACAAAGCTGTATATAAATATAATGTGTATCCTACGCGGCGCTTTCTAGACATAAAAACACAAATTAAATTTCGTCAACCAGCTCGGTAAAACGGAAGTTATAGAATGGTCTAATTTTTTTAGTCCGAAGGGGCAGTTTGCCCAGAAGGGCAGTTCGCTTTGGTATTGTGCGTCGTCCACTATAAAACAGTGCTTCACTTTTCCAATTGTTGCCACCAAATATTAGAGCTATGCATTATATTTTAAAGAAATTAAATAATGGAAGAAACTGCAGGAATGTATGTATCTTTCTCGCATTCTGAAAAGACAACGGTACTTTCAGAAATCAAATTTTGAATAACGTAGTCCCCCAATCGAATATAGGCATCTAAAAGCCCGAATCTGGAATTAGTTTTCTTATCTATTTCAGCTGTTCTCAATCGGTGGTAAGCAAGAGATAAATAGATGGTACGCAAAGAAGGAAAGTATTTTTAACTATTATATTCAAAAATTACACCCCAACATCCCGATTAAGCGTTTTCTCTGACACTCGTAAATTTATGCAATCTGAGCTTTGTTCAAGAGTGGTGGTGGTACAAAAGGTTTTCAGTTTTTGTTTAGATGGCACGCGTTAGTCAAAAGGTTGAGAACCGATGATCTATTTCATATTTTGTAAAACTTTAACGAAACTTTAATTAACATATTCAACGATTTCAAAGCGAGCAATGGCAACACTGTACGGGAAAAAAAAAAAATATCACCAACGCGCTAGACTGTGTATTGAAAAGTCTAAAGATTTTCTCTTTTTAAATATTTGTATTATTGCTGTTGAATTGAATTTTATGGTTTAAGTTAAGGCGAAGAACAGGATATTTAATAAATAAAGGTAACACAGAAAACGTTAACAAAACCTCCCTTTTGGGCGTAATTTGAAAGCTTTCAGATTTTTTTTTTAAGTGCAGAATCCACATTAAATTCTATTACAATATTTCAGACCATAATAGCAGGTTTTTATATTCTCTAATAATAAAAATAATAAAAATATTTGGCAACTTTTTGATAACGGGAAAGGATGTGCATTTTTTAAATTTTAGTGCCACTTTAACCCTTTGCGGCACAGTGTGTCCGGTTTGGACACACCTAAAAATTTCCTTCTTGTACGCACAGGAAAAATTGAATGAAAAAGAATTTATAGGTTACTCTGAACATTCTTTATTTATAGTAGATGGCAGCTCAACACAAAACAGTCCATATATTTTAGCGATGTTTAGTTTTTTAAGACCCTCATTTTTCAAAGAAATCTTCCAGATTTTTTTAGGGTATAAAAGGAATTGTTTGAAAAGAAATTTTTTGTTATTTTTTTGGCTGTATGCTAATCTTCTTATTGTATATTAGTTTTAAATTTTTACCTTGAAATCTTGCCTAAAATCAAACGGCGAATCCTAGGTGTGCCCAGACCGGGCTCACCGATCATCTAGGACAACTGAGAGTCTGTATTCTTTGTTTCTTCGTATCTCATCGGTCAGTTCATTGACAACAATGGTCGTTTCAACACTCTTTTCGAAGCTCTATTCAATCAGTGTGCCACTTTGGACACACCCACAGAATTAAAACGATAAATGCTATCTTCACTAAATTTTACTTGTGTATTCCTCTAGGCCTAATTAGACAGCCTACCTTTTTTTTTTTTTTTTTTTTTTTTTTTTTTTTTTTTTTTTTTAAGTCAAAACTCCAACTTTAAAAGGTAGCGTACCGGAAAGGGTTAAATCGAAGAGTTATGAACTACAACGTTGAATACATTCCTCATACTCTTGAAAGTAACGTTTCCTGGTTCTTACATGTTCTTCATTAAGTATAGAAAAACTCGCATTTCGAAGTTTTGTTGAAATATCGTCTCAGAATTCATGAAATAAGACAAATATTTATTTAATAAAATTAGAAGTTTATATAATATATTTTGTGTCATTTTTACTTGTACGAAGTAAAAGAAGTACTGTAGAGTCCCGCAAACTCGATCCCCGATATCTCGAAATTCCGTACAACTCGACAACCTTTTTATGAACTTTTTTAAGGTATCTCTAGGCCAAACAGAGAAAATATTACGGACAGTACATATAATTATTATTTATGCGTATGTCTTGCCTGTTCTGTTGAAAGATTTGAGTGTTCCTTTTCTGAAATTTTTGCCGTTTTCACATTTGTCATTAATTCTAACAAACTTCAAGATATGTTGTAACACTTGGCGAGGCTGTTTGCTTCTTTCGAGGATACGAAGAAACTCAGGTAACAGCTGGTCGCTAACTCGCATTTCTTTTTATATTGTTGCGAAACGCTAGAAGACTTGTCTGAAGTTTTGTGACTGCATCCTATTGCAAAATAAACTCACACCAGTTAAATGAGGATATCGTTACTCAGTTTTCATTTAAGCGTATAAGTGTTACCATATTTTTGAGAACTTTTGATATTCTGGGAAGTGAAAATGTCGTTCGAAAACAAACTAATGTGACAATGGAAATGAAACTAGATGCCTTCAAGAGACTAGACAAAGGGGAAAGTGTAAGCAAAATTACCACGGATTTACCATGGTGTTGGACGGACTACTTTGATAGGGTGAAAAAAGAAAAGATCCGTGCTCGAGTCTTGGTGTGTGAAAAGAGCATATGTGAAAGAGCATTTAAAGGAAAGAAAAAGTATGAAAGGTGGTGAATACGATAAAGTGAGCAAGACGCTTTATTTGTGGTTCAGGCAGCAAAGTGAATAGGAAAAACCCATTTCAGGACTATTTTTACAAGAGAAAACCCTAAACTTTTACGATGAATTTCAAGAAGGAGAGCCTGGATTTGCTGCAAGTGCTTGCTGGCTCGACACCCAGATGGACAAAGTATCAGGCTGTTAAACTTTGTGTGATAACGCTTTATTCGTTCATTTGAAGATGCGAAAAACTTTTCCTTTTTCTTCTTACTTAGCAAACATACTTATAGTGATTATTTGATTAAAGTTCTACAAACGCAAAAATAAAATTATTTGCCTTCTTTGAAAACTAACTGGAAATAAAAGGAATATACTTATATAAATTATAACGTTTAACCAACACATAATGATATTTAATAAATTGCACACCTTTGAGCACGTTTCTAATAGATTCTTATAAAATTCGATTGTCGGAAAATGTGAAAAGGCATATGTCCTTGGTTGGATTTGAACTAGAGGTTTTCCAATTTCCGACTAAGTTTTTCAACCACTTATACCACAAGAGCCCACACGGTGGTCTGCTACAATTTGACACATTCTCCTCTCTTTAAAATATCATTGGGGATGAGACACTGAACCTAAGCAACCAGATCCAGGTGGTGATAGGTTATTGCACGTTCATGATCTTTTAGCTCAGTAAACATGGTAAAACCATTGTCTTTCAAGATGGGAAATTTGAAAAATTCAATTAAAAAAATCCAAGATTCAAACCATGGATCCCCTAATTCCAGCAGAATATGATAACTACTTAAGCAACAACAACACGCATGAGAAAATGCGATAATAGTCTTTCTGTTGTTGTGACTTATTTCACTTGTCTGACAGTAACATGGAGGTACTTCCTACCTCCATGGACAGTAACATCAGAACAATCATACGAAGTTCATCGTGGCAAGAGAGGGCAAGATAGCGCTTGTCGTTGGCAAGAGCATTGAGCACCATGTTCAGATGAGAGTACGACTTTGCTCACTTCCGCCCCTTCCCATTTTGGTGGAGAGCGCCCTGGGACACGGGTCCAAAGTTCTCCCACTCCTCTTTCCCTACCACCAATCTCTCGAGAGAATGTTTGGCTAATTATTGGAGAATTTCGGTATATTTAGAGTGCCCCCATGCCGCCCAGACACTGTACATTTACAAACATACATGCCTTCAAACCCGGATCTTTCGGTAAGGCAGTCAGCGTCAGAGTCTTTCTTTTCTTCTTTTTGTAAAATGATGATTATTGTTGTTAAGTCCACTTTCTTAAATTTGTTTAAAATGATTTAAAATTTGAAGCAATGTAAATTCAAATCAGTTGAATATTTCTTGCATTATTCTTTTATTTTTATAGCATACGAAATCATTAGTGGGAATTATATGAAGAAACCGATCCTGAGTTATGAAAGAATACCAATGGTTAATGACGATTATGACATCCTAAAAGATGCAAGTGATTTCAGTCTGAACAGGAAAAGCCAACAAGACATTTATAAGTATCGTCAAATGGATTACGATGACAAGAAAGGGATAGAAAATAACAACAGACCTCAACTCCTAAACGAAGCAATAGAGAGTAGAATGTGGAGTCAAAATGAAGATTTTGCTAATGAATTTGATGATGACAGTCCTGTCGTTAAAAACATTGAAAATATTCCTTCCAGACGTAGAGGTTCGGATAATAATTTTGACGATGAAAGTTCAGATATTGAAAACAATCTTTATAAAAGTAGAACATTGGATGATAATTATGCCGATGAAAATATTGGTATCGAAAATGGCCCTTATAATGTAAAACAATTACACGCAGAAACTGGCCAAGACGATCAAGACGAAATTAGAAGTTTATACCACAGAAATGATCGTGCTGCACTTCCTGATACTCTTCCAAACAACGGTAATGTAATTTTTTTTCCATTCTGAGGTTAATTTAAATGTTTAATAAGCTTTGAAATTTTTTTGTAGTTGAAATTTCAGATTTTTTTCCTTCTCTGAGTAATTGTGCTGTAACAGCCTCTAGAAATAAATAAATGAATAATTCATTTTTATTTACAAACCTATTAGAATTCTATGTAGCTCACACATATATTTCCCTATCATATTACTGATGAAAGTTGAGTTTCTCGCTGAGAGAATGTTTCAAAAATCCTAAATTCAGACTCCCTCTAACTAGCGACTTTCTAACATAATTTTCTAACATAAATTTCACGCATATTAATTGTATTTAAACTGTAACATTTTACTTAAATCAATCGAGCTTAAAACGCCAAGTTAAACAATAAAACAAAAGGTTTTTGAAATGTAAATGCGCCAAAAATGAACTTGAAATAATCAAATGTCTGGTATAATAATGGGGAAGGGGGAAAGCTAGGAAGTTTGATTTTGCGGAAACTGAAAACGAGGATTTAAGGAGGTATTTTGCTGCTATCAGGAACTTTACCTTTTTTTTTAAATAAATATTAAATCATTACAAAATGAGGCTATTCTTTGGAATATGGTAACAAGTAGTTTGGCGACATTTTGGTAAGGCGATAAAGGTTACTAGCTAGGACTTTAGCAGTGTACATGGATAAAGTCAAGAATGTGCGCAATGCCATTTTTGTGCAATTCTGGGATGTTTTTTTAAGTGAAAATAGGTCGACGTGTACATGGATACCGTGTATGCGCAATTCTTAAAGACGCGGCAAGCATCTTGCGATTCTGCACTTTCCAATTTCGCACCTAATCTTCGTCATAATTAAGCATTTTGTTCCATAAAAGTTCTAGCATAAGCGTAATTCGGCTAGCAGATTGTTGAAAAAAAAAAAAAAAAAAAAAAAAAAGGCCTTTACTTCGTGAAAACAAAATGGCGTCCAATCAAAAACTAGCAGGTTGCTGTAGCAGGGTTGGTCGCCAAATTTTCTCCAAAAAATGCCAAGTTACCATAATCCAAAGATCAACCCAAAATGATTTCTGAGATGATTTTCAAATTTCTTACGTATTCTGGCGACATTGTAAATTTTGAAACTAATTTGTCTTGAGTTCTAAGGGTTTGCCTTAACAATCACAACTTGAATTAAATGTTTTAAATCAGAGTTATTTAAACGCGAAAATATATTACACTAAAATCTCTGCAACTGAGAAATTAGCATAATAGTATCTCAAAATTCGGTTCGCTTTTTTTCAGTGTGATATAAAGCAGGCAATGTGACTAAAGGTGAAATGTGTTTTTGGAGAATTTTATAAAGAAAATTGGCTTGTATTCACGTTATACATAGGAAAAACCATGAAAATCAACCATGCAATCAGCTCTATGGTCTGGTTTCAAACCCAGTTCTTACTACTAATATTCAGAGGTTTTAATTACTCATCCGTTATTTGAAACATTTCGACGAAGGCTATTCCTCTTTAAAAAAGTTTTTAGCCGGAATGATAGGTCATGTTTAAAAGAACTTAACATATGTAAATAGACATTCCATATGTAATTTTTAATTAAAACTAAATTCCTAGTGAAATTGACGGATGAAGAGAACATCTTAGAGCTTTAAATTAGATGCTTAATGTGAAAGTTATGACATTTTCAAAGTATGTAAGCGTTCTCATCAGTTTTGAAATTGATATTAAGTTCATTTCAGTTTGAAACTTTTTATTTTATGGTCTATGTGTTTGAAAAATACATAATACCCAAATAAAATCCAAAATAAGTATCCAAAAGTAAAAAATTCCTTTTCATTATATTATGATACGTAAGGATCCTAATTTTTAAATATTTTTGTATTGTACGCTTAAAATTTGGAGCTGAGATAATTAATTCACTTTTGTTTCCTTTTTTCGCATTTTTCCTAATTTTTTTTAAAGGAACAAAACCTTTGCACTCATTTTTTGTCAGTGCAGATTTGCTGATTTCTGCTCCAAATTTGGCGACAAAAGGCGAATTTGCTTCAGTTTTAGAGATTAATAATATTGAGTGTTATGAAAGTCAGCAAAGAATAAACTATCAAGAGCAGATATTTGTGCAATTTGAGACTCGGAGTAAACATCCTATTTTTAAAAAACCTTCATAAATCTATGAGAGCCTTGAGAAGGGGCCAATACACTTTTATTCACTCAAAGAAATAATAACAGATGGCCCCTTCTGGGGATTACAGGAAAGCCTCCACCTGGGTTTTTAAATCAGGATAAGAAAATAAGAAACTAATGTAATACTAAAATAAATAGACTTTATTCGAAACTAATACCTAACGACACAAATACCTAACACAGTTGGCCCTGAAATTAACCTAGCCGGCGGTTATCAACAGACGCGCCCAATACAGTCGATCGTAGTAGATTTAAGAACGAAGTAGTCAGAAGGCAAATACAGAGGCTGTTTGCACATTTTTTAAGACGATTTTGGTAAGCGGTAATGAAACATCGTTTTCTGCAAAAGACGTAATTGCGATTGTACTATGTTTTTAAAAGTCAAAATTATCGTCTGTGGCTTGAAAGTTTTGTTTTTATTCAAAATGGCGAATTTAACAAAGCAGTGGTTCGAAGGCTACATTTTCGCTCTTTCCGAAGAGAAATATGCATACTCCGTTATCCACAAACGACGTGAGAGTCATGGTTTTGTGATATCTAAAGCGTCGATAGGTAATATCATCAGCAAGAAAGGAAGCAAACGTCAAATCGGAGCCTCAAGTGGGACAAAAATTCCAAAAATATATCCAAGGAAAAACGGACATCTTCGACTATTGCAAAGGTACGTTGTCTAATGTTGAAAGAAAATCCCCTTAGTCAAAGAACAGTTGCAAAATCATTAAAATGATCAGTGCCCACTGTAAACAAAATCGTAAACGATTTAAATCTTAAGAAAGCGAAAAAACGCAATGTGCATCGTCTTCTTCCGAAGCATATTACTCAACGCAGGACACGCTGCAGAATTCTATATGAGAAACACTTATCCAAAGAAAAATGGAAAACAATTGTCACAATAGATGAAGCATGGGCGTATTTAAATGATTGTAACAAAAATGAGCCATTTATTATCATAAAAGGGGAGGAAAAAATTTAAGTACATGGGTCAAAGAATCGAAAGAAAGTTTTTCTACGGGATTCATGATTGTTGCTGGTTTTTCTTATAATGGCAAGTTAAAAATAAAGAGAGTGCAAAAAAATGTCAAAATCAACTCCAAATACTATCAGGAACACACTTTATCGCCAATTTGTCTGAATGAAATACCATCGCTTTACCCACAGTTCCATCGATCTGTGAGACTCCATCAGGACAAAGCTAGCAGTCACACATCAAAATCCACTGTAAATTTCATAAAAAAAGTGGAACAAAAAGCTGGTATTAAGTACATACCCTTCACTGATACCGCTACTAAATCTCCCGATGTGTCATCTATTGTTTTTTGTGCTTTCGGACTTTTAAAAACTGCATTATCCAAGCGTTGTCCTAAAACAGGACTCTGGAAAGCTGTTCGGGAGGAATGGGATAGAATACCTCTTCTGCCACTTCAAAAGGCATTATTACCCTGGAAATTGCGGTGTCGAAAGATAGTTCAGAATAAGGGATGTCAAATAGAACATTTAAAACAAGAATTTTATGTAATTTAGTTTTGTGAATACAATATGCATCCTCTAAAAAATGTGTGAACAGCCTCTGTATGAGCCACTAAGTACTCCTAAGCACTTCCTTAAATACTCCTTCTAACGCGTTTGCATAAAACGTAATATTAAAACCCCATTCGGGTGCGGAATAGCAGATGGGAAACGAGAATAGACAGTAAAGCATGTTTAAACTTAAAATAACTGTTAGAAAGTTAAATTAACCTCTACAAGACAGTAACTGACATTTTGCGGAATTGTGACAAATTAGACAGTAAATTCATACTGTCTTTGATACTGAAAAATACTGTTTTGAGTTACTTCTACAGCCTAAAAGTTACTGAACAGTAGCCTTTCTTTGTCTTACAAAATGAGTTAAGTATTCTCAGCTGAAATCTGCATTAAAAACTGAATTGCTTACATTCACGCTATCACGAAACAGCTGTAAATTTACTTTCTAAACATTTGTTTTGCAGCTTTCCTAAAACCTAGGGCTAAATATTGGAATGATGAAGACGAGACTGGTGACATGCATCCCGAAATCTTTGTTCCAGAATTCCCTATATCAAATAGAGAACCTTTTGCTCTAGACAGAGAACCTGCTGATACAAACAGCAAAATTAACAATCCGAGATTACAAAATGAATACACCAAGTACTGGGATAAAAAAATAGTAAATAACGAAGAGTACTACAGTCTTGGAGATGAGATGTACCCAAAAGAAATAAAAGAATCATTTAGGGATAGAGTAAGAGTACAGAGACCTTTTAGGAACATGCTTGAAGAACGAGACCTGTCTGATCAGAACTATGATCCATCTCGTATGTTACAATACAGAAAACGAAAACAGCCATTCACGAAGTTTAATCAAAACCCTCGCAGTATTAATACTTTAAAAATGTATGATGATTTAGACAACGTTCAGTTCGATCCACAGATGAAAGCGGACGGAAGTATTTTGTCAGACTCTAAGCAAGAAACCGGTAAATTACCTCTTTATCCGAATAAATTATTTTATAAAGAATTATTTTATAAAGAACGAACATTTATGATAAATAAGTGTTTTAAAATTTAAAACCTATTTCCATTGTAACAGCAAACTGTGTTTCTGTGTTATTTAAAAATTTATTTAGTTTAGGAAAGTAGAAGAGAGTTGGAACCTAAAGCTTTTTCAGCTTGAATTAAAATTATTTATTTTTTTGAAACCAAATATACTTCCATATTATTTTTATTAATAATCCAACACCGTCTGATTTTAACAGATTTTGATGCCAATAAATTGGAAATTCAGATTAGTGGTTAATTTGAATACAGGGTGTCCGCCGAAAACATCGCGGAGAAAACAACGCAAGGCGAAAACGTCGTGGTACAAAACATCGTGGCAGAAAATAAAGCAAAGAGAAAACATCCCAGTTCTAAACCATCGTGGTACAAAATATCGTCGTCGAAAATAAAACGGTTCAAAAACTTCGCAGTTTAACAACATCGTCGTCGACAATATCGTGGTAAAAAACAAAGTACTTACAAATCATCGCATGACGATAACATCGCAGAAATGCGTTTTTCAGGCTTTAATAATTGTAAATGGATATTCGCATAATGATTTGTGAGCACAAGATGGAAAGAAGGATAATTTTACTTTCATATTTTTTATTAACTAATAAACATTTGCTGAAAACGTAAAATGGTAACTTGAGTCCCATTAACTAACTCAATGGGATTTTAAACTGACATAGTTAACTAACAAAAGTCATTAATAAATCATTTTTTAATAAAGTTTTACTGGTAATTTTTCAAGAAAAGTATAATCTAAAAAAGAATAGAAAAAGAAACATAAGTAACTGCATGACCTTATTTATAAAAAAAATGCTAATTATAAGATTATTTTATTCTCTTTTGTTAATCTGATACTCTTATAATGAAAACTATTTCTCGCTTTGTTTAAATTTCTTGTTCTGTATTTTTTTTTAATTTATTAGTTAATAAAAAATATGAAAGTGAAAATTATTCTCCTTTCTATTTTCGCTCACAAATCATTATGCGAATATCCATTTACAATTATTAGAGCCTGAAAAAGCATGTCTGCGATGTTATCGTCATGCGATGATTTGTAAGTACTTTATTTTTTACCGCGATATTTTCGACGACGATGTTTTTAAACTGCGCAGTTTTTGAACCGCTTCATTTTAAACTACGATATTTTGTACCGTGATGTTTTAGAACTGCGATGTTATCTCTCTGCTTTATTTTCTCCCATGATGTTTTGTACCGCGACGTTTTCGCCTTGCGTTGTTTTCTCCGCGACGCTTTCTTCCGCGATGTTTTTGTCGCGATGTTTTCGGCTGTAAACGAATACAAGGTACATACTTTGTAGAGTAATTAGATTTTTTGAAGCTGAAAAAGTGCAAAATGAACATTGCCATCACCTGAACTTGAGCCCTGGACCTCTCGAATACGTGTCGCGTATGCTTGCAGTTATCCTGCGAAGTCATGCGGAAAAGAGCGAGAACCTTATAACTTTGTAAATTAATTATGTCATCTATAAAAGGACAGTTAAATTTTATCATAAATAATTTGAAAATATTCCTGAGTTGATATTAATGAAATTTGATAGTCGCAACAATAATATTATCAATTAAGCTATAAATAAATTATTTGATTTTTCAAAGCTGCAAACATAAAAATCAGCTGCTCCTTCATTGGGATACAAATTACGGGTCTTCTAATTGCTCATTGGGTGTACTAACCACTTACACCACTATAGTACGCAAGAACCTATGTGATAATTCCGTGTAACTACATTAAAAATTCACCTAGTTTGCCTGTAAATGTATGTTAATTTTTAATAGAAATGAGATTATTTCTACGTATTTTAGGAATAGGAACCGACTGAATGGCAATTCCAAAAGTTCAATTTAAATGAATACCTTATTAACACGACGTATAAATATATGATTCCAGAACTATAAGTACGAAGTAAAAGTTACATAAAACCAATACAGTTACTCAGAGCCTTTGTAGGATTTTTATTATTTTAATTAACCAGACCTTTTACTGTTACTGGTTCCACTCCAGAATGCCAATTATCTCGTGTGATTTGGCATCAATGAAAATTAATTAACCTTTATGAAAATTACATTTCCTAACTTTTTTTGTTTCTCAGAATTTATCATAACTATCCGTTTATTTACATAGTACTTTTTACGGCAAAGAATCATCTATATTTTAAAGTGGACTTGATTTAACTCAAGTTTGGATTTAGTGATTTGATTAACAATATATATTTTGAAAATATTTTTCTGTATAAGAAAATATTATTCTGTTCTCAATAATCTCTATCGTTTTATTTTAGGTTACGGAATCGTATTTGATTCTGGAGTTCAGCTGAAAAATCTTTCAAAGTATCATTCATTTGTAATCTATGTTATAATATTTTTAATCTTTCATTTTTTAGAATAAAGTTTCTTAGACAAAATGTGCTGTTTCGTTTTTAACATCTTCCTATTTTCTTAAAATCGAAACGTATGTAGTTATCTGGAGTGACACACTTGCGAACACACAGGGGCTGAATTTTACAAGTTCATATATTTAAAACAAAATTAGATAGTACAAAGAAATGAAATACAGGCAGTTAAGAGAAAAATATGAATCACCAAGTGAGTTTTTCTTATTTTTAAGAAAACTTTTTATTATATATTAAACAGCCATATTAAACCCAAAAAATTATTTTGCGTGGAACGGCGAGTTGCGATTTCCCAAAGTACGCATTCACAATTTGGGATGTAGAGGGAATGAATTAGAAATTCACCCTCTGACCGCCCCGGGTATCGCTAAGAAAGCACAAATTTCCAAAGACTACCACGAGAAAAACTTATTTTCTTGATTTTAATGTCAAAATGTCCCTGGTACTTTATACCTGGATTTAATGTACGTTTGAGATATTGCCTTAATTTCTTGAACATATTTGAAGATGCACGTATATATACGTTATTGCAGGTATCACAAAAAATATTCTAGGCCGTATATATACGGACTTGCTAGTCAGAGGGCATTAAGGCTCAGTACCACAGATAGCAAAAAACATCCGCTTAGAAGCTCTGCCTGCAATGCAGTCTAGTTATAATTTTCTCCAAATCGAATTCAAAGTCTTGTAAGTCATCCACTTTCTGAAAAGCTTTGTTAATGGGACTTAAACAATAGGAAATATCAAAATGATGATTCTAGAAGTCTTTGAGTGTTAATTATGTCCATATATTAAATCAAAAATCCTTAAAATCATAGATTGCCAATTTGAGTGTTCATAACTCGAGCCACCATTTGTCATCCGAGGATTGTTTTATTCACAGAGTTTATTTGTGAATGGAAATATTCATGAGTTCATGTGTTCATGATCTATAGTTCCATGGCAATTTAAATTGATTTTTTGAGCTTGTAACTGAAGTTGTTAATTTTAGACGTAATTTAAAAAAATGTAACATAACCTTAAAACATATACTAGAAAATTCAAGTGATAGTGATGCTTAATACCAACCCAATCCAGAAATAAAAAAACTACTACAATAAAAAAATATAAACACACAGGCTTTGGGAACTAAACATTTTATTCTTCATAAAAAGCGTAAGAAAATAACAAGTTTTTGATAAAAAAGGTAGAATTATGGGCTTCATTTGCTATATTTTTGAATATGGGTCCCATATTAATAAAAAAAATAATGCGTATATATTTAAAATCCTTTAACAATTCAATCGAGACTTTAATGAGAAACACTTTCCCAAGAAAAAAGAGGATGACAATGTGCTCTTTCAAAACTGCAAAGTAAGAAGGACTTTGTTTATTAATAGCATCACTTAAAATCAGGCTAAAATTCTTTTGCGATGAATTTATTCATGTAAGCTCTGATAAAGAAACATTACGAAAACAGAAATAAGGCACATGGTCCATGTTTTATTAAAAGAAGTGGCAGTGGAACTTGCCTCTTCAACTTCTTCTTCTAATGCTTCCTTGATGTCTTCTGTTTCCTCATCAGGCTCTGGCTCTTTATTAGGTTTAGGCGCTTGTTTAGCAGGTAAACTAGCAACAGAATCTTGTTTCACAGCTTCTGGTTTGCGATAAGTTTCAATATTAACTTTCTGTTTTGGTTTGTGGTTAGTTTCGATATTAACATTCTCCTCTGGTTTGGGATTAGTTTCAATTTGAAATTTCCCTTCTGCTTGATGATTAGTTTCAATTTTAAGTTTCCTTTCTGGTTTGTGATAAGTTTCAATTTTTGAAGGACGATAATTTATATTTTCTCCTTCGGATTTTTGGTTATCAAAATCCATTTTGTTGTTCCTGAAATTGTCATACTCTGATTTTAATTCGCCTGCTTTATCATTCATTGAATGATCTTCTGGGGGAGGAATGAGCCTACTTTTACCTACAAAAAAGGAAAGGAAAATAGATTATATATAATGAAAATGATTTTAAAAGTGCTATTAGAAAATATGAAAGAAATTATAATATACTTGTATATTATTTTAATTAACCAGTTATTATAATTTTTATTTTTACTATAATTTCTACTTTCCGTATTATTAGAATGCAAATTATCTTTGAATATACTTAAGCGGAGATTTTTGAATCTTTAGTTGATAAAGCTTTGGACAGTCGCATTTGCTGTTAATATATTTCCGTCTACACCGCGTAAAACTGATATGCCAGCTTTAACAGTCTCGCCGATGCTTTAAATACGTGCCGGTAAAATAACTAGCCAGCTTATTCTAATTAAATGTGTAACCTTAAACTACCATACTAATGTATGAATTTATTTGTCTGTTCTTTCTTAATTTAAATCTCCACAAGCGCTGGTTTGTTTGTAGCACAAGTTTTTATGGTCAATTTTGTCTAAAATAAAAAAAGTTATTTTGTAGAGACATTAGGTATTTTTTGGAAGCAGAAGAGATGAAAAATGAGCAACGCTTTAGCCGGGAATCGAACCACGGACCTCCAGAATACGCGCCCAGACCACCAAGAACGCTAAGACGGCGGGAGAAATACCTTGTGTGTGTGAGTATTTAAGACACAGAGATAACTCGCTGTCCCTCTGGTGGGATCTGCAGATCTTCAGCTTTAGTTTCCAGTTAAATTAGCAAACTTAGATACTTATATTAGTGTATGTTACAGAAACGTTCTGTAGAATGACGGACAATCAGTAATTGAGCAGTTGAGCAATCAGCATTCGTGTCAGTGGATATCTACTGTATAAATAAAGGTGTAAAGTTACGAAAGATGTATTAGATGGTTAAACCATCACACGCATATTATTGATACGAAGGGACAGAACATAACTGATAAACGTTAGCATAGTTCACCAGAATGATATCTAAAAATTTCCTCTTCGTCTCCAACACCATTGCTCCATAAGTTACAGATCTCTATCTCTGTCAAGATCTTATTGTGCGGCTTTAATCTGGCTTATTTTCACAGTGGATCATTTTAAACATATAAGTTACTCGAATAATCCAAGATTTCAGTCAGAACCACGTCATATTTCAGTTAGCAAAAGAGTGCGCCGCAGTAAGGCGGTTGCAATGTACGTTGGTGGTGAACCTGAAGAAGATGTGCACTTAGCATTTTAACTAGATCTTATGTAGAATAACAACGCAGTGTGCATTCAAAAGGCTTAATAACTGGGAAGCGTGCCATCAACAGTGCAACTATTAACATGACCACAGGTATTGCTGAAGATATCAATTCTGAGTATGCAGCTATATTGACTAGTTTATCAACTTTTCATATAAATGTTTTACACCGAGAGATATACTGTTTTATTTGGGAAGGACTCTTTCGAGATTACAAATAACTCAGTCATAACTGGATGAACATTCACATGATTTTGGAAACCTAAACTGGCTTCTTGGTCAATCAAACATACCGCTTATTTTTTGGTATAAGTAAGAACGTGCTGCAAAAATTCAGCCAAAACTGAAAACCTGTACTTCAGCTAAATATAAAAACTCTATATGTATGCATATAGAATTACGAGTAACTGATTTTCTAAGTTTCTCGACATTCTGGTCACACGTAACACATCCAACTTCAGTACTACGGTTTACCGTAAACCTTCATCGGTTTGCCTTCCACCGCACTTTAAATCATGTCATCCGACTAAACAAAAGTTAGCTTCATTTTATTCCTATGTTTTCCGTGCTCTTCAAGTTTGCTTCTCCAAACTAGCCCTTGATGAAGAACTAAATTATTTAAAAGCAATAGCTATTGACAGGGGCTTTCCACCCAACATTATTAATCAAGCAGTTAAAAAATTCTCATCTCAACACACTAAAAGGCACACTCTTGTTTTAGGAGATTATAAAAATTCTGTTGTCATTCCCTTCTTTCCATCAATTAGCTATAAAGTTGCACATATTTTGCAGAAATTTAACTTTCGGGTTGTTTATTCTCCCATCAATAAAATTCCGAGTTCCATACTCAAGGACCCCATTCCGGATATGAATTCCTGGGGTATTTATAGGATTCCTTGCTAGTGTGGTTTCATTTACATTGGCCAAACTAAGAGAGCCTTAAAATTTCGCGTCAAGGAACACGAGGCATATGTTAGAAAAAAGGAAACACAGAAGTCTTCTGTTGCTCAACATTGTTGGTCCGAAAACCACACTTTCAGTTTTTCTGCTGCCAGAATTATTCAGAAAGCATCTTCCATTGGAGAAATGGATTTTCTAGAGGCATTTCACATTCATAAAAATCTTTCTGTTCTAGTTAACGATCCTAATTCCAATCCAAATTTGCCTTCGGCCTTTAAAGAAATTATGTTTTAGTTCTGGTTTCACCAACAGATGGCGCCACTTGCTAATTCTTGTCCAGGCTTTCTTATCTTATCTAATCATTATTTCCTATCTGGTTCATTTGCGGTTTTGCAGCTGAAGATGGTGGTTCGGTAAAACCATCGAAACTAGTCCTGTGAAAATTTTGTAAATATAACGCTGATTTTTGTTGTTTGACTTCTGAATTAGTTAGACCTATCAGACGAGTTGAAGGGAACTGCTAGTTCACATTCAGCTTCCATTCGAAAAATAAGGATTCAGTAATGAATGGGCACTTTAGGCTCCAATAATTTCCCCTTCTCAAACTTTATAACATCTGGCCTTGAATATGATTCGCCGTTTTGGTGAATTTTACTTTTATTCTCAGCTGCGGTAACCACTTTAGTAAGTAATCGCAAGATTTTATTTTTTTCATCTTCAATTGCACATTTAGTTTTATAAGTAAAACGCAGGGGAGGGGAAAATGCATCATTCTACTACTTTTAAACTAAAATTCTTCCTTCCTGTCGGAAAATTCTATGGGCGGGACAAAAGACGTTCTCATCTATGAACCGAATGAAAACGATGTTAACAGTTAAAATAGAGAATTCAAGATTCACCCAGATTTCCCTCTAGCTCAGAAAGGCTTCCAAGAATTAGTAGAAAATTCCGTCTCTGACACAGATTTTGCACATTTTTTATTAATGTGCATTATGATTAAACAAAATAAAAGTAATATTTTTTTTCAATCGTTTTTGTCTATAACACCATTTTTGGAACCAAATTATTTGAGTCTGAATATAAGCTGAATTCCAAACTTCATCAGTATAATATGTGCTAAAATTCTAGTTTTTTACAAGGAAGTATATTTAAGATACAATAACACGCTTACTAAGTATTAATTTAGAAATCAAACAACAAAAATCAGTGTTATATTTTCAAATTTTCGCACGACTAGTTTCGATGGTTTTACCGAACCATCATCCTCAGCTGCCGAAGCGCAAATGAACGAGATAAGATATAGTGACTATGTCTTATTATAGTATTTATACTATATCTTATCTCGTTCATTTACGCTTTGGCAGCTGAGGATGGTGGTTCGGTAAAACTGTCGAAACTAGTCCTGTGAAAATTTTGAAAACATAACGCTAATTTTTGTTGTTTGATTTCAAAAATTAAGGGAAATATATGACAATTAAGGTTCCTTTCCTATTTAAAGTGAAGAAGAAGTGTAACACTGCAGTCAGATCAAAGAAGTTTCATCAGTAAAGACGGAGTGAATTTAAAAAACAGATTAAAAATATTAATTTCTTTTGTAAGACAGAAACATAAAAAAAACTGAAATTTAAATATGTAAAAATGTTTGTCAAAGAAGAAAAATATAAATGTGTTAAATTCTATTTCGAAAACAGGCGAAACGATTTTCGGTTTGTGGAACTACGCATTGCTCATTAAACTGTGTATTCCTTATATATTACGAATGAAGGAATTTTGAAATTATGAAAATCACTTTGCAACAAATTACTCCCTCAAACTACTCTTCTTCAAAAGATACATACAATAAGGATTTATAATAACTTAGTAATGTTTCAAATTTTAATTGGCTCTAAATCTATTTTAGTTACTTACATTTTAATTTATCTAAAATATTTTGCATTATTTTCTTAGAATCAGCTAAAATTTAGTTTCAACATGAAGATTCATTTCAATTAACATTGCATATCTTTGCGATACTTTAATTTACCTTTAAGATTCAGCGTTTTTTCTTATGATTATTCAGCATTTAATCATGAAATTACCTGTCTATTCACGATGTCCATTCCAAATGAACTCTCTCTCTCTCTCTAAAGCAATATAAAGCTCTTAAGTTGTTAATAAAGTGAACAATATAACTATCTTTAAGAAAAGATGGGTCCTACTGACAGTAAATATAGCATGTAGCCTTTGTTATAATGACACAGAATGTAAATTCATATAAACTTAAATTTATTTTTACCTAGTCTGAAAGTACATTAGCTAATAAATATATCAATAATTATTATTAAAAATGGTAACAATTTACGTTAAGTAATAATTTACACTCGGATTTCAAAGCTGATGCTTTTTCTGACTAATGACTTTCTGACTGCTTTTTCTGACTCTGTTGATAACACAACTGAAACAAGGAAAATTCAGAAATCATAAAAAACCTGGCCATATTTTGATTGTCAAATTTGATATGAAAATAATCATTTATTGCAGTTGATTTATTGGAAATCAGAATAACTATTCTCTAAGTCTTTGAAGCTTTTAAATAAAACTTTCACAGCAATACTAATATACGAATTAAAGTGGCATGCTGTTAAAAGCCATTTCAAAATATTACTGTGCTATTCTCTTACATGCAAATACTTCCATGATTACCTGGCATTTATCTTCTTCCAAGATTTTGAAGCTGTCTTATATGTATGCAAGTTATTTAAGAGTTAAAATAATTCCCATTGTTTTCAAGCGTCTCTTCAAGAAAACAAAAACATTACTTTTATACAGCATTTTAATTGATATATTCTACTGTAACGAATATTAAATTTTATGTGCTATGAAAGTATTGTTTTCCCTGTGGTTCGTACATAATTGCATAGAAATGTAGGATGTCTCCCAGTCGAAGAATTAAGCCATTATCTTCGACAGTTACACTTTCTACGATTAACATAATAATATGATATGAAACGTAATTAAATTAGGGAGAAAGTTTACTACAAAATCAAAGGAATTCACTTTTTGTATTCGATGAAATCCTAATTTTAGAGCGGTCAAAAGAGCCATCCGTCCAGTCTGGTGGAGGTGGTTCAAAAGATCTTCTTTTTCCATCATCATACCAGTAATCTCCAGCTATAGAATAAAGGAATATTTATTCATATGAAATTCATATGAAAACGATGATCGGAAGGTAAAGTAATATATTATCTCTAATTCTGAACTCTCCGTTTACGCTTTTAGAAATGTGAATCATTTAAAAAGAGAACAATAATTATTACGAAACATAAATTTGTAAAATTATGTTTCATAATAATTATTACAGGAAAATATAATTGAAACATAAATGTACACTCCTGTTTTAATGACAATATTTATTCAAATTATGGTAATTAAAACTGGCGTATATCTATTGGTGACAAATGATTTGACCAACAGCCGATTGACTTCCTTGTATTTGTTCAAAACTTAGTGATATAAAGCAGAATGATTAATTTGTTCTTCTTTTGTCTCTTTACTACTGATTGCGTTTTATGTGTTATCTGGAGAAATTTTGTAAAAAGGAAATTCTTGAACTGGTTTCTTCGGAAAGAGTAAAGCCTAAATTTGCATGCTTTCGTTTTACACATAATGAGATAAAATGCATCTGTTATACTAAACGTGTGTTCATACCCTTTATTCCAAACTGGTATGGAACAATAATTACACTCATGTCCATAAATTAAGGATAATTCGGAGTCACGCGGAAACCGAACTCTAAAATAAATATATCACCTGTAAAATCACTACACAAATTTTCAAGAATCATATGCAAATTTCCGGAAGTAAACAGATGACACCGATGGTACGTTACAATGACGAGAGTGTAAGAGAGTGATATGTAAGGAATACAGGCAAAGAAGTAAAATTGTTTGCAGGCGCTTTATAAGCATTTCAGTGCAATAACCGAATAGTTATGACACAAAGGACGCATTTGGATGATTTTTTACGCGGTAGAATTATCGGCCGTCTGGAATGTAAGTGTACCCAACTGGAAGTATCAGACGAACTTGGAATTGCCCAGAGTGTCATCTCCAGGCTTTGGCAACGATTCCAAGATGATGGTAATGTGAGTAGACGTTACAGCACAGGTCGCCCCAGAGTTAAAACACCGAATGAGGACCGGTATTGGCAGTTACTGCCAAAAGAAACAGGCGGAGCACAGCCTCAGACCTGTCTCGTCAGCTCTCTTCAGCCACTGGTACGACAATTTCAAGGCAGACCGTGTACAGACGCTTAGGACAGATTGGTCTATATGCTCATAGACCTGTCAGATGCGTTCCACTTACTGCAACTCACTGTCGCCTGCGGTTCGCCTGGAGTAGAGAGCATGCATTGTGGACACCGCAACAGTGGGCTTGTGTGATGTTTTCCGACGAATCCAGGTTTAGCTTGCAGTCTGATTCTCGCCGAACTTTCATATAGAGAGCTCCAGGTACCCGTTACCACCAAGAAAACATCATTGAACGACACCGTTACGGTGGTGCAGGAGTGCTCGTTTGGGGTGGAATTATTCTGGGTTCCAGAACTAACCTGCATGTTCAAATTGGAACCATGACAAGCCAAAACTATCGGGACGTCATTCTGGAACAACATGTACGTTTGTTTCGGGGCGCCACGGGCTCACAATTTGTGTTTATAGATGACAACGCCCGTCCTCACCGTGCAAACATCGTAAGCTAATGCCTTCAGTCGGAGGATATCACCCGTATGGACTGGCCAGCATTCTCACCGGTCTTGAATCCAGTAGAGCACGTGTGGGACATGCTTGGCCGACGAATTGCAGCCCGTTAACCTCCTCCTACATGTCTACCGGAATTTCGGAGAGCAATACGTTTTGAGTGGTGTAATATCCCTCAAGATCAGATCGATAATTTGATACTCAGCATGCCTATGCGTTGTGCGAACTGTATTGCATCGTCTGGGAGACATACAATGTATTAACAATCATACCAACCATGTAATATTGTTTTTTTGTAAATAGTTTTTTTTTTGTTTTGTTTTGTTTTTGTTTTTTTTTTTTTGTAATTTGCTCCAGGGAGAAAACATCGCTAATTTTTTTTAATAATATCAAGCATATAACATCTTTTTTTGCTCTTTACCTTTTGTTTAATAAATAAGCTTTACAAATATGTCAAATTTGTTTTGCTTCTAACTCTTCCTTTGCGTGATTTTGTATTATCCTTAATTTATGGACATGAGTGTATTTCACGCTATTTAAGCAACGACGTATCAGCTGTTCGGGTATTGGTCACATTGATTGTAAGCTAAGAGTCTGTTGACCATTTGGCTTAGTCCCATTAAAAGCATTTTAGGCACTTATTTCATATACTTTTACTAAAATAAAAGATCACGTCGTATACAGTGGCATGGTTTGAAAGTTCTGTGCTTTTCAATTTATTTCTTAAATCATAAATATACATCTCGTAATCTTTTCAAAGAAATTTATTTCTGGAATTTTGGAGTAGCCTGCTGTATATATTCAGAATCAACTAAAAATAAATTTCGCGTTTGAAGTTTACTTTACTGGTTAAAACTATGTATATATATTTATAGAACTCCTAATCAGTGGTTTCCGCTTAAGTCTAATAAAATTTATTCAGTAGCATCAAATCTGTATGTATTTCAGCTTTTGGTATAACATAATATGATAGTGACCCATAGTCTAAAACACAGAGTGATTTCGATACGTTTTATTTCTGATTTTATATCAATAGATCTGCAGCTTAAAATGGAAAACTTTCTAACATGTAAAGGTGATACAGAGTCTGGTTATCGTAATAAATACTGAGTGGTCAAAATATTAGAGACTCTTCCCTAATAATACACTGGTCCAACTTTGATCACAGCCACTTCTGGGCATAGTTTCAACAAGATGCTAATATCGTTCCTAGAAAATAAGCCCAAGTTGAGACAGCGGCAACCCTAATTCGTTTACATATGAAAATGATGTTTTTAAGAATTGGAATGACCTTTCTATATTGTTCCATTAATGCTGAATAAAATTCAGATCAGCAGACTGAACTGGCTACGGAAGCAGTTTGAACTCAGAACCATGAAACCATTTGAAACCATTTTGAAACCCATCGTATACGGTGACAGGGTACATTATTTTGCTAAAGTAGCCATTTATATCATAGAATATTGTAACTATACACAACATGTACGGGATACATAACAATATTTTTTTTAAAGCGGGCACTAGCCATTTTAGACTTTGGCCACTACTAAGGCCAGAAGAGGTGATCATTTTATTATTGAGGGAACCAATAGGAGGTCACCGTTACCCTCCTGTAAAGGTACAAACAATTTACATCCATGCCATTTCCGGCATTCAAGCCCGGGCTCTTTGGTACGGCAGTTAGACACACTAACCACTTTCCCGTCTGGGCGGCTGATCCGTAAAAATATTGAGGTAAACTATAGCAGAGTATACATCTGAATAACGCACTGTACCCCAAGAAAACATGTCCCAGATCATAATTTCTAGCTAGATCTAGCTTTCATAATTTCCATCAGCTAGAAGAGTCCTTCACAAGACTGTGCAAGAAGAGTCCTTCACAAGACTCTGCAAGAAGAGTCCATGAATTCTTTCTGATTGCTTCATATTCTGATCTTGTCATCTGATGAAGCAGGAAACTATTCGACCAGATAACATTTTTACATATCTTCAGAGGTTCAATTTTTAGCGTTTCTGAGCTCACAGCTAGGATGCTTTCATGCTATACAATAAACACACTTAATGCTCTTATTCTGTTAATACCCATCTGCTACAAAAGCCGTAGTTAATCTGCTTACGGGAAGCATTCCATCCACCTGATCACAAAAGGCAGTTGAAATTTCAAACATGCGTTGTGATGCATTCGAATTGTGCTGGACTTTAATTTGTTGCGTTGCTGCTTTCCTTTTGCTGCAGACGATTTGTTCCAGCCACCTTTCACCTCTTTTGTTCAATAGAATTGCTCTAAGTAGCTTTAGGGTTTTTTTTTTTTTTTTTTTTTTCCGTTCTCAATGGCCAATCTTTGAAAACCCGAAATACTGCTATATGAGAAAAAATTGGTGTACTAGTCGTTTTAGATTAGAGATAACAGAACCGAGTCTTTTTGAAACCACAATAGTGCTTCGTTTAAATACTGATCTATTAAGTATAAATTATTCATGGCTTACGTCTTACATATTTTCACACAATTCGTAGTGCTAACTATTCCTTCTTGTGATTAGTGGTTCTTATATAAGAAATTCCAAACTATTTCAGCTCAGTCACAACCAGATTGATTATTTTAAAAATGGCTGTCTGAGCCTTTCTGTCCCTCAGTGTATAACCTTAAATTGTAAAATTTATAGAAATGTTCAACAATGTAAAACAAATAGCTAATACTTGCCCACTTTTGCTGGGCACACTATCTATTAGAATGTGAACCTAGACTTCTTATATGGACGAAATGTCTAATTTCGAATTCATAATTAAAGTATTTTTTTTTTAAATTTAAAGTCAGGAAATATAGTACCAGTCAGTGAATCTGTCATACACAGATTTCTACATCACCCATGAAATACTGCGTTTTGGGATGCGTCACCAGGCCTACACCACGATCATACATCACGTATAGAACGGAAAAAGTGGTATTCACGATCATACTACGATGGTGTAGTCCCAGTAGGCCTACACCACGAAAAATTGCCAATATAACAACTAAGGTTTATATATATTTAACTGTTATCGTAAGTTTCATGAAAATAAATGTTATTATCTTTGTTACACAACTTTTTAATCAATGATAATTATTTTTCCTTGATTTTTCATGTATGGCAATTTTTATAAACAACAACCACATTTTTCGTTTTCATCACAATAATTTATTTCTCTTAATAATAACATTTATTTTCATGAAACTTATGATAGCAGTTAAATATAAATGTTATTATTAATTTTATCATTTAAATGTTGTTTGTATTCATTGGATAGATGCAAGTTATTTAGCAATTTAATAATTTTAAAGGCAAAATGCGTTCATTTGTAACATTGTATTTCTTATCTAGTTTTGGCAACAATAAAAGAAAATTTTGAACTTGGATTTGAAAACCATATGTATGAGAAACTTCTGCTGTATAACAAAAATCTATTTTGGACAGGATTTACGTAAAATCCGTTCTTAGTGCGCGTCTACGTCATGGAATGAGTAACTTTCAAGTCAATCGAGTGTATAGTTTCGGAGATCTCGTGATGAGTCAGAGGTATTTCGCTTGTATATATATATAGATAGATATAGATAGATAGATAGATAGATAGATTATGTTTTCTCTTACTTAATACTTTTCTGCCATAAAGTTTCGAGTCACAAACACAGGCAAAGCTTTGGTGTGTAGGATTGCAGCTAGACAAAAAACAGTACATAAGCCAACATTTTCTTTTATAAATTGTGCACCGAGGACCTGTGTATGTAGAAACGCAGACACACCTCTGAAAAATAAACAAAAATTTACATAAATATTTATGACCAAATATTACGTCATTCCGAAACATGTTTCAAAAATTTTATCATATATACAACGACTTACATATTGACCGTCAGTGAACATCTCCGCTTAGAAAATATGTCCGACCGGAAAGCAAATCAATTTTCAAAGGTATTTGTAGTTGTTACCCAAAACCTGTGTAAGGCAGTTAATATTATTTTTCGCTAACCAGTTATTTTATATTCGGGATCTTTACTGTCACTCCTCGTTTCCGTTTCCCTGCCAGAACGTAAATGAGGTAGAAAGAAAGAGTATTTAAAGGAAGTTTTTAGATTTCTTAGATAGAGCGTTAGTTCGGTTTTCACGCTGATGTAGATAAAAAGGCTAACTTTAAAGGTTAAATATCTCTGCGTAGCTTTTGGCTAATTTTTACTTAGATTACAATTCGAAATTCTTATTTTGATTTATAGCCATAATGCTGGCTGAGCTTGTAAGTACCAGAAGTGCCTTCCATTCTACACTTTTTGTATTTAATAAAAAGGTGGTGCTATCGGTTTCGAAAGCCGTAAAAATCGCCAAACTATTGTTGATGCCAATGCTGCCAAATATAATTGCGGCAACCCTAATAATTGCGGCAAGAAAGGAAGTATAATCTTTATATATATAAGCGGCTAAAGTGTGTGTCGCCGATAGTTCACTGTTGCCACTCGGAAAAATGAGCGCGAAAATAAAAAAAAAAAAGTTTCCGCAGTTTTTAATTAATATCTTAACCGATTAAAGTCTTACGAAGATGAGAACGGTATCGATGGATTCGGAGAATTTTTTGGAATCCGAGGATAAGCGTTCGAATTTCAACACGGCGCCGTTCCTTAGCTATTCGAGAAAAAAGAATTTGGCACATAACCAAATCCCTCTAATAGGGTAAACCCAAGAAAGAAAATGGAAAATGTAGGGAAAACGTAGCGAAAAATTAGTTTTTAATTAATATATCGGCTAATTAATGTCCCAAGAAGACGCGAATGGTCAAAATGTCGTGCCATGGACCTGCGGAATCCAACGGTGTGCTTCGCTAAGCCCGGTAGTCAGCCGTTTCGGAGGAGATGATGTTACTTCACTCTATATATATATATATGCGGCTTAAGTATCTGTCACCGATAGTTTATTGGTTGCTTGCGTAACTGTACTCGCCAATGGGGTGAAGTTGCCACGGCGCAGTTTGCCGTTTCAATTGAGACGTAGACAATTTCCTGTAAAACGTGCCTTTGCTATGACCATCCATAAGTCTCAAGGTTAAACGCTTAAACGCGTTGGCATTTTTTTACCTGAGCCTGCATTTGGACACGGTCAACTTTATGTTGCCTGTTCAAGAGTTCGAGAAAGAACGGACGTAAAATTAAAAATATTGGATCGTTCTCTGCAAAGCGAGCTTAAAAATGACCGAAAGATCTACACAAGAAATGTTGTGCACAAAGAGATCTTTGACATGTGAATTAACATTTCATTATATAAATCATTTTTATTGATTGAACTAGCGGTGGGCTCTTAAGAAATGTACCGCCAGTGGTTTCCTTCATTGTACTCTACTTTAAGCAATTAAGCGAGTAGAAAGGGGAAACCCCATGGGACAGTAAGCAAAGGGGCGTCCTCGCCGCCTGCCCTGGGTAATTCAGTTTAAATTAGCAGGCACCTTTGCACAAATCATTTTAATTACAATTTATAATATATAAAACAGCGGTCATTTCCTATGACCGCCGCGCATTCTAGTAGTAAATAACTATCTAAGATTGATGTTTTAATTTAGATGAAAGGTTAATTTCATATAATACTTTTTTATTATTATAATTTATATGAAAAAGACTAAACATGACTGAATGGAAGCATAAGAGTAAATAACTATTTCAGATCATTATTATAATTTATATAAAAATTGCTAAACATAACTGAATGGATGCCTGCATCGCTATTTCGCTACCGACTTATCGCTAAAGCATAATTTCATCTCGTTGGTTGTTCAAACATAATTTTCTATAATGAATGATGCCTTTTCTTTGAAAATATTCAGAATCGGAATTCAGAAGGGCACTTATTTGTTTGCCGCTTTTTACAAGGGTAAAAATAATTGGATTTTTGTCAATTTTATTTTACTTTTTAAATGAAAATAGGTCGATGTGTACATAGATAAAGTCAAGGGGGTGCCATTTTTGTGCAATTCTGGGATTTTTTTTAGTGAAATAGGTGAAAATAGTTCGATGTGCACATGGATACCGAGTATGTGCAATTCTTAAAAACGCGTCAGGCAGTGAATGATTCTGCATTTTACCCAAAATTCTATTGCCGACTTTTCATCATGGGCAATTCCCAAATTGTTAAATCCATAGGATATCAAAAAAGGATTTAAAATCAAAAAAGGATTTAGAAATTAAACTAGTATTTCGATGGCGTCTTAAGAAATATAGAACTATATAAACTCATGCAATCTGAAACCAGCGCGTACGCTAGATTTGGCGCGTTGTTAAATGGGCGAGTTTGCTAGATTTGGCGCTTTTGCGCATACATTTTCACTGCAATTTTTTTACTACCCTCAAAACAGAAGAGTACCAAAAGGGGTCTTTTACACTCTTCGTTCGTGCTTTTAATACATTTTATAAGACTTATTTAACAGTTTAGTTATTCTGCATGACGGCGAAACACATTTAATTCTATAACTGTTATGCAAACTGTTAGCTCTATAATTGTTAGCTTGTAAAAAATATTTCTTACAATAAGTTGTAAGATCTTAACTTTGACTAAGGTTTATATTGTTTTAAAACTTTAATGTTCTCTCTTATTTTCCACTTCCAGCCAGAATAAACGCGTTAAATTGTTTATGCAAATTGTACTTGCTAACGCTTAAGTATGTAATTTGTGGCTTTTCGCCAAGAACAGAGTTGGATGGAGAGAGAGTGAGCCTCCTTGCCACTGTACTTCACGCGAGCTTTCAATCAGTAGCTGTCCCCCTTTAAGGCCAGAGGTTTAATGATATCTAAGACATATTGTAGTCTTCTGCAGTTTGCGTTCTACATACGTAATAATCTGAAAGGCCAACCTTAGTGTTAGTCATCTGTGTAAATTATTCAGAATTTAGGTCCTATTTAAGTTAGTTAGTAGTTCTTATATTTTTACGTTCAGACTGCAAGGGGTTGGTCTTTGTATCCCGAAGTGCGGAAGCGCTTGTAATATCGTGGAGAACAAAGTGTAAAGTTAACCCTTCCTGCTTGTGTTGTCCATTCTACACATACTCGAACATAGCTTAAGTAAGTTCCCTGTTCCCGATCAGGACATTAGATGTTCCCTAAACAAATTAGACTATCAACCAGTCCTGATAAAGTAACTCGCAATTTTAAGCTGTAATAGAGTGAAATTAAACAGGCAAAGAGGTATTAAAACAGAGCACAATACATAAATATTATCTTGAGTGTTACGTAACATCTTCTATCCCGAAATAGCAATACACGACGTGTTCTATATGTACTATATGTATTCTTATGACGTATAAATGTACGTATAAATATGGTGACACATACAAATATATTATCAAAGAATACTATCATGAAGAATTCTATACGATCTGTTTAAATTTGGAAAAGAGCACCAGCAAAATGAAGGCGCTCTAAAATTGTATAAGAAATACCATGCGTTAAAATTTTGCAGAGGAAGAAACATGTATCACACAAGGTTTATCACCAACTATTGCCAAATGCATATAATTTTTGCTCAAATGATGACTGCATTCTGCTCTCCTTGAAATTATTATATAATCGGGCAGCAAATTGTTGAATATAACTTCTTCAGGCATCTTTGATTCCAAGAATTTTGTATGTTTAGATTCCACATTCCTTACACCCCTTTTTTTATTGGTTATCTTACTTAACCTATAGCATCAAAAGGAATTTATTCATCAGAGTCGTAAAACGTTACACATGGGGCAGTTTTCTACTACAATAGAAGAATATCACGCGAACATCTTGTGCGGAACAAATATACAACAAACATCATTCTATCTTGATTTAAGAGCTTAATTAAATTCTAAATTTAATCCAATTTTGACTAGCTTTTGCCAGGTTGCCTGGTAGTATTTCTATCAAATAAAAATAAATAACTCTCTAATTAATAAACTTTATATCTTACTATGACACACATAAAACTATAACATGTCTTGAAAACAGAAGAAACACGCGAAATTAAAGCATAAATATTAACAAAGCAACAATCTTGTGTTCGGTATAGATTTTGACAGAAACTCTATCCATTTCGAGAGCAAACAGGTACAGATCCCTTTTCATAGGGAGCAAAAAAAAATATCTGCAACGAAGGGAAAGCCACGATGGTTATTTATAACCTACAGGAGTAAAGCGAGCTATAAAATAACGCCATCTATCGGCTGAAATAGTATAGAAAACTGAAAATTTTTCAAGTCATTTTTTTTGCCTATCAATAAAAATCTATGGTTCGTTTCTAAAAGATTCCATTTCTGACTTTAATTCTTTGGACATTTATAGCATATCGTGCCAGTGTAGTTTGGATGTATCGAACAAACTAAAAGAGTGTTAAAGTTTAATATGAGTTAACTCGAATCTTATGTCCGAAAAGGCGAAATTAAGTTCTCGACAGCTAATCATAGTTGGAAGTTTGATCATAATTTTTACTTTGGGTATGCAAAAATTATTCAAAAAGCTTCTTCGAATGGGAATTGAATTTTCTTGAAACTTTACTCATTGACAAAGATTTAGCTTGCTTTAATTAATGACTTTAAATCCACTCTAGTCTTTCCTAACTTTTTTACAATTCTATTAACTGAATTTTTTAATTTTCCTTACGACTTCTCCCGATAGATGGCGCCAGCTTCTCGTTCGCTTTACTCCTATAGGTATAAATACAACCCTGGCTTTCGCTCTTCTTCGTTGCAGATTTCTTTACCGTTGATGAAGGGAAACCTGTACCGATTTTCCCTCGAAATCGATAGAGTTCTTGCCAAATACAAGGTTGTTTCCTTGCTAAATTTTATATAACACCTCTTTTATTCGCATTACATTAAATTTTTAGTTCTTTAAATTTACTCATTGAGGCATTTTCTATAAAAAAATAATAAAACATTGTGAATTATTGATCTAAACACCTGCATTAGGGCTTAAATTCAACCATAGCCTGGCTCTGGTACTTAAAAAATTTTAAAGGACATCGTAATTCTAGCTCTAGCCCCATTAAGATAAGCTTCAAAAAATTTGCATAATTGAATCACTGTAACGCTGTAAAAATGTATATTTCTGTTGCTAATGCGATATTTGTTTTCAGAAGTTAATAAAATTGGCATTGATATTGATTACTAAATGTATAACTGAAATGCACTTTCCCTCAGAAGAACCTGAGCACCTGAAGAGAAAGAAAAACCATCTCCAGTTTTGATTAGATATCTTCTTTGAAAGAGGAGTATTTATGGGCTTCACTCGCTTAGTCAAGAAGGCTTTGAATGATTTGGAAAGTAAAATTAGAAACAATTTTATCTGATCGTGAAAAAATATTGCTCAAAACTTTTCTTTTAACTTCGATGAATGATGCCTTGTTATCACTGATTTAGCAACCTGTCATTTTTTTCATTTCATTTCAGTTCTTAGATGCATTACTGTAATTTATGATTAGATATTGAGTTTTTTTACTATCATTTACTTCTATTATTTCTCTTGGTCTCTCCCGACGGCTTTCCATAAAGGTTCGATACTTTTAATTTTAGAAATTAAGACTAGGAATCTCCTAATTTTATGCATACACTTACTTCTCGCTTGCAGTTTCCAAGGGTACAAAAACGCCATGTCGTTTCATCTTCGAGAGAAAACTGAGAATGAGATGCTTCGGGTCCACAAGGAGCAACTAAAATGGAAGATAATATTATTGGCATTTGCATAAGTTACAACATACCGGAAAGTTACCGAAAGAGACAAAAGTTGGCATATTTAAAGCGGCTCTTAATTGTAATTTTTTTTTTTTTCCAAAAGCGGGCACTTGCCCATGCCGGCATCGGCCACTCCTAAGGCCAAATGTGGTGGTCTCTTTATTATGGAGGATCCTAATAGGTGAGCCACCATTGCCTCTTAGGAAGGGACAGACAATTACATCCATCCCATAAAGTAGAATGAAAATGCTTTTATCTTGCAGTTATCCAGTAAGGAAATAAGTTATAAAAATATACTTACCTCCTGCCTGTAGATTCAATAGTGCGACTAATTGTGGATATCTCGAAGGTGATATTGCCAAGACAGGTTCCAAAGGAGGTCTGAGATTAGAACAAGTCATTAATGCTTTATCTATACTTGCTTTTAATTCTTTTTGTAAATTGGAAGAGCTAAAATTCACCATTTTAATGAGCAGGATCAAGGTGATGAGAATATGTTTCATATTTCATCTATAAGAGAATAAGAGAGACATGCCTATTTAAATATGCAGTATTTAAATGCTGTAAAAATAACACAGTTCATGAAAAACACCAAGAAACATTGCATTTTTTATTGTCCCTGTAACAATTAAAAAATTAAGACATTTAATTATAAGTTTCCATCACATTTGTGTCAACCTTCAGTAACAACCGAAATAAAACAGTATATTTGGTATTGCAGCATTAGCTTTACTTTTTATTCAATATTTGTTTTCATTCGTTATTCAATGTTTTTTGATAGTAGAATTTCATAACTTCTGTAGAAGGCAGCTAATTAATAAATTTTAGTCTTTTTTTTTTTTTTTTTTTTTTTTTAGTCCAAAGGGATTTGAATCCCGAAGGACTATTAGTTTCGTTTTCGCATTTTGCGTCGGACTCATAAATGTCGGTTCACTTTTCAAACTGTTGCCACAAAATGTTAGAGTCCTGCATTATATTTGAAGAAATTAAATAATGAAAAATCTGCATAAATGTATGTATATTTCTCGTATTGTGATAAAACAACGGTACATAGAGTCATCGAATTTTGAATAACGTAATCCTCCAACGAATATGAGCATGTGGAAGACCAAATTTGAAATTTGAAATTTGTTTTATGATCGATTTCCTATTTTTTAAAACTTTGACGAATTTTTGATTAACAAACTCAAGGATTTCAAAGCGAGCAATGGCAACGTTGTGCAGAAAAAACATTTTTATCTCCAGCGCGTGAGTCTCTGTATCGGAAATTCTAAAGATATGCTCGTTTTAAAACTATTTTGCGATATTGCTGTTGCACTGGATCTTATGGTTTAAGTGCGAGGAACATGGTATTTAATAAAGAAAGGTAACACACAAAATGTTAAAAAACGCCCCTTTGGACGTAATTTAAAATCTGAAACATTTCAGATTTTTTTTTTTTTTTTTTTTTTTTTTTTTATAAGGCAATGGAAAGAAATATAGAAATAACAGTTAATTTTTATCTTTGTTCCTAAAGGTGGCTCCTCAAGAATCTATACTGGTTACATCTCACGAACGCTCGGATGTTATGAGTGTGTTATTACGTCACGTTTATCTATGTATAACTGGCAATAAATAGCATTATAACGAGCACTATATGTAACTGGTATCTATTTAAATATATATATATATATATATATAACTAGTACTATATACATCGTGCTGTTTGGCTGCATTTCACGGTAACCAATGGGATAACGTAAGTATTAAGATTTCTTATTCAAACTATACCAATAAATTAAATTACTATATGCTTTATTCTCAAGTTTTTTTAATATTTCGTTATTCATTTAATATTCATATTTTATTATTTATAGCATTTACCTAGCTAAATTAATATAACTAATATATCATAATTCGCCTTTACTTAATTACGTAAATGCTATTATATATTAAATGAATATGGGGGTTAAAGTGCTAGAATTTTAAGTTTTATGAATGACACGTGAATTGATTATGGTAAAGCGCACATGGATTATAGGCCTCAAAAGGGTTACTCACTTGTGGAGTTTTCTAAGGGAAACTGTATTAAAGTGGTGCTGCTGAGAAAAACCAATAACTGAATGCAAATTTGTCCCGTTCATTAGATTATTGTTAAGTTTTCAAGGACAATCTTCATAAGAGAAAGATATCTTAATGCAGGACTTTTTAAGAGAAATTGGCTACTATTCGTATTACACATTCAGAAACCACAAAAATGCCCATGCAACCAGCCCGTTCGTCAGAATTCGAACTCTGAGCAAACTACCAGCATTCAGGGGTTTTACCGTTGAGATGCTGCTACTAGCGTTCCGAATGTGGAACGAATTATGCGCGTTTAAAGTTATTATCTATATGATAAATTCTAGGCATTTTTATAAATAAAAGAAAGCAATGATGATGCAGTACATTTGATGTGCATATAGAATGTACATGCATACACAAAGAAATAAAGTATATGGAGTACGCCTACATTCCATTGCTATTGATCATTGCAAATTAATGGTGAAGCATATTTTTGTTAATGGAATAAGGCAAACAGCACATTAAAATGAAGATAAATGTTTTAATTCAAAACTCAAAATTTGCGTGATATATTAATTTACACAATTGCGTTATTTTATTGCACAATTTTTAATGCTGTTATTATAAGCAGATTATGTATTACATGAATTTCAGAAAGATGTCTTTAGTCCAAATGATTAATACAATAAGCAAAGAAAAAAATTATTGCAAATACTAATTTTTAATTAGTTTATATAAAAGCGAAAATAGCCTACGCGTAGAAATTTTTAACTTTTAAAAATAATTTAGCATTTAAAAAAAACCAGAAAAAAAAAATGATGGAGTTTAGTTTAAAGAACCCCTGGTGTTTAATGTGTAGGATTATTAACGAAAGCAAGAGAATGTTATAGAACAAATAAAACAAACAAAATATTTTACCAATACAGATTTTTTTTTTATTTTACTTTTTGTTTATTACATTTATACCTTCGAAATGATCCTATGCAAAATTGATCGATGATATAAGAAATAAGGTATTTAAGATTATTAGTTACAGGGGTTGGACAAAAATATGGAAACACCTTTAAAAAAACATGTTTCTTTGCTTAATATGGTGTAGGAAACCCGTTGGCATCCAAAACAGCTTGCAGTCTTCTCGGAATGGATAAATACAGTTCCTGTATGTTTGCCAAGGGAATATTTTACCATTCTTCCTGCAAAACGGTGGCAAGTTCTGATAACTATGTTGGCGGTGGATAAGGAGAACTCACTTTCCGTTCCAATGTAGACCACAAAGGTTCGATAATATTCAGGTCTGGTGACTGTGGTGGCCAGGGAAGATGGGACAACTCATCCTCGTGCTCAGAAAACCAGTCCTGGACAATGTGAGCTGTGTGAACAGGGGCTTTGTCGTCTTGGAAGACACCATCACCATCGGGGAACAAAGTTTGTACCATGGGATGAACTTGATCGGCCAAAATGTTCACATAAGTCTTGGCAGTCATGTGCCTTGACACAGTTATCATGGGGCTAGCAGAGAACCACGATATGGCTGCCCAAACCATAAGAGAACCCCCGCCATGTTTCACTCTTGGCAACAAGCAGTCTGTATTATAGGCTTGAGATGGCGTTCTCCAGACGTAAACTCGGCCAGAAGTGGGAAACAATGTGAAAGAAGACTCGTCAGACCATATTACTCGCTTCCACTGCTCTATAGTCCAGGCTTTATGACTTTAACACCACCTTTTCCTGTTACGGGCATTAACATCACTGATGAGTGGCTTCTCGATTGCAGCACGGCCAGCGATTCCCTGTTTATGAAGCTCCCTTCTAATTGTTTTGGTACTCACAGGGTTCGGTAACACAACATTCATTTCAGCAGTAACTTTTGCAGCTGGGGTCTTCTTATTTTTCGTCACAATTGCCCTTAATTATCGTCTGTCACGATCACTCAGGACACACTTTCGTCCGCGCTGTGATTTAGCAGATGATGTTTTTCCGCTTTTCAAATATGCGGAATAAATCTTCGATACAGTACATCTTGAAACACTAAACACCTCGGCTACCTTGCTTACGGAAGCACCTACCATACGTGCTCCAACAATTTGCCCACGTTCGAAGTCTGTTAACTCTGACATAATGCAATGACAACCTCACATAACAGTACTCCGACAACAACTGAACTGTTTAGCACATTTACGAAGTTGTATAGGTGGCGTCAGTAGTCAAAAACGCCAGCGCCACCTACATATTTCATTAAAATCAATCTTTCTTTTCAAACATGCATTTCACAAGGTGTTTCCATATTTTTGTCCATCCACTGTATAATCCTAGTAAATATTAAATTTATAAACGAATTGCCAAGTGAATAATTACTTGACATCATATTGAGATTAAAATGATATTTCGTAAAATGAAATGCCTTTTTTTAACTTATTATTAATTATTTTTGGTGAAATTTAAACAAAATACAGCAAACATTACCTGAACACACTTACCTGTCTACGCGCGACTGTGTGCCAGATGACCTTGTCACTCGCACACGGTCGCACATGCACACGGAGCTTTGACATCCCTAAAATTTGGCTATTTTTGTCCAATTTACAAGCATTTTTTTCGTTTGCTAATATGCTCTTTCATCTATCTAATGATATAATTAGATTGATTGTAATATTTGTAATTTCGAAGATTATAAGCATTCGCGCACAACTCAAATAGTGTCTTAATTTCTGCTTTCCCACCAGCCCATTTATGGAGGAACCTAATTCATGTCTTAAAAATGTTGCGCATAATTATTTTGCATTTTACTGTAATGCATATTGCTTTCTTTTGCAGTAATAAAATAATCAATTAGCAATTTAATATTAAATTAATTTTTTTTAATTTTTAATCATTATCCTAAATCTAAAATTCTGAATGATTTACGGTAAAATAACAAATCAGAAACTTGCATTTACTGACTAAAGTAGCTTTATTAAACATTTTTGTTCTCAGGTATTGGTATTCCGTATATGATCAATTTTACGTATTGCGAAGACCTTAAGACAGGGGATTTTTAGCATTTAAGGCAGTATTCTTTCTCTACAATTATTTAAAAACTTCAAAAAACCTGTCTTAATATTTGTGTTAGTATTTCTCAAAAACTTAGTATCATGCAATAATTTGATTAAATCTGCATAAATTTATGATTAGTTAATATGTATTATCTTTAAGGAAAATGAAGGAACGTGAAAGTTTCATTAAATAGTTTTAAAATAATCTCTTCACTCAACAGGTATACAAATCTGCACACTTGAACATTTAAGATGACTTACTGCTTAGAGACTCCAAGAAACCTTGAAATTTCATAGTTATGGAGAGAATACTCAAAAGGAATTAATTCAAAACTTAAAGAAAACCAGAAGTATCTCAAGTGAAATTTCTGATGCAGAATATATAAGTTACTTGTTAAGTTTTATATTTGTTGAAGTTTGCTTGTTTGTTCTTTTGTTAAAGAATGATAAGTATTGTTGTTGTCGTTTTAAAAGTCAATATTCAATGCAATATTCTTGCAATTATACAATATGTTGTTCAAGAAATAATGTAATTGTTGGGAATAGGCTATCACCAGAATGTTCAGAAAGTTTTACTTTTTCAGCATTCGATTTTTTCATCAAATCAAACATTTTCACCTAATAAACCGTTCTTAACTTTTTTTTTTTTTTTTTTTTTCAAATTTACACGAATTTCTTTACCAAAATAGTTACTTCAGCTTTTAACAGACCTTTATGAATTCGGAGTCAGAAAGAAGAAAAATTGTTTTAAATAAATCGTTGCTTAAAACAAATGAAGTCCATTTTAATTTCTCTTTCATATTTATTTCATATTTTAATTTAAGCGTATATTGTCTAAATTTGCTCAAATTTTGTTTAATAGCTAAGTGATAATTAAAATGAATTAGTGGCCTTTTTGGAAATCTACCGTTTTTTTCCACGAATTTTTAACAAACACCAAATATATAGGAAATAATCTAATAGTATATTTATAAGGTATTTTCTGCCTCCTTCCTTCATGCCTTCGTGGGCTGCATGCCTTCGTGAGTCATGCAGCCACGCCTGCATGCCTTTCTGCATGCCTTCGTGAGTTAGCACGCTCGGCGCATATTCCAGAAGTCCGAGGTTCGAGTACCGACGAGAGCATTACTCATTTCTTCAGTTTGCTCACATTGTAATAATAACCTAATAAATCTACAGTGGCGTCCGAATTAAAAAAAAAAATTTGGTGTATGCTGATTCTTCACTATTAGGCTTTATCGACTGTGTCCTCTAATCCCCAGTCGCCCTTTAAAAGGGAGTATATAAGGTATCAGCATCAGTACTATCAGTAGTGGGCGCAGTCCGGCCCACATAACCAAACAAGTTGGTCTCAGGGTCATAAAAGCCACGCCCATTTCAACAAAGGAAAATAATTTAAATATAAAATAACTAAATGAAAATAATCATGTATTAATAATAAATATAAACATAAAAGTGAAGAAAAAAAAACAGGCACAAACATTTAGACAAGAGTAAACACCAAAGACAAAAAAAAAAAAAAAAAAAGCGAAAAACACACACAATTGGTAACAAAAAATTAGTAAAACAGAGCAAATAGTGATGGCAATAAAAAGCAAAAATCATACACTGATTCTCACTGCCCGGCGCTCACCGTTAATAATTTTCATCACAAATTTACATAAATGTGCGAAACATTTATAGCATAAAAAGGGATTTTCAAAATCAATTTTTTTTTTTATTGTTTCTTAAGCTATTAAAGTAGGGACATACCTCGAGGAAGTATCACCAAACAGACCACATAGTTTATATTTATCATCGTCTTGTATCTTAAACCTAGCGAAGTTATGTAAGTAAGGAATATAAAAAGTATTTTACCCCTCCTTTTTCTGCATGCCTTCGTGGTGTAACCGTTAGCACACTCGGTGCGTATTTGAGAGGCCCATGTTCGAGCCCCGGCGAGGGCATTGCTCATTTTTTACGTCTCCCGCGTCACACAAACCTAATGACTGTGCATATTAACGGAGGATACTAAAGCTATTAATGCTAAGTGTATTAAATATATAAACTTGCGGACCATAATCACTCAAACGGCAGAGATGTGCAAATGCTGACCCTTCTAATTACTTAATCCTCCCCATTATGAAATCCTGTGCTACGACATTTTCATCTCTTTCCTACCCAATTTTATATGTAGACTAGGGAAATCAGCAGCACTGGTGCGTATCTATTGTTACAGTGTATATGCGCATATATAAGCATCACTCTACCACCGATCCACCTATGCTGAGAACACTAGAAAGCATGCGCATCTACCTAGGGCTATAGGCCGATCATTTCGAACAGCTTTAGTTTAGAAATTAAGCAATGAAATATGTTGTTCAGTAACATTGTTGAGATAAAGACTGACCAGAAAAGAGAGCTTAGGAAAAGAACATTTCACCCTTAATTTTTTTTTTAATGAAATAGGATACAGTAAGACCCCGCTTAACGCGGGGGATACGTTCCATCGAAGTAGAGCGTAATGCGAAACAGCGCTAAGCGAGGCTATCTTAACATGTAAATAATGGGGTTAGGGGAAGACGGATAAAAAATGGTTAGGCATTAAATTTAATAATGTTTTTTTTAATAAAAATAAAATCAAACATTTATTTCTTACAAAAATAAAAACAATATAAACGCATATACTTTTAAAAACAAATAAAATTCTCAGTCAGATCATTCAGTCTATTCTGGGTTTCCAATTTTCTGCCTTTTTGTCAAGAAGGCTTTATGATAGATTGGCTTAATGGCATATTGCGTTCAATTTCGTCTTCAATCCATATACACAGTCGTTTTTCCATTTCCTCTATAATGTTATTTCTAGAACGGGTAATTCTAGTTGCAGAGCTTGACGTAGTTGCAGTTGCCGATGACAGTATTTTTTCTTTATTCTTAAGAATTGTCCTTATTGTTGAAGTTGCCAAAATCAATGCAGCGCTAATTTGAGATTGACGTTCACCAGAATCTAATCTTCTAATCACTTGCATTTGAGTTTCCAGTGAAATGCTTTTTCTAGGTTGCTTTCTTTTCTTGTTTTTTATTATTATCACCCATGATAAAAACTAAAGATCATAATATTTGTCACTGTATTAATCGTTATAGTATTATACAAATTTAAACTTACAATAATGTCAACAAATGTTTCAAATGATAAAAAGCAAGAAACACAACTACACTGTTTCGGATATGTTATTTGGAAACCTAGCGCTGCGCACAATTTCGGAGAATCCCCGGGTTGAAATAAAAGAGCGCTAAACCGAAACAGCGCTAAACGAAACAGCGTTAAGCGGGGTCTTACTGTACATGTTAATCATTTGATGACTAACGTGGATATGGATATAGTGAAATACGATGAACACTTATTGCCTAACCTTTGGTAATATGGGTATTGTCCAGCCGCATTAATTATCCAGATAACTACACTCACAGAGCCTACAAGGGACCCCTCCAGACGTTCCTTGCAATGCGTTGTATTTAGTGCTTTCCTCACTGCGGGCTCTTATCCTTCTGGTGGGTAGTAAATCTCTCTACTACTTCACCAGGTGTTTGTCACATTCGGAAAGACACAATTACATTTTTTTTTTTTCTTTTTTTTCTTTTTTTTACATTGGTGCTTTCAAGTTGGTACCTCTCGCACTTACCTGCCATCGTGAATAGCTCCAGTTTTGTTAACATTTTTACTCTGTTGCAGTTAGGTTGGATGTTTGAGGTTACATTCTACAATTTTGGGTAAAATTATTAGGTTTCTGTACACATTTGTTCTTGTGATGGAGTTTTAAATTTGATAAGTCAGAATGTTCTCATTAGGTTGTAAAGACATAAGGTTGTTTTTGGAGCAATCGAAGTGGAAAATCAGCAATGCCCTCGACGGGAATCAAAACACGGACCTCTCGATTATGCGCCAAGCGTGCAGACCACGAAGGCACACTAAGAAGACGTGAGAAATACCTCATATACTCCGGCTTTTAAAGGGGGATTGGGGATTTGGGGTCCCAATCTCCAAATCCTAGTAGTACAGAATCATCATCAACCACCTTTTTTAGTTCGGACGCCATTGTAGATATTAGGAGTTTTTCATAGCATGCAGGATGAAAAATGAGCAGCGCCTTCGCCTGGAATCGAACCATGGACCTCTGGAATACGCCCCCGGCTTGCTGACCACTACACTACGAAGGCATGATAAGAAGCCTGCAGAAATTCCTTATAAGGTTTTCATTATTACGAGTCTCATTGCTGGCTATATATTGCTCGATAGTTCTAGTTGCATGTGGTTTTCTCTTACAGAAAATGTGCTGTAGCACTTTTGGAAACGCGACGCTCTTTCAGTTTCACTTCTTGCTCAAGGGATATGTTTGTTCTGCTATTTTAGGCTGGTCTGCATAGCTCAGAGCCTCTTGTGAACAAGAAATTCATTATGTTTATGATTTCCTATCTGAGATGGTAATTCTGGGTAGCATATTTTGTAAAAGGATTTATTTTACTTTCTGAGTACGGAAATTTTAGACGATGTTCAGCTGGGAGAAGGTATTTAAATAAGTAATGTTCGGGGCTGTCTCTCCAATAGGAGCTGATTCAGTTTTTGACGAACCTGTATGCTCTTTAGAAATTGGAAATTTTTAAAAGATTGCTATAAGAGAAGGATCTGTTGGCCTTCTCCATAGCGTCCTGAAAATAATAAGGGCACCGTAAAAGATTGTCACGACACTATCCATTATGGATATGGGCCGTTATAGACCCTGTCCATTACAGACCTTTATGATCCACTATAAAAGATCTGTTTGGCTCGCGGTTTAAACTATTTTTCCATACCTGGTATACAGTAGAAATACTTTAAAAAAAAATCTTTAAAAGAAAGGGTGTTAATTAAATTCTATAAAGCGGGTAATTAGGTAATTACGTAAGTCTTCGGAATTGCATGTTTACTATTTTTATGATGCAAAGAACTAAAATAACGTCTCACTCTAACCTGTGGTGAAACAAACAAGGAATGTCTAAATACCGTTGATCGAAGGATTTAAATATTCACGTGTTTATTTCAATTCAAAATTGTAATGTAATACTTACTCAAGTGCCTCTTCAGTAAGAATTTTCATAATAAATTAACATTTCATTCTTTACCGTTTTTCTACACATTCATTACATAAAATCTGTGATTTCTCAAGGCTTGGAATTCAGTTTTCTGGATTAAAATAATGTGAACAACACACGACTTCATTATACTAAATTCCTAGAATTATTCTAATTTAAAATCCTCAGAACAAGTTCAAAATAGCATCAAAAGTTGCAAATTTCAAAATTAAATATCCAGGTCAATTTTTGTCGTACTTTCGTCAAACTTTTTATAACGTTCGTCAAACTTCTTATAATTTTATTTGTTTCATAACAAGTATACGAACCGGAAGAAATTTAGATTTCCTTATTTGTCGAAAATTATTTTTTTTAAAATTTCACATTGCTAAAATATGAATGTTTTCGTCTTTTAAAATACTTATGTAATGGAAGTATATGACTAAGACCAACGATTGCAAAAATAAGAGTCGGGTAAAGGGGGCGGGTGTATATATATTTATAGGCATGCTTGGCAATGCCGATTGCAGTAAAAAGAGATGTGCACAACTAGATGTTATAGCAGTCCAATGTATAAAATTTCAACGTTCTACAGCTAATTGTTTTTGAGTTATGCGATATACATACATACGTATGTAGAGATTAAAATCTAAATGAAACATCACAAAAAAAAAAAAATCGCTTTTGAATCCATTTTACAATCGGTTTTGAAATAAAATGTGTTTGTCCTTACGTACAGACGTCTCTCAAATGAATTCAGGAACGACCAAAATGGATATTTGCGTAGAAACATTCACACTTTACCGAACAAATTCCAAACCATAATATGTTTGGGTCCAGAGCGCCCGAGTCATTTCCTTTTTAAAAGAGGGGGGTTCTGTTGCCCTGGATATCATTGTTTCTAGCAATGTTGTTAATATTCTGCAGCTGACAATGTAGCATTTCAAGAACCTGAACGTATCGTGGGACAATGCGCCTGTATCATCATATGGTAAAGTCTCAGTCTACCATATTTTTATTCCAGTTTTATCCTGTTTTGCCACTAAAATGGTAAACAGAACTGTCTTCTACTCCTGTTTAGGTTATGCACAATAAAGTTTCCTCTCGACCTACATTTATGAATCAGAATTATTCCATTGCTAAATGTTTTTTCCTGAAATATCAATATCCAAAGCAACATACGTTCCTAGCAGTTCTGTTCTTCGTCTCCCTAAATCTATCACCAGGATCGAGCAAGCAGCAAATTCTATAAAATCTAGAACTAACCTTCGATCTATCAGGGAAAAAAATAACGCACTAAAACCACTGTGCAAAGAATATCGAAGTAATAGATGGTGAAATTTCTTCAGTAGCTCCCCAGGCAGAGATTACTCAACAAAAAAAGTTAATAAATAAATCAAAAATAATATCAACCACGTTAGCTTGATTTCAATAAACTTACAAAATTTTAGCGATTCTAAAGGTATTATGAAATATTATTCAGTTTCAAAAATTTTGCTTAATTATTGTTAAAAAAATAATTCTTAAGGGTCAAAATGACACTCATTTGACCCTTAAGAAATCATGATTGACAAATAACTACATTTTCATAAATGATCTAAAAAATCAGTACTTATATTATGCAACTTCTAAGCAATTTAATACAATAAAAGTCAGCAAAACCAACGTTCCAAGTATTGAAAATGATGCCTCATAAGCTTATAAGGTATTTCTCCCGCCTTCTTAGCATGCCTTCGTGGTGTAATGGTCAACAAGTTCGGCGCGTATTAAAGAGGTCCACGGTTAAAGTCCCGGAGAGGGAATTGTTCATTTTTCATGTCTCCAGCTTTTAAACTGAATAATGTTTCTACAGTGGCGCCCGAACTAAAAAAGGTGGTGGATAATGATTCTCCACCACCAGGATTTGGCAATTGGGTCCTCTAACTCCCAGTTGCCCTTTAACTCTCTCACTGCGTACTTTTTTTTTTTTTTTTTATCAAAATAGGTTCAAAAATTGCGTACTTTTTTTTATTACATATTTCAAGTCTACATGTATTTTAGAGTTAAAATATACAAAAAATTTTTTGTAAAAAGAGTTTTTTTTTTTTTTTTTTTTTTTCGATATGGAATTAAATCATAGGAAAATGTTGTCAGAACACTGAAATTGAAGAATAATGATATAAAAGGAAAATTTTGAAAATTAATATTGGTTAAATTATGATTTATTTCATAAAATACAAAGGTAAAACATATATACTAAGGAAAATATTTGCATAATGTAATATTTTGCATATCAATTTTGCACCAGTAGATAGAAAAGGCCTGTTCTGCGTCATGTGGCGCTCTGGCGCTGGGACTGCGTGGCGGTCACAGGGGGGAGGGAATTAGGCACGCGATGGTTGCTACGTCATCAACCACGCGGCTTAACCCCGGACGACTTGCATCCTGTTCGTGACGTCATCACGCATTGTCACCTCGGATTATCTTGCTATTGCTACGTCAGCCGCCTGTTTCATCCTGTTTGTGTTGTAATCCGGTTTCATGTCCGCGCATATCTATTAACGCAAATCCGCCACGTGATTGCAACATCCTAGAAGTTTCTAGTGCATTCTATTCAGTTCAGCAACGACCGCTAGAGAGCAGTAGTCTTACCCATAGTGCATGCCGATTGGTTCTCGTAGATCCTGGCCAAGTTATTAACCATTATTTTAATTGATTATATTATTTGACTTAATAAAGTCGTATTTAATGGAAAAAGTTCATGTATTTGCACGAGTTTTAAAAATAACCTGACGGCTGGGACTTGAACCCTACAACTACGGTATGGGAAACGTGGACGATAACACAAAGCCATGCTTTTGTCTTATGAATCCTATTATTTAACTGTGTCCATCCTCTTCGTGCAACTGACTTTGTACAACGGACTTTGTTCAAAATTGCTTAGACCTTTGTACATCCTCGATAATGAATGAATTCATAACTTTAAATTTATTTTGTTTCTATTTTAGGTTAAGATATTTTTAATTTCCCTTTTCTTTGAGGTACAAACATAATTTATGTAATTTTCTTTTCTTCTCGCCGTTAAATTAAATTTACTAATTTTCACACCATATTTTTTATATACAATCATAAGATTTTCTTTTCTTTCCACATTTTTAAGTTTTGCATTCTTTTCCCCTACGTTTAACTTACAAAAGTAATAGATTTTATAAAAGTAATACGTTTTCACAATTTTTAATTTTTTCTCTTTTTATTTTACAATTTTTTTCTTTTCTTTCCGTGTTTTACATTATTTATTTTTAATAAAGTTATATTTATTTTTCATACGATTTTTTTTTCTTTTTTCTATTTTTTACGAACTCAGTCCTTTTTTCCCCTTCCTATATTTTACTTCAAGAAGTAATTTTTAATATTTCTTTCTTTTTTTAATAAAATTGTTTTTTAAAAAATACTTTGAAGAATTTTTCTTCTGTCATTTCTTTTTTCTTTCTTTTATTTTCCTCTTAAGATTTTTCTTAACGTTTTCCTTGTTTCAAATACTTATTGATGTTACACCTCCATTTCTCGGAGCGTAGAGTTACATATATATTTCTCTGTCTATGAAATTTAAACTGGAACTTGCACGCATATAATTTCCCTCTAGAGGTTTTCATGGATAATATTTTCTGTAAATTTAAACCAATAAGTAAGATGTTCATTCCATATAGCTTAACTGGTATATTGTATTTCTTATTTTTTTACGCTACTAATACCTAGATACGCAAAACTTTCTGTTCTAATGTATTTCACCATACTTAACAGGTTAAACATAACAGGTGATACTCAGAACTTTCTCTTCTAATGTATTATACTAACTTTTTGAAACACTATACAAAACGTCGCAGATTCTCTTTTACACATCTCATTTTTGTTCAAAGGATTCACGAAACGTGTCAAACAAATGTAAATTTTAAACTTTCTATTTTCCATTTAGACATTTTGCCTTACATTTAACCTTTATCATGTTTTTAAAACATATCCCTGTTAATATTTCTGATCCTTTTTTCTCTGAAAATAAATAAAGACTTATACGGATTTTTTTCTACTGACTTTGAATTAAACCTTATAATTCAGAAATAATAAATTTTCATGACATAAAATCTACTTAAACTGATATATGGACATCTCTGGCCAGTTTAGTTCAAATACATACGATAAAATACGAAATTTCTTACTATTGTCTACCCAGCAGCATTTCATTTCTTACTATTTTACACTACAGACATTAACATGAATATATTCAGAACACTCCTTTTTATTGAGCAGAAGGTTTCATATATATTACTAACACAGACTGACTGTTTGAAATATTTTACAAAAATATCTTGGATTTTCTTGTATACATCGTATTTAAATCACCGAACATACGCTAAATCTTGATTTCTATCACGTGAAAACGTCACCCGACTTCTTAATGTGATCCCACCATTTACCGCAGACCTTCATAAACACTGCTATAGTTGAACGTAACACAGCCTTAATTTTTTAACAAGCTGCAGAATTTTTATCAACAGAGAAGAATATCCACATTGTAATGTAATATTTTAAATTCACCATATAGCTATATTTATGTAAAACATCTAAAAAATAGGGATGTCTATAATATACATGGAATTCAGTCACGGAAGTGAAACTGTCATCTTTTTCCCAACATAGAATATAAAAATTTCTCAGTTCGCAATATTTTTCCCCCCAAATTGTATGATCATTATTTTTACAAGTCTAATATATTCCTTCTAACTTAAGATATGTATTTCAAATTGACAAACACTGAACTCTTACAGCTTTTTGAGAAGGATTTTTTAAGTTATGATACATAGCAAATACAATCCTGCACAACAGGAAATACTGGCATGAATTCCAAATAATAACCCAACGTAACTTTAATATATTCAGTTTAACTGAAGATACGCATTTCAAACTGACATTGCTTTACTTAAAGTTCTTACAGATCTTTGAGTACAATCTGATAATTAATTTTTCACAGATATCAAAAACATTTTGCATAAATACTATACAAAACATATATTATTGACATGAACTCCATATCATGGTTCAACATCGGTAACTTAAATGAACTTTTAATACATTTTAGTATGAGTTAATTTAAAAAGAAAAGTTCCAATGCAAGTATTCAAAACAGAAATGCTTCACAAATTTCAGATAAAATAGGAACGGAATGAACCTAATTGATAATAACGTAAAAGCATGCAAAGGACTATGAAAAGCTACATTCTTGGAGGACATTCTATTTAGCACATGGGCTGAATTTTTCCTTTTCAGATTAAGCAAACATTCAAGAGAATACCTATATACCTAGAGGTATTATTTACATTAGTTGGCAATGTAATTTATTAGAACAGCCGGAGACATATTGGAGAGGTATGCAATATCCATGAAAAAAACTTTCTCCCACGCCAAAGAACAATAGTGAAATATAACATGTAAGAAGGGGGGGGGAAGTGTCAGATTTCTAACAAAATTAAATTAAAAGTAAGCACTCTTTCTTTATATGTGAATGAGAAAAACACCAAATATATTATTTTCGCTAAAACTGAATTAAAAAATTGCTTATCTGATAGATCTATAGCCAAAAGCCTGTAGCATACTGATACGAAAACAAGCGAATTATTCCTTACCTTTAATTCAGTAGTAATTACTGTCTCTAATGTGGATGCTCCGGTAAAATATGGCCTTAATTTATTGATAAGGGTCCATGCTATAGGTTTGGTAACTCGAAAAATCCAATAAAAGTAGAATCGTTAGCATCAAATACGTTATTTCTATTTCGAAACACTCGAGTTTTTCGCAAATCTTAAGAAAATAAAATATCCATTACGTAAATTTCCAAAAACTATTCGTGAACTCTACTACCTTCAGCTTAGCTCAAAAACAACATCAGAAAGTTAAACGGCAGCTACAAGCTGACGAAAAAATTTCCGACGAGTCAATCTTTGTAATGATCGAAATGATGACACCAGACTCGCTCTTTGTCGAGTAGATCCCCCAAAACGACCGGTTCTTCCATCTCGATGGTATCCAGACTAGGGCCCCTTACTTTGAAGAAGGATGTCGATGTCACTACACTGATTGAAACTAGTCGAAAAGAGCAAACCTTGTAGTACAGTAACCTTAGCTCTAAGGACTTTAATAAACTTTCAACACTTGCATCAAAGCGTAAATGTTTTTCAAAAACAGATTACATATATTTTGAAGATTTCTTGGAATCAAAAAATAAAGATTAGCAAATTGCTAACATTAATAATGTAGCTTCTGCAGTACTTTGTTTCAAATCTTTACCGAATATTTAGATTCGTATTTAGATCATGTTCAGTTTAATTGATTAAAGCAAAGCATTGCGAGGGTTATCTGACAATCAAGAGGGATGCTTTTGGGAAGTACCTTTTAGCAAAAAACTGGCTTGTATCCAATTTTCAGCGGGGAGAACCACGAAAAATCCCAAGCAAGGAGACCGTTCACTCAGATTTAAACTAAGTAGAACTACCATATTCAGCGACTGATGGTTTTCGGCCGCTGTTTGATCATGATAAAGTATTTAAGGACTATCTGCCTAACAAGAGGGATGCTTTCGTCAAGGACATTTTGAGGGTACTGACTTGTTTTCACTTTAAACTTGAGACATCTACGAAAACATTCATGGAGACATATGTTGACGGAGATATGAACACAGGATGAGTTACTGATATCTATTGAGCTACTGCTATTTATTATTTAGTATTTATCTACCTGGGCAATGACTCCATTTTTTTTTTTTATCTATGTCGCTTCTCTTATAATTTAAAATTATTCTTAGGCATAATAGATTTTTAATATTTCTCCATGTACATTGTATTGATTAATAGTTAATTAATGAAAATAATAACTTTTTAAGGAACTTTTTTGTTCACACTTAAGTAGACAGAATATTTAGCATTATCTAAAACTTTTGCAGCAATTAAATGCAAAATTATAAGAAAAGTAAAATCGCGTTGTTTCGTATTCCAGTTGGCATCACTCAAACGGTTTGATGAAATCATTGACAAAAATACTTATCTTAATTTTGTGTGTCGAGTGCGGATTTTGGGAATTCTGTCCTTTTTGTTTGTAGCTTTGTCATTGCGATAATTAAAATAAATAAATAAATAAATAATGGCATTTCTGCACAATCGTCGCGATATAAGAGCACAGAGAGTAGAATGGTTTGAACTTTTTGGTAGGTTAGGGGTTAGTGCAGCCGGCTATCCCTTGGAATACGTGAAAGTGTTGATTCAGGTATATAATGTAATATTCCTGACTAAATATTTTTCTGCTCCTCACAACCTTACCAATATTTCTGCTTCTAATACTTTGTTTGCTGTGTTCCAACTTTAAGCATAGTTTTCTTATTTCATCAAATTTGTGGATATGTCACGGCCAAAATTCTTACATTTAACGTACGTTCTGTGAGAATTTGAAGTTTTACTTGTCTGATGCCGGCGCACATTCATATACAGAGGCTCCCAAAAGTGTTCCTACACTTATGATTTTCATTGAAATAGGGCTGTATCCATTAATTAAAAGTAAACATTCTGAATGAGATTTTAATAATAAGATCTATAATCTATTCCTAACAAAATAACATGAAATATATTTAAAATATAGCGAAACTTTATTTTTAAGAAATTAATAAAAAAATTACAAACATTTTATCTCGCAAAAGTCTTCATACACTTCAAAAAAATCTTGATATTTTAGTAAATATTTTCCTTTTTTGGTAAATTAATATTTAGTAGGATATTCTTTAGCATCCACAACAGCTTTTAAGCATTTGGGAATACATTTTACTAGTTTTTTTGTAATTTCTGTATCAATGTTCATCCATTCATCCATCATGACTGTTTTGAGTTTGCTTTCCGTTTCGATGTTGTGTTTTTGTACTTTAACCTCCAATTCTTTCAGAACGTGTTCTGTGGGGTTTAAATTTGGCGACTGAGGTGGTATTTTAAAAATTTGTGACAATTATAGAGACACCACAGGCGAATGTTTGGGAGTCTTATGCTTTGGATCGTTATCATGATTAAAAATAAAGTTGTTTGCAATACCCAAATTTTGGGCTGATAATTTTAAATTGTCTCTTAAAATATTTAAATAAAGAGAATGATTCATTATGCCATCAGTAAATACCAAATTACCAAGTCCTGATGCTGCCATGCACCCCCACACAAGAACACCTCCACCGCCATGCTTAACTGTTCCAAATAAGTTCTTAGAATGAAGTTCCTCATTTTTTCTTCTCCATACAATTATTCGACCATCGGAACCAAAAATGTTAAATTTGCTTTTGTCAGCAAATAGGACATTATTCCAGTACGTTTTGGATGTATTTATCATTGATTTTGCGAATGAAAGCCTAAGCTTTCTGTTTTTTCTCACTACCAAAAAATTTTTTATGGGCAGAAGGCCCATGTAATCCAGCTTCTCTGAGAACTCATTGAACAGTTTCAGGTGAAATTGAAGAAAACATTTTGCATTCAATTCTGCAGAATCTTTTACAGCACTCATACGTGGGTTTTTCACAAATTTTTTAATAATAAATCTCTCATCACATTTAGTTAACTTTCTCAGTCGACCTTTTCTTACCTTGTTTTCAATCCGATTTTCTTCTTTAAAGCGTTTTATCACATACTACACTGTAGAATGGGATAACTTAACTAATTTAACGATATTTCGAATTGATTTACCACTGCTATGGTGAAAAATTATCAGTTTTCGAATGCTGTTTGTAATTTCTTTACCACTGTGACCCATTTTTCAATAATAAATAAAATATTATGAAGTAAACAATAAAATATTAAAGCAAATGATTTTTTTAAATGCCACCACAATGCAAAAATTAAAAAAGTGGCAAATGATAATTCTAATTTTGATTTTATCCAAAAATATTTCAGTGTATGAAGACTTTTGTGAGATAAAATGTTTGTAATTTTTTGATTATTAGTTTCCTAAAAATAAAGTTTCGCTATATTAAAAAAAATATTTCATGTAATTTTGTTACGAATAAATTATAGATCTTATTATTAAAATCTCATTCAGAAAGTTTACTTTTAATTAACAGATAGAGCCTTATTTCAATGAAAATCATAAGTCTACGAACACTTTTGGGAGCCACTGTATATGACATAAACTGCTTCAGTTTTATTTATCCTTTTTCATAAGCTCAATTCTGTATGGATTTATTTCTGATATTTCTCTATTGTAAGAGAAATTTTACCATTTTATCTTTCTAAGACAAATGATTTTATTTTATTATTTCTGTGTGAGGAATGAACACAGTTTCAAGTTGAAATAGAGGAATCAAAATGAAATACTTGAATGAGTTAGTTATATTTTGCATATTTTCCTGACAAATTTTACAAAAAGCTAAGATTTTTGTGTAAGGTTTTACAAAAGAATATTGCGGATTCATAAACAATGTCTTTTTATTTTGAATGAAAATTAAATGTATTGAATATATAATATACAGGCTGTCTAGTCATACCCTAAGAATGTTCCTAACCAGTTTCATTTTATTCAAGCTTACCTAATGAACAAGTTGTTAAAGCTGTGAAGGTAGACCTTGTAATTGTGGTTTCAGGATTGAACGAGTTCACGAGATGAATTTCAGAATTTTCTTCATATGTTTAAGTGTTAAAGCATTTGTTCATTTCACGTGTTAAAGTACTTGTTGTTGTGATTTATCTCCCTTTTCAGAGGCAAACATCAGAATAATTTCACAATTTTTATCATGACAAGGTGATTTGTCGCTGCATGCCTAGTAAGTGACAGTTTGATAATGACAACCAGCTCCATCCCAATTTTGAAGGAGAATCACCTGAGAGATTGTCTAAGGATCTTCTGTTCCTCCCATTACTTAACAATTCAAGAGAATATTCAGCTGTCCTTATATTTTAAGTTTCTGAATGCCATCGAGAGACTTACAAGCATCCAAGCTTTCTAGGTATTTAAACCTGGGCCTAATTATATGGTTGCCAGTGATGCTGACTACTAAACTAGTTAGGACCTGAAAAGTACATGTGTATGAAGAGAGAGATGCTTCTGAAGATAACTTTTTAAGTGAAGTTAGCTGGTGCTCGTGTTACATGTGGGAGGCTTTAAAATAGCCGTGTGGGCAACTTGCTTGTTATGATTTTTTCTGCTTGTGTATTTTAAAAATATCATAATTACTTCAGAGAGTCTTTCTTGAAAGCATCTATCACTTTAGATTGATATTTTAGTATACACTGCATGATTTTATTTATTATGCAAATTAGTTAATTCTCATTATCAGAGCTGTAAATGTTTTTGCTGAAAAGAATTTACCATCAAAAACTGAAAACATAAGGGGCAAAATTGGGCATTAGCACCACCAGCACAGTAGAAGTCACCAAATTTCCAGAATTATACGACTCTGGGAAATCATGTGCATAACAGTTCTGCAGTTTTAACAAGCAGATTCACAACTTATATGTATTATTTTTCTGGCATTGTATAGCAATATAAGTATATATATATATTAAATACAGTTTTAAAATGGAAGAAATTGTAAAATGTTTTGGCTACATAGTGTGAAATTATTAAAAGAAACAGTTGCTATGAATTCTTAAAGTAATGTATTCCTAATTAATTTTTTTAATACAATGAGAAGCAAAATTTATTATAAAACAAAGTATTTCATAGGTTATACATTAAAATCTATAAAAATGTGAAAAATAAAATTTGGGTATCGAGTTCAAGAGCACTGAATTATAAAAGAGTTTAGTCAACAAGAAATTTGCAGTAGAACGGAAAAAAAAGGCCTAATTGTTAACCCAGATTTATTGATTTTTTGGATAAATTTAATTGAAGGTAAAATATGTATGAAATAAATATTTTTTTTTTTTTTTTTTTTTTTTCATGTACAAGTCTTTTACTTCTATAAATGTAGACATACTCTGCCAAAGGGATTTTACTAATATATAAGTATCTCAAAATATTGAGCTTTTTTTATGTGAGAAGTTTAACTGGAAAGAAAATGGAACATTAGATGTGTGCAAATCATTATAATATAAGAAAATTTGTGAAATTTTTTTAAATAGCATTTTTCTATACTTTTTATGACTACCATTATTGATTTCATTGTGGTTACCTTTTATAAATGTTTTCATAATTGTGTATGAATACACACACATAAATTAAAAAAAAAAAAAAGTACTTTTTGATTATCTGCATCCCCAGTTGTAACATGGTTGTGGTATTTTTGGCATATTAGTGAGTGTGCATGTGATAATAATCAACCTGTGCTTGTGCATAAATGTTTTTGAGTATGCATGGAATTGTTAACACTCATTTCAGGAATTAGTATTCCCCTACATAGATTTTTTCTGGGGCGGGGGTTAAAGCTTGAGACAAAATGTTTCTTCTTCTCAGTATTATTAATGAACAAAACAGAACCTATGGGCCTTAAAAATAGCCAAGTTTTTTTCTTAATTGACAAACTCATCAGTGAATGAGTGACTTTTCATGAGGTTTCATATAATCAAAAATACCTAAAAAAATTAAGTGCCTTTTAATTTGTACAAAAGCTATAAATATTCTGTATGAAATAAGTGAATTTTTTTTTTTATATAATATATGATTATTGCTGTTGTGAAAGAGGAAATAATGGTTATCTTATTAGCCATGGGTTTAATATTGATCAGATTGTCCTACAGTTTGGCAAGTACTGATCATTTTATGGTGTGAAATGTTAAAACACTAATAATTACTTACAAATATGTTGCCTATGCTATATTTTTGTAAAACTGAAAATAACGAGTAAAATAAGGAGTATGAAACTTATGCAAACATTTATTAGAATTGTATAAAATGGAACCAAAAAATTATTTCAGCTGGATATTAAAAGTATATTAGAACATATTTACATTAAATAAAAATCAGTTTTACTTTTGCTGGCATTACATTTTTCATTTGATTTTATCTTCAACAAAAATGTTAATCACAATATCAAATGAAAATGCAGTGTCAGATGTTGATAAAACTGCTAAAACATTCAATCTGCTTTCAGGCACACTTGAGCGCAAGTATGTTTAATTTCGTTTCAAGCATGAGAATTAATGTTCCGAGGAACAGTTGCACACTACTGTTTATTTGTAAATTTATAAAACTATATTAATATTAGTAAAAACACCAAGCAGATTCTGATCTGTAATCCAGTTGCCCATATTGTTAATATTAACATGTTTTTTGTCCTGTAGTGCCAAATGCTGTTTGATGTGCAAGGTCTCTTCTGCTAGGTTGCCTGAAGTACCCTATGAATAAACTTCACATACTTTTAATGCTTCACTCCTTATTTCACCACCAGAGTGTTCATGAAATTGAAAGAGAGCGTAGAAAATTTCATTCTCTTGTATGCACATTTTTGACAGTCTGATTCCAAGATTAATCGATCTACATTGTAAGGAATATGTTTATTTTGAAACTTCAAATCTTCTTCATTGTTGTTACTTTCATTGAAATGTCGCTTTGTCTTTCTGGTACACTTTTTGCTTGCAGTATAGTTCTGCTCACCAAACAGTGCCTTGAGCTCCTCTTCACAGATTGTAATATTCTCACAAGAAAATAAAATAGATTAAGGATTTGTTCTGCTAGAGGTTCAAACCAACATTTGCATCTTCTTCCAGTAGGTTTTACTGACTACATTGATATAATTCAGAATATTACTTCAGAAAACGGTTATAAATGCACTTTCAAATCTGGTCATTCTTTTGATTATTACTGCTACTTCTGCTTTCATAATTGCCTTCTCTGAATTTCCATTTGCTATTGATTTCAAAGTATCGTGAATATCTTCCCACGATTTGCAAAAAATTACTTGCACAAACCCTTGCAAATATGCTTCTGTGTGAACATCTCATGGACCGGCAGACCCTTTGGTGTATTTGTATACTGTCCTTCTTCAGTTTCTCCCAATCCATCATGGATGCTGAATAGAGTTCTTGCAGAAAGGTATAATAATTTGCAGACTTATTGCAATAATGAGCCATCAAAGTTCTAACTAAATTCAGAGAATGAGCTGAATAGTGTATAAATTCAAAAATTTGTTTTCATTCTTAATTATTGTTTGGAGACTGGTTTAGGCTTCTGACATGTTCACAGCTGTGACATGTGACTGGCTTCTACAATGCACTAAATTAATTTGAAGAGATGCTGAGGTATTCATTATAGCTGTGTACAATTCCTCAGATTTCTGTTCGGTATTGAATTCTGAACGAATGTTAGGAATATCTCTGTTCACATTTCACATTCATGGACATATCTCACGACAATCGATAATTAAATATATTCACATAATAAATTCGCATGATAATCTGCATGTGAGATGCCAAGAGTTGAATCCAGAGTTATGCAGAAATATTTAGCTATTCTTATATTGGCAGATGTAACTTCTTCATACTTCTGAGCCATTGTATGTCTATTTCCATACTTCTGAGCCATTGTTTCTCTTATCTCCATACTTCTGAGCCATTGTATTTCTGCATACATTGTAGATAAAAGATGATTTGTTTTACTGCTACCTGGTCTCCCGTAATTCTTTAGGTCAAGGCTTCTTAAACTTTTTTCAGTCATAACCACTTTTTATCACCAAGATTTTTTTTGCGCTGTCAGTTTTTTCACTTGCACTGTAATATACTATTGCAGTTTTATGTCATTAACTTAAATTTCTAATTTTAAGACATAGAACAGTCTGAAAATTTAACAGTAACAGATGAAATGACAGCATCACGTGCAAAGCAAGGAAAGTGAACGTTTATATTATAAAAAGACTGCGTTGAAACATTTTCGTGTTTTTCTTTATCTGTATTGTCTTATCTTTATCTATTTTCAGATACATTGTGTAAAAATATTTGGTAATTGTAAAATTATTATAATATGTTAAAGAAATATCAAAACTGCTAAAATTTTTGGCCACCCACAGTTTAAGAAATCATGCTTTAGATGTTCCTTCAAGAATGGATCACATCCAGTTTATAGGAGGCATTAGTTTCTATTGTAACATGATCCAATAACTTCAGAGCATTTCATCAGAAGACCATTTGTTAACTTTCTTATGATGATGATAGTGCATTCTAAAATTTCTGTCCAATAGTATTTTTCTTGAATAATCTTTGCATGTAGTATATTGCTTAAATTCTTATTGGAAACTCTTGGTCTGAGAGCAGTCATAAAATTTTCGTGACTTATACATTGTTTATGCTATTCTACACATTGTTTCAGGTTTTTCCTGTCACTGAATCCTTTATCTGTGCAAAAGGATGAATCCACTTTGGATACTAAACAAAAAGGCCCACAGTAAATACTAACGTTTGTTTCAGAATAGATTAGGCATTGTCAATTTGAAATTTCACCATTTTGAAGCTCTCGTTTGAAGATTGTTGAACTCAAAAAATATGTTTGATTTTAGTAGACTTGTCTTGAATTCTGAAAATCAGAATCTGCATTTTGAGAGTAGCCATTTTGCATAACAAAAATCTATGAGGTTTTCATTAACAATCCACTTTGCAGAGTTATTGTCAAATTTAAAAGATTGAGACAATAATAACAATATTGGTTAATCTTCCTCCTCTCATTCATCATGGTGTTCTATGACATTTTAATCTTGACACAAGACCGAAAGAACACTCTCTCCTTTAATGTATGTTATCTTCGAATTCTTCAATTGGTGGTTGCAGGAAAACTCTTGGTAAAGAAGGAATCAATTTTTTAGATCTCTTCCAGATTTCCTTTTGTTTTCTTCATTTCTCCTCTGACTTTTTTTTCTATATTCCCATTTGCTTAAATGCTTTCCATCATCTGTCATTTGTGCATATTAGATCTGTAAAGCAGGAAAAAAGAAAGGAAGCAAACTATAAACAATAAAATTATAATAAGTTTTGAATGCTTTTGGACATTTCTACAATTCTAGTTGAAATATGATATATGAGCATAGGTTGATAATCACATAAGGCTATGTATATAAGACAGCCTATGAAGTATTTTAATACTGTTAAAAGCATTCCACGATCCACCAAAATAATTGAATAGCCAAAAAAAAAAAAAAAAAAAAAAAGTTTTTGGTTATTAAATTTTTTTTAGAGAGATTTGAAAGCATAGGAATGTCAATTTAGTCCGTGAATAAATTTTTGCAATTAGGTGAATTTTTTCTAATTAGTAAATGAAGTTTAGTAGAATAAAAAATTTAATACAGTTTTCAGAGTTTTAGGAATATTCTTTATAATTTATTTTGTAATGAAATTTAGTAGAATAAAAAATTTAATACAGTTTTCACAGAGTTTTAGAAATACTCTTTATAATTTATCTTGTAATTTATCATTATTATGCCATATTTTAATGTAATTGCTTTTAAGAATATATATGTGATTGCAGCAATTTCTTATATATTATTCACTTTAAATTTTGCAGATTGGACACGAGCCTTTATCACCTAGACCAACTCGTACAATTTTTGGACGCCCAGCTTTAGCTTTACCAGGAGTATATACATATAGTAAAAATAATTTTTAATATATTTTCAACTTTGAGTAAAAAACACCTGTTTTAAAAAATCTTTTCTCTAACATAGTTAGATTTTAAATTATTTATATGATTTACGTTTTAAAATTTTCATTTTCACAACATTTGAATTAGGAAAAAGTCATTAATTGTTGATTGTTTGTGCAAAAGTTCACTTTTGAACTGTTCTTAATGTTTCCAGAAATTATTTTTGCCTGATGCTGTACCCCTAATCTTAATACTCATAAAGCATCCCCTGACTTCAGTATTTGTAGGAAATTCATTGATTTCATCGTCATCATCTTTAGAAAGTTTATCTCATGATGTATTTAGACTCTTTTCAGAAAGTGACAGGCAGATGTTGTCTTTTATTATTAAATCTGCGACTTGAGGTTTTTGATTATTCTCTCTTTAAATGTTAATTCTTTGCAATTCAAGTTAGTTGGAGATGTTTTAATTCTTCATCTTTTATTTTAGCATTTATTAAAAAGTTGAAATGCTTAAAACAATTTTTTTGTCTTTTCTTAGATGTCCTTCCAAGATTTTAATGTTGCTTTAAATCAAAATCAAGGTTAAAAATATATTTCAGGGTCCCTCTTCACGAAAGTTGGCAGTTTTTTTGTGCCATTCCTCTTTACATCCAACACCCTCTTGACTAAAATGTCCAAAACATAATGCAATAAAACATAATTAAAACAAAAAGTATATAACCTCAATAAACTGCATTTTAAATCAAACAAGGAAATAACATAAGAATAAAAATACATGTTATGTAATCTACGCAATACAAAAAGGAAATATCAACTTACCTTATTTAAAAATTTCTGTTTCTTCGGTATATGGGACACACAATTATGTAATAGTATCCAAAAACTATTTAAAATTATCTAAACTAGAATCTATATACTCCCATTGCCACATAAATTCACAAAAGTAAAAAAGAAAAATATTCTCCATACTGCCAGATTAATCAATGGCATTTCTTTCAAAAATCCCCTTTTTTACACTTTACTTTTTTACACCTTTTTTTTTTAAAAACTTTTTTATACTTTCCATTGTGTTGATATAAGCTCTGGTTTCCAAATCCTTAAATCTTACTGCTTAGTTTACTGAGAGATGAACGAATCCATTTAAGTCTTCATTTACAAAACAGTCAATCAGTGTTTTCTTTACCAATCGTTCTAAAGCGTACAGAAACTTCAGGTTAATCATATCACCAGCAGGTATTTTACAGTGTGAAGCACAAAATAAGCAATGTACTTCCTAACCAACATCCAACACATGAATAAGCCCTTACAAATATTTTCCCATCAGTCAAATTCACCACAGGCACGCAACCAATCACGTCGTAATAGGGTTTCCGTAACATTCAACTACTCAGGTTACCATAAATGAAACAACAACTTGGGGATAATCCAAGTAGTACCCTAAAATATAGACTAACCAAATCAAGATGCTTAACGACTTCCGCTTGCTTGGCGGCATAGCTGTGTCATGTTGTTTCCATAGTTTCATGTTGAGTTCATAGTGTTCTCTGCAAACATTTACAGTTTGTTTATATTTTAATTTTATATGTGTACATTGCAATTTAATTTATATAATGTTATCTAAATGTTAATAAATTAAAACATCTTATTTCAGTGAAGCATATAAAAAAGGTAGATGGATATCTAGGTTTATATAGAGGTTTATTACCTAAACTCTGCACAAATCTTTTAAGTGGGTTTACTTACAGAGTTGTGTTAGAGGTGAGAATATATTTCTTCTAATAAATTTTTCATACATATTAAGATATTTTTTATGTTAGTAAGTGTTTGTCATTGCTATACCAAATTTTTTGATGTAAAGCAAAAGCTTCTTGCAATGATTATTCATTACTTATCTAAGTTTTTAAATGAACTTTGTAAATAAATTTCATATGTAATTTAAGTGATAGTTGAAATATATATATGTAATTGCATTTCAAAATTTTTTCTTAAATTTTAGATTACAAATCCTAATAATTATTTTGATAAATATTTTAGCCATAATGAGCAGTGTAAAAATATACAAAGTTCTTAATGTTTTACAAAACACTTTTTATTCTTTAAAATTTGAATCCAATAAATTATTGTATATCTTATAGTGTTCTCAAAATTATATGGCCAAAAATGATATATATATATATATATATATATGAAGATTTTATTATTCCAAATACCTGTTTCTTATTGAAATTCAGAAAGAAGGCAGACAAATTTTGAAATTTAATCAATGATCAAATAAAGAAAATATACTTTATGAGAATTTAATCTAAGGGAATTAAGGTTTTTGAAGATTAGGATTAATTATAGTGCTATTTTCTTCCTCAGTTAATGTGTAGGAATTCAGAATTTTTGCATATTGACATGGTGTAAAACATGTTCTGGGTTTATATAATCTATAGACCTTCTGTGTAGAGTATTATCATTTATGATATAATTTTTCACAAATTCTACTTTTCATGCTCTTTTATTATATATGCAACATTTTTTACAATCTGTACACTTTATTATCTATATGATATAAATATGATTGATTTTTTTATAGAGGCTGCCATCCTTAGATCCTGAAGAATTGTTAGAAACGCAGGAAGGTGAATTGACAGATGAGCAGAAAATCACATTGTATGCCCATGGTTTAATAAAAGAAACAGCTGCTCGATGTGTTATGATTGTAGTTAGTCATCCTTTTCATAGTAAGTACTATATAGAACTGATTTATGTTTGAATAGCCACAAATTAGTTTTTATGTATGGATATACAATGAATTAATATTTTGTATATTTATATAATATATTGTATGTAAAATACCATAGAATAATGTTTTGAATACCACTATTTGTTTTTAGGAATTATTTATTTGCATAAATTATGTATTGCAATGAGAATATCTAAATCCCATTTTACATATTGTTATAAGTTTAGTGAGTTATCTCATCAAGTTTTTGAGCAGATTGAAATTTAAACTACTTTTATTTGCACTACTATCTTTAATCTGTCTTTTACTCTGGACTCATTCTGGGATCCAACATAATTTAAGAGAAAATCTGTTAAGTATTCAAATTCATTGTTGCATTGGTGTAATGTTTGCATGCTTCCGTTAAGTTAAAAAGTTGAAAACTGTTTAATATTGCAGAGGGAATTTTAAACAAATAATAAGTCCCAAATCTGTGCATCAAAATTCCAGCATGATCTAATATCCAGTCCTTCGAACCATTAGCCAGCTAGGAGGGGGGGGGGAGAGATAAATAAAAATAAAAATTATGTGAAGAAAAAGGGCTCCCCATCCCTTATAAAGTCTGGGTTTAGAGAACATAATGCTCAACAAAAGGAAGCCGTTGTGCCATAAATATGATTTTTCTCTCGATTAACTCAGATTTATATGTGTCACTTTCAAACACCTGCTAGCTAAGGAATGGTATTGGCCAATGATAATACATTGATTGACATATTGATGTTGGCCAGGATTACACTTTTGGCCCTTGAGTGGTCGTGGAGGGTTGTATTTTTCTATCTGACCCAAACAATAAGTGAAGCCCAAATGTTGGCATATCTACATATCATCTTACTGAATTTAAGCTGATGACCTGAAATCCAGAAATTTGCAAAATCTGGAATCATTGAAGTCCTGATGATTCTGCATCTCAATCTTTGTGCTGTTGTACTTTTCTGTTAACAGGATGTCACTTGGCATTAAGCATAAATATTAGTGTGAAATCTTATTAGAGGTAGAACTGTAAACACTAAGGATATGTGCAGAATTCATGAAAAGAATTGCTTATTGTATTAAATCCAAGTAATTGCTAAAAAGAAAATAGAAATATAATACAAAGACTGAGATCCAGACGTGCTGGGATTTCCATTATTCCGAATTTTGGAATTTTCCAGATTTTAGATCGTTAGTTTAAATCTAGTACGATGATATGTACAAATTATTACAATATGAAATAATTGTTTTTGAAACAATGAAGTATTTAAGGGAATCAAAAGTTACCAAAAAACCTCATTATTTATTTATTTGATTTATTAAACATTTCTTTCAGTTTAAGCTAAGTTGTTGAAGTTTCAGTGTAAGCTAAGTTACTTCACATAATTTCTTGTTCAGTTGCAGAGTTCCATTGTTTAAGTTCTGAAATTGTTGGGTCAAGAATTCCCACTAAATTTTCAGTCAGAAATTTTTTCATTCTTAGCAACCTTTTTGTTACTTCAATATCAGGAGTGATATTTTCTGCATTTAGAACTACAGTATAGATTTCAAGTCTGTCTTGTTTCAGCATAGCTTAATTAGTGTCTGCTATACACTGTTAGACATATCATAAGACTGAAAACTGAAGACATTTGTTTCACTAAATTTTATCTTGCTTCTATTATGCTCTGTAAAAGTTAAGCCTGAATTATATTAATTTAGCTATTTATTATAATTACATCTATTTCTTGCATTGCTTAAAGCTTATTCGTATATTGAATAAATAAATTCCCACATATACTTAAAGTTTACCTAAATAACAAAGCAGTTATTCTTAATTCAGACAGCATTAAATGTAATCTTTCAGCATATGAATATTATTTACAAAATCTTTTTTTTTTTCCCCTTAATGGTAAAAATTTCTGTTAAATTTCTCCTCATCAATACCCTTAATGTTTTGCAGTGCGTTGCCAAATGTAATGTCAGCATAAAAAATTGCCTTCCTGTTTGGTATTCAGTTACTAGTTCTTAAAAAAAAAAAAAAAAAAAAAAAAAAAAAAAATGTTTTAGACATTACTGCATGAGTTGTTTCTCAAGCTGCCATGAACTGATAATCATAAGGTGATGAAAGCAAAAAGTGACAAAAAATTATTGCCAGGTTAGCATCATGGATATAAGTTAGTAGGTATGAAATCAGTAATGATGGTAAATGTTTTGGTATGAAATGTATATGAAGCAGAAAGGTGGCTATTAAACCAACAAATTAATAATAGTATAGCTTTAAGCTAATTAATGATTATATTTCTTCAGCATGGGTTTCCTATTTAGTACCAATCTGAAATTAAGAATCAGAACCTTCCATATACTTATTATGAAAAATTCTATATAGTGCATGCATGATGCATTTAGCACATTCTAAAGCAGGTTGCTACTTTCAGAATCTTTCTCCCTTTTTAGAAAAAAAAATATAAAAATGAAATTTTCTGTTGGTCCGGAGGTTTGGGTATTGGAATATTCCAGATATTGGAATTCTAGATTTTGGACATTGTACTGCACAGAAATTCAGGAATAAGAATGCTTGTAATTATTTTCATCCTCATTTGTACACCTAACTGTAGCACTGTAACTCTAACTATACCCCCCCCCAAACAAAGTCTTTTGGTATGGTTCACGATACCATTGTCTTAAAAGAGTTTTATTACAACTTTTCATCATTTGGCACTTGCTATATATCGTATAGTCCATATTTATTCCTTTTTAATCAAATTAAATAAAATAAAAACACCGTCATTGTCAATTTTCATTCTTCCCGCTTTCTTGTAACTACTAAGAGGAAATAAACAGGTTACTATTTTAGTGTAGAATTGGAGCTAAAAAATATTATCCTGAAATTTATTAAATTAAATAAAATAAAAACTCCATTGTCTAAGAGAAAATTAGTAGGTCAATTTTCATTCTTTCTGCTTACTCGTAACTACTAAGGGGAAATAAACAGGTTACTATTTTAGTGTAGAATTGCAGCTTAAAAAATATTATCTTGAAATTTGCAAGATGTTTTAGTTCTTTTTAAATTACAATTTAATATAAATAAGCAAAGAAATATTAGTTTTATAGCAATAAAACAAAAATCTCAGTCCTTACTTTGCTTTGCTCTGAACCTTGTAGGGTTAAAAATGCTCACATCCATTTTGAACATGCAATCATGCTGTAATGTTTACATGTCAGACGGATTTGCTGCCATGGCAGAAATCTGTAGCATCTGAACACCAACTATTCAAAAAACTAAATCATTTATCTGTATTTTGAAATAAGTATAGCAGTTTTAAAATCTCTCAGGTTAGTCATATGGATGGAAGATTAAATTTTTATGCTGTCTAATCTACATCAGTGTTCCTGTTCAAGAATTTTCAGATAATAATTAATTCTTTGAAATATGTTTCAAACAAGACCAACTGTATGTTTTGTGCACCTATAACGAAAGTTTATATGATGTCCCTTTTTACATAATGGTAGTTATATTTACTATAGTTTGTAATAATTATTTACTGTATTTTGATTCAAACAAGCACTCATTTGAAGCAAAACTGCTCACACATAGAAGAATTTATGTATAAAATTTATTTGTATATTTAAAGATATGAACAGAGTTCAGTAGTATTCTTTTGTTTTGACAGTTGCACAGAATTAGTAATAACTTGCACAAATGCCCAAACTAACTTTTTTCTAACTAGTCTCGTAATTTCATTTAAATACCATTTTTGAGCAAATTTATGGTGTATGTTATAGTAATTGCAGATTTCTTCCTTAAGTGTGTATTTTTCTTTTTTTATAGTTATAACTATCAGAACTATGGCACAGTTTGTTGGCCGAGAGGAGATGTATGGGTAAGTAAATATTATGGTTTTGAAATTGTTTCTTAACTGAATTTGAAAGTTATGATGATGTTATATCTGTAATACTATGTAAAAGATGTCATAAATAGTAAAAAGTGTGATTGTGCGAATCATATCAAGGCTTTTTTGTTTCACAGTTATAAATACGAAACAAGCTTTAATAGAAAAAAAAAAAAAAAAAAAATATTTTCTCCCCAAAGGAACATAATGATAATTGAATATAAATCTAAAATACATTGGACTACTTATTAACCTGTACTAAACTCTGATTTTTTAAGTAGACGTTTTCTGCCTTAAGTTAAATAACTTTTTTCCAAATTTTTTTGTTCATTAAATTGCCTAATGTTATTTGTAGTGACCATACATTTATAATCACAATTTTGTTGTTGACTTGATGTGATTAATGTGTGTAAATGTGTGTGTAGGTATTTCACTTTTCATGTCTTAAAAATATTTTGTTAATTAGTTAACTGCAATGTTTTATGTTGTGCTTTTATAAATAATTAGCAAAAATTATAAATTTTGTGCTGAATACAATTTGATTCTGAAAATTATTTATTTTATTTTACAGTTTTATTGGTACTTAGTATAAATTAAAACCTAGCCATATTATATGAATGAAATATTCTTTTCAGAGGTATCTTTGCATCTTTTAAAGAGATTTTCCGTCAAGATGGTGTATTAGGTTTCTTTTCGTAAGTAGTCTTATTCATGTATGATAATTATTGTAATATTTTAAAATTTAGGTGTGTGATTAATTGATTTTTTTCATTTCTGTTTGTTATCGAAATTGGTTGTTCATAATGAATTTTTGATTTCACTATCATCTTTGGAACTATATTTTGAAATCATAAATGCAAGAAACTGAGCACATGAGAAATATCTTTCAGCAAGATAATCAAAAATGCAAAACTAGACTCTCAAAAAACTAGATTTTGCAGATCTCCTTTTATACCACACTAGCTGTTACCGGGCTTGCATTGATATGTTACTTTAAGGAAAGAAAGTGCTTGTGTATGACTGAGCAATCAGTTTTTGTTTTGGTGTTATAATTGATTTCATGGCGAAAATAATAATTTGTGATGACTATTGCAAATTCACTTTCAAAAAGCAATAAAAATGCATGTGATGCAATAATATACAATCTAATGCATGAAAAATTAAGCATTTTATGCTTTGTTGAATAATACCACACTTTAAACATTTTAATTTGGGCAGTAGCAACCCACTTCTCTTAAATAGCCAGGTTTGTTTATTAAATTCAAGACCATATAATCGTATTTTCCCGAGTGGCAACACAATTTTTTTTTATATCACTGAGTTTTCTGATTTAATTTGAAACATATATATGTTACACTTTCTAGAGTGGCAGTGAAAAGCTTTTAAAATGCTGAGTATATAATCAGAGGTTTGTTGAATTAGTGTAAAATAAATGCATATAAAGAGTGTAGACTCCATGGGCATTTTTTTTTTAGAAATCTTATGTAGACGTAGACAGGATTTTGAAAGTTGAGTATTTCAAATGTCGTAAAGATAAAAATTAAACTGTAGATTTGCATGAAAGACAAATAAACAAACATTCATTTATATATATATATATAGGTACTATTCGGTTTCGAGGTCCGTAAAAAAATTGCAGCAAAAATGTATGCGCAAAAGTGCCAAATCTAGCAAACGCGCCCATTTAACAGCGCGCCAAATCTAGCGTACATGCTGATTTCAGATTGCATAAGTTTATATAGTTCTATATTTATTAAGATGGCATTGAAATACTAGTTTAATTTTTAAATCCTTTTTTGATATTTTATGGATTTAACAATTTGGGAATTGCCCATGATGAAAAGTCGGCAATGGAATTTTGGGTAAAGTGCAGAATCGCCCACTGCTTGACACATTTTTAAGAATTGCACATACTCGGTATCCATGTGCACATCAACCTATTTTCACTTAAAAATCCTATAATTGCACAAAAAATGGCACTGCGCACACCCTTGACTTTATCTATGTGCACATCGACCGATTTTCACTTAAAAGTAAAAGAAAATTGACAAAATCCAATTGTTTTTACTCTTGTAAAAAGCGGCAAAAAATAAGTGAGCAGTTCTGCACTTTACCGAGAATATTTTCAAAGAAAAGGCATCATTCATTATAGAAAATTACGTTTGAACAACCAACGAGATGAAATTATGCTTTAACGATAAGTCGGTAGGGAAATAGCGATGCAGGCATAAATTCAGTTATGTTTAGCAATTTTTATATAAATTATAATAATGATCTGAAATAGTTATTTACTCTTATGCTTCCATTCAGTCATATTTAGCCTTTTTCATATAAATTATAATAATAAAAAGTATTATATGAAATTAACCTTTCATCTAAATTCCTTTCTTGCTGCAATTATTTTTGGCAGCATTGGCATCAACAATAGTTTGGCAATTTTTTACGGCCCTCGAAACAGAATAGTACCTATATACAGTCAAAAGTATCCGGACTTGTCGGGACTTCGGCGATTCCGGATTATCGATTTTTCCGGATTATAGATCATCAGTTTAAATCTGGTAAGATGGCATGCAGAAATTACAAAATTAAAAATATGAAACCGTAATTTATGAAATAAAGAACAATTAGGATCTAAAGGGTATCAAAATTTACAAAAAGAAAAAGCTTAATATTTATTTGTTTACTTTATTAAACATTTCTTTCAGTGTAAGTTGTTTAAGTTGTTTCGTTTCATGTGATAATACTTTCTCTTTAATTCTATTAAACAGACATAATTTCTTGTTTAGTTTCAAAGTTCCGCTGTTCAAGTCCTATAATTGCTGTGTCAAGAATACCGACTAATTTGTCAATCGAAATTTTTTCGTTTTCAATAACCTCTGTGTCACTTTCTTCACTATCGGAAGCGAATTATAATGATGAGGAACTTTATTTAAATCATATCAAAGATGGAGTACATCGAGATGAAATACTAGATTTAGTAAGGAATTATAAGCCAAATAAAATAAAAGCATCTGCCCTGAAGATAAGGATAGTGCTGACAGATCGACTTCCAATTCATTGCGCCCCCCCTCCGCCGCAGGGCAGCGTGAAATTGATAAACAGATTTCGGATTTCGAAACAAACTTTCACTTTGCAGATCCTTTACATATTAGTAAATGTATATCGAAAATTCTACTTGACATAATCGAAAGTTCAAGCTTACTTTTATAAAATTGCTCTAACAATCTGCAAAGAATAATAAGCCGGATCCAATTCGAAGATTAAGGAACAACGCAATCTGCAACATAACTTAATTAGATAATTTTAGCTTAGCTTATACCGTTTGTTATACATTAAACGCGCATGCATGAACGTGTTGTTGACGCATGCGCAGAAAGTTTGTAGCTTTGAGGTCTGGATTATAGATCATTCCGGATTATGGGTGTCCGAATTAACGACTTTTGACTGTATATATATAGAGAGAGAGATTGTATTTACTTAATTTTTAAAAGATTTTAAGAAAATTTTTTAAATTAAATTCATCATAAGATTTTTAAGCATTTCTCCCTTTTTTCTATCATTTACAAATTAAAAAATTGCAGTTTTTTCTCCCGGAATAGTTTAAAATTGTTGTGGGTGGTAATTCAAACTTTTTTTTATGAAAGGAAGTGAGTTCCTTCGAAATATGGTCCATGTAATCCAGGGACTTCATGCAATTTCTATGTGGAGGGGCTTCATAAACTAAAATTAGAATTTGAATTAATTAATGTTATGTAGACTAAGCATAATATCTAAAATAATTAAACAACTTTTTTCATTTCTGTTGTTGTTTGTAATTATCTTTTATTTTTCTGCAGGAATTGTAATGGCAATTGATATATTTTCAAAGGGTAATAAAAATTCCATAAATAATTATTTTTTATGGGTTCTCTGACTTTATGAAGTTTGAAGACAGCTGGTTTCTAAAGCAACCTTGTCTTCATTAGGTAAACACTTTTGTTCAGTGTGGCCTTTTTGTTTTTCCTGAGCGGAAAAATCTTCAGTTTCAATGTTAAGAGAGTTTAACCCTTTAAGTGATATTGATTTTGAAATCATGAAGAATTATGCTTAAGTAATGCTTTTTTAGCTAAATTTATATATTAGTTTTTTTATTTCAAGAACTTCCATTCATTAAAATGATTTTTAGATCACTGCAGTAAATAAAGGAAAACATTTTTAATTAACAAAATAATGTAAGTCAAGCAACAATATATATTTCATGATTAAATAAAAGCTGTCATGTCACTCAGTTAGGTTTAAAATAAAATAAGCAGTAATGGAATTAACTTTTTAAGTGCTGAGGGAAATAACTGGAGAAGAAACATTTAGATAAATGTCCAGATGGGTTTCTTTTTATGAGTTACTTTCTCTCTACAAAAGGGTAAGAAATTTCTTTTGAATTGAGGGGGGGGGGTAAAAGCAGATATGATGACTTTCATTATTTAGTAAATATTAAAGTGGTCACATCTTTATGATGTGCAGAAACATTTTTATGTTATTATGCAAAAAAATAAAATAAATAAATAAATAAAATTAGCTAAATAAGTTTTATAAAATTATTAGAATTTTATTAGAATTGAGTGACAAAAAAATTTGTAATGCACTCTAGCTGGCAAATTTTAGGAATTTCATGGTTATTACATGAAATGCAGAAATGCAAGGCCAGAATTTCATTGTTTTATGTGAAAAACTTTATTTGCAATTTCTGGCTGTCAATTTGGAAAGGTTTGCCTCCATTATTTTATGGTATATTGTTGATTTTTATTCTTTTGATATGAATGCCAGGTGATGATGGCAGATGGGAAAGATAAGCAGCACCTGTCGTTGTTCATTATTTGGCTAGGTGCATCCCACTTTAGATTGAGAACTCTGCAGGCTAGATAATCTAAGGGGATCATATGCACTTTCAGCTTGATGTATTTTAAGCTCCCACTTTTCACGAAGGAACTATACATTGACAAACATCTATGCATTTTCTGAGATTCAAACATGAGTTAGGTTTAAAATAAAATAAGCAGTAATGAAATTAACTTTTTAAATGCTGAGGGAAATAACTGGAGAAGAAACATTTATTTTTGTCATTTTGCAATTTAGTCATTTTGCAATATTTAGTCATTTTGCAATGACTTTACTTTGAAGGTATTAAATGCCTATAAATGCTGAATTCCTTAAAGCATTTAAAAAACTGTTTTTCTGTAATGGCAGTGTCATTGACTTATTTTTGGAACTCTGAAATTTTAATTATATAACATATTTCATTGTATTTTTGAAGCTAAGAAACTGCATAATTTTCTTAAATATTTTGTAGCAATTAATATTTCTTCAATTATGTTAGTGGCCTTGTTCCAAGACTCATTGGAGAAATTCTTACTTTGTGGGTTGGAGCAACAGCAGCATTTTTAATTAATACATACATAGTAGAAGAAGAAGTAAGGTTTCTTAACTTTAGTATTTACTTTTGTGTGAAATTTTTTGAAAGAGCTTTAAAATTTTAACTTTTGCACTAAATTGGAATAATTTATTTCAGACATTGAAGGGCTATGTAAAAGCTTCTATGTCAGTAAGTATGTTTTAGAAATTTCTTTCAAGTATATATCATATTATTCTCACAAATGCTGTAGAATTTTCAATATCATGGCTGAATAATGACTACAGCCCATGTAGATGATTGATTCTCCTCCCCCTATAGCATTCAGATATAGCAGTTTCTGGTTAACTAGCACTATATCACACTAGACATGAATGTTATCTAATCTAAGACAGGATTGTGCAAAACTTAACTAATTTGCAATTCAAATCATATTGTTTGTTTAAAAGAATAAGCATTTAATTAAATTCAAAAAGCAAATTTCAAAAGTTCATTAAAAAATGAAAATCAGCACAGGAAGCTAAAGCTGCCAATATAATTTAATATTGCTCAAACACATTTGTGTCTTCAATGCAATCAGTGCCACACAAATTCAATTAAGTAGAAATCGTGTTGATGGTAGGCAGAGTTGCACCGATATCTATTTTGCCATCTTCACTGCCTTTCTACCTTTCAAGAGTTTGCATAAAGCTTCTAGTATCAAGATCAATAAAGTAGTATTTATGAATCACTTTTGTGATATTCATATCCAGCAGCTGCTGATTTGTCCATTTTATGCACCATCCAACAATCAAACTTTCTGAAATTTTGTTTTCTTTTGTTTGTACTGCTGCAATCAGTCCTCTTGCTTTACCATTATTTAACATGCTTTTGATTTGCTGCTCTCTTGATATGATATAAACTGGTTACCGCATTCAGCACTTTACTATGAAACTGCAACTTTTGTCCAATTAACTGGAAAGTATCCTCTTATATGGTTAGTATAATATTAGAGATGAGCAAAGCCGTTCCTTTAAGGGATCAATTAGAATCATATGCTCGGTCAAGTGAATCAGTTTTTTTTTTTTTTTAATGATTCACCGCTTACTAACAATGACTTTGATGAATGTGCTCGAAACAAGCGTGGATCAAGAGTGGTGTGCAAAGATGGGGGAAAAGCAGAAGCAACTGAAGGAATGTGAAAGTTGGGATCAACTGAACCAAAATTCTCACTCCCTGGTCTGTGGTCTTTCAACTATACTGTTGAGATTCCCTAAAAAAGACCTTTCTGCATGGAACAACAATAAAATTCTGAAATAAAAAAATGCTAAAAGTTAAAAAATAATGAAAACTAAACTCATTTTTGTTAAAGATTACATTATTTTATTATTATAATTAATATTTTGTTGCTAATACAAAGCACTGTGTAAAAGTAAATTTTTAGATTGGAGGCAGATCTCAATGAACAGGTGATTTTTCTTTCTTTCTTTCTTTCTTTTTTTTTTTTTAAATCTAATTTGAGAAAATGATACCAGATATCATTCAAGGTTCTTCTATTCAGTAGGGTCTACATTTTGTTCTACAACCTTGAAAAAAAATACATTAGATAAAAAAAATTACATACTGATTCTCAAGAAGATTACAGAGAAATTCATAGCTCTTAATTACAAGACATTAGTAGAATAAGTAAATAAATAAAAATATTAATTTATTATTTTACATAATTATTACAGTAAAATTGTACAAAAAGGTAATACCGAATATTTACCTAATACCTATACTAGAACAAAGTATTCGAAGGATCTAAATGAATCTCAAAGGAACAATTCTAAGAAAGCAAAAAGATCAAATAAGCAAGACTCTGCAGGAGCCAGATTTGTGGCTAGAGCAAGAGCGATAAAAAGAGTGAATAATAAAAAATTAATCGGATCTGCAGCTGGAGCAGGAGTGATGAAAGAATGAATAATAATGACTCCAAAGGACCCAGATCTGCCACTAGCGCTGGAATGCTGACAGCTGGGAATCCGAGAAACTAGTTCTTCTAATCTACATGTTTTAAACAGATCCTCACACTACCAGAAGGGGAAAAAGAAATCTCCGTCCATTTGCAAACAGAGGTGGTCAGTTTCGCTGAGATGGTTTATTTAATGTTTTGTCTGTTAAATACTAGATTGGACAAAAGCAAACCCAAAGCACACATATATATATATACATAACACACATACACACATAAAAAATGGGTCGGAGATGTTTCTGGTAAATAATAAAGGAAAGACTGCTAGTGAAATTAAGAGGAATAAAATTTTTTTTGCCACTCTTCCCAACAACAGCTCTCAGTAAACTGTTAAAGAACAGCCACACCATTTTCTACAGAGTGCTGATCATTTATTCAGTAAAGTGAATTTGTTCCAAAGTGGATCATCCGTCTCTATATAAAACAAATGATTTTTTTTCCTTCTTTTCAATTATTAGATTTTATTTCCACATTGATTATTCAATTAAAAAATGTTTTGTATGTATAAAATAAGATGCAAACAACTTTTGGGACAAAATTAAGTTATGAAATAATTTTTTTAGTTTAATTTTTAAATTTGCCAACATGTTTGACTAAAATAAAGAAGTGAAATTAATTTTAATATGGGTAGGTCCTGAAACTAAAAGTGAAATACTGTCATTATTTTTAGTTAGTAAAAAATATTACTTTTGTGTTCTTGATAAGATACATATTTGCTGAATAGTGAATTCAATGCGAATATTGTGCACATTCATCTAAATTACTGCAATAACTTTGGTAGAAATATTTAGTGTATTCTGCTATCTTCTTATGCTGTTAAAATCATCAAGGGGGGGAGTGAAGAAGTTTAAAAATAAATTGAAGGAAATTTTATTCTGTTTGGTCTAGAAAGGAAAAATGGTAATCAGAATTCAATTGTAAAATACCTATTTATTCTCTGGATAACTTAAAATTCTTTACTGTGTCTATAGAATGATAGAGCTGTGTGGATACCTAAGATGTATAACGGAAGACACGATGCATGCATAAGGAAAGCTTAGCAGATGTTGCCATAGATTCGATACATGATTTTATTCCTTGATAACTAATTTTTAGGACACACATTTGCTTTACACATCATCAGTATGGGTGTGAATGCACTTCAACAATTTTATATAACTTGTCACGTCCATAGACAATTTATGAAGCGAAGAAATAAGCATTGGCATGTAAAACAATTTGCATAGAATTTTTCGTGAAAATATAAATTTTAATTTAAATAATAAAAATTTGAAGATAATGATCACTGAAAGTAGTAAGTGTAGGAGAAAACAGGAAATAGAATTAGGAAAGAATTCATTTCTCACATATTTCAGCTGCAATAAGTCTTGAAAAAAAACCGGCATGTTAGTAATAAATTTTTTGCTTTGGAGAAAAGTGTTTAAATTTTTTTTGCACAAATTGCTCATCAGCAAATAACCTCCTTATGGTTTAAGCTAAAGCTTCATACCTAACAAAAGTTATGTGTAGTTAATATGAAGTTTTTGAAACTACTTTTTGATGAAATGAAATGAAATTTTGTTGTTAAATAGTGTCTAGGAGAGTATAGGAAGTTCATTTATAAAATATGCAATTCTCATGTAAATATTATTATTCAATTTTTCAATTAAATACAGATTATTTTTATTACTCAGTTTTTTTTTTGGTAATCATAGAAATTAATTATAGAAAACAATTCTAGAAAACATAATTATAGAAAACAATTTTAGTCAAGCATTTTTATATTAAAATTTTTCGTTCCTGAGAAGTGTATTCTAATTTATTTCCAGTTTAATTACTATATATATATATATATATGTGTGTGTCTATAAAAAGTGCTACATAACATTTAAATTTCTTTTTTATCAAATAACATTGGTAATCCAAAACCACCTGAATAAACATTCACATTCATAGTTTTGTCTTCAAACTTTACATAAATTCAGGCATAGAAAAGAAATGTTTAGGGGATAGAAGTGGAGTTAAAATGTGTTTTACCATCTGCTAGGTAGCTTAATGCACAGTTATTTTATTGTAGTAAAACAATAATTTTTGTTGATAGTATCAATTTGACAATAAAAATAACTGAAATTTATTATCTTTGTTGTTATTTCAAATGACATTGCTCAGGTGTTTTAGTAAACTATGTCAGAATTTGTTACTATTTAACCCCTACCCCCAAAAAACTGTTCTTATTCATTCAAATTCTTAATACATGTGATTTACAAAATATATTTTTATATTAAAATTTATGTACTTTTATATTAAAATAATTTTATCCATCTAGAAGTTAATGTAATGTTTTTACTTCAAAAATCTGATATTTATATGACAAATAATTATAATTTAATTAAATTTATTTTCATATCCAGTATTTTTATTTAATCTGGGGTTTTTAATTTCCGTATTGTATAGTGCTGGGTTGTACATTATTATTTGCTGAAAAGTAGAATGTTATTGCTACATATACTGAATTTACTTGCAAATAAGAATTCCTTCAATGTACGGCTTCCGTTACATTTTAGGATAAATTTTAAGAAATCAAAATGTAAGAAAAATTTGAGTGTAAATATGATTAAGATAAAAAGCAACCTACCTAATGTAAAGCAGTATTTTATTATGATGTTGAAAGAAAAATAGGAAAAATTAATGATGCATTATTCTTTGTCTTCATGCATACCAGCAACCAGTGTAGTGAATGCAACCTAAATCAAAATTATTAATCTAGACATGGCTGTTATAATCAACAGTAGTTGCATAGTTTACACATAAATTATCTGTGGACTTTATTTAATATTTAAACAGTATTATTATTGTGTATATTTGTGATAATTAAATTCCTTCTTATTCTGTAATTTTACTTGCTGGAAAACCCAGTTATAAGAACCTGCCACATTTTTGTTCTAAAATTTGATAAAATTTCTTTTCAATTTCTTCTTTATTTTTGAGTGAATAACAGTAATTTTAAGGTTATTACTTATATAATGTTTTAAAGGATAGATAGATAGTGACAGCACTTCTACCTTTCAGCAGATAACATGTAGCCTTTTAATTATGGCTTTATTATTTAAACTGCTAATAATAATAGAAGAAATTTCTATTATTAAGAAGTATTAGGTAATTTATGTTAATATAATTTATTACATGTTTAGATATTTTGTGGAATACATGTTACAAAAATTATTATTTATTTTAACATTATGATGGAAATTTATACAACCAAAATTACCAAAAATGCTTTACAATTAATCTCTAAAATTGCCAAAAACATGTTTTAAGTAAGAATATATTTAATTATAGAGAGATTAATAATATAGAGGCTTACAATCTGAAATCTGGATGACTAATACTTGGAATCATCTAATATCTAGACTTTTGGACAAGTAGCATAATTTTTTTTTTTTCTTTTACAAAATGTAGGAAAGGAAAATATAGTACCAAAGAAATATAAATGCAGATTTGTCATAAAAACCAATTTTTCCCTGAATAACTGTGATTCCTGTATGTCTCTTTCAGACACCTGCTGGTTAGGAAATCAATGATGATCAGTGACAGTACATTGAATGTTAGCTATAACCATGCTTTTGGCTTTTGAATGGTTGTGGAGAGGGATAACATTTTTCTATCTGATCTCAACAATAAGTTCTAAGATGCATTTGTTTGGAGTCAGATGCTGCTCATATTGGTTTCCTTTTGTTGACTTAGCAGCTGAGAAGAGAGAAAAAATTATATTGCAAAGAACTTCAGTTCAGTTAACAAAACAAATTTCACTCTTCGTAAACTTTTCTAATTTGATCCAACTTACTATTTTTTGCTACCTATTATTATTACAGCTATCTTATAAAAATTAAAGTTTGAATTTTCGGTTCTGGCAAAAAGAGTTTCTAATTCTGGAGTTGTAGCTGTATCTTTAAAGCAAAAGCATATTTGATAATGGCTTTTTCTATAGCAGTCTTGGCAAAAAGAAACATCATTGGTTCAATTCAGGCTTAAGACAGTTCGATTTCAAAATTCAGCAAAATAACAACCTCATTTTGGTGTAGATTTTGAACTTTGTATTAGAAGGCAAGATTTTCCATTTAAGGAAATTTGGAAAGAAATGTCAAGAAGTGGTTCTAAATGAAGATGATGTTGCAGAAGATCTCCATCTTGATGACAATGAGATGATCAGCATTTAACTAAAGGATGGCCAAATCTGCAGTATGTTTTTTAAATTGAAAAAAAAAAAAAAAAAAAAAAAAAATATTGTTGCTGATAGTGAAGTTAGAGTTTTTGAAATGAATGAAAAGATTTCGATTTGCAGTTTAGTAGAAATTCTCTACACGGCAATTACACTGAAATTTTGTAACTGAGCAAGAAGTTTTGACTGTCCATAAAATTGAAGAAAAAATATTAGTTGAAGAAATGAAACAGCTTAAAAACTATTTTAATTCAAAAAAAAAAAAAGTATACTAAAACAAGTGAATGAATATTTATTCCCCTCCCCCCCAGTGCTCTAAAATCTGGAAATTGCTGTAATTGCTGAAGTCCTGATGATTCTGGATCTCGGACTTTGTATTGTATTTAATTATAGAAAACAAAACTTGAGTTTTAAAAAATCCTCGAAGAGTGTATTTAACTATGTATTTTTATCACTATCATGCTTTATGAAGAAGTTGTTTTACATCAGTTCCATAAACATCTTAATTTTTAGGTAACTGATAGCAGAAAATATATTTAAAGTAATAAGTTTACTGATATATTCAGATAATTTTGGTAGATATAGTTAAGTTTTCTAAACTAAGTATTTGTTTAAGTATGCATGGTTTATCTAAATACCGTAACTTAAATTCAGATTTTTAAGATCGATAGTTTGAGTTTAAAAAAATGTTTAATAATCAATATTTATCTTGATTACAAGCTTCTTATGTATGTATTCAATATCATTGTATTTCAGTAACTTCTACCGATCTATTGCAATATGGAAAATTCCAATATTTTCTTTATTTTGGTGAAATTTATTGTGCTCTTAAGCACAAATTTACCTTTTGAATAAATGAACTGATGAATTAAGAAACAAGCATTTTAAAAATTACTGGTTAATAGGATGCTTTAAAAATAATTTGAAATATTTTTTTATGTTCTGTTTTCTTTTTCATGTTCTATTTAAATATTCATAGTAATCTTTATTCTATTTGAAACTTTAAAGATCATAATTTTATAAATGTTATTCTTTTAAAAAAATAGTGTGGATCATTAAGTATGTTTTTCTTTTATTTATAATAAGCTATTTTTCATGGCATATGTAATTTGTATGTTTATTATATGTGAATATCACTTATATATTTAAATACTTGATATAAAAGTACAAATTATAAACAATTACTTTTCAGTACTTGGCTAGTGCTTTATTCTACCCATTTATTGTCGTCTCTAATGTTGTGATAGTAAATGATTGTGGGTGAGTATGTAATTTATTCCTTTATTTTTAAGTGTGGTTTTTTAAAATGCTTTTGGATTGTATTAAAACTTCCAGTATGAAAAAAAGTGTCTTTAGTAACCATTATAATTACTAAGCTTTCATACTGAAATAATTCGAATCATCATACAGACATATAATATACTGTTGTTTATAACATTCATTGTTACATTTCTAAATTTAAAGTTAACTTACTATTTTAAATATCTTTTGCAAACATTTGTAATCATGAAAAGTTACAGAAGGAAGTTTTGTAAAGAAGTCTTTATAAGTATTCTCATGTTGTGTGTGAAAATCTCAGATACTTTCTAATGATTATTTTATTAGGACACCTTAAATGCAATGTTGAAATTTTTCATTGTATTAGTTGCAAAATTTATTGTCAGAGAAATATGTGAAGAAAACTATAACCAAAAACTTGTCTGTTATTCAAATTCAATGCATATTATATATAAGTCTAAATGTGAATTTTTTTTCCTTAAAAAATTATTTAGGTGCATTTTTAATATTTGTGCTCATTTTATTTTATTGCATGTGTAAGTTGAATCTAATATTTGAAGCACCTGATAAATGATAGCATGTAAAATGGTTTGAAAACACCAGATAAATGTTAATATGTAAAATGGAAATTTTACCTTTATTTTCCAAATGAATTATTACAGATTTGTTGGTGCCAAAATATGATCCAGATAAAGTTTAATAATTTCTAAGAATTTTTGATAGATTCTGTTTGCGGGATATATCATGACTATATATCATTACCTTAATATACATGACAATTGTGCAGATGTATTCATATGCTATAAACTTTATCAGTTTTGTAATTACTAAGGACAGTATCTTCTCTCTAGGTTAAAAGCTGGTTTGCCTACCAATATGCCAATATATTCAAGCTGGACTGACTGCTGGTCTCATCTGAGTGCCATAGTATGATTCTTTCCTTTTTTTCTTTTTCTGTCTCCCCCCCCCCCAATTTTTAAATTACAAATTGTAACAACGCATATTTGCATTTAAAAAAGTAAGTTTGATTTACTGAAAACTTGTACATATGACCTTATTAAAAAGAGGAAGATTTAAGTTTATTTAATATAAGCCATTAATGATGTCTGAAATTTGTACATTAGAAATGGATGATTAAGTTTGCCAGTTTTAGTGAGTAAGCATAGAGTCTGCTTTAAAAAGGGATTAACTTAATTGCGTGTGAGTGTGTGTATATATATCCTTTTGCAAGGTGAAATAGAAAATTATCAAATTTCCATTTTTTTACTTCCTTGTACGAAGTAAAGGGAGTTTTGTAATCATGAAAAATTCCAGGTACAGTCAAAAGTCGTTAATCCGGACTCGTTGGGACTTTGGCGATTCCGGATTATAGATCATCAGTTTAAATCTCGTAAGATGGCATGCAGAAATTCTAAAATTAAAAATATGAAACCGTAATTTATGAAATAAAGAACAATTATGATCTAAAGGGTATCAAAATTTACAAAAAAAAAAAGCTTAATATTTATTTGTTTACTTTATTAAACATTTCTTTCAATGTAAGTTGTTTAAGTTGCTTCATTTTATGTGATAATACTTTCTCTTTAATTCTATCAACAGATATAATTTCTTGTTCAGTTACGAAGTTCCGCTGAAGTCCCGTAATTGCTGTGCCGAGAATACCGACTAACTTGTCAATCGAAATTTTTCGTTTTCACTAACCTCTCTGTCACCTTCTTCAAGACTTTATCCATTTTTTGCAGCAATTCCACTTTTTGTTTGATGGACATCGAAACATACTTTCGTTTTGTAGATCCTTTGGGAGCTCCACCATCGGAAATTCTATTTGACATAATCGAAAGTTCAAGTTTACTTTTATAAAATTGCTCTTACAGTCTGCAAAAAATAATAAGCCGGATCCAATTTGAAGGTTAAGGAACAATGCAATCATCAACATTAACTGAAATAGATAATTAGATAATTTTAGCTTATACCCTCCGTTATACATAAAACGTGCACGCGAAAACGTATTCTGCACTTGTGCACACGCATATGCACAGTCGTAAAGGTCTTACGCTCACGCATAAACGCCTATGCGCATGTGTCAACGCGGCACATGTGCAGAAAGTTTTTAGCCTTGAGGTCCGGATTGTGAGTGTCCAAATTAACGACTTTTGACTGTACCATATTTCAAGGAAAATATCCATATTTACCACTACTGAATGCAATTTAATGATGATTTTGTGCAATATCTATATGTAACAACAGAATAAAGGACTCTTTTTTTTGCCCAAACACATTATAAAACAAATTTAAAATGGATTCAGAAGAGATTTTTTTGTGGTGTCTGTACGTATGTACGAATGTATCTCGCATAACTCAAAAAGGAATAGCTTCAGAATGTTGAAATTTTGTATGTGGGACTGCTATAACATACAGATGTGCATCTCCCTTTTTGGTAGCAATCGACCACACTAAAAGTATATATATATATCGATATATATATCCACTTTGTTACTCGGCTCAGTTTTTTTCCATTCTTATATGTTGGAAAATGGTGCATTTTTTTTTTTTTTTTTGCTTTAAAAATGAATGAATTATGTTTTCTTATCTTCCAATTAAGCTTTTTATGCCTTTAGTTAACCTGCATGTTATAGTTGTGGAATTATCAACAATTTAAAATTTGTTTAAGTGCGGCTATGTCTAGTTTTTTTCATAGCAGCCATATTTGTTAACATTTGAAATTTAGCAGAATAGTGGATTTGTTGCCAATCTAGAGAAACTAAGCTTCACAACAACAGATATAATGTCTTTTGTTATTGTTAATTAAATCATGCTCAGTCCATTCTGAAATTAACACTTAAGTTATTAAATGACCCCATATATTGATTCAGCATAGCATCCACAACAAATGAAGTCAGTTTCTACGTTTTTAGTGTCTTTTCCCGAGTGGGATCAAAAGAAAACCTTTGGTTTTGTGCTTCGAAAAATCTGCCTGCCTGCTATTGAAAAAATTGCTTGCTTTTATACAGAAACTCTAATTTTATTTATAAAATTTTTTAAAAAATTATTTTTAAATGTATTTGGTGTTTTATGTTTTTCCATATCTTTATTTTTTAATGAAGATATTTTGAGTTTTCATATATGTTTGCCTTGTTGCAAAGTGAGAACTGAATTAATTAAATAAGAAATCTATCTTTAACGAAATTCAAGGAAATAAGTGTTTCGTATTAGTAGCAAATATTGTCCCCTATCTGATTCGGAGAAAGGAGAATGTTTACGAGTAGCACATGCACATTAGGTAAGCAACGCTAAATCATCTGGGAAAAACTGTTTAGTTTTTATTAATTAATTTTTAATTTCTTTCATGCATCATTTTAGATTTATTATAATATGAATAGAACATCTGTCAATGGTTAGATAATTCTTCAGATGATTATAATTTTTGTGCATTTTTAGTTATAAAATGAATGAAATATAACGCTATTAAATGAACCTAGCACCAGTGTTGCAATGCTAAATATAGTGAATTTTAAAGAATGCATTTATTCTATTGTGGTTTATGTGCTATCGATGAAGTAGAATTTGATACGTTTACAGGAAAAATGCATATAATTTAATCTTCCATACAAGGAAGTCATGTGTATACATCAGATTTTGTACTATTAGATTAAAAAAAAAAAAAAAACTGATGTGTACATCACATGACTTCCTTGTGCATAATATTAAATTATATGCAGTTTTTCCTGCATTTCATTGAAATTTACTTCCTTGAATTTCATTAGAGATATATTTCTCATTCAATTTATTCAGTTTTCACTTTGCGACAAGGAAAAAGGCGTAAGACCTCAAAATATCTTTATTAAAAATTTGAAAAGTATAGAAAAATATGAAACACCAAATACATTTAAAACAATTTAAAAAATTTGTTTTAAAATTAAAATAAGAGTTTCTATGCAAGAACAGTCAGTTCGGCCAGCGGACAAGAAGACAGATTTCTTTTTGTAAAAAACTGAAAGTTTTTTTTCTGTTCGACTCTGTAAAAGGACACTAAAGGTGCAGAAACTGACTTAATTCACTATTCTGCTAAGCTGAAAATGTGAACAAATATGGCTGCTATGGTAAAAAAATTAGACCTAGCCACACTTGAGCAACTTTTGAATTGTTGATAATTCTACAACTATTATATGCAGATTAACTAAAGGCATGAAAACCTTAACTGGAAGGTAAGAAAAACATAATTATCATTTTTAAAGCAAAAATTGCACAGTTTACCACTATAAAGATTAAAAATCTGAGCTCATGGAGCCGAGTAACAGAGTGGATATATATATATATATTCAATGTTGTATGATCTTAAATTATATACACACACACATGTTTGGTCCATTGATTGCAACCAAAAAGGGAGGTGCACAACTACATGCTATTGCAGCCCTGTATACGAAATTTCAATGTTCTGAGGCTATTCGTTTTTGAGTTATGCGAGATACATAAATACATACGTTTGTACAGACGTCACAAAAGAATTTCTTCTAAATCCACTTTAAATCCTTTTTGCAACTCGTTTTGGGGAAAAGAGTTCTTTATTCTGTTTTTTCGTACAGATGTCACACAAAAACATTGTTAAATTGCATTCAATGGCCGAAATGGATATTTTCATTGAAATATGACACCCGAAAATTTTCCTCATTATGATACTTCCTCTACTTTACAAAAAAGTAAAAAAAAAAAAAAAGGAAATTTGATAATTTTCTATTTCACCTTGCAAAAGGATATATATATATATATATATATACATATATATTAGCTAATTAATTTCAGTTTTCTGCAACTTTTTTTGGGGGGGGGGGCATGAGGAACTGGGTAATCGGCAACTCGACCTTTTTTTGAAAATTATTATTATTTTTTTTAATCATCATACTTTTACAATGGACTGATATTCGACAGAAATAAAATATTTGATTTCTATCAATGGATGAAATTAGGAAAATAGTTGTTATTAATAACAGTTAGGTTAGCCTAAAAATTGAAAGATGTGTCAAGTCATAAAATTGATTTTGATTGAAGGCCTCCCATTTTTATGCTACCACATAACTTACAGCTGCATTCCCCAATAGTTCTGATTTACATATTCACTTGCTATTATTATTATTATGTGACAGAATAAGTAGTTATTTTGCTTGGAAATTTAAAACTAATATCATAATTTAAAATGCACAAATTGCTGTCTATTAGACTCAGCCTTTTAATAAAATTAAATATGCCTGAAATGGAAGTGATTTTAATAAATGATAGGTACTATATATGAAATTGCTAAGTATGTATTGAATACGTATATGGCTTCAGATTTCACAACATAATAGTAATTCTAAAAAATCTATTTCAGACTGAATGTCCTTATTTAATGCTTGCATATGCATATTATAGTAATATATAATAGTTTGAACCCATATTTTCTCAATAAATAGATCGATTATTTTTGAGTTTTAATGACTATCATATTCTCATTCTGATGGATAGTTTAATCATGATAGATTAATTTTTCTCAGTGTATAGTTATTTTACTCAAGAGTGCGTACTATTTGCAAATATTCATATCTGATTAAAAAAGGGAAAAACTAATCCAGTTCTAATTTTGTGTAATAATACTGTATACCTGGTGCACAAAAAATAATTGAAGATTTTACATGGATTTTTCTGTCCTTAATCATATCATACACCTGTATAATTTCTAAAAACATCTCTGCATTTCTCTTATATTTATAATAGTAAATTTCTTATGAACTAATTTGTTAAAGACTGAATTTATTAATCAGCACCATGCAAACTGAGAACAGAAAATTCATTACATTACCTAATTCTTTTTGAAAATATCTTATTGTAACGTTAATTCTGTTGAAGCAAATTTTTTTTCATGAACTTTTCTAATTCTCATATAAACTTTTTTTCGGGATGTAATTTAAATCTCTGTTTATTTCTTAAAGGGTCAGTTAAAAAGAGGCTCAAGTATCTTATGGAGGTATTATAGTGGGCCATTTATAGCTTCATATATGGAACCATCTGGACGTCGACCTTATGCTCATGCATTAGCCCTTACCAGGAAATGTAAGACTTAAAAATGTTATTTCTTGTGTAATTTTCTGTTGAGGTTTATGATGTGTAGCTTCTTTAGTTTCTATATTCACTTAGTTTATTATAATATACTTAAGACCACTGAACACTGTTAGTTTGACCTTGGTTAAGTACACTGAACATTGGTAATTTGACCTTGGTTTGTGTGGTACGAACTTTGGTATGTGTGGTTTGTTAAATGTATTTCATCAATCCAATTACTTTCAGGATAAAACCTGTATATAATTGCATATTTATTTTAAAGAAAATATTTAAATGTGCCATGAAAATGATTTAACTAATTGTATTTTTAAATTAAGCTCATAAAAGCAGAATTTTGGATAAACTTTAGATTTACAGACTAAGGCAAAACAATTTAAGAATTGCATACATATAATTACATACAGGGTGATTTACTACCAGGTCGACAAACTAACAGGGTGTGCAAGTGGTATAGAGATTACTCGGAATCACGCAGGAATGCAGGGTTGCAAATGCTGTAGTTGCGAGCTATGGTGCAAAGAAGCAGAAAAAAAGAACAGAAATAGCAACACATTACTGAGACAGAAAATATTTTATTGAAAGGTTGTACTACAACAGGTGTTCGGAATTACTAGCAGAAATCCTCAGGCAGACCTGACAGTGGTGCTGCATGGAATTCCTTACGTTTTGGAAGATTCCTCCGGGCAGTCTTGTGGTAGATGGTGCTGAACAGAAGGTTTCATGAACAGTGATCCTGCTGGAAGTTTCCATTAGTGATCTACACTCATGTCCATAAATTAAGGATAATTCGGAGTCACGCAGAAATAGAACTCTAAAATAAATATATCACCTGCAAAATCACTACACACATCTTTAAGAATCATATGCAAATTTCAGAAAGTAACCAAATGACACCAATGGTACGTCACAATGATGAGAGTGTAAGAGAGTGATATATAAGGAATACAGGCAAAGAAGTAAAATTGTTCGCAGCCGCTTTATAAGCATTTCAGTGCAATAACCAAATAGTTATGACACAAAGGACACATTTGGATGATTTTTTACGTGATAGAATTATCGGCTGTCTGGAATGTGGTCGTACCCAACTAGAAGTATAAGACGAACTTGGAATTGCGCAGAGTGTCATCTCCAGGCTTTGGCAACGATTCCAAGATGATGGTAATGTGAGTAGACGTTACAGCACAGGTCGCCGCAGAGTTACAACGCCGAATGAGGACCGGTATTTGGCAGTTTCTGCGAAAAGAAACAGGCGGAGCACAGCCTCAGACCTGTCTCGTCAGCTCTCTTCAGCCACTGGTACGACAACTTCAAGGCAGATCGTGTACAGATGCTTAGGGCAGATTGGTTTATATGTTCGTAGACCTGTCAGATGTGTTCCACTTACTGCAACTCACTGTCGCCTGCGGTTAGCCTAGAGTAGAGAGCATGCATTGTGGACACCGCAACAGTGGGCTTGTGTGATGTTTTCCGATGACTCCAGGTTTAGCTTGCGGTTTGATTCTCGCCGGACTTTCATATGGAGAGCTCCAGGTACCCGTTACCACCAAGAAAACATCATTGAACGACACCGTTACGGTGGTGCAGGAGTGCTCGTTTGGGGTGGAATTATTCTGGGTTCCAGAACTGACCTGCATGTTCAAATTGGAACCATGACAAGCCAAATCTATCGAGACGTCATTCTGGAACAACATGTACGTTTGTTTCGAGGCGCCATGGGTGCACAATTTGTGTTTATGGATGGCAACGCCCGTCCTCACCATGCAAACATCGTAAGCGAATGCCTTCAATCATAGGATATCACCCGTATAGATTGGCTAGCATTCTCACCGGACTTGGATCCAATAGAGCACGTGTGGGACATGCTTGGCCGACGAGTTGCAGCCCGTCAACCTCCTCCTTCATGTCTACTGGAACTTCGGAGAGCATTGCTTTTTGAGTGGTGTAATATCCCCCAAAATCAGATTGATAATTTGATACTCAGCATGCCTAGGCGTTGTACGGACTGTATTGCATCATCTGGGAGACATACAATGTATTAACAATCATACCAACCATGTAATATTGGTTTTTTGTAAATAGGTTTTTTTTTTTTTTTTTTTTTTTTTTTTTTTTTTTTTTTGTAATTTGCTGCAGGGAAAAAAAAATCGCTATTTTTTTTAATAATATCAAACATATAGCATCTTTTTTTGCTCTTTACCTTTTGTTTAATAAATAAGCTTTACAAATAAGTCAAATTGTTTTGCTTCTAATCCTTCCTTTGCCTGATGTTGCATTATCCTTAATTTATGGACATGAGTGTATTTGAGGTAGTAGGATGAATGCATAGTCAAAGGATGAACTGGTCAACATGCTGATTGTATATGGAGCTGCACATTGTAATGGGCACTCTGCTCGGTGGTTGTACCAGGAACATTACCTAAACAGGCATGCTTCACATCACACTACCTTCGCAAGCGTGAACAGAAGGTTATGTGAGGCTGGTTGTTTAATGAGGTTGTTTAAGAGCTACAATGAATCGACAGCAAACAATGATGACACCTGGCAATGAGGAGGTGGTCATACGTCTGGTAGAAGACAATCCAAGTACAAGTACTTGAGTGATAGCCCAACAATTGGGTTTTATTTCAATCCATTGTTTGGAGGATAGTCCCAGCAAACCAACTGAGTGCATACCATCGTCATCACATCCAATTATTAGAGTCTGAGGATTATCCATTCTGGAGGACATTTTCTGCATGGTTCCTGTAGCAGAGTGCTACAGACAGCGCAATTGCTGCATCTGTATTGTTCATGGATGAAGCGTACTTCACACGTGAGGAAGCTTTCAATCAGCATAATGCTCATATGTTGGCTTTGGAGAACCTTCATCATACACAATCATGTGCAGCAAGTGCATTTCTTGGTCTGTGTTTAGATCACCATTCTTGGAGACTACGTTATTGGACCATACCTTCTGCCCAGTGCTTTGGATGGTAGGGCATACCTGATCTTCTTGCAACAAGTCCTGCCCGAACTTCTTGATGCAGCACATGTTGCTTTACTGTTGCACTAGTTCACGTGGTACCAGCACGATAGGGCTCCTCCACATTACATGATTGACATCCGACGACACCTCGAGGTAACCTATGGATGGTGGTGGATAGATTTTGGTGGCTCAGTTAATTTTCCTGCCAGATCACCAGACTTATCATGCATGGACTTCTTTTTCTGGGATCACATGAAGAGTTTGGTGTATGAGACACCATTTCCTCCGGTTGAAGACCTCATTGTTCGAATATCTATAGCTGCCGGGAGGATATGTGACATGCCAGGAATCTTCCACAACATAAGGAATTCCATGCAACGCAGCTCTCAGGCCTGCCAGATGACATCTGGTTGTAATTTTGAACACCTGTTATAGTACAAGCACCTTAATAAAAGGTTTGTATATTAAATACAAACCTTTTATTAAGGTACACTATCAAATACTTATCAATCCCGATCATATTCACAAAAGTGCCACGTATCAGTTTATTCAGAAGTCCGTGTGCAATTCAACTTATGCAATGCATCTGCGACTTTTTAACATTTTAAAGACAAAAGTAATGAAATGCGAAATTTAGAAAGTGTTTATAAGCTTCCATTGATGATTTGTTCATAGCCTCCAAAGATTCTCAGAAACATTTGCAGGCATTTGAAAGCCTTATTTTCAAAACTTCAGGAATATGGACTTTGCAGAAATGATTCAAAATGCACCTAAGGAATCAAACATCTATTAATTTCTGAGGTTTTTTTCCACCTTGGTAAAAGCAGAATTGAACCTCTTCTTGACAAATTAAAAGGCATTTAAATTTCTCTCAACCAACCAACCTTACTCAGCTTTGCCAATTTTTAGGCATGTTTAACTTTTACAGATGGTTCATACTTAAAGCCGTATATATTCTTTCGGCTTTAATAAAATTGTTGGACGAACACATCAGTAAAAAGAAATCTCGTTTTCATGTTCATGATTCATCTGCACTGTTAAATTGTAAGGAAAATGCTGAACAAGCCTTCATTGTTGCGAAATTTGCCATTGTTCTGGCTACTCTTTTGAGATGCCCAACTACTGGAGGCCAGTAAAGCATCTGGATACATGCATCAGATGCTGCAGTAGGTAGCACTCTTATGCAGTTTTCTCAAGAAAAATGGGGACGTGTAGCATTTTTCTCTAAAAAGACTCGATAAAAGTCAACAAAAATAGTCCCTGTACAATAGAGAATTTTTTTCAACTTATTCTGCAACTAAGAAATTCCGAGATATGTTAGAAGGCAGGGGTATACAGATCGGAAACTATTAATATACGCTTTTAAGCAGAAATCCCACGAATGTTCACCTCAGCAACTACACCATTTACATTTTATTTCTCAGTACTGATTTTAGTGATGTTAAGGTTCTAAAAAGTCATTCATGTTGCTTTTTCAAGAATTAAAATTGATTTCATAATAGAATCTCTGTTTGATGTCTTAAAAATTTTCTGAAGTTGAACAGCATGATCCAGAGGTGTAAAACCTTCTCAAAACAATATGTCGTGAAGACATTCCAGTACTATGATAGTAATATTCTATGTAACATTTCTACAGATATTCCTTATCCTTTTCATCCAGATTCCTTTCTCAGATTCATATTTAAACATCTGTATAATTTATCACATCTAGGAATTGTAGCAAGCTGCAAAAATCATTTGTTCTCATTATGTATGATGTCATAAAAAATTGAGTGAAATCCTGCGAATCTTGCTTAACATCAAAAATACAAAAGCATACTAAAGTACCACTGGGCGCATTTTCTCTTTCTGATGCACGTTTTACATGGTGCACCATGTACCTTTTGACTCTATCCCCAGTATGAAAATGGAAACCACTTAGCTATTTTCAATTCATGGCTATATCACTTTGGCTGCCCATCGGTCAAAACAACAGACAAAAGTTCCCAAATGAGATTCAAATGAGACCCAAAATTTATACCATTTTGGGTATAAATACAACTGTGGCTTTCCCTTCATTCAAGATTTATTGTTTACTCATGATGAAGAAGGACGTGTACTTGTTTGCCTTTGAAATCGATAGTGTATTGACTAAAATGTATGCCAAAGACAAGGTTGTTGCTTTGCCTAATTTTGTTTTACTTTGGCATTTTTGCGGCCAGCCTTTGTCTGGCTTTTAAATGTACCAAAAAAATGCCCAAAGGAAACATTAAATTTAAAAACTGCAGAACAACTTTATCAAAAAAAAAAAAAAAAAAAAAAGGAAAAAGAGAATTTTAATAAAAATGTATTGTATAAAAAAATTACAATGGAATAAGCAATATCCTTTAACACAAATATTAATTATCCTAATAAATGAATTAACTAACTTTCCCTTTGAAAAAATCTTAAGAATTCAAATGATATAAAAGAAATTAAGAACTTTGTTTCCTAAACAAAATCATGGAAAATTTTTTATATAATTAAAATTATATATAATTAAAACATAATATAAAAAATGACAATAAAATAATTAATGAATCTCATATTGTCAAGAGAAAACAGTCAGCAGTCCAGTATCCTTGCGAGACACATGTGTGTCAGAATAAGAAGACTGTGATGTGCATGTTGCATGTACAGTCAAAAGTCGTTAATTCGGACACCCATAATCTGGACCTCAAAGCTAAAAACTTTCTGCACATGCGCCGCGTTGACACATGCGCATAGGCGTTTACGCATGCGCGTAAGACCTTTACGCGCACACGCATATGCGTGTGCACAAGTGCAGAATACGTTTTCGCGTGCACGTTTAATGTATAACGGACAGTATAAGCTAAAATTATATAATTATCTATTTCAGTTAATGTTGATGATTGCGTTGCTCCTTAATCTTCGAATTGGATGCGGCTTATTATTTTTTGCAGAATGTAAGAGCAATTTTATAAAAGTAAACTTGAACTTTCGATTATGTCAATTTTCGATTCTGGAGCTCCCAAAGGATCTACAAAACGAAAGTATGTCTCGATGTCCGTCAAACAAAAAGTGGAATTGCTGCAAAAAATGGATAAAGACATGAAGAAGGTGACAGAGAGGTTAGTGAAAACGAAAAAATTTCGATTGACAAGTTAGTCGGTATTCTCGGCACAGCAATTATGGGACTTGAACAGCGGAACTTTGTAACTGAACAAAAAATGATGTCTGTTTATAGAATTAAAGAGAAAGTATTATCACATAAAACGAAACAACTTACATTGAAAGAAATGTTTAATAAAGTAAACAAATTAATATTAAGCTTCTTTTTTTGTAAATTTTGATACCCTTTAGATCATAATTGTTCTTATTTGATAAATTACGGTTTCATATTTTTAATTTTAGAATTTGTGCATGCCATCTTACGAGATTTAAACTGATGATCTATAATCCGGAAAAATCGATAATCCGGAATCGCCGAAGTCCCGACGAGTCCGGATTAACAACTTTTGACTGTATAATTAATATTTTATCTCTTATTTTCAACAGTCAGCTGTCCAGTATACAAAGCATTGAATGAAACTGTTGCCAAAACCACATTTCTAAAAGAATGAAACTATTCAAAATGACATGGTTTCATCAAAAAAGGTAAAATAAAAAAAATGTGATTCAAATTTTTAAAAAATTCGCTTTGAGGTGCACTGGCTCTTGTTTAGATGCACCTACGTACTGAATTTCGTAGCCCTGCATCTATTAGCTTACATACACCATGAACAAAAGACACACACAGGCAGACTCTTTCTTTTAATATATGTAGAGATATATGCAAATTGTTTCTTGAAAATTTGGTGTTTCATGTTGTCAATTTTTTTCAAAACTTCTGACTTTTACAGTCATGAGGTTTGCAATGAACCTTCTCGCTGCATATCCTGCGATTTCCACAAGCAATGTAATAGTAGCAAAATTTGCGCAACCTGCGATTTCTGTGGGAAGGATTTTTTGCCATCTATTTAACTGTGCAGCCCTCTCTTTCCCCGTTCAAGGTTTCCTTTCAGCTTTCCTGTCATGTTTAATTATTTATTTAGATGTGGGCTAACAGATGGCGTTAGTTGTCCGAATTTCTGCCGAATATACAAGAATGGGTAATGTAGCATTTTGTGTGCGCTTATCAGAGCTCAAAGATGTCGTGCAGGAAGTGTTTCGTGAGTGATATAGCCTATATTCCTGATGATATTTCTGACACTTATAGTAGTTCTGACTCTGATTTCAAGTATATTTCTTGGATTCCTCTGCAGATAGTGATGAATCTGAGAATTCAGTTTCTATTGAAAACATTCAGCAATTGTGCAAAATTGATATGCAAAATATTACATTATGCAAATATTTTCATTAGTATATATGTTTTACCTTTGTATTTTATAAAATAAATCATAATTTAACCAATATAAATTTAAAAAATTTCCCTTTTATATCATTATTCTTCAATTTCAGTATTCTGGTAACCTTTTTCTATGATTTAATTCTATATTGATTTTATTCTATATTCTATTTACAAATTTTTTTTGTATATTTTAACTCTAAAATATATGTAGATTTGAAATAATGTAATAAAAAAATATGCAATTTTTGAACCTATTTTGATAAAAAAAAAGTATGCAATGAGAGGGTTAAGTTGCAAAATCAGAAAGTAAGATGTAACCAGAAAGTACCAAAATTTTCTGTTTACGTCCGTTTTTCCATGGCGTTATTGTACTTTTAGAATTTGTTATCTTTATTGAATGTGTATTTTTGCCTTTATGAAATTACCAATTGTTTTAACTTTATTCTGTTTTCTATTCTTTCTTTCAGACTAGCAGATTTAAATTGTATAATCTGCTCTTAACATTGAATATTCTGCTAAAGACTTGTAGGAAATGTGGTAATGCTAGACATGTGTATTTAATTCAGTCAATCATTTTAATTTTAGTCAACCTTTTATTTATATTTTGTTAATGAAATCATTAAATAACTGAATTTATTTTCATCTTGTTTGTTCATTCTTTTTGTTTAATTTGTTTTTCAGTTACCTCGGTTAGCGTTCCCCCTTTTGAATTTTCATTATGTAAGAAATATGAAAAACATAAGTATTGAATCCCTACATTGAATTGAATATTGAATTACCACATTCTGTGCGGTAGCTTCATTGGCAGTTGCCTTGAAGTAGAGTGGGTGAGTTTGCATTAATCTCAAAAAAAGAGAAATTGGGTAATAAAATAAAAATAGCATTTTTCATATAATTTTTATAAAAGCTGAGATGTTCAGTCTTGAAGTAACATCAATCTTGTGCCTTGAAAATGGTACCTTCATCCATAACTTTTAATCTTAGTGTAGCATAATATCAGAATTTGGCAGCTTATTTTAAATTAAAAATATTGTCCATGCATTTGTAACTAATTAAAGATTTTTAATCCATATGCACATTAGATGCACAATATATATATATATATATATATATATATATTTGAGGGTATATCTGAATTTGAAGTTATTACTCCTGCTAACTCAGCATACAGTTACTATTTAAAAGCCAAATTTTTTGTAATTTTTTGATTAGTAAACGTTTATTTAATCCATCTTAAACAATTTATACTTCCACTCTTTTTTTTATTTTTTATGAAGGCATTGTTCCTAATGCAAATAATCGTGGAAGTGCTTAGGGATAATAAATATTTAGGTTGTTTAGATAACTTTTAGTAGAAAATATTTTTAAACATAATTACATTATTCTTTTACTTATATCAATTGCGTTGACTTTGAATGATATTTTTGAAGAACTGGAAATAATATTTTTTTTAAAACATTTATTCTTTGAGGAAAATTTACAAATATTAAACAAAATTGTAACAGAATAACCACAGCAATAAAATATTAGTTCATTGCTTTGTTACCTTTTGTTTTCTTTTTTAAACTTTTGTGTATTAGTAGTACGTTTTAGGTAATGATATTTAAAATACAGGATTGAGATGTATAACTTTGAAGGATATGTATAGCCTTTATATTATAATGTTTAATTTACTTGATGGTTTGTATTAATTATATAAGAACAGGCACTTTTCTCATATTTAATAAGCACTTTTGTTTTGTGAAATTACTCTATTTTAAGAAGGATCATTTTATAAGAAAATCACATTTGAAGACATGAAATAAACATTATTAAAGTAGAACACCACATAATTAACTTTTCATAATTTACTTATAATTCTATATTGAAAAATAACCCCTTTTTGATTTCAGACAAACTAGATCACTGAATTACTTTGAAATTGTTTTAAGGCTATCCTGAAGGAGTGCAACTATGAAAAATTATTATAATTGTTGTTAATATTACATTGCAGAGTGAAGTTCTTATTCTTCTTTAGAGGGATCAAAGTAAAATTTTAGTGTATTAAAAAAAAATTAAAATGCTTGAAATCTGAATGCAGAAAATCTAAGGGGAAAAGTTCTAAATGTAAATTGTCTAACGAGTGTTTGCTGGAATAATTACCATTAGTCATAGAGTTGATTTGAATGAATTTAAATCAAAGACTTAAGTTAGCAGAAAATACGTATTTTTTCTTTGGAGCTAATTTTATGAAAATTCGAGCTGGTTTTTGGCCAATTATAAGATTCTTAAGAAATAAGCTCAGTATATTTATGGCCATTAAGAGTTGCACTGTAAATATTTTTATGCACATTATATTTTATCAATATGTACAACTAAAAAAAAGGCTTTTACAAGCAACAATTTTTTTAAAGTAACTTGATAGATGCTTTTAATTATTAAAAAAATTTTTAATCATGAGAAACTGAAATTTTTTGCCTGTTTATCACTTTTGATTTTATAAGCATGTTATATATAGTAATATAAAAAAATTCAAATCTTTTTTATTAAGAGTTGAATTAAAATTATTCAAGCTATAGGAGTAACACAGTCTCAACCAATTGAATTTACTTACCAAAAGTTATAGATGAGTTCTAATATTTTAATTGAATTTAGAATATTATTGTCAAGTTTTTTTTTTTTAAATTTTATTTCTAATGGCAAATCAGTAAACAACTGTAGTCAGACATATTGTTAAGTTTATGAATGAAATAAAATGACAAAGCTCTTAAAACCTACCAGTGTGATTTTTATTACGTTTTAAAATTATAAGTAATATATAGAAACCAAAATAAATGTATAAAAAATGTAAATTTAGGAAAAATAAGATGGAATGGAAGTTTTTTTTTTTTTTTTTTTTTTCTTTTCAGTTTTTATTTAAAATTTTTTCTCAGATATAGTGATAATGAAAATTAGTAGGCAATTTACTAGGCATGTGATGTAGTAGTTGCAGGTAAAAAAAAAGAAAGAACAAAAAGAATAATATTTTTTCAAGCCCATTGCAACAAAAATCTTTATTGGTTCTATTAATTAGGCTAAATGTCATTCATTCAAGTTATGCTTTTAAGAAAGATGAAATTGTTCATCTTTTTCCTACCCTTTTTAATGTCTACTTACAGAGGATTTTGAAATTTGCCTCAAATCTTTCATATCAGTTCATAAATCAATAATTATGTCATTATTTCTCTTACATTCTGTGTAATATTAGTGTACAAGTAAAAATCAGATTTGTAGTGTCTTCCAAAGTTTGGTCTTGTTTTATTATAATGTTAAAAGATTTCTTCATATGTACACTTAGTTGTTGTTAATAAATTACTTTATATATTATGTGCTTTTGGTTAATAAGAGCAGTGTTTGCATATGCTAAAATTTCTAGAGTCTTGTAAGTTTTACAAACTTGTTTTTCATTTATCTGCTTTAGTCTGAATGTGCTTCATACAGAGTAAGATTTTGAAGCAAATAACCAGTTACGCATACATCTTGGAATTATTCATGAATTTAACATTACTGCAGGAAATTAAGAATTGCAAACCTTCAAACATTAATATATATTGCAGAATATTACATAAGAGCAAACTTCCAGCGATGAATTCAAATGTATTCAGTTGTCTTTAACATTAAAACAGTGTTTCGATGCACAATTCAGAGCTTACATGATCATTTCTAAGAATTTTGGATCGCTGTTCATTTATGATATTTGTAATTAATATTCAGCTATTTACCAACTATATAACAATGAGTGTAGACTTGCCTATTAACATGCTAGAGGCTAGAGAATGAATCAGAATGTTTTATAAATAACCTACTCTTGAAAAAGGGCTATGTTCCTTGTAAACACACATGTAAATCTGAAACACTGAAAATCCACATCTGATACATGAACACATTTGAAATTGTCCTAAGATCAGTGTCTGATGCTGTCATATGACTAAGAAGATTTTTGGTCCTTTCTCCTTTGTTGAAACTAATATTAACTACAATGTGTACTTACTTGGACATGCTACAGTTCTGTTTCCTCAAACTGAGCAAACAGAATTGAAAGATGCCAAGTTGTAGATTTTCTTTCACCAAAATGGAGCATCTGTTTCCTGGATGGTGGATTAGCAAAATTGTACCTATCTCATGGCCCACTAGAAGTCTTGATCTTATTACCTCATTAGGCTTGTTCCTCTGTAGTGTTGTCAAAAATGAGGAGTACAATCAAAGAATAGATAATCTTGGTCTCTTCAAGAGAAGACTGACACAGACAATTACAAGTATATCCTGAAGTGTTTTTGCCAGGATATAACTGAAATTGAGTTACTGTTGTGACTTCTGGGTTGTTAATGATGCTCATACTGAAATTTACTAATTTTACTTGTGATTTTTTTTTAAGGTTTGAGTTAAATAAAAGTTAAGATTTAAAACTCTTTCACATACCCACATTTATTCTTGGAGATAGCAAGTCAGCAAGAGTTAAGCAGCTTTCATTTTTACAATCGGTAATGATGGAAGTATGTCTCCAGCTAGAGAAATGTTTTAAATAATGCAAATATTTATGCTTTGGTATTTTAAAATTTAAACAGTCGTCAGTCTTGTGTGGAAATTACAGAATTTATGATATAGTCTCCCAGTCCTTATATTTATTTATAGTAAAACTTTAACAATTTAAAGAATCGATCTTGTGAAAATTATGAATTCTTTTTATACAATCCCTCAGTTAGTATATTTCATATACAGTAAGACCCCGCTTAACGCTGTTTCGTTTAGCGCTGTTTCGGTTTAGCACTCTTTTATTTCAACCCGGGGATTCCACGAAATCGCTCGCAGCATACGGGGATTCCCCGAAATATTATGCAGCGATAGGTTTCAAATACATATCCGAAAGAGTGTACTTGTATTTCTTGTTTGGTGCGGTATTGTACAGACATATTTTTATTATTGGAAACATTCAATTCAAGAAGCAGCGGCTAGTCTTTCTAATGATGAGCTCAAGGAATTAACTGAACAATAAGAAAACAAAAGTGTTGACAGCAGTGATTCAGAAGAAGAGCAAAAAGAACTTTCGATGGCGTTTGTAAAAAGGAGTTTGTCTACCATAACTGAAATAATGGATCAATTCATTGAAAATGATCCAAATTTTGACAGGAGCTCAAAAGTAAGGTGTGGTGTTAGAGATGCTCTATCCGTTTATGAAGAACTTTTAAGAGAACAACGCAAAAGAAAAAGGCAAATAACATTAGATGCTTTTGTCACAAAAAGGCAGAACACTGAAAACGTGGAAGGCTAACTAAATATGACCGACTTAGAATTTTATTTGTTTTTTTTTAAGAATATTCGTTTTGTTATTTATATTTTGTTTTTATTTTTGCAAGAAATAATAATGTGGTATTAATTTGGGCTTTAAGAAATAAATGTTTGGTTTTATTTTTATTAAAAAAACATACTTTTTAAATTTAATACCTAACCAATTTCCTAGCCATCTTTCCCTAACCCCAATATTTACATGTAAAGATAGCCTCGTTTAGCGCTGTTTCGCATTACGCTCTACTTTGATGGAACGTATCCCCCGCGTTAAGCGGGGTCTTACTGTATAGTAAAAATTTAAACATATTATAAAAAATGAAATACAAAACATTTGATTTGTGTATACATAAAAAATTAATAGCAAATTTTAACTTCAAAATTTTGCAGTTTTTGGTATAATTAGAAGGTGGTTTCTTCTTTTTAATATCAATATGCTTATTCTTTTGTGAGATACTAGCATGTAACATTTTTTCAGTTATAAATTTGTTGAATTTGATATGCTGAAACATAATTATAAACATTTACACATATAATTTATACATTATCTAATGCTAAAAATGTATGAATATTTTCATAAAGTTTTATTAATTTAGAATCATAATTTTTGGAAGAAAAACCTATAAAGATGTTGAATTTGTAATTTTTAAAAGATTGAATTTTTAAGTTAAAATTGGAAAACCATTGCTATTTGCATTACTTAAAATGCATTTTTAGCTGGAAACGTGTCCATGACCGACAGTTGTGAAAATAAAAGCCTGATTAGGACATTTATGGGCACAAGTGTATGTATGCACATATAATGACTGACGTATGCTGTGCTATAATCTATTTGTAAAGAAACTTTGCATGCAAATGCAATTTAATCTGGACAATGAAGACTTTCTAGAGCTTTTGTGCATCAGAACTAAATATTCTAAAAGTTTATTAATAAGTGAAACTTAATTTTAAGGACAAAACTTCCATTAGATTTTGGTTATGGCTGCCAACCTTGACTGATAATGTATATCTAAGATTCATGCTTATTATGAACATTTGTCACAATTTGAAAGTGGTTGTGTCAGCAGGCTGAAAGAAGCTGGATATGGAAAGAAAAGAATGATGTGGTATTCAGATCATGCAGTGTGGTACTTGGATGATATTGGTAGGAATGAATGAGTTAACAATGGCAGGTTTCAGTATCAAGAGTGCAAGAGTCAGTTTAGAATGATGGCATGAAAGGAGGACAGATTGATCATTACAGCCTTTGATTTAGCTCTATCAGTGATCCAATGTGTGGATGAAACAGAACTTAAGTGGATGAGCATTCAAGAATTCATCAGTTTTCCTTGATGAATTCTATTTTGAACCCAGTTTTGATGACCGTCATAAATTTGATGGAGATGTCTAGCCCTCCAAGCATTTAGTCTTGAAATTTCAGAGTTCCTCAAATTGTCATGAATAAGTGATATTTTCTTGATTTTAATTAAAAAATGACTATCTCGTTTTGTATCTTGATTCTTTTTCTTCCAATATACATCCAAACCAAAATCAGATACATTTAAAAGCTAGCAGAAATTTTCATGTATAATGAATATAGAAGACAGCCTTCTGTACGGAATTTTCCAGCCGTAACGCTGAGGGCTAGGATAGTACTGGATTTTAATTTTTATTGTAGCATGCTGCACAAATTAACAGCAGAATGTCATTTCTTTTTATAGCTGGGTTTTTTTGGTTCCATCCTTACAGCACAGAGGTACATAAATAAATAAAATTCTTTCATCTATCATTTTTCTATCTCTTTTAGGGCATATGTAAGTGAACTTACCTTTCAATAACTTAATGCTCGAATACACTTAGCGTGCATATCTACTGGTTGCCTTTAGGACCGTCAAATACTTCCAATGCTACCTACTTTACTAGATGTCTTCCTCGTAGAGCACATTTGGTAGTTGATAGTAATGTAACTTCAGCCATTTTAGAATTAATCACACTTCACAATTTAGTGGAATAATGGTGTAATGCAACGTGCAACATTAGTGTTAGCAGCTGATTACTTGCAGTACATTTAAAGGCAAAATGACGAGATATTGCAGCCTATATCAACATATACTATTGCTTTAATGTACCATAAAATGACATTTTTTATCAAGATAAGACATTGCTACTCAAAACTAACATTAGTTTAGCTCCTGAATGTTAATTGAATTTGATATATATTTATTAATATCTCTTTTTGTTATTAAACTTGCTTGATTCCTTCTTCCAGAATTCGAAATTTATGCTTAATCTAAATATAATTTGCACATTTATTATTATTATTTTTTAAATTTGTATTTTTAAATATTTTTTTAATAAATTTTTCGAAAAATTTTTATATTATAACCTAAAAATTTTTTAACATCATCTTAAAGTAGATTTAATTCTAAGCTTATCTGCAAAAAATTAGAGTTTTCTATTCAAAATTTTCTAAGATTTACATTTTGGCGTATTTAATATAAGCGATAATATCGAAAATATGGTTTAGGTGGTTTTTAAAAATTATTCTCATGCATCAATGAAAAATAAGGAAAGTATGTAGGTTACTATAAATTAAGAATTTCATCAAGTGAATTATTCTTGGCACAAACTGGGGGGGGGAGAATCCACCAAGATAAATTTTTAAATTTCTCTATAATTTTCTCACCAAAAATTACAAAATTTAATATTTAGACATAATTTGAGTCTTAGAATTGAAATATGGAAAGAAAATGGAAATATAATATATATCTTAAGTCGAGCTTTCAAGACATTTTTTTTCACAGTGTACATTTGCTGTATTTTAAGACATTAAATTGACATACACTTTTATTTACAAATAGTTACAAATATGCTAACATAATCATAGTTTCTGTATATTGCATATGACTTTCAGCATTTCTATAAATGCTTGGAAACTTTTTGAAATTTTTTCATTTTAAATTGCAATATTTATATCAACCACTGATGCTGATGTGTTACTGAAGAAAATGGAGACAATTTCCATTAATGCAAAGTAAGTGCACGCAATACCTCCTGCTATTCCTACAGCCATAACTTGAATAAGGAATCCTTTTTCAGAAAGAGAGATTTTCCTGAAAAATAAATATAATTTTAATATTTAGTGCTGATATAAACTTCATTATTTATGATTCAAATTATAAATTCATTTCTTAATCTTTGTAATAATAATGTTGCCTTTAATGAAGTTTTCATCGATTATTTTCCTATACATTGAGGTAATATTTTGACAGAGGTGCACTTTAACACTAGATTGCCCAAGGAAGTCATTTTGACTGCTTTTTAATTTCAATTAGAAAAACAATTATGTATATAATGACACAATTTCTTAGAATTTTGTGCAACATGTAAATGTGTTTATTAATAATTGTAGTTATCCCCCTTCTTTCATTTCCGGTATATATATGTGTTATACCTACATTGCCCAAAAGGAAAAATTTAAATAATCAAATGACTCTTATTATTAAATTGAGTAAATTTCTTGTATGACCAGTTCGGGCTCTGTATTAAAATAACAGTTTTCATTTTTTACTTCCTTGTACGAAGTAAAAAGGAAGTATTGTAATCGCGAAAAGTTTCAGGCAGCATATTTCAACGAAAATATCCATTTTGACCGCTATCGAATGCAATTTAACGATGTTTTTGCGTGATATCTGTACGTAAGGACATAATAAAATACTCTTTTTCCTTCAAAAAAATTATAAAACTGCTTTAAAATTAATTCTGAAGAGAATTTTTCGTGGCGTCTTTGCGAACATATATACGTACGTGCGTACGTACGTGCGTGCGTACGTACATATCTCGCATAACTCAAAAACGAGTAGCCTCAGAACGTTGAAATTTTGTATGTAGGACTGCTATAACATGTAGATGTGCACCTCGTATTTTGGTTGCAATCGGCCGCACCAAACGGCCGTTTTTTAATACCGTTTATAAATATATCCACTCTATTACCCGGCTCAGTGATCAGTTTCTTTACTCTTATATGTTTATAAATTGTACATTTTTTGCTTTAAAAATGATTGAATTATGTTGTTTTTATCTTCCGGTTAAGGATTTTATGCCTTTAGTAAATCTGTGTGCAATAGTTTTAGAATTATCAACAATTTTAAAGTTGTTTAATTGCCGCTAAGCCTGTTTTTAATGGCGGCCATTGATATTTACATTTGAAACAGGAGACTAGTGGATTTGTTGCTAATCTAGAGAAACTTAGCTTCAACAAAGATAACGCATTCATTTATTATTACCAATTAAATCATTATTAATTCTTTCTGGAATTTTTTCGAGGAAATAAGCGTTTGAGATTTACTTCGTAATTTTTAATATAGATATTTTGAGTTTTTATGTGTTTTTGCCTTCTCGCGAAGTGAGAACTGAATTAATTAAATGAGAAATACTCAAACGTCTGTGAAAAACTTATTCTTTTTTGTTTTGTTTGCTTAATTTCTTTTATACATAGTTATAGCTTTATTATAGTATTTGAATAGAATATGTGGCACCTATCGCCAGAGTGTTGCTATGGTAAAGAAAGTGAATTTTAAAGAATGCATTAATTCTATTGTGGTTTATGCGCTGTCGGCGAAGTAGGTTTAATTCAATCTAATAAGTTTAAATAAAATGCAAGAAAAAATGCGTATAATTTAATATTCCGTACAAGGAAGTCGTGGTGTACACATCAGATTTATTTTCAATTACCGTCGCATGATAACATACAAGTACATGATAAATTGTCGATTTGAGTCTATGCTTGATAAGTTGCATTTTCTCAATAAGCTAAAGTAGTACTTGTTATTCCAATCTCAGTGAACACGTTGTTCTGAAACTTGTTGAGCCATATGGAAGCTGTGGAAGAAATGTCACAACCGATAACTTTTCCACTAGCATGTCACTTGCGACAAAATTATTTGTCAAAAAAAAAAAAAAACAACTCTAGTTGGTACTATTAGAAGAAACAAAAGTGAATTACCCAAATCAGCCAAACAAATGAAGGATAACTTGCCTCTTTTTTCCACTCTGCTACATAAATCAGAGAATTGTGTTCTTACAGTGTATAAAAGCAAACCAAATAAAAGAGTGGCTGTTCTAAGCATAAATTTGTGAAAAATCATAAAAGTAATAAAAAAATGTTACCAGAATCTATTCAATTTTATAACAGCCCAAAATGTGGAGTTGATATGACCGATCAAATGGCCAAAAAATATACAGTAAAAACTAGTTCTCTTGGATGGCCCCTCCAAATATTTTTCAATATTTTAGGTTTGGCTGCTATAAATGCTTGGATCCTTTACGAAGAAATGACAGGAATACAAATGCAACGAAAAGAGTTCTTGTTTCAAATAGCAGAACAGCTTTCAACCGAATACAGAGCTGCAAGATGGAAAAAGTCATCATAATATGAAGGCTCACAAAGATCAACTGCGACATCAAGATGCAACTCATTCTAACAAATGCAAAATTTGTCAAGTACGACTTTGCAACAACAAAACAAGTAATATATGTGAAAAATGTCGAAAGTATGTTTGCAGAAGATGTACATATAAAAAGATTTCATTTGCAAAAACTTTACAAATAATAATGCATAAATTATTTTTTTTCCAAGTGAAGTAATTTTTTTATTGTTAATATTTACTAATAACTTGTTATATAACTGTAAATAATATTAAAAATTAATTTTAAACAAATTTCTTTACACATAGTTATTCTTTCACAATGCAGTCATTTTGACCGTTTTTGGGCCATATAGGTATATACTGAGTTTCAGTCCTTCTAGTGAGTTCTTTCAGTCTTTCTAATTCGTTGCGACATCGAATAGACCTTGGCTATGAGTTTTTTATATTTTGTTAACTCTTGTCGTTAAGGGTCAGTACCATAATGGAAAAATGACTGCAGATTTCAACTAACTGAGAAAATACTGTTTAAAATTACTTCTTGTATATTTCAGATACTGATTTTTCTGCCTAGATCCCGACTATAATATTTCTCACAGATAAAGCATTATTTGATAGTACTAGTTTCGGATTACACGTTCGCCAGACCACCCCTAGAACCAGGCCCAGGGGCTCTGTCCTCGCACCTTGGAGAGGATTGACACCAGCCGCCGAACGGCGACGCTAGTCGGCCTATTTGCTACCTACCAGTCGCTCCCTCTTTGCTTCACTCAGGAACATTACCCAGCGTACCCAGAATACTAACCCCCCGGACTACTAGAGCCCTAAGCTCTAGGAGCTGCTATTGACAGTCCTAGAAATCCCCATGAAATGTTTTTAATGATGCATATCATTTACCTATACATTATTTTAATTTGAAATATGACAGTAATTCTCAGTCAGCGACTGTATAGTATTCCGACTGCTGATGACACGTTCTTCTTTGTTTGTCTTTTGAAATTCGTATAAATTTATTAATAACATGCGTTAATGATGTAAGCGAAAAAACTACGCTGACAGCGAGAGACTTTATAATTGACCGAGCTATTGCGAAGAGAAATGTTGCCTGTTCCAGAATTAAAGCCCAAGGAACTTGACATAAAGAAATCCGGACGTGGAAAAAATCTCAGATGAGAAAACGAAGAAAAGGGAAGAAGAGAAGTACCAAAAGGAGCAAGACAATCCAATCGGACAAGTTCGCAAAACGTGACGAGCGATCGTAGCTTTCAAGGAAGATCCAAGACAATGCAAATCAATGACAACAATATGAGAAGATACAACTACAGCAATGGTTCCAATGACAAATTCAAATAAACTAAACAACCTCAATCAATAGTGCTAAATACAACACAGTACAATACAACTATACAACCCAATTTAATACAACTATTCAACGCAATGCACTACAGCAACTCAACAACAACCTATTTACAACACTACTATATCATCACAATGCGAAAAATCTCACAGCATTAGTTTTATCAATCTCCAAGAACAATATTCAAGCTACAGAATAACTTCAATCAAAATCAGATGCATTGGAAGTGTAAACAGCTACCAATTGAGGAGCTAAGTGAAAAAGTTGTCGTCTCCTCCTATGAAGGTGTGAGCTGCAAGTGGTTTGAGGCTTCTATCTTCGTAGAGAATTTCATAATTAAAGACTCGGGAGTAATTAACAAAGTCACATTGCATAGCTTTGTTGAAGAATTTTTCATTAGATCTTCTGATGTAATCTGAAATCGTCTCAAGTTTTAAGTCTCTGTGTAAAAGTTCATTGAGGATAAGATAGTGTGAATCAGTAATAATGCACAGAAATTTGTTTTGCACTACTTGTAATTGATGCAGTTGAGTTTGAGTGACCGTGTTCCAAGCAGGAGCAACATAACAAAGTATCGGTGGAATGCAAATGGTATAAATATGTTTTTTTTTGGTATGCAAGCTAAGATTTGAATATTTTCCAATGACCGGGAGAAATCTGCATATTATGCCCATGGCTTTGCTCTTGACACTATTAATGTGGCTAGGCCAAGTGAGCCTTTGGTTCAAAATAATTCCTAAATATTTGGCCTTTGTGACCAGAGGAACACTCACACTTTGTAACCTGAAAAAGGTAGAGATCTTTAAAAGCAATGTTTTTCTTAGTTTTGCTGAGAATTAAAAGTTGTGACTTGCTAGCATTGATTTTTACGCGCCAATTTGTTCACCAGTCTTCTACGGCATAGAGGTAATTTTGCATTTTGTCTATTGCATGATTAGCTTGGATGGATTTAATTGCAATCGCCGTATCGTCGGCATAACATGATAACAGAGAGTAATTGTCCAAACCAGGATGAGGAAAATCTGATATATAGAAAAGATATAGCACTGGACCGAGAATACTTCCTTGTGGAACGCTGGATCTTATATGTCTTGAATTGGATTTTTCATTTCCTCAAGCGACGAGGAAAGTGCGGTTCTGCAAAAAGGAGACGATCAGTAGAATGAGTTCTCTGGGAAGTCCCAAGTTGATAAGCTTGAAGACGAGCCCCTCATGCCAGACGCGGTCAAAGGCTTTTGCCACGTCCAGCATAAGGAGCGCAACACTTTGCTTGTTATGGAATGCAGATCCCATAAATTCTACAATTCTTACTAGTTGTCGAGTAGTACTGAGGTTTTTTCTGAATCCGTACGGATCATTAGGTAGCAGGTGAAGAAAAGGTTCCAATCTTGTGAGAATAAGTCTTTCATAAATTTTGTCAAGGCTGAATAACAAAGTGATTGGACGGTAGCCATCAGGCTTGGTCACATCTTTACCCAGTTTGGGAAGAAGAAAGATCTTGGTCTGCTTCCAAGGATCTTGGAAATAGTTGAGAGCAAGACAAGCGAAGAGAATAGTAGCGAATTTACTGATAAGGTTTCTAGGTAAGTTACGAAGCATTTTATTAGTAATTTGATCACTTACAGGAGCTTTTCTGATGTTGAGATATCTAATAATATTAGTAATTTCCATAGGAGAAATAAGCCTTGTGATGTTATGGGCCGAAGAAGAATGAAGGCAGTAATACACATAGCTTTCCAGAACATCTTTAAAGGTCTGATTCATGGGCTCCATATTAGGAGTAAGCTGTTTTTCCAGGTGTTCAGCGAAATTATCAACTTTATCTGTAAGTGAGTAGGCAATTTTAGTATCCGTATGAATATAAGATTTTGAAGATACTTCCACAAAGAACCATCATTAATATTTAGATACAAAATCGTCTCTTGTTTTCTTTTTAAAATCAGTGATAAGCTTCTTGATTCTTCTATTAAAAATATTGATTTCTCTTTTAAGGGCAGGGTCCCAAATACGGTGCCAAAGCTTCAGCAAACGGTTTATTTCTTTGATAATGTCTCTGATACTACGAGGGAGGCGAATATTATTATTAGTTAATTGAATAGTAACTGTAGCATCTCTGATAGCTTTCAGTATACTGTCAGTGAATATTTGAATAGCAAGATCAATATCCTGTTTGGTAGATAGTGAAGTGAAAATAGGAGGATGTTTGATTAAGATATTGTGAAAAGTAATCCAGTCAGTATTATTTCTGGTAATAGGAGGGTCTTCTTTAGAAACACCAAAAGAAGCAATGACAGGTACATGATCAGATGTAAGTTCTGCCTTGACTTCCAAGGAAAGAGGGATAGAAGTACTTCCACAACAGTGGATATGGGGCAGGTTTATGCCGTGAAAGTGGTGAGCACTTTTCTTGTTCAGATTCCAAATCTTAAAATCAAGCAAACTGATATCAAGGAACCGCTTAGTAGAGGGATCGACAATATATTCAATTTGTTGACAAAAGGCTTGCTACCAGCCACTTAACTGTGAATCATACTCGTACATTTAACTTTGGTGATCCAACAGTGGGTTCTCGTACCCGAAATGTGGGAAGATTGTGGGGCTCTGTTAAATTGCGAAACAAAAAAACAAAATCGGTACAGGTCGACATATAGAGTCGTCTTTTCGGAAATCAAGGTAGAAATTCTAAGGCAAAGACAAGCTTTTTGATGCTATATTAAAAGCAGTCGCGACTATAGGGCAGCCACAAACTAGTATAATGGTAGCGATGAAAATCAAATACAGTCAAAAGTCGTTAATTCGGACACCCATAATCCGGAATGATCTATAATCCGGACCTCAAAGCTACAAACTTTCTGCGCATGCGTCATGTTCACGCATGCGCGCAGGCGTTTACGAGAGCGCGTAAGACCCTTACGGCTGCGAATATGTTTGTGCGCATGCGCGTTTAATGTGTAACGGAGTTATACGCTAAGCTAAAGTTATCTAATTCAGTTAATGTTGCAGATTGCATTGTTCATTAATCTTCGAATTGGATCCGGCTTATTATTTTTTGCAGACTGTTAGAGCAATTTTATAAAAGTAAGCTTGAACTTTCGATTATGTCAAATAGAATTTCCGATATATATTTACTACAAAGCGAAAGTATGTTTTGAAATCCGAAATCTGTTTATCAATTTCACGCTGCTCTGCGGCAGAGGGGGGGGGCGAAACGTCATTATTAGATTATGATAGATTAGAAAGATCATGTCAAATAGAATTTCCGATATATATTTACTAATATGTAATTTGTATCTACAAAGCGAAAGTATGTTTTGAAATCTGAAATCTTTTTATCAATTTCACGCGGCGGATTGGAAGTTAATCTGTCAGCACTATCCTTATCTTCAGGGCAGATGTTTTTATTTTATTTGGTTTACAATTCCGTACTAAGTGTAGTACTTTATCTCGATGTACTCCGTCTTTGATATGATTTAAATCAAGTTCCTCGTCATTATAATTCGCTTCCGATAGTGAAGAAAGTGACCCAGAGGTTATTGAAAACGAAAACATTTCGATTGACAAATTAGTCGGTATTCTTAACACAGCAATTATAGGACTTGGACAGCGGAACTTTGTAACTAAACAAGAAATTATGTCTGTTTAATAGAATTAAAGAGAAAGTATTATCACATGAAACGAAGCAACTTACATTGAAGGAAATGTTTAATAAAGTAAACAAATAAATATTAAGCTTTTTCTTTTTGTAAATTTTGATACCCTTTAGATCATAATTGTTCTTTATTTCATAAATTACGGTTTCATATTTTTAATTTTGTAATTTCTGCATGCCATCTTACCAGATTTAAACTGATGATCTATAATCCGGAAAAATCGATAATCCGGAATCGTCGAAGTCCCGAGGAGTCCGGATTAACGACTTTTGACTGTAGTACCCAATTTTTTAATTAGTAATTAATAACTTAGTAAACCACAAAACATGAATATCGTGAAAAATCATGAAAAGTGAAGCAAAGATAATTTTTAAAGGATTCGAAAATAACTGGATTTAATATGAAAAAACACTTTAGTTGCAGATATTAAAAAAAAATAGAAGCAGTTTACTTACAAACAACGATACAAAAGTTATAAATCAAGTCTATTGAGAATTTTAACACGTCGATTAGCTCTAGTGACAAAATCTGGGACTTTAGGTGATGAATTATCATCTTCATTGGAATCTGAATCATTAGCTGCAGGGCGTAGGGGCACTTTCATCCCTTCGAGCATCTTGGGCAATGAATGGTAACTTTTCCGAACTGTTGACTTCTAACGGATAAAGTCTCTGGAATGGTCTCAACTTCTCTCCATCAGCTGTTCTCACTTTGTCAACTTTTGAGTGCCCATCTGCTCCAATAAAGACTTCAATGACGATTCCATAAGGCCACTTGATACACTTGCCATCAATTTCTAGGAGAACGGCCTCCCCAACTCTTAAAGATTGTGTCTTAAAGAATGTACAAAAACGCAATCTTATATTTAGGATTTTACTGTCGATTTCGTCTAAATCAGTTGTTTCACTGCTAGGAATACTTTGTAAGAAACAAGCGGGAGTTAATGGTTTCAGACCTTCCGGATTGTCTTCAATATATGTAAGTGGCCTAGGGTTTACTGTAGCTTCGCAGTCACATAGAACAGTTTCCAACTCTTCACAGTCAAGACTTTTCCTGTCCAAAATGCGTAGCATCTCTTTCAACATTCTAACCATGCGCTCCCACCATCCTCCCCATCCCCACCAGACGGCTATTGGAGGGTTAAAATTCCATTTGATTTTCTTGATAGGGGAAAATGACATGATCTCCCAATCTAAATTTCTTAGAGCATTGCTTGAACCAATGAAATTTGTACCATTGTCAGTGTAGATTATATTTACTCTACCTCTTCGAGCAAAGAATGTTCTTAAAGCGATAACCAAAACTTCTGTAATACAATTGTCCACATAAAAAGATTCTTTGAGTCGACAAGCTGTTTACTTCCTTTCATCAGGAGCGTTCTCTATATAGCTATAGTTCAATTTGTTGTTCAAGCTATAGTTGCTTCTAGTAAAAATGGACTAGGAGGAGCACCAAATACCACTTTTCAATGTCGGAGAGTGATTATTTCTTCTCGTCTTGATAACTCCTTCCACCGCAGAAATTTAAAATATTTCCTATCCTCTGGATTCAAACTGATTTTTAAAAATACTTTTTTGATGTCTGATGTTACGCCAGTAGCGTTTTTCCGAAACTTCATAATCAATTTGGGTACCAACTCCAATAAATTTGGCCATTTTTCTGAACAATTATTCAAGGAATTTCCTTTGGAATCTTTCGTCGACATTTTGTTGTTGTTACACCAATTTTTATCACAGAATGGTGTGGTAAATAGTGTCCTCTTTTTCTCGTCTTTATTTACAATTTCAATAATTCCATCCTGAACCCACTCATCAAACACATCATCGTATTCTCTTAAATGTCCAGATCTAATGAGATTTTTGGTAGTGGACATTAATCGTTTAGTGGCAAATTCTTTATTCGTTTCCAATTCTGGACGTCCACTTTTCCATGGCACACATAATTCATATCTTTTGTCTTCGTTTCTTTTAATAGTTTTACGGAAAAAATCTACTGTTTCTTCATCGGTTACCTGCCTTGACTTTACTTCTGCAGAACATCTTATACCGATGACACCTAGACTCCGTAATTCCGTCAGATTTAAATTTTTAGCATATACAATACTCTCCAAAGTTTTGAGTAGTTTCTTTGTTTACCTTGAAGCGTCCATCCAAGTTTTGTTTTAACAGCTACCAAATTGTTATCAATGGGCTCAATTCTCCCAGTCAGTAATGCGCCAAGATAATCTGCTCCTATTAATAAACCTATTTCAGGTGCATATTCTCCTGTATCACTTAAACGCATATTTTTCTTTTTCAAAATTGAATAAATATCAGGATCTTCTTACACGTGGAATTGCACCACATATCTTCTTTTCATCCAAAACTGAACTAGTGTACTTGAAAGTTGAACACAAGCTTTGTAATGTAATATTGTAGACATTTTGGGATTCTTGTTAAGTTTCACTGACCCCAAAAAGTCCGTGACTCATCATTTCTTGATCTACAGGTTTCAATCCTAGTTTCTCCGCAATATCTTTTCGTATGAAAGATCTCTGAGCACCAGTATCAAATAATCCGCGAACGATTCTGGACCTGTCATCATTGATTAATACAGTTACATTGGAGAATTTTTTGGTGACAAAAGAACCTGTGCATCCGATTCAGATTGTTTGTCTTGTTTCGATTGATTTATATTTGGACACAAAATGCTATGGTGTTTTTTCTGTTATGTTATATTTGGACACATAATGCTATGGTGTAACACTTTAAATAAGCTTTGCAGATCCTAGAATTCTGTCCTGGTTTCTAACAGACGAAATAAGCCCCCCTTTTCGCCTCCAGTGAGTGACATCTCGGCAGCCTTAAAGCATTCTGTGGTATTATGAAACGACTTGTTACAAAATAAACAATGCTTGCCATTTTTCTCAGCTCTTTGCTTTTTATTAGATACAATATGAACTGCAGTGGGAACTTTTTCTTTCGTTTTAAATTTTTCAAATTGATCATTCGCAAACCCTGATCGAGCAAGTTGTAACCGCTCTTCACTTTCGACTTCCAAACGAAGAAATTCTACTAAATTTCCTAACATGTTCATCTTGTCTTTATTTTCTATATGGTTATGTGTGCGTTTCCACTCCTTGATAAGAACTTCTGGTACAGCTGATTCTACTATAGGATATAACATTGCTTCATTTTTTTCAGACGTTACGCCTAAAGTCTCGGTGCTACTTTGGTAGTTTGGTAGACGATTGCACGGATTTTTGGCGATTTACGTTGGCGCAATTGTTGGCGCGGTTTTTACAATCGTCAGCCATCTTGAAAAACGCTGTTTTTACGCATAGTAAAGTATTCGAAACTTTAAAAAAAAAAAAAAAAAAAAAAAAAAAAAAAAAAAGAAAAGAAAGAAAGAAATATCGTTAAAAGTAATGGATTAATTTTTTGTTGAATGTCGTTTTTTAAGATGGCAGGCAAGTGTAAATAAATACATTTACTATGAGTATAAAATACTAAAGTAAGGTTATTATTACTTTCATATAGCAAAGAAGAGAATATAAAAACACTGTGCGAACGTTTAATTAGATTAAAATATTACTTAAATTGAATATCGAATTAAAAACATTATACCAACATTTAAAAGAATTAAAATATTATTTAAATTCAAATACTTTAAAGTACGTTATATAGAATATAATTAACATTAAAACATATGTGACAATAATTATCTCAGCAATTTTTGAAAGTAGTGTATTAATTTTTTTTAACAAAAAATTGAAGTATACGATTGTAAAATAAAAAAAAAATATGTACTTACATTTTTTTGAGTCTTTTAACCTGTCGTTTATTGATAAGTACCACAAAAAAAAAATCGGAATCATAATTTAGATATCAATGAAAAAAATTTGAAAAAGTAATATCAAAGGCAGGAATACAAAAGTTAAAAACAAACAAAAAAAATTATAAATAGATAAGCAATTTAGAGCCAAATTAATGGATCATGAAGATTAAAAATAACAAAAATTTGAAAAAAAACTCTCCAATAACAGATGTTGTTTTTAAGATTTCGAAGATCCTTTAACCGCCCCTCCCTGAAGTACATGCCAATCATCCCAGTTTATGTCTCGAATAATTTCGAGAAATTTAACATATGGATGCTTATTCAATGCAGAGGAAATTTTCCTAAACAAATACCAGGCTATGTATCCTTCAAAATCTCCTCGATGATTGTAAACTGGCAAAGAATTTTTGAAGTCATGCCATTGTCTTTCAACTGTGTTAGTATGAGCTCCGGTTTCAGGATCTACGAAATGGAGCGAATGGTTTAACTTGCAAGTGATTGAAACCTTCGCTCAAGCGGTCATAAGCTTTTCAGCAGTCCGAAATAATCTGGGTTCCCGGTTCGATCCAATCCTTAATTAAAGCGAGAAGAGTATCCGCTGTTCTGTCTGGCACAGCAACCTGACTCGCGGTCTATTCCCCCCCAAAACCCACTGCCCTACAACGAATCGACCTTTGTTAAACTTTCTTTTCCCGATTTTGGACTCATCAATCACCACAATTTTCCCTGGCCCTCCGATCTTCTCCGTTTTAGTTTCTACAAAATTAATTAAAACGTCGGTTACATAAGTGCGCCAGTCGGCTACAGCTTCTGAAAAAATGCCGAACTCACATTGAATTCTATCGTACGAAGAACCCATGAATATTTCGTACACTAGAGCTAAAATGACAGCAATTGGAAATTTACTGCCGGTAAAAAAGGAGGAATGTCTAATACATGTTTTTGCCGTTACAGCGATTATTTCTTTCACCGTAATCACAATACCATATACGCCCGTCCTCAGAATCCGCTCTTTTAACCATCTTCATCTGTGATCCCCATTTCTCGCACTTCATTGAAGAAGCAATTAGTGAGGTTTTCTCCAAAAATTTAAATACATTTTCTCTGACCCTTGTAACAATTTATAAATAAATCTTTGATTAGGAAAGCCAGGCTGGCCAAAATAAGGTCTCAAAGGACAATGTTTTGATTCTGATACCAATAATTCTTGGTACTTAACAATAACAACATTCATGTTTGAAACAGACATCTTTGAAGGAATTCGAAGACATGAATTAAATTTTAAAATGGCGCGGTAATGCACAGATTTTCAGTAACCAATCAAGGAGCTGATTACAGCTCGTTAATGCACAAATATTCAATCAGCGAACTGATTACATCACGCCTAGAATTAAAATTATTTAAATAATCATACATAATAAAATCATTTTTTTAATGCAAAATTAAATTGTATTTTAATATGTAACACCCATAAATAATGTTTAAAACACTAGATTAAATTTATAGATATTAAAATTAATTACTTTTAAAGTAAGGTGACGTCATTGATTACATCATCCACAACATAAAATTTCATAAAATATCATAAACAATAAAATTTTTATTTCAAATAAAAATGCAAAATTAAATTGATTTTTAATATTTAGAAGCCATAAATAATATTTAAAACACCGAATTTATGCATAGTAAAACGCATTATTTTTTAAATAAAATGACAACAAAGTATCGGTTACCATAAATAACTTATACAGCAATGGGTTTACCATAAGTCGTATTACTCGCCAAAAGAAAAATCGCCAAAAAATTGCCAAAATCCGACGAACTGTCTACCAAAGTATCACCAAAGTCTCTAATGCTCGCAGCTGAATCTCCAATTTAATCATAAAGAACCCGCAAAGTAAAATTTTTGCTCCTTTTCGCTTGCGTTAAAACTAGATTTAAAATTTCGCGAACATAAATTTGAATTAATAGTTCATCTTTAGCAAAACGAGATTTAAGTTGTTCAATAGCATTATAATAGTTTTCGCCAAATGGTGGAAAACTTGCAACTAAATCTCTGGCCGATGAACTTTCTTCAGTTGCTTGTAAAAGATATTGAAATTTGTCATCTGCATCAATGCTATCATCATCATGAATTTTTTAAAATTGTCCCCTGAATCGTAGCCTGTTTTTAATATTACCATCAAAACGTTTCTATTCTAACTTAGGAAGACGAAAATTTTGCTTAGTTTCATTTACTACACTGGAATTATCGCCCTTTCTTTCAGTGGTTGATAACATTAAATCAACTTTCGTTTCCATAGCAACCCACTGATTTCGATAGCTTTCCGTTAAATCCATATCCTTGGAAAATTCATCTTCATTAAAGTTTCCCATTTCTAGCCACGTTACTGTAACTTTTTCATCTAATTGAAATAATCTGTCAGCTTTATCATTAAAAATATTAAATACAGATATCAAATCAATCTTACTTATTGCTTTATCTTTTAGAACTTTTAAATTATCTTTTAAATTATCTCTTAGAACAGTTTCCACTTCTTTTAAAGAAGTTGTGAAATATTGCCGTAATTGTTGTCTTTCCCGTTTTAAATTATCCGTAGTCCTGTTGCGGATGCCAGTATTTTAAAGGATTCGAAAATAACTATGGATTTAATATGAAAAAACACTAATTGCAGATATTTACAAAATTTAGAAGCAGTTATACTTGTAACTAACGATAGAGCTTATTTTTTTTACTCTGGTTAAGCATAAAACTTAATTACTTTTAAAGAGAGAAGAGTCTTTTAAAGAGTCTTTTAAAGAGACTTACAGAGTTGAAATGTAGCTGGTATTACTCAAAAAATAATTCCTAACTTTGCGCAGTACTAGCTCTCCGCCAAACTTAGAACTACTCGAAATTATGGTAAAGCATAGTAATTTTGGGCTTTGACCACGTTAGATTCTCAGTTTTGGAAGCCATTTCGCGATAGAGCTATTTTCGGGCTTTGGCTGTAATATATATAAAAAAAAGTCGCAATAAAATATCAGTTATCAATTATAAAATATTTAAAATATTAAGTAGAAAAATTACCTTCGTGTGTCCAGTTTGGATTCATCGTTGTTGCAGAGTTGAATGTAGAATAATGGAGGGAAAATGAATGTCAGGAGTGTCATGGTTGATCCACCAATAAGATTCATTATTTTGTCAAAATGGGGAATAGTATAAGATATTAACAAAACAAGTCCTACTATCAGACTTCGAATAATGCATCGCTTGTAATTAAAATCTGGAAGAAAAAGTGATGTGCTTTTGGATATATATATATAAATCTAAATATGTATAAATAAGATAAAAAATATGTAAATCTGAATAATATGTAAATCTCAAAATTATAATTTAAACTAGCAGTAGTCCATAATTCTTCCTCTCTATTCTAAAAATACTAATAACTTTTCTGGATTCAGTCTATGTCACGTGGCTTACATAACGTTGGTGACGTAGCTCATAGGCCTGGGAAGCAGCTTTTATGGACAAAATGAGATTAAATCCTGATTTAACTTCTAAAGAATGGTCTAAGTCTATAAACAAAGTAAATGAAACAGCAAACAAAAATGATATACGTTATTTAAAAAATAGAGATACTAAGACTAAAAATGATATATGTGATAAAATTATGATAGAACATGTGATAAAATATGATAGACGCTAATCCGAATCCCGGGCGAAGGATAGAAAGAAGAATCACTAGACCTATTATATAAACAAAAAATCTGATGTGTACACCACATGACTTCCTTGTACGGAATAATAAATTATACTCATTTTTTCTTGCTTTTCATTTAAACTTATTTTATTGAATTAAATCTACTTCGCCGCAAACGCATAAACCACAATAGAATAAATGCATTCTTTAAAATTCACTCTAGTATTTGTTAATCATGGCAACACTCTGGTGCTAGATTCACTTAACAGTATTATATTTCGTTCATATTATAACTCATAATGCACAAAATTTATACTATCTAATTGTTGCCACATGTTCTATTCAAATACTATAATAAAGCTAGAATGATGTATAAAAGAAATTAAGCAAACAAAACAAAAAAGAAACAGTTTTTCACAGAAAATTGAGTATTTCTCATTCAATTAATTCAGTTCTCACTTCGCGAGAAGGCAAAAATACATAAAAACTCAAAATATCTATATTAAAAATTACGAAGTAAACCTTAAACACTTATTTGCTCGAAAAAATTCCAGAAAGGATTAAGCATGATTTAATTGCCAATAATAAATGAAGGCGTTATCTTTGTTGTTGCGAAGATAAGTTTCTCTAGATTGGCAACAAATCCACTAGTCTGATGTTTCAAATGTAAACAATCAATGGCCGCCATCAAAAAAGGCTTAGCGGCACTTAAAGAACTTTAAAATTGTTGATAATTCTAAAAATATTGCATACAGATTTACTAAAGGCATAAAAACCGTAACCGGAAGATAAAAACAACATAATTCAATCATTTTTAAAGCAAAAAATGTACAATTTACAAACATATAAGAGTAAAGAAACTGAGATCACTGAGCCGGGTAACAGAGTGGATATATATATAAATATATTTATATACGTTTGGTGCGGCCGATTGCAACCAAAACACGAGGTTGCACATCTATATGTTATAGCAGTCCTATATGCAAAATTTAAACGTTCTGAGGCTACTCGTTTTTGAGTTATGCGAGATACGTACGTACGTACGTATATACGTTCGTACAGACGCCACGAAAAATTCGTTTCAGAATTCATTTTAAAGCAGTTTTATAATTTTTTTTTGAAGGAAAAGTGTATTTTATTCTGTCCTTACGTACAGATATCACGCAAAAACATCGTTAAATTGCATTCGATAGCGGTCAAAATGGATATTTTCGTTGAAATATGCTGCCTGAAACTTTTCGCGATTACAATACTTCCTTTTTACTTCGTACAAGGAAGTAACAAGGAAGTAAAAAGACATTTGAAATGGGATATTGTTTGAAATGCAAGGCGTGAAAGAACTCCAGATAAAAACCAAAATACTTCAAAAAATATTGAAACCTTTTAACATCAACAAGATACATATACAAAATGTAAATCACTCATTAGAAATTTTAGAAAGCGAAGAATATATGTTCTTAGCATTGGCGATCAGAGGCAAGCAATTTATGTTGTTTTTAAAGGCATTTAATAGATATAACGGAGGAGACAAATTATTTATTAACCGTAATTGATAGTTTTAGGACATATGCATGGGCTATTTCCATAAATAGAAAAACAGGAGAAGTCACGAACGTGTTTTAAAATATTTTTAACGAACGGATTCTCGGAGGATTCAAACCGAAGGCTCAGAGTTTATCAATAAAGATACTCAGCAGTTCTTTAAAGATATATTAATTGGTTTATTACAGAAAGCGTTGAAGTCAAATGTGCCATAGTTGAAAGATTTAATTAGTCTGTAAATTAAATTATTAGAAAATATTTAGATGAAGTGGATTTAAAAGGTATATAGACGTGTTAGAGGAATTAGTTAAAAATAATAGTGGTTCATATCATCAATTGGTAAAAATAACACCCGTACATGTATCTGATAAGGTAACGAAACTGTAGTTCGTAAGAACATGTAATAAGCCTAGAGAAATTAAAAAAAACCTAAATTCAGAATCGATAATACCATTCGAATATCCAAATTTAAATTTGCTTTTACTAGCGGTTATAATCCTACATTTAATGAAGAGAGTTTTATCATTTCCCGAGTTTTAAACTATGATCTTCCTATAGTCTATAAGATTTAAGAAACGAGAAAATTAAAGGAACATTTTATGAAAAAAATTTAGTTAAGATAAAAACGATGAAATTTATAAAACGTAGTAAATAAGAAGAGAAAAGGAAATAAAATCTTTGGCTAATCTTTGGAATATGGTAACAGGTAGTTTGGCGACATTTTAGTAAGGCGATAAAGGTTACTAGCTAGGACTTTAGCAGTGTACATGGATAAAATCAAGAGTGTGCGCAATGCCATTTTTGTGCAATTCTGAGATGTTATTTTTAAGTGAAAATAGGTCGACGTGTACATGGGTACCGTGTATGTGCAATTCTTAAAAACGCGGCAAGCAGTGGGCGATTCTGCACTTTCTCCCAATTTCGCACCTAATCTTCGTCATGATTAAGCACTTTTGTTAAATAAAAGTTCTAGCATAAGCGTAATTCGGCTAGCAGATTGTTGTAAAAAAATGTTGAGGGGGAAAAAAAATGCCTGTACTTCGTAAAAACAAAAGGGCGTCCCCCCAAAAAAATAAACTAGCAGGTTGCTGTAGCACGGTTGGTCGCCAAATTTTCGCCAAAAAATCGCGAAGTTACCATAATCCAAAGATTAACCAAATCTTTGTTAAATTATTGGGATATCTGAAAAAAAATATTTTAGAGTTCTGCACTTTTTAAAAATAATAAAAGTATTTTACAAAATGTAAAATAATTTTTTTATTATATTTAAGTATTTAAATTGTTTATTAAAAATTATTTATATTTTTATCTTCATCCATTTTTATAAGTTTGTGCTTCTCAATTTTTTAAAAATCATGATGTTCTCTTTTTCTTTTCTTTCTTTCTTTTTTCTTTAAATTTACGGACATTTTTAATATTTCATTTTTAAAGATTTTTTTACTTACAAAATTTGAATCTCTTTCAAAGTGTCATCGTGCGATTATTAATGTACTTCTTCCTTGTACGAATTGAAGGAAGTATTGTACTCGCAAAAGATTTCAGGTATCATATTTGAACGAAAATATCCATTTTGACCTCTCCCGAATCCATTTGCACGATTTTCTCGCGTGACATTTGTACATATGGACATGATAAAGGGCTATTTTTTTAAAAACAGATTGTCAGTAAAATGGATTCAGAAGAAATTTTTTTTCGTGACGTCTGTTCGTATCTATGCATATATCTTGCATAACTCGAAAACGATTAGCTGTAGAACGTTAAAATTTTGTATATGACACTGCTTTAACATGTAGTTGCACACATACCTTATCGTCGCAATCGGCTGCACCAAACATATATATATATACTATATATATACTCACCTTCTGTCGTACCCGGTTGGATAAACTCTGTGTGTTTATTCTTATATGTGGTAAATAGTACAGTTTCTGCTTTAAAAGTGAATGAAGTATGTTATTCTTATTTTCTCGTTAAAGGTTTATGCCTTTAGGTAATCTGCAGCAATAGCTGTAGAATTATCAACAATTTAAAAGTCTAAGTCGCGGCTAGGCCTAACGTGGCGGCTGTTTGTTTACATTTTAAACTCCTTGTAGTACAGTTTATTCAGTTGGTGTACCAGCGTCAGTGTCTTTTTGCTCAGTGGGACCAAAAGTTAAGTTTAAATTTCTGTGCACCGAAAAGTCGATGTCTTTCTACCCGTTGGTGAATTGCTTGTTTTGGCACCGAAATTCTTAAGTTTAATTGGAAAAAAATAATAAAAAATATAAAAAACTAACTGCTTTTAACTGTATTTGGTTTTTAGGTTTTTCTGTATTTTACAACTTTTAATGAAGATGTTTTGAGTTTTTATGTATTTTTGCGTTGCCGCGAACTGAGAACTGAATTGAATGAGAAATATATCTCCAATGAAATTCGGGAGAATATGTATACTGCAGCAAAAATGTATATAATTTAATAGGCTGTATAAGAAAGTCTTGTGCTGCCTACATCAGATTTTTTAATATAGAGCTTGTTCTCATTATTTTTATTAGAAAAATTTTAATCTTCAATTTGAAAGTTTGAGCCTGTAAATAAAAGAAGAATCTGAATATTAAAAAATTTGCTAATTTTAGATATATCTTATTTAATTCTTTGTTTGTTTTATATCTTTTAATAGCAGAAAAATAGCATTACCTTTTTGTTACCCTCAAGTTGTCCTCGCACGTTTATTTATTAGCTGCTTATGTATTAGCGTTTTATATTGAGTCAAATGTTAAGCGAAATTTCATTTTTATAGCTACAGCTGAAAATTAATGATATATTATAAATGATGAAATTAGTCTATTGTAAATTAATTTCTCTATTATTATTATTTTAAAAGGTTTAAGAAATGCATTTTTTAGGATATTAATAAAGCAATAATCCAGTCAAAATACGAGATATAGAACTTACTTGGTTCAACTCCTAATGCATCTTCAGTCTCTTGAGCCACGGGATTGATGACAATTAAAAACGCCAGCAAAATATGTGCAGCCAAACATGCTTCAATAAAAGATCTTAAATATCCTACTTCTATAGATAGGAGGATATTAGGTGCGACACTGGATCCGAGTACAGCATATCCCGCTGTTGTAACGGGCATGTACAGAAGTAAGAGACCTATAAAAATATGTAGATTATGGAAATGTAGAGTAAATATTATTGAATATATGTTATTTACTCGATTGTCTATTGTTATCTAGTCTATTGTTATCTAGAGTTAAACGAGTCTCTCCGATGCTGATTCAAAGAACCGATTGATTTCACTTTACTGAGCGAATGAACAGTGATTCCACAAAAAGGGAGTGGTCGCTCTTTTATAGTTTATCTAGAGTTGTTTTTGGAAGCGTGCCAGAAAAAAAGATGTGCTATTCGCTTACGAACTGATTTTCTTTACTGAGCGAACTCCTGATTTGGGAAAAAAAGCGGAATTCGTTTAGAGTTCACTCAGAGAAAGCTCTTCTTGGGAAACGCGCTAGGAAAGTTCGATTTCCATTTTAGAGAAGAAAAGAATGTTTATTCCCCCATGTTAAAATTGAATTTAATTTTTATCATTTTTCAACTTTTTGAAATTTGTTTTATTCCAGAATTTTATTGTTAGTTCAGTGTAGCAATGAGACTTTAGGGGATTTCAAAATTACAGTTGAAAGAGGTCATTACAACAAATTAACTCTTAATCGAGTGGATTCTTTCGATTCCACTGCACGTTCCATTCTTTTCGCTCTCCGCTCCAACCTTGCTAACAGTTTCTTACCTCACAGTTCGATCGATTCTTTGCGCTTTTCACTCCGTTCTCCCAAACCGCTCTTGATTCACTCCTCGTTCCCGATGTTTTTCGCGAAAGTTATTATTAATGCGCTGGACGTCGCAAAAAAAAAAAAAAAAAAAAAAAAAAAAAACTTCACTTCGGTTTTGTGAAACTTTGATCTAAGTAAGGCAGGTTAGGTTCTGTAAGGAAGTTATAAATTCTGTTTCTGTGTTTTTCCTTTAAATTTTTTTAAAAAAAAGTTTAAAGTTTGAGATGTGTCTTTTACAGAATATAAAGCAGGGCAATATTGTAAAAGTTGCGGGATTGGTTACATGAAGCGCATACTCAGAATATTAAAATACTATTGAGGTCGTCAGAATGACACATCAGAAGACATTGCGGAATAGTGCGACACTACTTAAATTCATATGTAAGTAAATTTATATGGCGTCGAATTTATAAAGAAAGTGAGAGCTTTTTTGTTATTTTATACTCCATTGGGGATTTTTGACCGCCGGAATGATTCGCGCTAGTTTTAATGAATTTATTTGTCAGATAATCTCACAACTTGAGCTCGCTGTTAAATAATCAACATAAAAAATCATAAATGTTTAAGATTAAATATGCCATATTCGTAACTTGTATTTGTTGATTATTTAATTAAATAAAGAATGTAAAGGACAATCTGTTTTTTAAAACTTTCTTCGGAATCGTTGGCGAAGTTTTGATAGGAACTCCGCCAACTTTCACGCTTGATGGAACTTTTACGCTTCATCGGAAAATATGTAAGTGCCATTAATTTAGTGATCTATGAAGCTTATGAAAGCTTCATAGATCACTAAATATTGTGGGCAATGTAAATACAAAAGGGTGCAAATTAAGACGATAATCTTTCTCCCCATTTTCCATTAACTTCAGTTCTAAAACTATTATTAGTAGGTGAAACAAGAAATATTGTTTTCAGATTGATATGATACAACAATGTTTAAAATTAATAAAAAAAAAACTCACCTGCAAATCCAATAAGCGTGGCCTTATTAAACTGTTGCCTGTTTGCCATATCATTCTGAATAGTTGGAAAGAAGAATACTCCCCCGAACGAAAAGAGAATGGTCCCAAATGCCAGAGAAAATGATGAAAAATTCGGGTTATCAAATTTCACATTTTTGGCATTAGGAATTTCTAGTATTACACTTGCTAGTAAGGAATAACAGGCTAGTGCTGCAGTTACTAAAGCTCCAATAGCAGCAAACCTAAGTTTTAGAACAAAAGAGGAAAACAACTCTTAAAAATCTGGATGAAGATTGATCTAAGCAAAATATAGAAATACCTATTATTAGGCTATTATAGGGCTTTGTCCCTGAGGGACTATTGTTTTCGTTTTGCGATTTTGCTTCGAATTACTCTGAATGTCCGTTTCACTTTTCAAACTCTTGCCGCCAAATATTATCGCCCTGTATTATATTTGAAGAAATTAAATAATGAAGAATCTGTATAAAATGTATGTATGTTTCTCGCATTGTGATAAAACAATCTTCCACCCAATATGGGCATCTGGAAACCCTTAATTTGGAATTTGTTTTATTATCAGTTTCATATTTTGTAAAATTTTAACGAATTTTTGATTAACAAACTCAAGAATTTCTAAACGAGCAGTGGTAACGTTGTACAGAAAAAATTTTTTTATCTCCAGCCGTGAAACTGTGTATCGGAAATTCTAAAGATATGCTCAATTAAAAATTATTTTGCGGTATTGCTTTTGTACTGAATTTTATGCTAATTCAGAAGTCAAACAACAAAAATCAGCGTTATATTTTCAAATTGTCACAGGACTAGTTTCGATGATTTTACTGAATCACCATCCTCAGCTGCAAAAGCATAATCAAACGCTTAAATATTTTTGGAATTTGAGGAAACGTTTATCAGACGCATTTTCGTTTTATTATCCGTTTTAAGTAAAAGGAATTCATAGTTATGAGTTCATTTTACTAAATAAGGGATAATTTACCATTAATTTTATTGATGCATGAATACATTTACAAAAATATTTGTAAGGAATCTTAAAGTATCTCTCCTAAGGAAGCTTTTAGCGACTTGCAAGACTGCTTAATAAGAAAAATTGGGACAACAAGTATTTCAAAAAGAAAATTTTCTTAGCCATTTATTTGGGGGTTGCAAACTGAAAATTGCAGATCGTAGTCTAACACCTCCAAGAAGACATTTGCCATTACAACTTTTGAAAAATTAAACATGTATAAAATTCAGAATAAGTTATAAAATATGATGATTTCATTAAAGCGGGCCTATTGCTGCTGGAATTCATGTAAGTAATTAACAAAATTAAAATAAAATTCAGTGTGTATAGAAAACAAGTAAAATGAAATTTTACTTAGTAACAAAATAGAAAATAAAACTCTTAATAATGCAGGAAATAACAACGGATTTTGATATGCTTTTTTAGACGTTATAAGGGAGCGACCGGTAAAAGCAATCAAAAATCTAAACCGCGTTCCTAATTTTGGTCCTAACAGAAATATTCTTTAATAACTTAATTTTAATGAAAGTAAAGTTTACACTGCATTTTTTTTAGTCCAAAGGGAACTTGACCTGAAGGACTATTAATTTCGTTTTGGCATTTTGCGTTGAAAACTATAAACGGCGAATCGCATTTCAAATTGTTGCCACCAAATATTATTGCTCTGTATTATATTTAAAGAAATTAAATGATGAAGAATCTGCATAAATGTATATATTGTTGCGTTATTTTTTCTGACACCAGTTCGTACGGGGTTCGTAGATTTGGAGTGAATAACGACGACACTTTATGAAGTATCGAAACACACTTTATTTAGACAATATTAATCAGGACAGCTCCAAAATCACATTTACAGTCGTCGAACTGTTATAAACACGCTGACACGTTCAGCGACACAGCCTTCACTGTCAGGCAATAGCGATGGAGACAGCTTCCTGCAAAGCACCAGAGTACAGCTCCCGACTCTGCTTGGTCGTTCCCGGAACTCCACGTACTCTCGAGACTCTCCACGCTACAACTCGCGATGCACTCGACGACACGAAGAGAACAGCTCCTGACTCTTCGATTCAGTCGTTCCCGGAGCTCAACACGCTCTCTCGACGATGCAGTAACCGCGATACACTACGAGACTTTTTCGGTGCACTCGACGATCCACTCGGCACTCGCTGCCCATCTGTCAACTCGATCGACTCCGCAAGGACTGAGTTGCTAGACGAGACACCAACTCTATACTGACTATCTGACACTCTAGACGAGGCACACCAACTGACCGCGGACCAGCAAGCATATAGCTTTCGGCTTGTGTTCGAGAACATTTTGGGCTAAACCGGTAAGAACTCGTTCCAGAAGGTTCTCCATATGTTCATGGTATATCGCCAATTTCGTCGCCAAATGGGCGATTTCTCGCCAAATGTGGCAACCTTTTCTTATATTGTCATTTTATGGCAACCCTAAACTTGCTTTGCGGGGAAGCTACTTACCGCGTCTGTATATTTCGTAACAATATGTTTCTTGCATAGGAAAACGTTGCCGATGCAACTGCACTGCCGATTATTCCTTGCTCTCACATTCACGTAAGTAAAACGAACCATCTCACAATAATTTTTTTTTGAAAATCACTCCATGACATCACAGCGAAATGTGCTGTTGAACTGTTCAGTCGTCTCATCCCTTTTGCAGACATCTGTTGTGTTGTGAAACAGAAGATCCGAAAAAAAATGGCAGTAACTTTGGGATGTTCAGCTTCAAAATAAATTAAGACGTGTAAAGCCTAGAATTGACAATTGGGAATTAACCAAAAATCGTAAGGAGGAAGTTCTTTTGACTCGCTTCAGAATTGGCCACACTAGAGTGACACATAACTACCTTTTAAAAGCTGAGAATGAGCCTGTTTGTTCAAATTGTAATGTTTGTCTATCTGTCCGTCATCCCCCCGGGGGTCGACGTAGAGAACTCTGCGAAGCTACTGGCTAAGATCTGTACCTAGGCAGTCTCGGCCACGGGGGTATAAAATTTATGAACTTGGTGGTTCTGAAGGCTCTGGGAAAGGTCACTTATCGGCCGGCCCCGGAGTCTGGCACGTCCTAGCGCGGCGTGGTTCTAGTAACCCGGGGGTCTCCCCCGGGGTCGCTGGGTAATGTCCCGCTGCGACGGGCTCGCCCAAGCGACTGGTAGGAGCATTAGACGACCGGTGGTGCCTGGGGTTTATCTCCAGGTGGTGCGCTGCTCTCCTGGAAGGTAAAAGTGGAGGTTGAACCTCCACGATGTGCCCAAAGGGGGAGTAGACCTGTAGTGGGCTTAAGTTCCCGGAGCAGGGAAGCCAAAATCCTCTATCTGTCCGTCATATTTTAATTGAGTGTCCATGTTTTAATAGTCTTCGTCTGAAATATTTTAATAGCTGTGACTTACCTCTCGACAATTTAATCGGAAGAGAGGTCAATATTAATTAATTTTATTATTTAAAAGAGACGGGCTTTTGTTATCTAATGTAATTTGTTTTGAAGACTGTGTCCTGAATTTTAATGTGTGCTTTTAACTTGTTTTTATATGACTTCATCCTCTGGATTTGGTACATTTGTATACTTGTTTTTAATTATTGTATTTTAATTTCATCATTTGTAATCATCCCATCTCGTGTTTGGCGCGCTATAATCATCTTTGGTTTTGCGCCATAATCTCTCACTCACTCACTCACTCACTCACTCCATGACAATGAGCTTCAACATACAACCACGAGGAGTTATCTCTTTTATAGCTGTCTCAGGTAAACAAGCATGACATTTCATGCCCCAACTTCAGCGTCTTTTTGACGAGTAAGACCAAAAGTTTTGTGCAACGAAAAACCTGTCGTGTCTGTCTAAGTTTAATTAATTTAAACTCTAATTTGAACTGTAAAAATTTGTTTAACGGTTTTTAACTCTATTTGGTGTTTTAGGTTTTTCTGTATTTTTTAATTTTTAATGAAGATGTTTTGAGTTTTTATGTATTTTTCCCTTGCCTCGAAATGAGAACTGAACTGACTGAATGAGAAATATATTTCTAATGAAATAGGTTTAAATGAAATGCAGCGAAAAATGTGTATAATTTAATAGGCCGTACAAGGAAATCATGCGCTGTCCACATCAGATTTTTTTTTTTTATCAGAACTGAAACTTTTTTAAACTATTTGTTCTGAAGTTCAACATCCAATAGTTTCTTTTATTATTCGTTAAACGAATTTTGGTAACTTTCCTTGCTCAGTTTTTCTATCTGTATGGAAATACTTTACTTTTTCATTGTTAAATGTATACTATGAGCTAATGGCCATATTTAAAGGTAAATGCAAGAAGTTTTTGTAAGACCATGTGATAACTAAGTGAAATCTTTCTCTTTCGCTGTCGTTTTTTGGCAACGAATCTTGTAACGCGCATGCGCCAATATAATAAACGCCCAGAAGGGCATTAATCCAGTCTCGAAACGGCATTTGGCGTCGAAGCACTTTAAATGTCTGAATCACTTTTCAAGTTGTTGCCACCAAATATTATCGCCCTGTGTTATATATGAAGAAATTAAATAGTGAAGAATCTTCATGAATGTACGTTTATTTCTCTCATTGTGGAAAAACAACGATGCTTAGAGCCATCAAATTTTGAATAACGTAGTACTCCACCTTCATATGGGCATCTGGAAGCTCAAATTTGGAATTTGTTTTATTGTTTGTTTCATAGTTTAAAACGAATTTGTGATTAAGAAACTCAACGAGCAGTGGCAACTTAGTGTGCGGAATAAAATATTTCTTATCTCCAGCGCACGAGACTGTCTATCGGAAATTCTAAAGATATGCTGTTTTTAAATATTTTTATCGCAAAGGGACGTTAGCCCAAATGCTCTTAATATATAAAATCTTAAATCTTTCAGATTTTTTTTTCTTTGATACAAGTGGTTTGATAGAATGATATTCGTTTTGCTTTTAAATGGCTGAGATTAGATTAAGAATAAATGAAAGATAATTTCAAAAAAAGTTAGTTTCGTTATTTCGTAGTTACAGCCCAGAACATGTATTTAAGTTGTGAAAAAATGCGTGTGAATTATCCGTGCTGTAATAGTATAATCATCTCTTCTCTACATATGATAAAAGAAAGTGTGTATCTTTCGTCCGTGCATTTGCGCGTAAGCTAATAAACCCAGGGCTACGAAATTTGGTATATAGGTGCATTTAGACAAGAGCCAGTGCACCTCGAAGCGATTTTTTTCAAAATTCGAATCAGATTTTATCTTTTCGATTTTATCGCATCGTTTTGAATAGTTTCATTCTTTTAGAAATGTGGTTTTGGCAATATTTTTTGATTCAGTTGTATACTGGACTGCTGATTGTTTAAAATCAGCACTGTTGCCACTTGGAAAATGAGGGCGATAATTCTGTGCAGATTTTAAATTTAATGTTTCTCTTGGTACTGGACGTTTGTTGAGATAAGGCAAGAAGTTGCTTAATTTATTTATTAGGATAATTAATATTTGTATTAAGGGATGTTTCTTAATTCATTGTAATTTTTTTATATGTAATGAACTTTTTTTTTTTTAATTTGTGGGTGTTTTTTATGAAGTTGTTCTGCAGAGTAAAATTCTGCGCAGTTTTTAAATTTAACTTTTGGTGTACCCTTCAGGCATTTTTCAAGTATATTTAAAACCAGACGAAGGCTGGCTCCTTAGTTGCTAGTATATTATAAATCATTAAGGAATTCAAATTTGCTTTACATGAGTCAAACAAGGTACTAGATCTACACTGGTGTGCAAAAATTAAGGACGAGACGCTTTTTTCAATATAACTTTGTACAAAAGCTTTCCAAATCAACACATTTAATACCGTAAGATCCCCAATACGTAAGGACATGAGTAATGTAAGCAACACTTACTAAAAGAGAAAGCAACACTTACTAAAAGAGCGCAATGCGACTGAAGGAAGAAACATTCCTGTGATGGGTATCCAGCAAGATACATTCGGTCTTTAATAGGGGATATGATCTCCCCTTAATGGCTAGGCAGGTTTCAGAGCGTCTGCCCATGCTGAGAATGAGGGTGTCAATAAGTTGTTGAGGCATTGCTGCCCATTCGTCTTGCAGCGCCAATCGAAGCTCCGGAATCGTTACTGGTGGTAAGGTACGAGCTGCCAAGGGTCTGCCTAGAACATCCCATACATGCTCGATGGGATTGAGATCCGGAGATCGTGCCGGCCAATCTATACGTTTAATATCCTCACTCTCTAAGAGCTGTTCGGCAGCTACTGTGCGATGACATGGTGCATTGTCGTCTATGAAAAGGAACTGCGGACCCGTAGCGCCTCTAAAAAGATGCACATATGGAAGAAGAATCTCGTTACAATAACGGGTCCCGTTGACTGAACCTGCGTCGAAGATGTGAAGGTCTGTACGACTACCAAGCATGATGCCTCAACAAACGAGAACACCACCACATCCATACCTGTCCCTTTCAATGATGTTCGAGGGATGATTGCGGCTTCCCCGCTCTCTCCAGATGAGTATGCGATGAGAACCGCTACTCAGACTGAATCTGCTCTCATCTGTAAAGAGTACTCGTCCCCATTCATTGTCTCTCCAATTCCGGTGTTCCCGGCACCACAGAGAACGCCTTCTCCGATGGGCAGGCGTTAGAGGTACACACCGTACAGGGCGTCGTGCAAACAGCAAACAGACCACTACCGTGCAGTCTTCTGGCCACGGTAAAACGCGATATCGGTCGTCCAGTCGCCTGTGTCGTGTGTATAGCGATTTCTCCCGCTGTCTGCCGCCTGTTTCTTCTGGCCTGTAAGGCAATATATATATATCTACGGGTGTGGTTCCTCATGGACGACCACTACTAAACCCCCGGATAGCTGTTCCTGTAGTTTGAAATTGTCTCCAAAGTCATGAAACGATGCTGTGAGCAATTCTGAACTCTGCAGCCACACTTGTCACACTGCGGCCTTCCTCCAACTTCCCAATGATTCGACCTCGGGTAAAAGCATCCAGATGTCGTCTAACAGATTAATTATTCGCCATTTCTCGCTGAGGCAGCAACTCGGTGTGATTTTAACTGCTATACGGCGTGCAATCTCTTTGCCAGAAATACTGATCTTACACCGACGACATGCTTTATACTATTCAGACACTCCCCCATTACGTCTACATGCATATCTGCGCATGTGCTACCGTACATCACCTTACTTAATCTCCTGATTGGTCTTTCTGTTCGCTCTGCCTCTTCGTTCAGCTGATATGCTAATTTTTCGACTTCGTCCTTAATTTTTGCACACCAGTGTACTTTTAAAAGCATTTAAAAATAAATATGGCAATAAAAAACTGTATGACTTCACTAAATGTGAAATCCTCTGATAATGGTTCCTTTACTTAAAGAGAATAAAAAAAGGCTGTTCATAGTATTATAATAAATTGTATAATCTAAAATTCTAGAATTTGAAGTTTTATTGTATTAACATTCTTTGAATCTTTACTTACCAAAATTCCTCAATGCTTCCGAACCATGTTAATGGGCATAGAAAAACTGATAAAATTATTATCCAATATCCGTAATCCAAATAAAAGAAGTAACTCATCATCGACTGGGCTATCTGAGCAGACAGCAAAAGATAAACAATTGCAATTCCTATTAAAGTGATGTGTAAAATTGCAGTTACGGAATACCTAAAATAAAATTAAAGATTATTATGAAATGCTTTTGAAATAGCAACACAAGTAAAAAATGAAAGTTTCTTTCAGTTTTAAACAAATACTTATAGATTAAATTAATGCAAATTTGCGAGAACAGCAATTAAAAATATAAAAGTTGAAAATATACAAATCATTGTTACAAAATAATCTCTACATATAATAGAAGAAAGAGTATGTGCGTCTTTCGTTCGTGCTGTGCGTAAGCTAATAGACCCAGGGTTACGAAATTTGGTATATAGGTACTACATCTAGACAAGAGCCAGTGCATCTGGAAGCGAGTTTTTCAAAATTCGAAACAGATGCTTTTTTTATTTTATATTTTCGATTTTATTGCATTATTTTGAATAGTTTTATTCTTTTAGAAATGTGGTTTTGGCCAGAGTTTTTCATTCAATTGCATACTGGACTGCTGATTGTTGAAAATCAGCACTGTTGCCACTTGGAAAAATGAGGGCGATAATTCTGTGCAGTTTTTAAATTTAATGTTTCTCTTGGGAACGGGAAGTTTGTTAATTTATTTATTAGGATAATTAATATTTGTATTAAGGGATATTGCTTATTTCACTGTAATTTTGTTATATGTAATAATTTTTTTATGAAGTTGTTCTGCAGAATAAAATTCTGAGCAGTTTTTAAATTTAACGTTTGGTGTTCTCTTCAGGCATTTTCTCGGTACATTTAAAAGCCAGACGAAGGCTGGTAGCGTAGCTGCTAGTTTATTAATATAAAATCGTAACTTATGCATGTAAAAGTTTATAAAACTAATATTTATTTAATTTTTGAATAGTTTATTTACACAATTTTTATGTAGAGTACATTAAAATAATATGCACACACTTAAATATTAGTAACAAAGAAATTGTTTATGATGACGTAATTGGATATATCGTACTTGAAGCTGTAATCTCTACACTGAGTATATGTAAACGTGTATAGACTTTCTCTCCTTTTTAGTTTAGTAGAGGGAAAGCATTCACAGCTAACTGCAGTTTCTCTGAGTAATGGGAAGTGGATTTAAAATGAGGTTGGGAAATTGAGAAAGTGCATGAGGACAGAATTTCATAATTCCACCTGTGTAAAGATCATAAGATTATATGATAATTTTGAAGGGAAGGAATTGTAGGCGTGTATAAAAAGCGATTCAGCAGGAAGAGAACGATGAATGAAGGAAGTGCAGACAAACGTTAAAGTTTAGTAAAAGTTTAAAGAAAAACACCGACACTGGAAGATTGGCGAAATGCAGCTAAGACCATCTGTACTTCCTTTTTCCCTGGAAGTCATGTCGATCTATTCTGCAGTGTTGCAGACTATGCATTGCTGCCAGTTATTGTCATTTTGAACATCTATAACGAAATGGCAACAAAAGTGTTCATATTTGCTGTTATTAATGTTTTTGTTTTTGTTATTACCGTTCAAAGAGCATATGCGTATTTTTAGAACGTCTGTATATTTATATGCTTACAATTTACATAATTGTTGCTTCAGTATTTATGCAAAATTGTGTTTTTATATTGTTACGAATTTTGTATATATATGTAAATAATTGTAGTGAAATTATATGTAAATTGTAGTGAAATTATATGTAAATTGTAGTATCGTTTTCATAATGTAACATGAAAGGCCTCATGAAGAGAAGCTTAACCGGCTAATTGGCGAGATAACACCAAGCTGGCGATGGTTTTGGCCGACTAATTTTTGTCTCCAAACTTACCGACAATTTGGCAGCATTTGGATCCGATCCTTGAGTAACTGTTACTTGATCTGTTCGATCCCTATGTAACTGTGACTGTATATGGCTTCCAGCAATTTTGAGAAATCGAAGGGACTGGAAATTTCTCGACGGCCGGATAAAAACTATATAAGACCAGAGGAAGGATCAGTTTTTTATTTTAATTCAGAGTCAAGTTCAAAGTTTAACCTCAGAGTTATTGATGGCATTAAACGATTACTGTGGGAGCTTACGCATTGATGCATTTTATAGTATTATTATTGTTTAATGTTCTTAGTAGTTTGAAGCGTATATATTGACTGTGCTCTACTATAGTGAAAAGAGCTGTGCGAGTACTTTTGTGAAAAGTTCCAGAACTGTAAAGTGTTTCTTTTAGGGAAATAAATTTTATCAAGCTATCAATTGTTCTGTGTGCATTTAATCCATTACGAAGCCGTTACTCACGTAACAATATGTTATTTTTTTTTTAATTCCTACTATTAGAATTAAAGAATTGTAGTTTTATAGAGTTGGATGAAACAGATGTAATGTCCCACTATGTAGCGAAAATTCTCCCCATATCTCTATGCTGCCGTGATATTGTTACAAAATGTGCAGGCGCGGTAAGATGGCTTCCCCGCAAAGCAGTCTTAGGGTCGCCATAAAATGGTAAGGGAAGGCAGGGTTGCCACATTTGGCGAGAAATCGCCCATTTAGCGACAAAATCGGTGATATGCCATGGACCGATGGAGAACCTTTTGGGACGATTTCTTACCGGTTTAGCCCAGAATGTTCTCGAATACAAGCCGAAAGTTATATAAACCCTGCTGGTCCGTAGTCGGGGAGTGCGCCTCGTCTAGAGTGCGAGATAGTTAGTCTCGAGTTAGTCAGTCCGTGCAGAGTTGATCGAGTGACAGCCGGGCAGCGAGTGCTGAGTGGGTCATCGAGTGCACCGAAGGAGTCTCTTGGTGTATCGTGGTTAGTGCATCGTCCAGAGAGCGTGTTGAGCTCTGAGAACGATTGAACCGAAGAGTCGGGAGCTGTGCTCTGTGAGCTCATATGAAATGCACGTCTCATGCTCACATAATCAGCCACCACTTGTGGCGATGCAACTTAAAGTAACAATTAAATACAAGAATTGACTAAGCATAATAATATTGGCTCAGAACTTCTCATAGGCTTAGCAGTTAAATGCTGGCAGCAATAACGCAAAGCCGAAGGATTATAAGCTGATCAGAGCTAGCGAAAACTAGTAAAGTGGCCTCGAGAAGCATAAACACTCTCAGTCTTATAATCTGAAAACTCCAGCCTGAATATTGTCTGATTTACATTTCTAGTGAGGAAGCGGAAATAAATAGTTATAGTAAAGGTCTAAATCACAATAGCTGGTTAATTAAAATAATAATAACCCTGTAGAGTCATTAGGTGTTTTGGAAGCAGGAGTACATGATAAATGAGCAATGCCTCCACAAGGACTTAAACCTGGACCTCTCGAATCTGCTACAGTTACACCACGAAGGCATGCTGGAAGGAGGGAGAAAATATCTTATGTAGTCTCCCTTTTAAAAGGTGACTGGGGATTAGGGGATTCAATCTTCAAATCTTGGTGGTGACAAATTATCTACCGGGACGTTTTAGTTCGGGCGCCACTGTAGTGCCATTAGGTTATTTTGATTCTGGAGACTCGAAAAATGAGCAAGAACCTCACCGGGACTTGAACCTGGACCTTTCGAATATGCATCGAGTGTGTTACCGTTACACAACCAGAGCATGCAGAAAAAAACCTTATATACAAACCATTTAAAACGGCGACTGGGGATTAGAGAACCCAACCGCCACATCCTGGTCGTGAAGAATCATCATTCACCACCTTTCAGTGGAGGCTCCAATGTAGAGAAATTAGGGGTTTTTTGTTTTTTGAAGCAGGTGACTTGAGAATTCTGCAATACCCTCGCTTGCACTCGAACCTGGACCTCTTAAATACGCGCCGAGTGTGTGCTACCGTTACATCACGAAGGTGTGCATAAAGGAGGGATAAAATACCTTATAACCCTACAAATTCGTCCAAAAGAGTTCCAAGAAAAATTTCATCAAATCGTGGTGGAAAACAAAATTTTCGTAATGGAAAATATTCATATAAAAGAGCAAGCAGTAGGTGAATTGCCTCATCTCAACTAGGTATCTAAATCCAGCGGTTTTAAAGCTGTTCTCCATAGAACGCATGAGATTTTATGCCTCATTCTTTCCGAAGTCAAAATGAAAATTCAAAATTATATTTGAGTATCACCCAGATCGTAAAACTAATCGTTTAAAATTAATGAATAAAGTATTTTCTATTGTTATTATTATTTAAAATAATATGAAGTCCATGAGATTTTATGATGTAATGAAATGATAATTTTTCTTTCATTTTCTCACTTAGTGTGCGTGACATTTTTATATTTTCTTTGTTTTTTAACATTTATTTTTTTTTAGTAAGCCGGGGGATCTAAAAATTCGTATAAAGTGTTCAGAAACGTTCTCATCACACCTTTATTTTCGAAATGGTTGCTCGTAACTATTTCGATGCATAATTTATGCATAAAATACGTATGTGTTATGTTTACTTTATGCTCGTAAACATAAGCTTCTGTCCTTTCAATCACAGTTAGGAAAATGTTATTCTCATTATAAAATGTATGACTCCTGGTACGTCAAAAATTGACAGGTATATTTAGTTTTGAAGTTCGATACCTTGATTTAAATAGCTGTAAATAAAATTTTCCGTGTGAGAAAAAGGTAAAGAATTCCAAGAAACCTGCGGAATATTTCAAGGAAAGGTAAGCAGACACATTATTTGATCAATTATTATTAAATGTTGAAGGTAAAAATTAGAAAATAGAAATTAGAAACACACATAAAAAAGCAAAAGTAGCTTTCGTATTGTTATACTGCCAACATCTAACATCATTCGCACATATAAAAAATAAAAAATATTTATAGCTTAATGAAATTTTCGGCATTAGTTTAGGATTCTAAAGTCATAAAACTGCATAACAATAAAGAATTTGAAGTTAAATAACGTATTTCTAATGCTTCAAAATTAAAAAAAAATTTGTTTATAAAATCTTTCGGCAAATGCTTCAAAATTAAAAAAAAATTTGTTTATAAAATCTTTCGGCATACCAATTGCAACAAAATTATAAATTAAAGAACATTATACACTAGTGAATCATAAAAGAATATCACTAAATGAAATTCAAGCTAAAAAATATCAACCTTGAAATATTGTAATTTATTTCCTTACCGCTCTTCGAGAAAAATTGAAAATGACGTCAAAAATCCAAAAATTGGAGTTAAATAGCTTGTTAAATTTTTTGTCATAAGTGAGTGAAATTGTTTTGTATTTTACGTTTTGCAATGAATGTAACGTTTTTCTCCCGGGGACAATAAAAATATTGATTTCGTATTTTATGTATATTATATAAAAACATGAATTTTTGCGTAATCTAAAACATTTTTATGTGTCTAATATCAATGGTTGCGAAAATAGGCGCTGAATAAGGACTTTTTTGGACGCTGTGTACATACTAGTAGTACTGAGTTGACAACGTTTGAAGATCACTGTTCTTAACAATTGTGTCGCACCAGGATTTCTTGCGATCTTTTTCTTCAAGCTCTGTAATTTTTAGGCTCATTTAGCCATGTATTACCTGTTTATGTCTACAGTTTGGGACATAAGTAGCAAATAACGTCAAATATAAGCATGCCATAAAATGACATAACTAGCTAATGACGTCAAATGTAAGTAGACATAAATAGCAAATGACGTCAAATGTAAGTAGGCATAAAAATAGTAAATGACGTCGTATGTCTACAGTTTTCAAAGTGTAGACGTAACTGATGAAACGAAGTTTACAGAATATTTTTATAGATTTATTATTTATTCAGTGCCATGTTTCTTATTTTTTTAGTTTCATATTTTTATATATATATATATTTTGTACTTTTGACTTTAAATATTTTTTGTATTACTCGCCATTAGACATAATATAAAAAAATTACTATTCTCAGCTCATTTGTGAAGAATGTAAAGGTGAAAATTAATTCTATAAGCAGGAGACCTTAATACATGCTTCTAATTTAATTTTGAAGCAAATATAAACATTCTTTGATACTGAATTAACAGGGTGAAAAAAGATGATCTAGTAAACAGTCGTAGTTAAAGATACATAAATTATGTATCAAATGCATTGAAAATATAATAACGTATAAACCTTTTGCTCTTTCGGTGGGAGCATTTAATTCTTCAAGAACAGTCAACCTGTCACATTTGAACTGCTTGACTGCAGACGAGAATATAATAGAATTACATTTTTGTTTTACATAAAAAAAAAACTTGAATGAATGATAATACGAAGGCATACTTTTGGTATTTTCTTAAGAACATGTACAAATTCTACGTCTGTTATGTGGAATGAATGTAGACGAATAAACAGATGGTGAACTGTCGTACTTCAGTCGATTTCTTATGATGAAGCATTCGTGCATTTCGTAATCTTTTAAAGAAACTGCCACTTTTCAAACGAAAGAAAAATGGGTAAATCTGTTTCTTAGTTCTTAACATCAAAATCACCAGAAGCAAAAATGAATAGTCATATAATTTATGTATGGAATTTAATTTCTCAGATCGAAATATTGGCATCAGTTAAGAAAGCTAGAACTTCAGTCCATAAGTTTGACTTACTAAGTTCGCAGTTTAAGATGATATTCAAGACTTCTTCCCGAAATAAAAGGAAATAAACTTCCTTTGAATGAAATGAGTCGAAACAAAATTTTCTAAGCTGTGTTTTGCTATTGAATATATACAAATCTGAGTTACATTGAAACGCGTTAAATTGCAAATTTTATAACTGCTGTGGCCAATCTTATAAGTCAACAAAATTCGTTTTCACATCAGTTCTTTAAAAGTCACTAGTATATCGAAGCAGAAACACGAATTAAAATTGCTCCCAGCTTAAAAAGATATAACCAGATAATGTAATATATAGTCAGAACTATAACATTTCAGCTGTATTTATTTGCAATTTATTTAATATCCCGAAATTTGAAAGAATTCAAAATTTTGAATATTCTTGACTGAAAATCTTTGGAATTAAGTGTTGAGAAATGTAATGCGAACTTTTGAGATTTGCGATGTGCTTCAGAAGTAGAGGCAATAACATGCAAACCATGTTAAATTTTTTTCCTCTGATTTCAAAGATTTTCTCATAATTTGCCTCACGTTTATGTTCACAAAACGAAACTTTAAGTATCCTGACCGTTGATCGATATCCTTTCTGATAAAACAATGTTAGCCCTCATTTCTGTTATCATTGCTTTTATTTCAAAGTTCAAAAACGTATAAAGAGTAAAAGCCGTTATTTGAAATGACGCTATATAGATATATTAAATATGTGATTATGTTTTGTTGCTTCATTTATTGTGAATTTATCAGGTATGTAAGTGTAGATTATTTTATCGCACAAATAAACTGAAATAAACTAAAATAACAAGTATTTACTTTCAGTGTATGACGAAACAATGATAACGCGGCATAATTTTTCAACCTGCCGTTTTCTTTACTTTTAGAAAACATTTTACCATTTACTTCCCCCCCCCCCCCCGCCTTACTTTTCTTTCCCATTTACTTGTTTTAATTCAACAGGAAAACTTGCATATAGCACTGACGTATAAAATTTTTTGTGAATTTTCTAAGCAAATATGGTTTTAAGACTTAGTAATGATTCGTTTGAAATACGACTGATTCAAAAATTTATCATAAATGCAAATTTCAAAATTCACACTTTCAAGTAATCCAGGTTTTAAATGCAACTTGGGAATATGCAAGTAGAATCACAGTTCAGAGCTGTTACTTGCTAAAGGTTTTTAATTTGGAATACATATTTAAAAAATACTTTGCTTCTTTAAATACCGATAAATTTAAAAAAGTGTGCTTTATATAATATTGCAAAGGATTTCATAAAGCGGTACTTTTCAAAAGTATTAGAGTCGCAACCCAAATGTGTGCAGTTACATGCCTACATGCGATTCATATGCAGTTACCATTGTATGCGATTCACATTCATACGATGGCACCAGGAGCAAAAACAGAATGAAAAGAAACAGAGACGAAAATAATGCAAAAATAAAATAAAATAAATACTATTATTGATGTTTGACTTTAACTGAATGTATATTAAAAAAATCTGATATGTACACCACATGATATCCTTGTACGGAATATTAAATTATGCGCATTTTTTCTTGCATTTTATTTAAACTTATTAGATTGAATTAAACCAACTTCGCCGACAGCGCATAAACCACAAAAGAATAAATGCATTCTTTAAAATTCACTTTATTTACCATAGCGACACTCTGGCGCTAGGTTTACTTAACAGTAGTATATTTCATTCATATTATAACTCAGAATGTACAAAATGTGTATCGTTTAAAGAATTATCTAATCGTTGCCACATGTTCTATTCAAATACTATAACAAAGCTAGAACTATGTATAAAAGAAATTAAGCAAACAAAACAAAAAAGAAACAGTTTTTCACAGACGATTGAGTATTTCTCATTCAATTAATTCCGTTTTCACTTCGCGACAAGGTAAAAATACATAAAAACTCAAAATATCTATATTAAAAATTACGAAGTAAATCTTAAACACTTATGTCCTCGAAAAAATTCCAAAAAGAATTAAGCATGATTTAATTGGCAATAATAAATGAATGCGTTATCTCTGTTGTTGCGAAGCTCACTTTCTCTAGATTGGCAACAAATCCACTAGTCTCCTGTTTCAAATGTAAACATCAATGGCCGCCATTAAAAACAGGCTTAGCGGCAATTAAACAACTTTAAAATTGCTGATAATTCTAAAAATATTGCACACAGATTTACTAAACGCATAAAATCCTTAACCGGAAGATAAAAACAACATAATTCAATCATTTTTAAAGCAAAAAATGTACAATTTACAAACATATAAGAGTAAAGAAACAGATCACTGAGCCGGGTAATAGAGTGGATATATATATAAATATATTTATATACGTTTGGTGCGGCCGATTGCAACCAAAATACGAGGTGCACATCTACATGTTATAGCAGTCCCTATATACAAAATTTCAACGTTCTGAGGCTACTCGTTTTTGAGCTATGCGAGATACGTACGTACTCAAGCACGTTCGTACAGACGCCACGAAAAATTCTCTTCAGAATTCATTTTAAAGTAGTTTTATAATTTTTTCAAGGAAAAGAGTATTTTATTCTGTCCTTACGTACAGATATCACTCAAAAACATCGTTAAATTGCATTCGATAGCGATCAAAATGGATATTTTCGTTGAAATATGCCGCCTGAAACTTTTCGCGATTACAATACTTCCTTTTTACTTCGTACAAGGAAGTAAAAAAAGAATTTTGAAACCTTTTGGGGATCCATATTTTTGAAATTGTTTCCATAACCACTGCTGAATCGCTACCATAATTTGAGAATTAGAAAGTGAACATATCATAGATATTCATTGTGATTTCTTTGCATCTACATGTTCAGAAACTTCCAACAATCAGGCATTATAAAGATTAAGTACCAATTTCAGGGACAATGAATATTTCTGTTATTCCAATATGCAAAAAGCTTTCTCTTTCGTTGATGTTGTTGCCATTTTGAATATCAGCGCCTATAATGAACATTTCGGAAATAGAAACGTTTCAGTGTTTACTTGAATATTATTCAGGAAACAATTTCTTTATTATGCTGAAGTTTTGGGAAACAAAATCCTTGCTTAAAGCGGAAAGATGTTAAAGGAAGCAAAATGTTGTAGGGTTTAATTTAACCCATTGCATTCCATATACCTTCTGGTAGAATATAAAAATTACACACCAGAAAAAAAAAAGTTTCGCTAGTTCACACCGTACTAGCAATGTTCAATGGTTTTCAATCGTTGAACTCTGGTAGTTGCTGAGTAGCCTGGGTAATGAACAATAAAACACTGCAGAATAAGAAATTATTTCACAGAGACAACATCAGCTGTAAAAACAACGAGAAAAAATGTCTTGGAGTTAGTTGTCTCACAGTCGAAAAATAGTTTTTGGGGCAAAGAATAAGAATAGCTCTTATAAATTGTAACTTAAGATCTCTAGAATAGGAAACTTTTAGGCAGCGATTACTGTTTCTTTTACAGCGATACTTCTAAATTGAATTATTGAATAATACTTCTAAACTGTAACTCTTTAAGATTTGCAGAATAGCTATAGGATGCGATTACGGTTTCGTTTAATATTATTACAAAGAAATTGCTTGCATTTTGATGTAAAGAAAAATGATAAATTTTTACATTAATTTTTTTATCCTAATGTAATTTAAAATTTTCAGGAAACCGAAACTGTATTGTTCAACAGAAAGTAGCATGGAATGAGTTTATCTTTTCTTAATTCAAATGAATATAATACCTCAAACTGTGTGCGTCATAGAGACCTTATTAACATCTGCTGCAGCAAATTTAACCTTTTTAATATGCACCAAAATTCTTTGTTATAAACGTTAATTTATATTTGATACAAAGAAATATTTTCAGATCCTTTGAAATGTTATCTAGAAAAGTTTGAGTTCGCTAGCGGCTGAGCGATAAGACAAGTGGGTGCTTCATGTGGTCAACATTTAGAGGAACCACCAGGTAATATTACTGATCCAAGCCCTCAAAAATTGCTACAGTTCAGTTATTTTTCTCTCTTTTTCTTTTTACTTCCTTGTACGAAGTAAAAAGGAAGTATTGTAATCGCGAAAAGTTTCAGGCAGCATATTTCAACGAAAATATCCATTTTGACCGCTATCCAATGCAATTTAACGAATGTTTTTGCGTGATATCTGTACGTAAGGACAGAATAAAAGACTCATTTCCTCCAAAAAATTATAAAACTGCTTTAAAATTAATTCTGAAGAGAATTTTTCGTGGCGTCTGTACGAACGTATGTACGTACGTTTGTATCTCGCATAACTCAAAAACGAGTAGCCTCAGAACGTTGAAATTTTGTATATAGGACTGCTATAACATGTAGATGTGCACCTCGTAGTTTGGTTGCAATCGGCCGCACCAAACGTACATAAATATATTTATATATATATCCACTCTGTTACCCTGCTCAGTAATCTCAGTTTCTTTACTCTTATATGTTTGTAAATTATAGATTTTTTGCTTTAAAAGCGATTGAATTATGTTGTTTTTTTCTTCCGGTTAAGGATTTTATACCTTTAGTAAATCTGTAGGCAATATTTTTAGAATTATCAACAATTTTATAGTTGTTTAAGTGCCCCTAAGCCTTTTTTATGATCGCGGCCATTGATTGTTTACATTTGAAACAGCAGACTAGTGGATTTGTTTCCAAGCTAAAGAAACTTAGCTTCGCAACAACAAGGATAACGCCTTCATTTATTATTGCCAATAAAATCATGCGTAATCCTTTCTGGAATTTTTTCGAGGACATAAGTGTTTAAGATTTCCTTCGTAATTTTTAATATAGATATTGAGTTTTTATGTATTTTTACCTTGTCGCGAAGTGAAAACGAAATTAATTGAATGAGAAATACTCAATCGTCTGTGAAAAACTGTTTCTTTTTTGTTTTGTTTGCTTAATTTCTTTTATACATCAATCTAGCTTTATTATAGTATTTGAATAGAACATGTGGCAACCATTAGATAATTCTGTTCTTTAAATGATATAAATTTTGTGCATTCTGAGTTATAATATGAACGAAATATAATACTGTTAAGTGAATCTAGCGCCAGAGTGTCGCTATGGTAAACAAATGCTAGAGTGAATTTTAAAGAATTCATTTATTCTGTTGTGGTTTATGCGCTGTCGGCGAAGTAGATTTAATTCAATCCAATAAGTTTAAATAAAATGCAAGAAAAAATGCGTATAATTTAATATTCCGTACAAGGAAGTCATGTGGTGTACACATCAGACTTTTTAAAATAAGCATTCGTGCTGGAAATCAATAAAATTAATCTTTCTAACGTTTAAAATTAACATGGTTATAAAACGGATTATCGAAATCCTCCGTTTGTGGTTTCATGGTAGCATGTCTAGCTAGTGGGCTACATTTCATAGGACTGACACGGCTTGGGGTAGAACCGACACTCTCACATAATCGACACCAGCATATGATTAACAGTTTAAAATAGAAATTTTGATTATAATGTAGTTATGAGTTAGAGGATTAATGCACATTTATTACCTTCCCAGAGTAATAACAGGTATATGGTCGACACTTCACCGGAACAACAGTGGCACAGGATTAACAACGGTATACAAAGTAATGGAATTGGTTAGGAACATACATATCTAAATTTAACTTTAAAAGAAAATGTGATATTTAAATTCGCAAACTGACCTCATCCATCGGCCAAATGCTCTCAGTCCCATGGCTGGATAGGGGTATCTGAATTTTCCGCGATATTCTTCCCATCGCTCTTCTAGAATGATCCATGTACGCCCCAAAATAAGAGCGCTATACCAACTGTTCACACAGGCTAGAGCAATCAGCAATAGACCGTACCATCCTGAAATTAGACAAAAGTGATTATTTGTTTAGTACATTTCCATGTTAAAGTGCAGAAGAATTTTAAACTGCGAAATTTATCCAGCTCCGAAATAATAAGGAAGGGATTTAAAAAAAGAAATAAGCGTAAGATGCTGACTAGCAGGTCTGTTGTTGAAATACATTTTTACAGAATCACTGTCGTGATAGTTTTTTCGCATTTTTCTCATGCAGTACTTAAAATCTGTGGCCCCTGGTAGTGACTGTGTGTGCGGCCTTTGGTAGTCATTATGATGGGGGTCCTTAAGAAAGATATAAATAAAGAATAAAAAACTCAACCTGATAAATGATCACTTTGTTAAAAAGTAATGCATATTTGTTTAAAAATTAAGAGTGTTAAAAGTGCTACTTTTACAAGTAAGAAAAGTAAAATATATGTAAAACGTAAAGGCGAAACGCACTCCAACGAGGTACATTTCATTACAAAAGCAAATTTTACAGTGCAAACTACAGGGGTTGGACAAAAATATGGAAACACCTTTAAAAAAACATGTTTCTCTGCTTAATATGGTGTAGGAAACCCGTTGGCATCCAAAACAGCTTGCAGTCTTCTCGGAATAGATAAATACAGTTCCTGTATGTTTGGCAATGGAATATTATACCATTCTTCCTGCAAAACGGTGGCAAGTTCAGATAACGATGTTGGCGGTGGATAACGAGAACGCACTTTCCGTTCCAATGTAGACCACAAAGGTTCGATAATATTCAGGTCTGGCGACTGTGGTGGCCAGGGGAGATGGGACAACTCATCCTCGTGCTCAGAAAACCAGTACTGGACAATGTGAGCTGTGTGAACAGGGTCTTTGTCGTCTTGGAAGACACCATCACCATCGGGGAACAAAGTTTGTACCATGGGATGAACTTGATCGGCCAAAATGTTCACATAAGTCTTGGCAGTCATGTGCCCTGACACAGTTATCATGGGGCTAGCAGAGAACCACGATATGGCTGCCCAAACCATAACAGAACCCCCGCCATGTTTCACTCTTGGCAACAAGCAGTCTGTATTATAGGCTTGAGATGGCGTTCTCCAGACGTAAACTCGGCCAGAAGTGGGAAACAATGTGAAAGAAGACTCGTCAGACCATATTACTCGCTTCCACTGCTCTATAGTCCATGCTTTTTGACTTAAACACCACCTTTTCCTGTTACGGGCATTAGCATCACTGATGAGTGGCTTCTCAATTGCAGCATGGCCAGCAATTCCCTGTTTAGGAAGCTCCCTTGTAATTGTTTTGGTACTCACAGGGTTCGGTAACACAACATTCATTTCAGCAGTAACTTTTGCAGCTGTGGTCTTCTTATTTTTCGTCACAATTGCCCTTAATAATCGTCTGTCACGATCACTCAGGACACACTTTCGTCCGCGCTGTGATTTAGCAGATTATGTTTTTCCGCTTTTCAAATATGCGGAATAAATCTTCTATACAGTCCTCTTGAAACACTAAACACCTCGGCTACCTTGCTTACGGAAGCACCCACCATACGTGCTCCAACAATCTGCCCACGTTCGAAGTCTGTTAACTCTGACATAATGCAATGACAACCTCACATAACAGTACTCCGACAACAACTGAACTGTTTACCACATTTACGAAGTTGTATAGGTGGCGTCAGTAGTCATAAACGCCAGCGCCACCTACATATTTCATTAAAATCAATCTTTCTTTTCAAACATGCATTTCACAAGGTGTTTCCATATTTTCCATATTTTTGTCCATCCACTGTATTTAAAAGAAAATAGTTTTCCTGCTTGTTAGCTATTTCTATTTGGCTTTTTAGTTGTTGACTTGTTTATTATTTTAGATTGTAAACTTTACGCACCAAAAAAAAAAAAAAAAAAAAAAGGCTTTCGAGTCAAGCGTTTTGAGATTTTATTTTTAGGAAAAGAGGACCCTAAACGGACCTTTATGAGGACAGGGTGACCCAATTAATTTGTATAAACATTTTTCCAATAATCAAAAGTTGGATTTTTTTCAGTTTATAGACACCAGAAATATTGCCTTCTCTTCTGCATATATTTGTACACGCAGGATTAATTTCCGGGAAACAGAATTCAACAATTAGGATCATATTGTTAAAAAATCAGATAAAATTGTTGCACCTGACACCCTTGTCCGGCCTATTAAATTATACACAATTTTGCTGCATTCATTTAAACATATTTCCTTGAATTATTTTAACCAATTTCTCAAGGTAAGTTGAAAATGCCACCAAAAATTGCAAATTTTGAAATTAAATAGCCTGATCAATTTTGTTTCGTAAGGGAGTCAAACTTCTTGTAATATTGTTTTTTCGAAATGAGCATAAAACGTTCCCAAATATCAGTATGGAAACCGAAAGACCACGTTAAACCTATATTTAGTTATTTGACGAAAATTAACTTTTATTTTTTAAATATAAATTGCCAAAACATGAATATTTTCATCATTTAAAACCCTTCTGTAAATAGAAGTATATGACTACAATCAGCGATTTCAAAAATAAAAGACCAAGCAAGACCTTTTTCAGGTAAAAGAATGGGTATAAATAAACCGGTTAAGGAGGTGATTATAGTCGAGTAGGGGATGGCTACATGTATATGCCACAACCTATTCAGTATATATATATAAGGATATATGGGGTAGATATATATACATATACTCCTTACCCTATACATACATACATATACACTGGTGTGCAAAAATTAAAGTCGAAAAATTAGCATATCAGCTGAACGAAGAGGCAGAGCGGACAGAAAGACCAATCAGGAGATTAAGTAAGGTGATGTACGGTAGCACATGCGCAGATATGCAGGTAGACGTAATGGGGGAGTGTCTGAGTAGTATAAAGCATGTTGTCGGTGTAAGATCAGTATTTCTGGCAAAGAGATTGCACGCCGTATAGCAGTTAAAATCACACCGAGTTGCTGCCTCAGCGAGAAATGGAGAATAATCAATCTGTTAGACGACATCTGGATGCTTTTACCCGAGGTCGAATCACTGGGAAGTTGGAGAAAGGCCGCAGCGTGACAAGTGTGGCTGCAGAGTTCGGAATTGCTCACAGCATCGTTTCACAACTTTGGAGACAATTTCAAACTACAGGAACAGCTATCCGGGGGTTTAGTAGTGGTCGTCCATGAGGAACCACACCCGTAGATATATATATATTGCCTTACAGGCCAGAAGAAACAGGCGGCAGACAGCGGGAGAAATCGCTATACACACGACACAGGCGACTGGACGACCGATATCGCGTTTTACCGTGGCCAGAAGACTGCACAGTGGTGGTCTGTTTGCACGACGCCTTGTACGGTGTGTACCTCTAACGCGTGCCCATCGGAGAAGGCGTTCTCTGTGGTGCCGGGAACACCGGAATTGGAGAGACAATGAATGGGGACGAGTACTCTTTACAGATGAGAGCAGATTCAGTCTGAGTAGCGATTCTCATCGCATACTCATCTGGAGAGAGCGGGGAAGCCGCAATCATCCCTCGAACATCATTGAAAGGGACAGGTAGGGAGGTGGCGGTGTTCTCGTTTGGGGAGGCATCATGCTTGGTAGTCGTACAGACCTTCACATCTTCGACGCAGGTTCAGCCAACGGGACCCGTTATTGTAACGAGATTCTTCTTCCATATGTGCGTCTTTTTAGAGGCGCTATGGGTCCGCAGTTCCTTTTCATGGACGACAATGCACCATGTCATCGCACAGTAGCTGCCGAACAGCTCTTAGAGAGTGAGGATATTGAACGTATGGATTGGCCGGCATGATCTCCGGATCTCAATTCCATCGAGCATGTATGAGATTTTCTAGGCAGACGCTTTACAGCTCGTACCTTACCACCAGTAACGATTCCGGAGCTTCGATTGGCGCTGCAAGACGAATGGGCAGCAATGCCTCAACAACTTATTGACACCCTCATTCTCAGCATGGGCAGACGCTCTGAAACCTGCCTAGCAGTCAGGGGAGATCATATCCCCTATTAAAGACCGGATGTTTCTTGCTGGACACCCATCACAGGGATGTTTCGGCCTTCAGTCGCATTGCGCTCCATGCTACTTTTTCAATAAAGCTTCTTTTTATCCCTCTGATTTCTCTTATAGTAAGTGTTGCTTACATTACTCATGTCCTTACGTATTGGGGATCTTACGGTATTAAATGTGTTGATTTGGAAAGCTTTTGTACAAAGTTATATTGAAAAAACCGTCTCGTCCTTAATTTTTGCACACCAGTGTATATATATACACTGAAGTGACAAAAGTCATGGGATACCTCCTAATATTTTGTCGGTCCTCCTTTTGCCCGGCGAAGTGCAGCAACTCGACGTGGCATGGACTCAACAAGTCGTTGGAAGTCCCCTGCAGGAATATTGAGCCATGCTGCCTCTATAGACGTCCATAATTGTGAAAGTGTTGACGGTGCAGGGTTTTGGGCACGAACTGACCTCTCGATGATGTCCCATAAATGTTCGATGGGATTCATGTCGGGCGATCTAGGTGGCCAGATCATTCGCTGGAATTGTCCAGAATGTTCTTCTAACCAATCGGAACAATTGTGGCCCGGTGACATGGCGCATTGTCATCCATAAAAATCCCATCGTTGTTTGAGTACGTGAAGTCCATGAAGGGCTGTAAGTGATCTCCAAGTAGCTGAAGGTATCCATTTCCAGTCAATGATCGGTTCAGTTGCACCACAGGACCGAGTCCATGCCATATAAAAACAGCCCAGACCATTATGGAACCACCACCAGCTTGAACAGTGCCTTGTTGACAACTTGGGTCCATGGCTTCGTGGGGCCTGTGCCACACTCGAACCACACCATCAGCTCTTACCAACTGAAATCGTGACTCATCTGACCAAGCCACGGTTTTCGATTCGTTTAGGGACCAACCGATATGCTCACGAGCCCACGAGAGTCGCTGCAGGCGATGTCGTGCTGTCAGTAAAGGCACTCGAGTCGGTCTTCTGCTGGCATAGCCCAAGGAAGACATATTTCGCCGCACTGTCCTATCGGACACGTCCCTCGTACGTCCCACACTGATTTCTGCGGTTATTTGACGCAATGTTGCTTGTCTGTGAGCATTGACAACTCTACGCAGACGTCGCTGGTCTCGGTCGTTAAGTGCAGGTGGTCGGCCACTGTGCTGTTCATGGTGGGATGTTATGCCTGAAATTAGATACTCTCGGCACACTCTTGTCACTGTGGATCTCGGAATTTTGGATTCCCTAACGATATTCGAAATGGAATGACCCATGCGTATAGCTCCAACTACCATTCCGCTTTCAAAGACTGTTTAATTCTCGTCGTGCGGCCATAATCACGTTCAAAGCCTCTTCACATGAATAACTTGAACACAAATGAAAGCCGTGCCAAAGCACTTCGCATTTATACATTTTCTACGCGATACTACTGCCATCTGTATATTTGCATATTGCTATCCCATGACTTTTGTCACTTCAGTGTATATACAATAACAGAACAATTTTTTAAATATTTTTTTAAATAATTGATTTTAAAATTTAATTAAAGTTTTACACTGAATGAGATTCTTTATTCCCATTTTTGTTTTAAAAGCGTCGGAATTTACTTAAATTTCATCCAATTAGTAAAGTAATCTTTTTATTTGTCAAAATTAAAAACAAATTTAAATTTCATTCAGTTAATAAAGCAAATTTTTTATTTGTCAAAATTAAAAAATATTAATTGAAGTATTTAAAAGTTTTTCTTTTGGTTTCAAAATTCCATCTTTTGTTCCAAATTTTAGCCTTTTGAGCGATTACTTTCGCACCAAGGTTTTTTAGTTTGGCTAATGAAGTCAAAATGGCAAATCTGTACATCACTACTATAACGATTATATAAGTTTCGGTTGTGGCTTATTGTTTTTTGCTAAGTTTTTAATTACTTTTTGTTGTGTTTTCATTAAATCTTTTCACCTAAGTTTTATTACGTTTTACATTCTTTGGATTATATGCTATAAAAGTAAGAATTTTGATTTAAAGTTTTCACTGACGTATTTTATTTTATTTCTCACTCACGTTTTCATTTCTTTAAAATAGAATTCTCTTTATTTAAAGGTTCAGAATTTTCTTTGTTTTTTCCTTGGAGGAAAGGCCAGAATTTTCGGGTGAATTATTATAATTAAAATACATTGAAATGGTTCATCGGCTAATTCTGGATACAGAAAAGCAAAGATTTTTGTGGAAGAGAGATTTCACAGTTCTTGCCCCCTGACGAAGTGGCATTGAAGTTGATTGAATTCCAATTCTGTTATGTTTATTTTTTTCTAAATTTCATTAATATTTTTGAATATGGGTATTACTTATTTAAAACTTTTGGTTCCAACATTTTTTAAATTCTTTTGTAACATTTAATGGCTTATAAGAAATTTATTAATTATGAATTTCAATTTTTGGTCTGTGATAAATTAGTTCTAAATTTCTTACTTTATGTCTATATATATATATATATATATATAAACAAATTTAAATTTTAACAAACATGTATATACGTAAAAAAGCAAATTTAAGTTAAAATAATTAAAAAAATTAAAAAATGTGCAAACATATAAAAGATTTAATTTTCGAACTAATCTACAATATCATTTAAATTCATATAGCATAAGCAAATCAAGTGCAAAACCAAACCATGAAAATAAATTCACCAATTTAGCAAATTAAAATTAATCTAAAAAAAAAATTTTTTTAATGCATAAGTGAATGACTGTTGAGCAGGCAGGAGACAGACTTATCGAGGGGAAGTTGCCTCCAAACCTAATTCTCCAATCATTCAATTCGTGTTTCGTCATTGATGCAGGCAAGGGTAAAAGTCAAAACCAAAAGTAAAGAGTGAAGAATGTCCAAAAAGAAATACCAATAAAGTGGTACCTTTAGAAATTAGCAATTAAAAATTAAAGTTCTAAAAGAAAAATACCAAGTTTTTTGAGAAATAAGCAATGTAAAGTCAAGTATTAAAATAAACTTTTTTTAAAAATTAAAAACCAATGCATTTTAGAAACCCTTGTCTACAGAAACCTCCCCGACACGAATGTGCATATCAGTAAAAAGGAACTAGACATAATTTATATAAACCAATAAGAAACAAAAAGAACTAATTCATAATTTTAAAAAAATATGCTATCTGAATTTAAATGATATTGTAGATTAGTTCGAAAATTAAATCTTTTATATGTTTGCACATTTTTAAATTTTTTTAATTATTTTAACTTTAAATTTGCTTTTTTACGTATATACATGTTTGTTAATATTTAAATTTGTTTAAATTTCATTCCTTGCAGCAATGGCGCAAAGAATTAATTAAATTTGTATTTAAATTAAATTAATTTAAATTCAGTTTATTCTTATGAAACAATATATATATATAAGGTGATGAAACGTTTTAGTTAAAGCCTATAAAAAGTTTTCTGTAGATCTGACTGGAGAGAAAATCACAACTGGCTTGTTGGTTAAAATATCATTTTAATTTTGAATAGGAAAAATTCTTCAGAGATACATTTTTGCTTAAATTGGTAGAATGTTAGAGATACTAGACGCTAGAGATACAATTTCTATATACGCAGTTTACATTTTAGATAATAGAAAAGGAAGCTTAGCGAAGGGACCTGAATTTCCTATGCAGAGCAAGTGGGCGAAAAAGTCATGCATACTTAACTGTAGTCGTATTTCTAAGCTGGGAAATTCTTTATTTTAAATCTGGACAGCGATGTGATGTGATGGTGTATTGAGAATACGGCAAAGCACAATAGGGCTATTTGCCTAAGGGGAGGGATGCCTTCGTGGATGACTTTCTAAGGGAAACTGGCTCGTATACACGTTACACATGGGGAAAATCACGAAAACGCCCATGCAGCCAGCCCGTTTGCGGGATTCGAACCTCGGACCGAACTACCAGTGTTTAGCGATTTTACCACTCGGCCGCTGGTGGGCCACCTGGTCAGCGATTGGGGTAAAGATTTTGCAGTGCAGAGAAACTGCAGGGAAAGGGTGACGTAGCATGGTGTAGAGTGACGCAAAATGGTCCAAAGAGTGTTCTTGAAGCAAAGACGAGTTTAACTAAAAAATTATGAATTAAAAAAATTTATTACTGATTGGTTTCAATTAATTTTAATAATTTTGTTTCATATTTCATACTTTAAGTATACACACATATATATATGTCATAATAAAAACACAAGGAAAAGACGGAACGCTGTAGATGCGTGATTAGACCCATATTGAAGAAGAATTTTGATTGCGTAGTATTTAAAGAACTTGGCAGTCGAGGCAGTTTTAATTCCATTTTTATTTCCAATTGATATTTGTGGCCACAATCACTTGGCACTCTAGTCGTGCCTTTCCACAGAAGATTTACATTTTTGATATTGTTGGGATAGAAAGCAAGCCAGCGAAATTACATCTTAGCACAGTAGAGAGCAAAAGCTGAAGTGCATAGTTATGTAAGATGGAGGCACGCGAAGAGAAAAGTTTTGGTTTTCAAGGACAGTTTCAGTTCCCAATGATAACGTCATCAGAGCTGCGCCGATCATAGAGTGATCTAGAAATGACGCAATGCAAAGAAGTTATTACGATTTTAGAATAGAGAGGAAGAATTAATGTTTATAGTTTAATCTATAATTTTGATTCATATATTTTTATCTTACATATTCCCCCCTTCAAAAAGAAAAAGGCGTAGCGACAGAGAAGCCTTTTTAAAGAAAAAGAGTTAAAGCACAAGCAAATTAAAAAAAAATATAAATAAATAATAAAATTTTGATCCTGTAAAGTATTATTTATAAATATCAATTTTTTTTTTTAAATAGATTCTTAATTTTTAGAGTCCTATTGAATTTTTCAACATTTCAGTTCAAAAGTCTTTTTGTTTGAGAGCTCACATAATCATAATTCTTCAGGGAAGGTTCTTGTTATCGCAGAATATCACAAAATAAACTTTTACATAATCATTACTTATAATTTAATGTAATGCACATAAATATTTATGATACTTATTTCTATACTGATAAATTATAATTTAACATGATAAATAATAGGATTAAGATTTTCAGAATTTATGGTTTCACCGTTATCATCTTTCATTTACAATTCCTGATTTTACCAAACTGGAAGCCTCGCAGTACTTCTAAACAAACATATCCATCAATAGGGCTGTCCTCTTGAGCTAACCAGTGTGTCCTCTGCACTGGTGGCCCAGGGTGCCTAGACAGTTACTTGAAAAGGCCTCCGTTCCTTGCATTAAGGTAACTGGCCTTTGAGAACTGCACTAATACATTCCATAATAAAAAGAATATAGTAATAATATAAAAAAATTACAAACACTCATAAAATGAGAGCCTCCAACATTATCTTGCATGAAGAAGGTAAAAGGAACAACTGTACAGAGGTAATAACAGGCCTCTGTTGAAGGAACCAATACTCCCTCGACATACACTATACTTAACATACAATCACCCATAAATTTAACATGCATTTACCATAACTTCATATTACGTATCTGTAATAATTTTACTTATTTTTAACATCTTTATTTTATTTTTAGAATAATTATAAAATTAGTATTCAAAATTCTCAACAAAATTTCAAAAACATAAAAACTTATCTTAATATCCTTCCCTATAATTAATTTAAATAGCTTAGGATTCGTTACTTAATTTGATCACACATAATTATGAAAAATTAGAAAAATTAATGAACAAGAATTTCAGATTTTCTAAAAAAAAATGGCAGAAAATTTTAACCAAAGTTGAGATGAAAACTATAGAATCCTCAGCATATTAAATGATTTAGTTCCTGAGTTAGATTCACACGAATGTAACAATTTTTGAGCTGTTGAAAAAGCAGAAGTGCAAATAATTTTCTGTCGCACATACTTGCAAACACTTAACTCAGATCGACTTTGAACCCACTGTAATGCTGAATTCCTAAACGGTAATTCAGTGATGATTTAAAGCACTTTTTTTTCTAAATATTGCAGACATCGGCGAAGCAAATTCAATATTCCTTTTTACTAGGCATTCGAACTTCTCAATTTATCGCGAGATTACTTTCAATCTGTAAACACTACGCGTGATTATTTTTTTAAGCACTTGCAAAACACCACAGCAGAAGAATGATCTGTTATTTGTTAAACACTGAAAAAACAAATTTGATGATTCACTTCTTTCACATTATCTTGGATTTATCACAAAACGATGATTTGAAGAGCTGAACTAAATTTTCCATTGAGGTTAACACTGTAGAATTTTTATTATTTTCCCGACTATGACAAATTATTCTCCCGATCTTGACCTTTTATATCTTTCACATAATTTGAATTATTTTGTAGCAAAAATTTTCTTCTTATTGTAGGATAATATTTGTTTCTAATTTACAACATTATAAAATTATAAGACGGATAACTTGTTTGATTTTATATGATCTTTTATTTTTCTAACACCACTTTGAGGTAATGTACAATGCCAAAAACCAGTTACCTTCTATTAGGCAACGGAGGTTTTTCGATATTTGTACCTAGCACCCCCCCCCCAACCATCAGCAAGTAATCACGCTGATCTGTTGGCGAGGACATGCCATAGTTTTAAAGTCAAAGTGTTCATTTTCTAGTGTATAATTGTATTATTTATATTGAATTGTTTTTTGAATAAGTATAATATTTTGTATTGAAGTGTAAAACATGTCAATCTTTACGATGAGAGGAAAAAAATGCATCATATTTGTGAACTATCAACATGCATCATATTTGTGGACTATCTGGCATTTAGAGATTTTACCAGATATTTTCATTCTATTCGAACTCTTTTTATGAAAAGGACTTTAAAAAAAAAACACAAAATGGACATTTTTAACAAAATTGAGGACTTTTGTAATTATAACTTATTTATTTATCAGTATTCCATATTTATTATGTTATAGTCTTAAAATTAGTCATATATTGTATATTTATTTATAACTCATTGTTTTAATGTTCAAAATTTCATATGCTATAAAGTCAAAATTTTATATGAGAAAGTCATGAGCTATGATAGGCCATAGTTAAAGCTCGTACGCTATGTTCTGGATGTTTTCATGTCTTTTCTCATATTTTTGCTTCACTCCTGTACTAATGCTTTTCCCACCCCGGCCTCTCTTTTGACGGGGGGGGGAGATGTAAAATATTAAAAAAAAAAAAATACGATGGCTTTGCTCTTTGCGAACCAGCAACCTTTAATTACTTTTCTGCAATTCAGGATCGTCTCCTAACCCAGTACCTTCTAGAACATTCGCGCCTGTTACATAACCTTTCACATAAATGCTGCGTCATAAGTTTTTCTACATTTTTCTAGAAGCTACTCTGTTACATAACCTTTCATATAAATGCTGCGTCATAAGTTCTCCTACACAGATGCCTTCTCGCCTTCGTCCTGCTAACGCTTCCGCTATGCTCCTCTTTCTTTGTTAGAACATTATGACGTATTAAAGTTTAAAGTCAGTCGTATCTAATAGTTCAAGTTATTTGATTCAATTACTGAATAAGTTATTTGATTAACTTCATCTGGAAAAAGTCATCTGCTATAAATTAAAATAAAGATAAGCTTGCTGTTAAAAGTGAAAAGTCCTGAGTCGTCATTTTTCTCCGTACTTCAATCATCCCAGCTTCGTCAACCATCTGCCAGAACGTGTAATGGAATAGCCTCACCATTCGCCCACGATGTGATGGAATAACTGAAAACATTACAGTTATTAATTAGCAGGCAAGATTTATCCTCTACGTGGGAAAAAAGCTCCTGGATTTATTTATAACGCGCTTCTAAATTCAACAGTGGGTCAAGGACAGTGTGTGATCGTCTGATGCTTGTGCTTCTTTTCCGGCGATTCTTAAGTACTTTCCCTCGTCTCCAAAATTATGCGTTTTATCAAGTGCTTCTAAAGTTATTGATTTTAGTGTTCAATTGATGTGTATGCGAACTCTTAAATTCAAGATTTTGTGATTGGAATGTTAACACGCTCAAAAATGGCAAAAATGTCAACTGATAAGAAAGAATCCGTAGCTATTGTGGATACAATGAAATTTCAATTTCCTATTTTTGATGGCACAAGTACAAATTTTCCAATAGACAAATATCTTCTATTGTTTGAAGAGAAAAGTTTTGGTTTTCAAGGACAGTTTCAGTTCCCAATGATTACGTCATCAGAGCTGCGCCGATCATAGAGTGATCTAGAAATGACGCAATGCAAAGAAGTTATTACGATTTTAGAATAGAGAGGAAGAATTAATGTTTATAGTTTAATCAATAATTTTGATTCATATATTTTTATCTTACATATATATATATATATATGTGTGAGAAAAATAAAGAATATATAAAAGATTAAATTAGCAATGTAAATTTCCCTTCTCTATTCTAAAAATAGTAACCCCTCTCTGCGCTGAGTCACTTCGAGAAAAATCTTATGTCATATGATTCTTACGTAATTATGATGATTTAAATGGAACTAAAACTCAACCAGACAGTAGTAATTTTAGAACAACATGAACTGTCCAATCAAAATGCTTTGAAAACCAAAACTAAATCAGTCTGACTTAAAATTTCATCCTGAACATTACGCATTTGCTTTATACGCTTTGACATAGCTACACTGCTGTCCGTCTGATGCTGCTTTCTTGAAATCTATCAAAAATGTAAGCTTTTAGGAGCAGGCACATTTAATGTGCCGACTTGTGTGTAGCTGAAAATAAAACTAAAGATTTAATCTGCCTTCGCCTCCAATTTCCTGGTCATTATGGATCAACACGTCTAAGCCATCCAAATTCCTCCTCCTGTAGGACAGAGCGATGAAGTTTCCAAATGAAATAAAAAATTAAAGAGGTTATTAGTGAGTTAAATTTAGAAGTTTGCTTACATATTTTTTTATCTTACACATTGGAAGATGTAAAATATAAAAATATACGATGGCTTTGCTCTACGCCAACAAGCAACCTCTAATTAACTTTCTGCAATTTAGGATCTTCCCCTAGACCAGTACCTTCGAGAACATTCTAGCCTATTACGTAACAGCTACTATAAATAACGAATGCGCGCCATTTCGCGGACAGAAGCTTCCCTCTCCCTGTGCTGTTAGAATCTACCCTGCTGCTTCCATCTTCCTTTCTTCTATCACATTATATATATATATATATATATATATATATATGTGTGTGTGATGTACCAGCTTTTATCCGGAATAAATAGAATGCTGAAGAAAAATAAATGTAGTCGTAGCTTAAATAATCAGACGATAAGTTTAAAAAACAGGATCCATTATTTATTATTCAGGAGAAAATAGCAGTTACAAAAATCTATCCGGAGTAAATAAAAGAATTACTAATAACTTTTTGTATGTAGTTTACTGCATCGTGACACTTAAGAAAAAGCCCCGATATTCCTTTTGCGAGTCTTTATAGTATAGCCTCTGGAAAGGCGGAGCTTCCAAGAAATGACATCAGCCTCGTCAGCCAATCCAGTTCGCTTGAAATATTTCCAGAACATTCTAAAACTGTACGTGTAGAAAAGGCGGGAAAACCAACTTGACTACGGGGTTGTGGATTTAATTCCACGTACTTTCAAATAAGAGAATGTCGCCATTAAAAATGAAAAGAACATACAGTTAGAATTTTAAGTGTATTCTTGATTATGGAATTTTATTACTACAAATATATATATATATATATATATATATATATATATATATATATATATTGTATATATATCCAATTGCGAAAGAAAAGGGAGTTGCATAACCAGATGTTCTCATATACAAAATTTCAACTGTCTATGGGTAACTGTTTCTGAGTTATGTGATACACATAAATACATACGCATAGATGTTACGCAAAAAAATATCCAAATGGATTCGGAAAGGGTCGAAATGAGTATTTCTGTTGAAATACGATACCCGAATTTTTTCGTGATTGCATTTACTTCCTTTACTTCGTACAAGGAAGTGAAAATGTATATCATAACTTTGTGACCTACGCCAAGAATTCATCTGACACCTTGACACTTTTCTCTGTATCATCGATATTCTAAAATAAAAACTTTGCACCTAAAAAATTATTTTACTCGAACAAATATTTTTGCGACCATAGGGTATGAAGTTATAGACAAATTAATTAAAACATGTTATTATCTGAAACGTTATTAAAACATTTTCTGATTATGAAACATAAAAAAAAGTATTCGAATATAATTCTCTGGCATATACTATACGAATATAATTTCATTATATATTAAAGACAAATTCAAATATTCATACTAATCAACTGCGTTTGTTTTTACATAAAGATTTAAATCTTTGATTAATATTTCATACTACGTTTCTTTAATATTTTGAAGATTGTACGATAATGCTGAAATTGTCGCTTTGCACAGAAATTCTTATAGTAGAAATTTCAGTAGAAATTCTTATATGTGTGTTGAGGGCCATTTCAGAATATGGAATTCTGTTCTAATCATAAATCAAAATTCGTATAAAGGTTTTTTTTAATTTTAATTTTTTAAAGTAATCTCAAGAATTAGAACTATGTCCCTCGATAACTCGGCAAATTTTTCTTGAGCTTTTACTGCTAAATATTTTCCTGAGCATCGATAATAGACGCCCGACATTAGTCATTTATACTAAGTATTGTTACGAACCTAGTTTTCGTTTTCAACATTAAAATTTGAAGGGTATGTTTGTAACTGTACATTTAGACACCTGAAGAGATCAGCCACAACTTTTAGAATTAAACCCATGGAAAGGTTATCTTCAAATTTAACTGTACATTTAGACACCTGAAGAGATCAGTCACAACTTTTAGAATTATACCCATGGAAAGGTTGTCTTCAAATTTAAAAGCATCGATAAGCATCTATAAAGATCCCTTGTTCATTCTCTTTTCCCACATGTTAACATTTCTAAATAAATATTCGACTTTTTATCATAAATATGCTACAATTATTTCCTTGAAATGATATGATAAAATATTTAAAATTTCGAGAAATATATCACACATTAAAGTTCAACTAGCGGGCAAGCCCGCCAGCTGAGCGGGCTGAAGCCCGCTATTCTTTGCTCGTGTGTATAAGAGTTTTGCGCGGGTTCCCCCTTTGGTTTATTCCTTTGCGCATCCAGAAGATACTGCATACACGTTACACATGCGTAAAATCACGAAAACACTCATGCAGCCAATCAATTCACAAACAATCGGGTTTCAGACTGGCTAAATAAAATATCTTCATCCTTCAACTGTAATTTGCATGAAATTCGTTCTCTTATGATCCACTATGATTCTGCATACAGCAGTAATGTTTGGTAATCGGAATTAATATCTTTGCAAAAATCTGAAAAATGGACGCCTGCTAAACGCTTGGTGTTTTATGAAACTTATGATTCCGATAGGGTCACAACGCACCTCATTCAACATCAGTGATGTTGTCTCGGCTATGAATGCTTCTCGATGGCTTATGCAGAGAGTGAAATTACATTCATTGCTTAGAGTTTTGATTTTTAATATAAATCCTTCATCCTCATTGCTCCTGCATCATCCCTTTTTCTCCTGCTCAATTTTATAAGAGGGCGACAAAACAATCCAGTCAAGTCCCTGTTAACCGGGAGCGAATTAGCAGGTTTGAAGATTAACTAGGCCTTGTTTAAAAAGGTTACATTATATTACTGGTGCTTGTGGACTTAAACTAAGCCTGTGAACCGAGGAGGAAAAAATACCTTGCATAGTTATAGTGCTTTTAATTAAGAGACTAAACTGTAGGCCCTGCCTTTAACAAAGAATGTTGAATAATGTCGTGTTTTGCAAGATAAATGGGAAATTATGTTTTTTCGTAACATTTTGCATAATAACATTGTATGTCGTATTTGTAATTAACAGTTCCAAAAGAATACAGTTTACGTCGCCTTTACGAAATGAATCATAAAAATTTTTTGAGATGTGTAAAGGCAAATTGAGAGAAGGAAAGCAGCAACAGTTCACGCAAGTTTTGCTATCGATGATCAAAATCGTTTACTGATGGAGTATTCCTTAAAGACTGTTTGATTAATTCTGCTGAACTTCTTTGTCCTGACAAAATAACAACTTAAAAATACTAATAAACTTCTTCTGACAAATACAATATTTAAAAATACTAATTTGCCAGCCAAAACGCTAGATTTCATATTGACGCAGCTGGTGGTATTTACGATGTCAGTTAAAAAGAATAAAGCATAAATTTTTCAGCATTCTCAGTGGCCACTGATGTTAGTAGTAACATCACAGATATGCCGTTTACATTGGAGGTGATAATGATGAATTTGAAATAACTGAAAATAGTTTCTAATAAAATAGTTGTGTTTTGCAAGTGATGGTGCAACTGCTATAGCTTGTAAAAAAATGAGTTGAGCTAAAACTAAGCAATATAGTGAAAGAACACAAAATGCAGAATAAGTTTTGTAATGTATTTTGCATTATTAAACAATAACAATTCGATCTAAAAGTTTGCAAATGGTTAATGCAAGTATATGTTACAGAAACAGTAACTAAAGCTGTGACGAATCTTTCCAATGACGGATAGTTATCCCATATTCCTGGAGTCTCTGTATTCATCTGGGTATATGGCCTGCGGAATTCTTGACTAGCCAAAAACCAACAGAACTGGGACCAGAAGTTATCGGTATGGCAATGCGTCTACGAGACTACCGGCTATTCCCCATCCCAAATGCTCTTGGTCGTGACCTTCGTCTGTCTTGTGATCTCTTGTTTGATCGCCCTGCGGATGCGCCTTCATCGCCTGAGGAGTACATTCAAGATTTCCATGGCACGGTCTGAAGTGATGCATAGTTTTGCAAGAGAGCGAATCATCTTGGCGACGGAGAAGAGGAAGACCCAATGCTACACAAAAAACTATAGAACAATCGACATGAGAGCTACACTCGATTCAACGAAGGTGACAAGGTGTGGTTATGGAATCCTTTTCGACGGAAAGGATTCTACTAAACTATAGTCACGCTGGGACGATTTTTACATAGTCCTAAACAGGCTGAACAAGGTCGTAGATCGGATTCGTGAGCCATCAGTTTAAGTTATTCATCACGATAAGCTAGCCCGTTCCTATGACCATAGTACGTAGTCCCCATATGGTATATAATGTAAATAGTATACCACGACATTATTAATTTAGTGCGTTATTTGTTGTATGTTGTTTATTGAAATTGTTTATTTTACTTATTGTTTATTTTTCCTTAGTTGTAAATATGGCTTCCTGTCCAGGTATTGTACTGCCCAGGACGTGCAGTCCTTTTGAAGGGGATAATGTAGCGAATTTTTGTATATATGTACATAATTTTAGTGAAGTTGTATTTAAAAATTGCAGTATTTTTTGTGTAATGTAACATAAAAATCCGAAGAATCGAAGCCATGTGCTGGAAAAATAAGTTTACAGGGGCAAGTTCATATAGCATTGAAGTAAATGGCTGTGTCACTAAATTGGCGAGATATCACCGAATTGGCGATGGTTTTACAAACTAATTTTTGTTGCAAATTTGGCAAAAAATTCTCGAAAGTCGCCAAACTTGACGACTATTGGGCAACATTTGGGTCCAGTCCCTGTATAATAGTAATTGGTATTGTAATTAAATAACTGTAATTGATCTGTAAATTTAACTGTAATCATATCCGGCTCTCATATATGCCTTCCAGTAATTTCGAGAAGTGGAAGGTACTTGAGATTTCTCGACGGCCGGGGAAAAGTGTATATGACCGGAGAGAGTTTTAGTTTCTCAGTTTAGAGACGAATTCGAAGTGTTGAGATATTTCTGAGCGAGCTTCGCTGTTTAGTTGCGCTTTGCATTGCATTATATTGAACACTGTTAGTTGGTGTGTGTGTATTTAATTATGGCAAAGTACACTAGGGCTATCTGCCTAAGGGGAGGGATGCCTTTTTTGGAGGACTTTCTAAGGGAAACTGGCTCGTATATACGTTACACATGGGGAAAACCACGAAAACACCCATGCAGCCAGCCCGTTCGCGGGATTCGAACCTCGGACCGAACTACCAGTGTTCAGCGACTTTACCGCTCGGTCGCTGGTGGGCCCAAAGCGAGAAGAATATCCGCTGTTCTGTCTTCCACAGGCAACCAAAAAACAGCGACCTGAAACTCACTGTTCCGCCCGAATTAGTCGGAAATATATGGGATATTTCCCAGAATGACAGAAATGATAAATATTCAACTGAAAAAAGCAGAGTTTTAAAAAGTTTTAAAGTGAGGAAAAAAAAAGTCTCAAAAGTTTGCTTACGGGAAGATTTTTAGGTGATATGAAACATAGTAAATTACTACGTAAAATGAAATCACTAAGCGAAACTAATAAAACGGATAAAAATTTGAGAACATGGCTCGATAAATTGCTAAAATCATAAAAATTACTTTAATTGTAAGTAACGAAAATTTAGATATTTTGTTCTTAATGGCAAGTAAAATTTTTGAAAAGAACACCGCACCAGAAATTTATTCCGCGAACGCAGATAATTCTATTTTGAATACTTTACTTTCGAATACATCTCATTTGCATAATTATGTTTTGAATAGTTTCATAAACACACAAATTTCTGTGATGGAAAAACAGATTTCAGCAATAAATATTCGAAGACAATCTAGGAGTGAATTTCCGCAGTCTAAAAAAGATTATAAAGAAATAATAGTCCGCCAAGAAAACGATTTAATCCTGTCCGGGAAGTATTGTTACAGTTATTAGTTTGGCAATCAGTGTTATCGTACTAAAAAGTTTAGATATGGCGGCAAGTTCCGCAGCTGTAAGATTTCCCAACTGGTAACTACCGTTTATTTCTAAAAGGTAGAAAACAATCGGTTTACGTTTTCTTGTCGATAGCGGAACTCACTTATGTGGTATTATTGCATCCCCAAAAACATACAATATGTAGTTCTTTCAAAATTAAAATTAAAGAAGTCAGTATATCTAGAGATAGGCTAAATCATGCTTATATTACACTCATGTCCATAAATTAAGGATAATGCAAAATCTGGCAATGGAAGAGTTAGAAGCAAAATAAATTTGATTTATTAGTAAAGCTTATTTATTAACCAAAAGGTAAAGAGCAAAGAAAGATGCTATATATTTGATATTATTAAAAAAATTAGCGATTTTTTCTACCTGGAGCAAAATAGAAAAAAAAAAAAAAAACCTATTTACAAAAAACCAATATTGCATGGTTGGTATGATTGTTCATACATTGTATGTCTCCCAGACGATGCAATACAGTCCGTACAACGCCTAGGCATGCTGAATATCAAATTATCGATCTGATCATGGGGGATATTACACCACTCAAAAAGCAATGCTCTCCGAAGTTCTTCCTGTAGACATGTAAGAGGAGGTTGACGGGCTGCAACTCGTCGGCCAAGCATGTCCCTTACGTGCTCTACTTTAAGCGCGCGGAATGCATAATACATAATCTATTATGTATTCCGCGCGCTTAAAGTTTGTTTCTCTGAATCTTTGCTTACCAATGAACTTAATTATTTGAAAGCAGTTGCGATTGACCGTGGATTTTCTCCCGTGATTATTGATAAAGCCGTTAAAAATTTTTCAGATTCCTATCAAAGAACTGTTAGAAATATTATTAATGACCTTGTCGTGCTTCCATTTTATCCTTCTGTTAGCTATAAAATTGCACGGATTCTCCAGAAATTCAATTTTCAAGTCGGTTTCTCCCCTATTAATAAAATTCACCCTTCGATTCTAAAAGATTGCGTTTCTGTCTTGAATTCTTGGGGAATTTATAGTATATCGTGTCAATGTGGTTTAAGATATATTGGCCAAACAAAAAGAGCGTTGAAGTTTCGTATCAAGGATCATGAATCTTATGTCAGAAAAGGCGAAATTAACAAGTCTTCAATAGCGTATCATAGTTGGACATTTAACCATAATTTTGACTTTGGGTCTGCAAAAATTATCCAAAAGGCTTCTTCCATAGGTGAATTGGATTTTCTTGAGGCTTTTCACATTCACAAACATTTAGCAGGTTTTGTTAATGATTTGAAGTCTAATCCAGTCCTTCCTAATGCCTTTAAAATTCTACTATCTTAATTCAGTTATTTTTGCCGATAAATGGCGTTACCTCCTCGCATTTGGTACTACCAGAGGGTATAAAAATCCGTTCAGTGGTTGCTTTCCATTATTTGAAGTTCAGATTTTGAGCGTGAAGGTGCATTTGCCCCTCGCTCCCTATTTTAACTTCGCTAATTTTTCTTATCCTTTATGCTTGATCAGATAGCCTGGCTCAGTAAAAGTAGGCCGCCAGTGCAACTCTGATTAAAAATCCAGTTATAACCACGTGCAGTGCTGAAAAGGACCACGTGTTTCTGAGACTCCTTCTCCTTTATTTTCTTCTTTCTAGGTATTTCTTTCTCCTGATGAGGAGGGACCTTTAGCTGCCTCGAAATCGATTGAGTGTTTCATTATACTTACGCTAAATACAAGGTTGATTTTACGATTTTGATTGTCACATTAGCGTGTTTCTCTTCTAGTCTATGTGTGTAGTGATTTTACAGGTGAAATATTTATTTTAGAGTTCGATTTCCGCGTGACTCCGAATTATCCTTAATTTATGGACATGAGTGTATTTCAAATTCCTACAGTTACTCCTGAATTAACAAATAATGATCCAGATGAATCAGTAATTAGAGAGAGATTTTGGAAACGCGAAGAAATCTCAATCCACCATAACGATGCACAATGTTTGAAGTTTTGTTCTGGTAGAACTATTAAACTTCTTGTATGGTTCAGAGACTGTCAGAATTTATTGAAAAAAGAAAAAAAAAACTGCTCGACATTATTTCTTGCTTTGGAAAACAAACGTTCGTTACTGAGAGGGAAATGTAGTGGTTAAATAGAAGTGTCAATTTATTTTCATTTATTACGTACATTTACATATTTTTATATTTATTATATATTTTCATATTTATTTAAATATAATCTCTCTTTCATGTTTATAATATGTTTTGTAATTTCAACTGATGTGAAGGTTACAGTAATTTTAATAGTTCGAAATGGCAACAAGAAAAACAGAAGAACCCAAACATTCAAAATAAAATGTATTATTATTGAAGTTCTTTTTGAGGATTTTGTTTTCGCGAAATAAGAAAGTACTTAATTATTAGTTTTGGAACACTGCCAGCTACAACTTCAGTTGTTTGCATCATTGCGATTGACATAAACAAATCATTAGAATGCCAAAAACCGAACTGTCATATTTTTTCTTTTTTTTTCTTTTCTCTCACTCTCTTTTTGTTTTGCCTCGTCACGTCACGATTCTGAATGCTAAAAAACCTAAGCGTTTTTTGAGAACTTACCCCTTTAAAGTAGGCCGAAAGTAGACACGTTAATCTAAAATAAGGGTTAAATTCGAAAGCAGAAAAGCTTTTAATAAATATTCCACAACACTTTTGTAAGCAGTATCTTTAATGATGTTGAGGGCCATCAGTTATCATTCGGAGATACAGGTTACGGCTTTTCAGCTGCAAGTGTGGAATGTTTTTGATACTTTCATCCAATTCGAGACTGCGAATGTCGATCACTTTCGGTTTTATCATTAGCATCTTCGAATTCATCATGAAATCTTCCGTACCAATAAAAAACATTGGATCATATTAGTATTTCATGGTCGTATGGGGCTTTGCACAACATTTTTCTTTACTGTTTTTCTCGTTTAACAGCAAAATTTTATTGCAGTTCTTTTCTTAGCTTCCGAATCCACGAAAGCAATGTTTATTAGATCAAAACAAGTGATTAATTGGATAGAAAAGTCTGTCCGAAATAACATTTTAACAAAATCAAGTTGAGATGTTAATGATCGTTAGTCAGTTACCGTTTGGTAAGTTTCCTGGAATTTGTTAAATTTCTTAATTTCTAAAACTTTGTAGGCGCACTGTGTATGGTACTAGAGCAAATAAATATATCCAGAGGAGTTGTACTTTTAAGAGTCCTAATTCAGCTTAATAAGAACTTCCACAATCAAGTCACTGGATACCGTTGAAATTAAACAAGGAATTTTAGAAGACATTAGAATAATAACATCCGATATGTGCAGCAAAACAAAGCGATAGACTAAATGGAAGCACTTCCGCAGAGAACCCGGTAAATGTAAACATCGCCAACTTTGGCGATAATAGTTCAAACCTGGTAACCTAGCTAATTCATCCTATTCGCTTATGCGAAGGTTGTCGTTGTTCGCATTTGGAGATTTATATTATTTTTCTCTTATTTGTTATTATTTTTTCTGAATTTTTTTAACAACGAATAGATAGAAATATTTTCGCATAATTAAAGAAGTTTTCGTCGAAAGATGCCGGTTCTCGGGTCGTCAGTTCGGGATCAAAGGAAGAATTATGGCGGGAGGGGTGAATGCTAATTTGTAACATGGCTGTTCACTTTATGTTCTTAATTATTAACAGCTGTAAGCACGCAGAACCATGAGGTTTCCAACCCCTATGATAATTTTTAAATGTATTAAGTTCTAGTTTTATTAAAAATGCTACTGAAGAAAATTTGATTACTGTTGAAGGTTATTTGTATTGTCAAATATATTATGAAAAAGGATAGGTATTTGTTTCAACGTAAAATGCTTTAAGCTGTATGCAAGTAACTTGAAAAAAAAATACTTAAAACTATGTAAAATGGATATATTAAAGTCATGCTTTCATTAATTTATTACATGGGCATGGCTCTTACCGAAATACATCAATCAACAGGCAAAGTACTTAATAGTGAAAAAAGACATTTGTAATAGAAATATTAGTATTCTATATGAATTAGAGAAAATACATATAAGTATATTGTAAACGTAAGTATAAGAATACTAATTGCTTTTTTTAAAGGAATTTTTACTTCGTTATGTTTAATACATTGTTTTCTGTGCTAACTTGAATTTAATAGAAATTTATTTTCGTATATCACGTTTAACCTGTTAGTTTTATATCTACATACTTATTATCTGTGAATTTTTACTACCATTGTCTGCTAACTTGAATTTACATCACTAAAAACCACGTTTACAAAATATCACGCTTACGGCTCGGCTCATCCTCGATGAGCCGCGAGCTTGGCGAGTAAAACTGCAACGGCGCCAAAGGGTTCTTTCCCGAAGCGCCAACGGGTTCTCTGCGGATGAAAACCCGACTAAAGACTAAATAACAGCTAGAATATTATACGCGTCATAAAAGAGAAACATACCAAAATATTTAAAAGTAGTACATATGACTAACAAGTTTTTAATTTGGTCAATAATACAACTGAATATTTCTGTAAATCATATACATCTATAATTCACAATAAATATTAACCAATACTACATTTCAGAGATTCTGAGGACAAAAATTATTAAATAAAATTAATCATTTAATACAATAAAGTAATATGTAATATAACAGATAAACGGTAATTCATAGCCACTTACCTGTTCCTGCTAAGGCATGCGGTAATGCTAGAACACCCATCCCTGCCATAAGGGACGTGATAAATATTGCTGCACTCCATACTGAATATCCACTAGTTTCAGAACGTCTAAACAAACTCATCAGAACGTAACTTGACTCGTCTTCGCTGGAGTCAATTGGTTCAGGACTTATGAAAGTCTGGTATTTCATGAAGCTAAATGTTTCAAAAACCGAAAATTTGTAGATAATATAAATCTTGCAGATTTCACTAAATGCTTTGGAAATGTAATTGGCAACTTAAATTTGCAGTGTATTTAAATCTCGTAGAACTTCAGAAAACAAAAGAATAAAGCCTTAACTAACATGCCAGAACATACTTATTAGGATAAAAAACAGTTAAAGATCTGAATTGAGTGGATTTTGATTAAATTCTGCTTTGTTTGGATATATTTGCGATAGTATATATATCAACAATAAATGATGCCTTTACAAGCAAGTCAACATAACAATTTATCTATTCCATAATAATGAAAAATGAAACTTCTGCATACTTCACTGTATCTCAAAAAATGTTTGTTACATAAATAATATTGATTATCACTCTGATAAATAAGATACAATGATCAGCTGATAGCAAAAATGCATTAAAGTTGATGAATGTAATAAACAAACGAAGCGAATATTTATATTCCTACCAGATCCAAATGGTATATGAAATGCAGTTACTGATGATAACTCAGTTTAAAGTAAGGCTAATAAAAATAACAGAATTCGAGAAATAATTATCTTCATAGCTATGATGACAATATAAAAAATATTATCGTAATCGCTATCAAAACTGCCCCATTTAATCTTCGTTGCCACAGAATAAAAATCAAGAGTACTATTTTTTAAAGTTTTGTCCGGGAAACTGGGTTCTAAATCAGATTTATCAGTTCCATGTAATGCATTCGAGCGAACAATCTTCAATCAGTAATCTCCTAGATAAAATTCAACAGAAAGAAACGTTAGAACGTAATACTAAAGGAAAACACCTTCATAAAATCTAAAACGCTGTAATATATAAAATAACAATTTACTAATAATCGCTTCTACCTTTCACCCATAAAGAAAAGAGCAAGAAATTGATCAGCAGCTTGTACTAGTTCATAAAGTAAAAATTATTTTAAAATGAACTCTATCAAGTTGACAGCCATCTCTCGATTAATGAAGCAAGAAAATAAAATTTTCAACCGCAAAGTCGTACAGAAATCTAGAAATTTATGCTTTGCACTGATAAAAATGCTACTCTAAGTTAGTTTGTGTCTCTCTGCTAGCATGAATCTGAGAGATATTCCCAGATTACGTTTTCCCTCTGCCGGATTTATGATGTCACAAACGGAGATTTCGTTTGCCCAGGTGTGTTTCATTGTTAACAGCTGCGACGTATTTTTCTATTTCCCTCTTCCCACTTAACGGTACTTATATCTCAGAAAGAGCGTATCATGTTCTAGCGGTAAATATTTCAGACAGTTCTAGATGAAGTATTATCAGAAGATACTTGATTGTGTTTTTGACAAAACTTTAGAGAAAGTGAAGTTGAGTGCTCTGAGATAATTCTTCACTTGATATGATTCAAGTTTGCCGACAAGTTAGCAAGTGAAAAGATAAAAATTTGTAATTTTGTTTTTGTATTGTTTTTGAAAATGAAAAAAAAATCACATTAAGGCTCATATTATACTTACTCACAATCCAAATTACTACTTACTCACAATAACATAAATTACTGCTTACTCACAAGAGCAAATTCAGAAAAATTCTCCATTGAGCTGTCCAGATTTTGCAGGAAAAGTTCTAAATATGTGAACAGGAAATTAACATAATTCTTATTTGAAGTATTAATTTCAACAAAAATGTGCAATTTTGATTTGACACGAAATGAAAATACATAAATAAAAAGGAAACACTGATTGCAGTGTCGACTAGTGAAACAAACAGAGACGCACAGAATTTTCGTATGCAAACATTATAAGGCATTTCTTCCACTTCCCTAGCGTGCCTTCGTGGTGTAATGGTAGCACGCTGGGTCGGTATTCCAGAGGTCCGTGGTTCGATTCCCGGCGAAGGCGGTTGCTAATTTTTCATACTTTCTGCTTCCAAAAATCCTAATGACTCTACAACATAAGGCTGAATTTTACATCAGAAATTTTATCGTCCAGATGGAAATGCGGTTAGTGAAACTAACTGCCGTACCGGAGGGTCTGGGTTCGAATCCTGGAAAATGCATGGATATAAATTGTCTGTCTTTTTAATAGGAGGCAACGGTGAGACACCTATTAGGTGCCTTCATAATAAAGCTTTCGGATTTAGTAGTTGTCAACATCTATAATGGTTAGTGCCCGCTACTGAGGAAAAATATCAGAAAGTTTATTACTTCTCCGCAATGTGACATATTAAACGTTACAGCGATAAACAGACACAGCGTGTCTTCAAGATGAATTAAATACACTCATGTCCATAAATTAAGGATAATTCGGAACAACGCGGAAATCGAACTCTAAAATAAATAAATCACCTGTAAAACCACTACACACAACTTCAAGAATCATATGCAAATTTCAGGAAATAACCCGATGACACTGACGGTACGTCACGATGACGAGAGTGTAAGAGAGTGATATATAAGGAATACAGGCAAAGAAGTAAAATTGTTCGCAGGAGCTTTATGAGCATTTCAGTAAAATAACCGAATAGTTATGACACAACGCATTTGGATGATTTTTTACGTGGTAGAATTATCGGCCGTCTGGAATGTGGGCGTACCCAACTGGAAGTATCAGACGAACTTGGAATTGCCCAGAGTGTCATCTCTAGGCTTTGGCAACGATTCCAAGATGATGGTAATGTGAGTAGACGTTACAGCACAGGTCGCCGCAGAGTTACAACGCCGAATGAGGACCGGTATTTGGCAGTTTCTGCGAAAAGAAACAGGCGGAGCACAGCCTCAGACCTGTCTCGTCAGCTCTCTTCAGCCACTGGTACGACAACTTCAAGGCAGACCGTGTACAGACGCTTAGGGCAGATTGGTCTATATGCTCGTAAACCTGTCAGATGCGTTCCACTTACTGCAACTCACTGTCGCCTGCGGTTAGCCTGGAGTAGAGAGCATGCGTTGTGGACACCGCAACAGTGGGCTTGTGTGATGTTTTCCGACGAGTCCAGGTTTAGCTTGTAGTCTGATTCTCGTCGGACTTTCATATGGAGAGCTCCAGGTTACCCGTTACCACTAAGAAAACATCATTGAACGACACCGTTACGGTGGTGCAGAAGTGCTCGTTTAGGGTGGAATTATTCTGGGTTCCAGAACTGACCTGCATGTTCAAATTGGAACCATGACAAGCCAAATCTATTGGGACGTCATTCTGGAACAACATGTACATTTGTTTCGGGGCATCATGGGCGCACAATTTGTGTTTATGGATGAAAACGCCCGTCCTCACCGTGCAAACATCGTAAGCGAATGCCTTCAATCGGAGGATATCACTCGTATAGACTGGCTAGCATTCTCACCGGACTTGAATCCGGTAGGGCACGTGTGGGACATGCTTGGTCGACGAGTTGCAGCCCGTCAACCCCCTCCTACATGTCTACCGGAACTTCGGAGAGCATTGCTTTTTGAGTGGTGTAATATCCCCCAAGATCAGATCGATATTTTGATACTCAGCATGCCTAGGCGTTGTACGAACTGTATTGCATCGTGTGGGAGACATACAATGTATTAACAATCATACCAACTATGTAATATTGGTTTTATGTAAATACGTTTTTTTTGTAATTTGCTCCAGGGAGAAAAAATCGCTAATTCTTTTAAAAATATCAATCATATAGCATCGTTTTTTTGTTTTTTACCTTTTGTTTAATAAATAAGCTTTACAAATAAGTCAAATTTGTTTTGCTTCTAACTCTTCCTTTGCCTGATTTTGCATTATCCTTAATTTATGGACATGAGTGTATTTGATTTAATTTAATCAAAACTTTAATGCACTATTCATGTTTTCAAGCAGATGACAATTCTAGATGTCTTAATAATTTTTGCTTAATATCGCGGGCAGATCTTTTGAAACAGATCTAAATAAACACGTTTTTTTATTGAAAATAAGATGTAAGGAAGAAATAAGGACATCTGAGATCAAAAACGTACAAAAATAATTTCAGTTTAATTTTCAGCCGCTTATTTATCTGAAGTTTCTTATCTTATCCTAGTTGCTTTTGCCTCCAATTTCTTATCCCCACCAGTGGCCGAGTAGTTAAAACTGCTGAATAGTAGAATTTAAACCTGAGTTAAATTCCAGGCGAAGGGCTGGCTGCAAGATTGGTTTTATGGTTTCGCGTATGTACGCACCAGTTTACCATAAAAAGTCCTCCTCGAAGCCATCCTTTCCCCTTAAGCAGAAGACCCTCGTGCGTTTTGTTATATTATAATAACCTCTCACTTCCCAGTTTCTTTTATAGTGCTAGTGTAATGGGCGCTGCCTATGGCAAAAAATTAGAGTCCTCAAATTTAAATAAACAATAAAATTTCGAGTCCTCAAATTTAAATAAGTTAAAATTTCCGTTGCATTCAATTAAATGTGTTTAACATCCCAACAAAAGTTATGAAAAATTAATGTAAAATTTCCGGAATCTTTGCGTTTGTGTAATTCGAAATATTTAAAAGCCTTAAACGACTCTGGAATTATTTGCTTTACAATAATGTTTCGACGAACTAGCGTCACACATTATAACCCTTATTATTAGAGATATTAATTCAGTAAAAAGTTTAATTAAAAAGGTGAAAGATGAAATGCATTATGTATGCATGCAAATACGACATAAATCTCCTATGTTATAACCGTTGTTTCTACAAACAGGAAGATTTAACCATCTGCATGTTTGTATTTATGACACCTGTCTTCATTAGCTCAGCACAAAAGGTGGTTTCAGACCCATACATATAACTTGCAGTCCGACAACATGAAGGACGTGCGTTATGTATAGATTTGCAAATACAGCTGAGCAACTCAAACAGGGAAATATGTATATTATCATTATATTATTTTAATATTTACGTCATGAATGCCCAAAGGAATTTTTTCTGCCCTGTATTAAACTTTTATCAGTTAAGATGAAAACTTAAATGTAACTGGTACAGGCGGGTCCTGCATCCATATAAATACGTATAATAATAATTTCTGAAAGCAAAACCATACTATAGGTTCATAAACACAATTATAAAATTTAGAAAGAAATAACAGTACATTGTGACTTTTTAAAATTGAAATATTACCGAAAATCTCTCAAAAGTATATTTCTACATAAATGAGAGCTAAAAAAATATAAACAAACTTATAAACTTGGGAATATATGTAAGAGGAACCTAATGGGTATGGAATTATCTGAAGAGAAAAATTTGTAGTCTTCTATGTAGTTTTCACAAGTAGTTTTAAATCACAAGTTTTCACAAGTAGTTCAAATCGTAAAACTACATCGTCGTCGTCGTCAGTAAAAGAGTTTCGTCGTCGTGCGTAAAGGAGTTTACTACACTTCAATCCATTTCAAGCGTTTAAAACACAAATAAAATCTTAATATACAGCAACCTGAGAGATTAATCGGTAAAGAAGTTGATATTTACTGAATGACACAACAGAGGTTTTCCTGATATATATGAAATAAATGTAAAAAAGTTTTAGAAGCAAAATTTTGTAATAATTTAATATACAAATAAGGAAATAAATTAGCTAACTAATTTAGATACAATAAAAGAAACTGTTGTCAAATGCCTTAAAGTTTTAATATAATTTCGTTGATTTCCGAAAACTTGAAATAAATATTTTTCCAAGAAAAAACTAAATCTTGCAATGTTCCTGATAACGAGAGGTGTTTCCTGCTTTTCCTGCTTCTAAGTTTATTTCTATAAAAGTGTGTTACCGGTCTCCTTTGTTGTATTATTACATGTTTCATTAACTACAAGCAATTTTAGTCAATTAATCAAGAGAGGCTGCTCCAAATAAGACAAATTTTCTTGTGAAGATCAGTGGTCTCAAACTAGTGACCCGCGAAGACATTTGAATTATGTTATTTGTAGAAAATATTATAAGATTATAGTTATTTGAAGGCTGAGTTTATATCATTTTCATTGCTATTGAAAACGAACATGAATAACGAATCAAAAAATCTATAAACTGAGCTCATTCATTTAAAATATGATATAAATATTATTCAAAGATTCGAAGATACAGATTTTATTAAATTTTGCTTGTACGTGTGAAAAAATAAATAAACTTAGCTTCGAAATTTTGCATAAACATAAACCCTCTGTTTGGGAATACATTTATATGTAAACATATTTTCTTTACTATTGAGAATTAATAAGAAAAGAACCTAAATGACAGTAATTTCTAGTAATTTTTCTTCTACAAACTTTAACAGAATCGAAACGCCATCAAGTAAAGCAATAGTAAGAAATAAAGAAGTTTATAATTATTTAAGCACAAACATATGGATTCTTATCTATGCGTCAAAGAAAATTTGATAAATAAGAGAAAAAGACTAAGTAGTTCTTACTTATTCTTAAGTTTCGTAGAAAGTTATTTAATGATTGATTAAATACGACAGAATTATTTGCAACAAATATTAGTCTAGGAATTTAATATTTAGCTGTCATGATACATGAATTACAAAGTGTAACTAATAAAAATGTCTTACAAGTACCAAACCTTGGATTTCAGATAAAAAATGAATATAAATTTGAACCTTTTTTATATTTATCAAATTATGCATCCGTAATAATAATATTAATATTTAGTATTGTTGATTTATATTTTGATAAATATTTGTTTATAATAAAACGGAATTAAAATTTTAATTAAAGTATTTTTTATTTGGTTAAACATTTAACCCAAAGGAGCAAAACCTTTTGCCCAGAAACGCTATTAATTCCATATTGGCATTTTGCGTCGTCCACTAAAAGACGGCGTTTCACTTTTCCAGTTGTTGCCACCAAATATTTGAGCCCTGCACTATATTTAGAGATTAAATAATGAAGAATCTGCATGAATGGATGTATGTTTCTTGCATTGTGAAACAACAACGCTACCCGGAGACATCATATTGTGAATAACAGAGTCCTCCACTCCAATATGGGCCAAACTTGATATTTGGAGTTTGTTTCATTACGTATTTCATATTTTGTAAAACTGCTAACGATTTTTTGATTATCAAACTCAACAATTACAAACCGAGCAATGGCAACACTGTAGAGGGGGGAAAACATTTTTATCTCCAGCGCGCATGACTGTGTATCGGAAATTCTAAAGATATGCGGTTTTAAATATTTTTTGATATTGCTATTGAGTTGAATTTTATGGTTTAAGTGCGAAGAACATGATATTTAATAAATAAAGGTAGCACACAAAATGTTAAAAAAACGCTCCGTTGGGCATAATATAAAATATGGAAAGCTTTCAGCTTTTTTTACTTTTTTTATTTTATTAAAAAAAATTCTGCCCTGAGTCTAGGACGGTTGGTGTGGATCATTGTTTTGTATTTCAGAAATGGTGCTTGTGATACTGTGAATGAAACACTGCTCTTCTCCTTTAAGAAACGTAAAAAATCTGATGCGTACACCACATTACTTCCTTGTACGGAATATTAAATTATACGCATTTTTCTTGCATTTCATTTAAACTTATTGGATTGAATTAAATCTACTTCCCCGACAGCGGATAAACCACAATAGAATAAATGCATTCTTTAAAATTCACTCTGGTATTTGTTTACCATAGCGACACTCTGGCGCTATATTCACTTAACACTATTATATTTCGTTCATATTATAACTCATAATGCACAAAATTTATATCATTTAAAGAATAGAATTATCTAATCGTTCCTACATGTTCTATTCAAATACTATAATATTGCTAGAATAATGTATAAAAGAAATTAAGCAAACAAAGCAAAAAAGAAACAGTTTTTCACAGACGATTGAATATTTCTCATTTAATTAATTCAGTTCTCACTTCGCGAGAAGGCAAAAATACATAAAAACTCAAAATATCTGTATTAAAAATTACGAAGTAAATCTCAAACACTTATTTCCTCGAAAAAATTCCAGAAAGAATTAAGCAACCAAAATACGAGGTGCACATCTACATGTTATAGCAGTCCTATATACAAAATTTCAGCGTTCTGATTTATATCATTTAAAGAATAGAATTATCTAATCGTTGCCACATGTTCTATTCAAATGCTATAATATTGCTAGAATGATGTATAAAAGAAATTAAGCAAACAAAGCAAAAAAGAAACAGTTTTTCACAGACGCATAACTCGTTTTTGAGTTATGCGAGATACGTACGTACGCACGTACGTACATACGTTTGTACAGACGCCACGAAAAATTCTCTTCAGAATTAATTTTAAAGCAGTTTTATCTTTTTTTTTTTTTTTTTTTTTTTTTTTTTTGAGGGAACGAGTCTTTGATTCTGTTCTTTCGTACAGATATCACGCAAAAACATCGTTAAATTGCATTCGATAGCGGTCAAAATGGATATTTTCGTTGAAATATGCTGCCTGAAACTTTTCGCGATTACAATACTTCCTTTTTACTTCGTACAAGGAAGTAAAAATGGCAGAAATTTTAAACAGAACTTTTCCAGATTTTGGAGGCCAACGGTTTGCCTGTAATTAACTGATTTGTCTCATGACGAACTAATCGGGAAGTTTATCCCGAAAAGCCAAATACTTTTCTAGGTTATCGATGTTTAATACCATCACCATCAATTGTAAGACATACTTTCTTCTTTTATGAGAGAGGCCAAAATCTCAACCAGGCAACGAATTTATTTAAATTCCATTTTTTTCCTCTTCGTTAATTTTAATGTTTAACGAATTCCCACTTCATCAAAAACTGGAATTTACAAGCTCAGTTTATCGTCCTTTTTATGATTCAAATTTAATAGAAGTTTGCTTCCTATTCTAAATCCATTTCATTCTTTCATTACTAAAATATGATACATCGATGACACGTAATTCATCGAGGCATCATATTTTTGTAAATAGGCACAGAGATGAATTAGATACTTGAAATAGGGAGGTTTATAGATAGTTCATCACTTTTCTTGATATATTGTTGAGGGAAATTTTTATTGTCACTAATCTCATGCTCTTTAAGGCTCCATATAGGCTCTTTTACTCCATATAGGCTTTATCGGTAATGATAGGGCTGATAGCCTGGCCAAACAGGTGGATTCAAATGTCAATGCAATGGATATTGAAGTAACAGGTTCGAAGAAAATTGCTATTCGAAGACTGAAAGAGTTTTACGTTAACAAATGGAAAATACAGTGGTTCTCTTCAACTAAAAACAAAGGATCTATGGAACTAATTAAATGACGAATAAAATGAAATGTATGAACAATATTGACGTTAATCAGGTAGGTTTCTGTTCTATTTCAACCGATTTAATCTGCAGGAAAATATACTATGTAATAGTTGTCAGGTTGATGGTGATGCTAGTTATTTTGTGGTTGATTGTAGTTTAACAGCCCCTATTTAGACAGATTTTAATGAAAGTACTATTAATTTTAAAGTTTTTAAATCATATACCATTGCTCTAATGAAGTTTATCAATGAAAATAGGGCGCTTATAGGAATCTTTTGTTAAAATTGAATCCTGTATTTATATGGGTTTCAGATATCTGTAGTGTTCTGTGTTGTGAATTTTTTTTTTTTTTTTGGGTTTTGTTTGTTTATTTGTAATTTTGTGTTAGATGTGCTTACTTATTTTTAATTTAGTAGTTTTGTTTGTTGTTTAGGGGGGCGGCTGGGTTGCTGGCTGCTAAGTTTCGTTTGTGGCGAGACGGGAGCCCCTTCTTTTGAGCTATGGAGACACTCGTGTCTAGGTGGGCTGAAGAAAGCTTCTAATTCTTATTCTTTTAGTCAGTCTTCACATTCATTACATGTGCAGCAGTTTTGATTCTTATGTTAGATAAATAGCGTTATGAATATTACAGAAAAGCGGGAATTTCAGCAATGATTAATCTTTCATTTCCTCTTGATTATCGTTTAATCTGCTTTGCGAGCTGCAGTGAGTCAGAAAGGTACTGAGATGCAACAAATTTTCTTGCATTCTATATACTTTAGGGCTAAATAAAATAGGAAAATCTTAAAATAAATTTAAAATAATTGTAAGTAAATACTAAAATATGAAAATTTCAGTTAAAATAACACGCCGAATAATGATTTAAAGCAACAGGAATCAGAGTAACATTCATAAATACTAATTTTGAAGGTTTAAATATTGAACCTGCTTCTTCAGCTGCAGAAGTGCAAATGATGAAAGAGAAACCAGTGATAAAATAAGGTAAGGCGATAAGAAGAAATAAAGTCAGGCTACTGCCGCCATCTACTGATGAAGAATGAAAAAATGTAAAGCACTTTCTTTAAAATCTGAGGGTAAAGAAGGATTCCAACTCATATTCTGAATCCATTAAACAATCTGTTTTGAAAGAAAGAGACCTTTATTCTGTTCGTACGTACAGATGACAGTAAAAAAACAGTCAAAATATATTTGGGAACGTTAAACTGGATATTTTCGTTAAAATGTGAAACCGATTTTTCGCGATTACATTTTTTACATTACTTTGTGCAAGGAAGTAGTAAAAAGGGAAAATATTCTAGGCAATATGGTATTTATAACTTAGTACATTAAGCATCGTTCACACAGTAGTTTAAAAGTCATAAATATTTAAGCCGATCATTATCACTAAGTAACCAGACAAAACTACATGACAAAAACTGGTTTAAGTATTTTGCCTAAAAATTCGAACTTTTCTGCTTTATGCCAAGTTGGTATAAGAACCATAATTTACAGTGAAGCACACACATCGGTCGACAGTTTGGCTGAGTCAGCTACACATTTACACATACCATTTTTCCCATGCTTACCTGATTGGCTACGGCTTAAACCCTGTTAAAACAGGTGTGAATGGACTTAATGGTTATGCCTTAAACCAATACAAAGAATTACGACGACAAAACCATCATCTGAGGGAATTCTTACTTACGTAATAAACAATAAATCTGTATATCCTCCAAATGATTCATGGCATTTCGTCATGAATGCATGACATAGTCCTCAGTAAAAGTTTAATCACTGTAATATATCTGTTTCTTCAATTAAACATTATATTATTTTAAGTTTTGTAATATCAATAATTCGTCGAATACAGTTTTGCTTCGCTACTTTTATTTTCCACTCATTATTGCTTTGGGTGCTTATCCAATTGCATTTCTTTCGGTAAATACGTAAATTATTCTTGTAGAGACATTAGGATTTTTGGAAGCAGAAAAGATGAAAAATATGCAACCGCCTTCGCCAGGAATCGAACCACGGACCTCTGGAATACCGGCCCAGCGTGCTACCGTTACACCACGAATTCATGCTAGGTAAGTGGAAGAAATACCTTATATACTCCCCTTCTTAAAGGGCGACTAGGGTTTTAGGGGACCTAGTCAGCAAATCCTGGGTGCGGAGAGTCATCATCCACAACCCTTTTAGTTCCAACGCTACTTGTAGAGACATTAGGATTATTTAAGAAGCAGAAAAGATGAAAAATATGCAACCGCCTTCGCCGGGAATCGAACCACGGACCTCTGGAATACCGGCCCAGCGTGCTACCGTTACACCACGAATTCACGCTAGGGAAGTGGAAGAAATACCTTATATACTCCCCTTCTTAAAGGGCGACTAGGGTTTTAGGGGACCTAGTCGCCAAATCCTGGGTGCGGAGAGTCATCATCTACAACCCTTTTAGTTCCGGCGCCACTTGTAGAGACATTAGGATTATTTAAGAAGCAGAAAAGATGAAAAATATGCAACCGCCTTCGCCGGGAATCGAACCACGGACCTCTGGAATACCGGCCCAGCGTGCTACCGTTACACCACGAATTCACGCTAGGGAAGTGGAAGAAATACCTTATATACTCCCCTTCTTAAAGGGCGACTAGGGTTTTAGGGGACCTAGTCGCCAAATACTGGGTGCGGAGAGTCATCATCCACAACCCTTTTAGTTCCGGCGCCACTTGTAGAGACATTAGGATTATTTAAGAAGCAGAAAAGATGAAAAATATGCAACCGCCTTCGCCGGGAATCGAACCACGGACCTCTGGAATACCGGGCCAGCGTGCTACCGTTACACCACGAATTCACGCTAGGGAAGTGGAAGAAATACCTTATATACTCCCCTTCTTAAAGGGCGACTAGGGTTTTAGGGGACCTAGTCGCCAAATCCTGGGTGCGGAGAGTCATCATCCACAACCCTTTTAGTTCCGGCGCCACTTGTAGAGACATTAGGATTATTTAAGAAGCATGAAAGATGAAAAATATGCAACCGCCTTCGCCGGGAATCGAACACGGGCCTCTGGAATACCGGCCCAGCGTGCTACCGTTACACCACGAAGGCACGCTAGGGAAGTGGGAGAAATACCTTATATACTGATGCAAAGGCTAGAGATGTTTAAAGTTTAAAATTCCTTTATCAACATATTTTAGTGTTTTCTATAATTGCAAAATAAGTCTTTCAGTAACAAAGATTGGATTCAATAACAAAGATTATTGCATAACAGGTATACAATTACACTAGCGCAAATAATTATAGGTTCAAAATCTACAGAAGAAGAAGTTTGATGTATATGTTACAAATTACAAGCCAACTTTTAACACAACATCTGTAAAGAAATTTTCTATGTCTGGCTTCTTAGAGTTTCCAGTAATTAAAACCCTCTGGGCCTTTTTGCTTAGAAAGCACAAATTTCCCAAAACTACTATGAGAACAAATTATTTTTTTGATTTTAATGTAAAAACTCTCCTGGTATTTTATACCTGGATTTGTTTTCTTTTGATATATTGCCTTAATTTCGTTGACATATTTTAATATACACGTATATATAAGTTCTTACAAATATCACAATAAATATTCTAGGTGGTATATATACGGCCTTGCCGCTTAGAGGGTTAAACCAGTTATGCACATATAAATTGCTGTTCAAAAGTTGTCTTATAGGCTTTGTTCTCTGAACTTCGTTGTCATTATCACTTATACTACTGTTTTATTGCTCTGTACGAATCCCTTGTTCATAGCATTCTGTATATTTTCTAGCTTATCCGCTTCAAAGTTTTTAAATTCATTACCTAACCAAATAGTCACTGATTTGTTTAGAAATTACAAAATCTTCTCATATGAAGCAAAAAGATTTTGAAGCCATTTTTAAATTTTACTAGTTATTTTGGGTAAATTAATTATGTGCCAATATTAAAATTAAAAAGGATACAGAAAATATTCACCAACAATTTGTCGAGGCATTAGGTTATTCTGAAGCAGGACATATGAAAAATGTGCAACTCGAACATGGATCTCTCGTAATATGCGCCGAGTGTGCTACCGTTACACCGCGAAGGCAACTGGAACAAGGGAGGAAAGACCTTATATGCTTCACATTTTAAAGAGCGACTGGGGATGAAGGGACCCAATTGCCAAATTCCGGGGGTGACGAATTGTCGTCCACCACCGTCTTTGTTCGGGCGCCAGTGTAGAATCGTTAGGTTTTTCTGAAGCAGGAGATATAAAAAATGTACAGTGCCATGGCCGGAACTCGAACCTGAAATACATAAAATTTTACATCATTAAAATACAAATGGATCGCTTCCTTTATGAATACAAAAGAACAGACCTAATTGGGTGCTGTTGTTTGTTAACAGCAAGTATAACTTGGGTTCATAATTGATTATCCCATCCCCATCCATATCATAACTGCAAAGCCGAGTCTAGAATATCTATATAATCCAAAGAGGATGGCTAACACCAACTAGAGAGCTAACTCAAACACGCAAGCATAAACTCGGAACTATCTCCGCTGCTATTCGTCACGAACTCTTGAACCGCAGCTTAAATATTGCTTCTGAACACACTTAGATTTTGCATATTACGTTATTAAAATTTACATTGCGGCAGGAAACTGAAATCAGGAAGGAACGGAAAGTCAACTAAAAATAATTGGTTAGAATAAAATAAGGTGTTTACATTATCATCCTGCCTACATTCAATTTGCCTCAAGAACAGATTCCGATTCAACAACTTTGTATGATATTGCTTTATATTGAACCATATTTAAGAAAATTTTGTTATAGATGTAAGGAAAACAAATATTTTCTCTTCAAAATTCTGAATTAATTCATTGCTTTCTTACTAGTTTACAAGAAAACAGATGGTTTTACAGAAAGTATTAGGTTTTTGGAGTGAAGAATATGAAAGATTAGTTATGGCTTCATGAACTGCGTGTTATCCAGTTTCCCTCTGGCTGTACTAACTATTTGAGACACGGTAGCTCTCATCGGAGAGGCCCGGTGGCGCATTGGCTAGTGCATCGCGCAACAGCACCACAGGTCCGGGGTTCGATTCCCGGGCTGGGCAAGGTCGACTCAGCCTTTCATCCCTTGATTTCCATCACTTGGGTCGATAAAATGAGTACCACGTTCGCTTGGGGACTAAACATTGGGGACCCTGTGACCAAGCTGACCACTTGTTCAGGGCATATGCTTACGCACCCCGGGGCACACGGTGAAGAAAGCATATTTCGGGCACTGCAGGCCTTGGCCTATTAGGGCTGTTACGCCACTGAGTTTAGTTTTAGCTCTCATGGGAAAAATAAATTAGCTTCCTATAGTTTTTATACTTTACAAACTTTTGATGTAAACCATAAAGTTAATTTATCTTGTGCCATTTTAGATTTCCAATTTAAAGAACTGCCACGTATGTCTAATACGTACACAGTTCTTTAAATTGCATTCAAAGAAAGAGTGAAAATATACGGTGTTGTCTTTAGTTTATGTACTGAGTAATTTTTGTGCATTGCAGATAAAGAAAAAATGGGGAACCTCTGTTAAAGATATGTTTAAATTAATTTTTTTCAGCACACATGGATTTAAAAATATTGTCTTTTCTTCTTTTTCAGTTTTATTTATTTTCATAGATGTAAACTGAAAATTCTTTTCAAATTAGTTCTCATTATTAAAACAATTTTCTAAATTACTCACAGGTTTGTGAAAAAATTTCGTTCTTGACAAATTTCTAATATTTATTTCTTCTATTCTGTTTTGTCATAATTTACCTCTAGACTAGCAAAAGAAACTTACTAATTTTAAATATGCATTTTCAATCACATGAAAGCGATAAATTTCCAGTGAAATAACTATCTTGATTTTGTAGTTACAGATTGAAATAGGGAAAAAGATATGAGGTTTTGGTTGTAGTTTTCATTTGAAGATAACGCTGATAATATAATTTGCTAAACAGCAGATAATATAACGCTGATAATATAATATGCTAGATTAGAGAGGCATATAATTGGAACACCTAATGCATACGGATTTCATTGCTCTTAAATACTCATTAGTTTATTTCTCAACTAATCGATTTTTTTATCCATGACATGGCGATGGCAAATACTTTTTATCGGTATAGGACAACATTACCTTCAGAAAACGAGACTTCAGAAGAAGAGTGTGCAGAAGGAGAATCCTCAGAGGAAGAATCTTCAGAAGAATGTCTGGAGAGTTTCGAAGATTCTTCTGAAAGACGAAATGGTGAAGACGAAATGGTATTTGAGTTGTATTTGAGACAAGTGATAGAAATAGAAAAATTGTATGATATTAGAACAGAGGAAAACGTTGAAGCAGTTTTTTCCATGATCAGGACTATATCAGAAGGACATAAACACAGTTTTCATGGATTTTCTGGACTAGATTTTAATGAGCCTAGAAATCGCAGTGCTTATTTATTACGATATGCTGCTTGTCATACCGGATTGGTCAGAAAAGCAATGTGGAACATTTTCCAAAGAGATCTGCTCTTCGTACGCAGATTAATGAGTAGAGATAAGCTTAATATTGTTAGTCTTGGAGGTGGACCTGGAAATGATATCTTAGGGTTCTGTAGTGCTTTGCAAGAATTTTCCAATTGTGTCACTTCCTTTGATTTGACAATAGTCGATATCAAAGATGGGTGGTCCGGCATATTGGACTCACTAATTCAAAAAACTAAATCCCCTAAGTATAAAAGTTTAAGCTTCAGTAAGATTTTCAAAAATGTTAGTATCTCTTCCAGTTTCATTTTAGCTGATCTCATTGACAAGAGGATTTCAGAGAACGAAGATTTGACAAATGCACTGAATGCTGCTGATGTGGTCTTGATGGTTAAACTTACATCTTTTCATTCTAACCAAGAAAAATCTCAAATTATTACGGTGAGTAAATTAAATTAACATTTCTATTTATACAAAGAAGCCTATGTTTCCAAAAGTCAGGTTAATGTATATTGACTTATTACCTATGTAGAAAGAAGCAAACGAAAATAATAATCACAGGATGTGCATCAAATCATGTTTAATTTAAATGTTAACAAACTAAATTTTATACTCGATTCTAAATGCTTCTAAAATTAGACGTATCTAAATCTAAATTTCGGATAATTAACTTGTAGAGCTATTAGGTTATTTCGAAGTTGGAAAGTTGAAAAATGAGCAACGCTCTCGCCGGGAATCGAACCACGGACCTCCGGAATACGCGCCAAGCGTGCAGACCACCACACCACGAAGGCACGCTAAGAAGGCGGGAGAAACACCTTGTAAACTTAATTTTAATTGAAAAATAATTCTGCCTTTGCATATAAGGAACTATTTGAATTTATAATAGTTATTTATTTTTAAATGTTACTTTTCCCCCCTCTTCCTGTATACATAATAGTTAAGAAATATAAAAGTAAAATTTAAACAAACCTTTAACGTGCATTAAACTGCAACAACCAAAAATGGATTAAACTCATGAAAGTAAATTTGCTAAACCTTAGTTTGGTTAGTCTGTCTACCAGAGTGAAAAGATCGAATGATGGCATTATATATATATACGTTAGTAAAAAAAATATAAAGTACTAAAAGGTGAAATTTCGAGTGCAATAAAGTGCAATTTTGGGAAAAGCGAAGCAAAGAAATAAAAATATTTAGTGGATAAGCCGGATATTACTGTCGAACTTGAAGAAATCATTAATGTGATAAAAAACGCTATGGTAATAAAATAGACATATTGTTATTTATAGGATCAGAAATATATGCTACTATCACTTACCAGACTTCTAAATTTTCATTTGTACTTTATTATTATTTATTATTATTTGTACGTATAAGCAAGACCCGATATTTGATGACATATGCATTTTTTGAGCATTTTCCTCTTTTAAAGAACATTTTAAATTTTTAGTGCATTTTGAAACATATTCTAGTAATTAAACTGAAAAAGAATTTGCCCTTGAAATAACACTGTCTCAACTCCTACAAACTTATTTTTACTAGGCATGTCTATTCACAGAAAACTGATAATGTAATCTATTAGTTTTACCTAACACGACTGACATTTGCCCATAAGACAAGAATGTCGCGTCTAAAAGCTTCTTTTCTTAACTCTTTAAGATGTCTTGTGCATGATTTGTTCCATAAGATTACATGCAGAAGAGATAAAGCTATTCTACAGACATTCTTGAAATTACACACTCACAACTGTGTGTAATAATTTTTTCAACCCCCATTGTTTTTTATATTTGATTTCCATATTACATTTCTTTTCTATTTCTTATAAAACCCCCATTATTTACTTTTTTTATCATCTGGTATAATCCTTTGGAGGTAAGTTGTAAAATGAATTTGCATTTTTCGATTTCTAAAAATAGGCTATTAGATTAGGAATGTCAAAAACGTAAAAGGCGATTAGCCGCAAGACATTTTTGCGAAACGGTTTTTTTTGCCTCGAAAGTACTGCCGAAACGAGTAGTGTATTTTTAAAAACTTAGAAGTCAGTATTTAAAAAGAATATTTGCTGTTTATAATTTCTTTCAATCTTTTCTTAGGGACTGGACAGAAAATTTCCCTAATAAAACAGAATTACTTACATTTAAAGAAAACCTTCCTAAGGTTCTTCACAAGTGTTTAAACACATACGTGTAAAGTGTTTTCGCTATATTCAGCATTGTTTTGAGAAAAAGCTATGTCTACTAAACTATGGGAAAATATCTCTCATCTTGATAGGAGAATCAGACCCTTTTGAAACTGAAGAAGAGTTAAAGAAAAGTATTCCGATTTTTTTAAGCATGATCCAATAATTGCAGTAGATGTCGAAAGAAGCTCCATCGAAAAAGAAATGAAACATTATACACTCATAAGAGATGATCTTTCAATTTCTGAAAATCAAGAAGCACTTAAAAACTCAGTGCAACTGTAGTAAATTTGCATAAGGTTGAAAATTTGGGCGAAAAAATGAAATAATAATAATAATAATAATAATTTTTTAAAAACATTTTAATGTATTTTCCGGTAAATCTTAAAGGCATTTCCAGTACATTTTTATGCCGTCAAAATCCGGCCTTTTGTTGTAAGTAATACTTTACAGTATTAAGGATAATTAAGCGAATACATATCTGTAATAAAAGCAATAATTTTAGAAGCTCTGATGTATAAACACTGAGATATAGAAACGTAGAAATACATATTGGGCATCACACAGATAAGATAGATCGTAGATACATATTGAAGTGGAAGAATTCTGGTTGCCTAGAATGCTAAAATTTTGAATTCGTAATAACTAAAAAACTTGGCAGTCGAGACGGATTAAATTCCATTTTATTTTAATTCACATTTGTGGCCACAGTTCAGTAAGAACATTTATATTTTTGAATACTGTTGCGATAGGAAGAAAAGCAGCACGGCAGCTTCTGAACAGCAAGAGGGCTAGAAGTAAAGTGCGCAAATATCCAATATGCAGTCTCTTAAGAGAAAGGTTTTAGTTTAGGTTAAAAAAGTTCTAGTTCTCAGAATTGCGACTTTAGGTTCCGAATTAGTCACGTCATCAGTGTTACGCAAGCCATGGAAAATGGATTGAACTAGATTCAATTCAGAGACGTTATTAAGATTTTTAGAACAGAGAGGGAGAATTACCGTTAGAGAGGGTTAGTGTTAGTTTAAATTATAATTTCGATTTACATATTTTTTATTTATTTATATATATATATATAATGACAAAACATGTTTTTAAAAATAATATAATCATGCCTAGTGTTATAATAAATAGTGTGATCCGGTGCTAAGTGTAAAAATGAAATAGAATTAAGTGCAGTGAATTAGAATTACTTTAGCACCAAAAATTTCGAATTAAGAATCAACAAATGTAAATCAAATGAATTGCTTACTTAGTAATGTAGCACGTTACTAAGTAAGCAAGTCTTTTGTTACGCGTTGTGTAGCAATAACCCATAAATACTTACTAACGTGCAGATCAAAATGTGGGATCTAGAAGGAAATATGAAATCAAAGTACTTACCCCAAAGTATGACAACTGTATGTTACCAAATCAATTATATTTTATTCTTCAACTTTGATATTGCAATAAGCATTAATATATATAAAATTATCAACCAGACAGACGAATAAATCTGAACATCAAGCACGAGTGATGCGCATCACCAGAACTAACGTTGCACTCAGAATAAAGTCAATCTTTCTCCAAAAGAAACAAAGTCTTGGTGTAAAAGGAACAGTCAAATTTTGATGGCAGTCATTAAGCGTACTTGATTAATCATGGTATTTATGCTTTTTCTTCTTTAAATCAGGAAATTTCAGATCTCACAAACACGTGCGCGCGAAGAGTTCTCGAAAGGAGGAAGAAGCTGAACAAAAATTATTTTCTGCAACGATGTACAGGGAACAGGAGTAATTATTTTCTTGAATCTTCATGTAAAAATCTCACTAAAAAGGATTTTCATGTATAGCAGACAGCATCGAAGGAACAGCCAAAGGAAGCAGGAAAAAATGGTACATCACTACGGCCAGGGAGAGGACAGACCGAAGCCCGTCCTACACCCTCGAACGCCAGCGAGAAGTAGAAGAGCGAGAAACCGGTTGTTGCAATTTTTTTCGTCTTGTACTTGAGCGGTTGCGGTTAGCTCACCTGACGCTGAATAATGTGGAGGCTTGCCTGCACACCTAGTATTTTCGGTATCCGGACATAATCCCGACAGCCGAAATCCCGACAAGCCAGAATCCCGACAGACGGAATCCCGACAAACCAAAATCCCGACAAGCCAAAATCCCGACAGGGTCGAAATCCCGACAAGCCAAAATCCCGACAGGGTCGAAATCCCGACAAGCCAAAATCCCGACAGGGTCGAAATCCCGATTGTCCAATATCCCGACAGGGTCAAAATACCGACACGGGCGAAATCCCAATAAGGCCTAATGACCCCTTAACATACTTCCACAGCTGCAACTACTATATGCTTTGATGACTAGCAAATCTGAAGAAAATTACAAAAGATTATTCCAAGATTTAATTGATTTCGCTGAAGAATTTAATATTGAACTGAGGTCATCTAGAATCATTAGTGATCTAGAAAAGGCAGCTATAAATGCTCCGCGCAATCAAAATGCTGTCGAGGATTGGCGCAGAAGATGGGAGATCTTAATTGGACGGCCCATGTTGGCGTTTATAACATCATAGAAGGATTAAAAAAAAAAAAAAAACAGGAGCGTGTGGAATACCAAGTTGAATGCATTCTTCAAGGAAAACAACAACCAAAACGTAGGAAGGTAGATGATGACAGAGAAAGGAGAATTATGACTGTTGTAGACGATCGTGATAATCGACCTGTGATGGAATATCTTCGTGCTATCGCTCGCAATGTGTCACTGTAAATATGTCGTTTGCATGTGTAAGTGATGTTTTCTTTTTCTTAATAAAAAGAATTTTATAAATCTTCATTTCAAATTTTAACGGTCATTTCAATTTGTTAAAAATTATTTTAAGTAATGACATAATTTTTTTGATTTCTTGATTTAAACTTTTAATTAGTAATATGTAATAGTTAGTTAAAAATTGTATTTTATTAAGCTAAATTGAGTGTTTGTATTTAGATATTAACTTGTCGGTATTTTGGACAGTCGGGATTTCGACCCTGTCAGGATTCTGGACACTCGGGATTCTGACCCTGTCGGGATTCTGGCTTGTCGAGATTTTGACACTGTCGGGATTTCGACCGTGTCGGGACTTTGGGTTGTCGGGATTTCGGCCCTGTCGGGGTTTTGGACAGTCGGGATTCTGGCTTGTCGGAATTTCGGCTGTCGGGATTATGACCCAGACCTAGTATTTTCGCGTATAAAGCTGATGAAAAATTATCAGTAAAGACATAAAGTAAGAAACATAATACAATTTTTATAAAGTAAGAAATGTTTCGTCTTTGTAAAGCATTGGTTCTAAATTTCTTACTGTATATCTGTACTTATATATATCTATATATATATATACAGCACATAAAGCGTAAATTAAAATCTGACCTCAAACGTAGCACCAGAAATATTTGAAAAATTGAACTAATTTTTCCCTTAAACATAATCCAAACATGAATTTTAATGATATTAAATTAACCTGAATAATTGAAAAAGAGACACAAGAGTACAATGTAACCTAACATTAATTTATAAAATTTTAACAAAAATTATAAACAATGACCACGGTACTTTAAAAATGAATTAAACAAATGCCTAGCAGTCTTGTTGATATGGCTGCAAGCTAATGGTTTGGGGGTACTGATATTTAGTTGTCTTTTATCAATAAGTAGCAAATGCGAAAATTAACGTAGAAATTAGATGTGTGTTTATAACATGAATAACAGTTTTAGAATGATCTAATTGAGGTTAAAATGAAAGATGAAAATTAGGTTCGCAGAAAAAAAGTAAGAAAACAAAAAGATTTCGTTCAACTGAATTTTGTAGAGATTTAGAAGCGAAATATGCCTTTTTATTTAGTAAAAATGATGAATATTTACATCTGCAGAGCAGATACACATATTTAGTAATAGCGTCATAAAATGATTTAAGAGATTTTTATATCAAATGTATCTGCGTAAATATTTTCTTAGAAAAAAGCTTAAAAACGCTTAAAAATGCAAGTATTCGAATAAAAATATTTTTAATGTATGCTAAGTAACAAAGGAAGTGCAGTAGTTAGGAAGAGGATTAATTTAGCAGTCAAAAATAAGCTCTAGCCTTAATTATAGGTTATATAACAGCTATAATTTTAAAATAATCATTTAAAACAGGCAAAATAAATTATTTAGGTATATATTCAGGAAACGTAAAATGTATCAAAATATTTAAAAAAAAAATACTAATAATGTCATATCTTTTGCGGTCAAAATACTTCTGTAATTCTTGAGTTAACAACTATTTAAATATTTCCACATTTCAGCAATCCAAAGGTAGATTAGAATGTTTACGAGAAGTGATTCCAATGCCGGCGAGAGGTTTCTTCACTTCGGCTTTCCAGTCCATAATTTTAATATGTTTAATAATTATATTTTTGAATAGATTTGAATAATTAATATTAGAAAGTTTGAAAGCATTTTCAAAATCAGATTATTGTTAAAACGTTTTTCATTATTTTGAGAATGAGGTGAATATGAAAATAAAAAATGAAAATTTTGAATAGTGGTATTGAAAAACAGGTATTGAAAAATATTATAAATTTGTTTTTAATTATTAATATAGCAAATATTAAAGACTTTAATGTTTAATATTGTTGTAATGAATATCAGAAATATTAAGGATTTAAGAAACTGAAGCAGTCATAATAACATTGAATAAGTAATATATTAAAAAGTGAAATGTATATGGGAAAATAATATGAAGTTATGGTGAATGAATGTTATGTATACATAACGAATAAAGTATGCCAAAGGAGTACTGGTTGAGAAACAAAGGCGAATTTTTAGCGTTGTATTATTGTTCCTTAAATGCTAAAATACAAGGATAATGAATGTTACAGTTAATGCATAATTGTATGTAAGGTGTGAAGTATGTTGAAAGAGAATAGGTTCAAAATCATAGAGGAGTATATTATTCCCTCTGAAAATATATCCTACTCTCTTTCCCTAAGAGAAAAAGGTGAAAATTCTCATTTCATTACTGAGTATTGTTTTATAATGTAGAATTAATTTTTAGTCCAAAAGGCCTTTGTCCCTGAAGGACTATTGTTTTCGTTATGCCAATTTGCGTTGAAGCACTTTTTGCGTTGGCGAACCCCTTTTCAAACTGTTGCCACCAAATGTTAGAGTCTTGCATTATATTTTAAGAAATTAAATAATGAAAAATCTGCATAAATGTATGTGTATTTCTCGCATTGTGATAAAACAACGGTACATAGAGCCATCGAATTTTGGATGACGCAATCCTCCTACGAATATGGGCATGTGGAAGACCAAATTCGAAATTTGGAATTTGTTTTTAATCGATTTCATGTTTTGTAAAACTTTAACGACTTTTTGATTAAAAAACTCAAGGATTTCAAAGCGAGCAATGGCAACGCTGTACAGAAAAAAAAACATTTTATTTCCAGCACGCGATTCTCTGTATCGGAAATTCGAAAGATATGCTCATTTTAAAACTATTTGCGATATTGTTGTTGAACTGAGTTTTATGGTTTAAGTGCGAAGAACGTGATATTTAATAAATAAACGTAACATACAAAATGTAAAAAAAACGCCCCTTTGGACGTAATTTAAAATCTGATGCATTTCAGATTTTCTTTTCCTTTTATTTTTTAAAATTATAATGGAATGTTTAATGAAGTTCTCTGTTTAATGAAGTCCTCTTTACACAATTACCTTATGTAAAGAACGAAGGCTTTTAGAAGTAACCACCAAGGAGCCCTTGGCCACTGATGTTGCTACATACTAGTCAGTTAAAGTGGATATGCACAATTAGATGGAAATGGTTATTTTCGAGTACTAACGGGGCCTTCCAGTTTGGTAAAACAAGGCTTTAGAAATGAAATAAACAGCAATAAAATCATAATTTCATTAATAATGTTATAATATTTATGATGTTATAATTTATGCTAATAAATGAAGATTCGGAGTAGAAACCATTTATGTTCAATTTTTTCTGAAAATTATAATAATAAAGATATCTAGAGAGCAATAGGAATAGATTGTACATTATGAATAGCTTCCGGAAAAAAAAATTATTCATGTTCGCATTTGTAACCGAGGAAAGCTTTTGTGCAATCGGAAAAATTTTGTCCACGCGCCAAGAAAGAAGAAGAATTTATGTCTAATTTTCCTAATCTGGAGAATTCACGTCCGTTATTTTACCTTGTGATGACGTGTTATTAATTTTTCCCATTTTGACCTGTCTATTAGTCCTTCAGTAGTTCTCATGAGGATGGAAATTCAGGATTTTAGGGCAGGCTTTAATTCAGTGGGCGAATTTTCTGCCAAGAAGGCGAAGAAAAGGAGAGAATCCACGATATTATGAAAAGTTTCAAGAGAAACGGTACGTGAGTTATTACGATCTGATTGTAAATGAAAACTTTCATTTGTGATAGTGAAAAATAAAGAATTCTGAAAGCTTTTGATAAACTTGGAGAATTATAATAAACAAAATCATTATTTCGCCGTTTTTTGCCTATGATATGCCGACATTCTCGTTTGGGAAACGCGGGGTGCTTCTTGCTTTTCTGGGGTAAATGGGTTGCAAGACGGACAATGAAGGACAAGTTTATATAAATGGCCTTTCTTTATTTCACGGAATTGCAAAAAATAAGGTTAAAAAAATAACAGAAGCTTTGGCCGTTAACGGAAAAGCATGGTTACTGCATAGGAAAATACACTAAAATAAAACATGCAGTTCTTGAAAAATTACTTGTAAAATAATTTGGTTTATCAGCTACCTCGGGGTGGCAGTATTATCATTCCTTAAAAAAGAGTAAAAAATTTACTTGCCGGAAGAAAGAAACATCATAAATTACACGACATCTGCAACCAAACATGCTTTTCCTAGGTGCAAAAGTACATTTTTCTATTAACATGATTAATTTCTTCTCTTTAATACTAAACATTCAGTTAATAAGGTATTTCTTTTTAATATGTTTGTACTATAATGCATAAACATTTGATCTAGGCATTCATTTTGGTTATATCTTCTTAAGTGGCCATAAGCACGAAGTATACTGTACTAATAGAATGGAATACCTAATCCATACAACCCTGTGTTTGATATTTGTCATAGTTTTATATCTGTGAACTAGATTGTCATATTTGACTGAACACTACTGTAATTAAATTTTTAGAACACTTAATTTTATAAAATTATTAAAAAAATGAAAAAGTAAAAATAGCCTAGTAAAACAAAAATTTAATGATAAAATATATATTTTAAGTATTAATACAAATATTTTAATTTCCTTTTGTCATAAATAAAATTTATATGACCTTCTTCTTTCAGTGAGATTGCAATAGTCTAGCTTAAATAAAGTCCTATAATTGCTAGAACTTAGTGGAACTGAGTAGCTACTATTCTATGAGTTTCCATAGCGTTAATAACAACGCCGAAGAAGAGTTAAAATACTCTTTTATTTGAACTTAAGATACACTCTTTTTTAAAAAAATCGAAGCAAATGAAGGAAGTGGTTGTTTTTGATGAAATTGAATATGTGTATAGCTCCTACACAGATAATAAAATGATTAAAAAATCAAGGTCACAGTACCTGTTCACGGCTCACAGTCACCCATTGAGTGTTTAAATTAGTAGTTGGTCGAACCGTCCCTGGGGGCAATGCATGCTTGAATTCGGCAAGGAGTGTTAGAGGTTTCTAATGTCATCCTTCGAAATATTCTGCCAGGCATTCATCAGTTGTCGCTCCAGATTTGCGATATTTTGTGGTGCCCGAATCTGGCGGCCTACCATGCCCCAGACATGCTGGAAAATTAGATGAATTTAAATCGTTGGTGGGTTATAGTCTGGGCACGTAGATTTAATAAAGCCAGTCTTTTTGCACCCTTGGCATGTTAACGGAGGGTTTCCTTGCTTTGCTGCTCACCACGATTTAAAAAAGGCTTTACTAATTCTTTGTACATCACTTGTTCAATTTAATACTATGGGTTTGTATTAGTCGCTTTGAAAGAACAGTCCCGCCTTACATTAGTTGATTTTAATAGTTTGTAGTTTTAGAACGTCCAGCTTTGTAATCATCCAATTTCTGTACTAATTCAGATGAACTCTTTATTTTCCCCAAAGTGTCAACAAAATGTTCCTTACCATCATCACTGACTCTTCTTTTAAGCTGATGTGTAAGTATGAAGTCTTTGAGTAGTGATTTAAGGTTTGTAACATTGAGGCTGTGTAGTCACTCTTCCAGGTAAGTTCTTAATTGTTGAGCTAAATCCCATGAAGTCCCAGGCCGTCACTGGCCTGGGACTTCATGGGATTTAAGTTAAGTTTAAGTTTAAGTTTGCTTCGAAATTGTTCAGCTTTTAAGTTGAATCTCTGAAGCAGAAACGTCTTTAGGTACGAATAATCTTCTAAATTATTCTTTGGTTCTCTTAAAATAATTTGTGAAATGTTTATAGGCAGAAGAGGTAGGAGGTGAGTGACGTAATGGATTTGTTTTATATAACTTCCTCAGATTGTCTTTCAAAAATTTGCAGGTAGGTTGCAATGTCAAAAGTTCCTGTAAATTTAGGGATAACAGATAATTATTAATTAGGTGTTAAATATTTTTTTCAATAGCTGCATTTGAAGCAAAAGCGGCATAGTTAGGATTTAAGCTAGCAGCTACCAGGTTTAATTTTAAACGTTCCAACTCTAACAGCAGGTTTTCGTTTTTTCTTTCGATGGTTTTCTACATCTTTGATTTCACTTCCGTTTTGATGTGTAGTTTCAATTAGAGTTTCAAGAACATACATGGTGAAAGCTTCGACATAAGTGTCAGATTTGACGATAAGATCTTTGAGGTCTATCACTTACATGGTATTGTTCACTTTCAAACCCATTTCTGTGGCTAGAGATTTAAATGTGCTTTCTCGCTTTGGCAAGGTAATCCATAATTATACAAGAGGTTGTGGAGAGGAAGAAGAGGAAGATGAATTTACTATAGTTCTTTCTATTTTATTCTTATTAATATATATTTACATGTATACTATTTTCAAATTAAAATTAATACCTATACACTTAAGTGAAATGCTTATACCATTGCTAAACAACATTTATAAATGCAAATAATGCTACTCGCAGCTTTATATACCGTTGACTGAAAATTAAATGTTAAAAGTATCATATCCTAACTTTATAAATATCATAAAATACCCTTATAAATTCAAATTGTTTCCAGAAATTGTTCGAATATCCGTTTACTACTTATCAAAACATAAACAAATGTCTTAGGATAAGATTTCATTTACACTTAATTCTTCTATTTTTTAATCTTAACAACACATTAAGTAGTACTTACAACAATAACTCTTTCCCCATTCTATTTTATTCATAATTATTTTCTTTCATTTGAAGAAGTATGTTTCAAAACAATCGTTAAAGGAAATAAAACAATGATATTTTATTAATGTATTCAATAAATAGTCTCTCAAAATTTTCCTCAGAAAGGTAAATCAACAAATTAAATGCATTTTATTTGTTTTACGTAGATTGCAACATTTATTCAAATTCAAAAGAAATCAAAGGAAACGAATAAAATGTAAACAAAAATATTCAAAGTTAACAAGTCATGAATACAGTGGTGGAGGGGTAGAAGAAAACGTCTCTTGCTCTGACTGAGAATCGAAAATCAACAATATCAGTAAATCTATTCAAAATTTTATGATTAAAATATGTATTCAATTTGGTAATAGAAGTTATAATTTAATTTAGTATGCATATAAAAACATTTTAGAATTACAAAATAATGATATGAGAATCAGAGCTAATAAATTCTAATCAACAATATCAGTGAATCTATAAATCTGATTTCAGTAAGGAATTTACATTTGTTTTATGAAGCAGTTTATAACAAATAGTCAGTTTAAAAAATTTTAAACTCAGATTAAACAATAATTTAAAAGAAAGTTATCTTTGTGGTTGTTTGAAAGTTGTTGACTTCGCCTTCTATGTACTAGCAGTACGACACCATTTTGACATCAACATTTGATTTCGAAAATTATTGTGATCAGCAGTTTATATCTGAAAAGAGGTTCAGCCAATCTCCAGCAACCAAAATTTAAATTCGGGAGTTAGAGCTTATATAAAAGCCAAACCGAAATTATCAACATTTCATTGGAAGTTATTTTGTAAACAGAAATTCTAAACATTTCGTTGGGTGCCATTTGGATACACACAAACGTCGCCTAGCTCTAAAAGTGTTTATTATCAGATATCAGGAATAGTTACAAAGAAAATATACATCAGAACAGAACATAAACTGAAACGGAACACTTCACATTTAGAGTTAACATTTAAAATTAACGTTAGAATTACGGAGGCATAATAATGGATGACCTATCCTCATCACAACTGGAGATCGACTGACTGTTAAGTTCTTCTCGTCGTCAATGGATGGCATTCGATAGAATAGTTCGGTTAATAGAACTATAAATAATTTTGTTACAAAACTATATATATATATATATATATATATATATATATTATCAAACTTCTGTTTGTATCAAAGTATTCATTGATCCTTTTTATTCTAGTTGTTTTATACTATCGCCCATTACTTTGCGGGTAAATGTTTCTCGGCACGTTTTTGTTTATGGGCTGAGGCATATCAGTTGGGATCATATAGCATTGATCATGAGGGGAAAGCATTAGTCAAACAGATAATTATTACATTATTCGTTCCATTTACGGCACATAAATATTTATTCAGTGCAATACCTTTAGAAATATCTATACCCCAGTTGTTAAAATCTGATCAGTACAATTAGTTTGCATAATTTCGCGACTGAGATCAATCAGTACGTAAAATGACAAAGTTTCTAAAACATTTATTTGACTCCTATTTTAGATGAATAAAATTATAGACATTGTTTCGAATTGTAAGATTATAACTTTATGATTTTTCTTTTCCAGAATGTATGTAAAGCTATGAGAAAGAGATGTATCTTGGTTTTCATTGACTGTCCGTACCCAAGAGAATGCTTTCAATCAGTATCTTTTGTAAAAATTTACAAGAAAAACATTAAATATAAGTTTGAAATCTCTTCAAGAATCTTTAATATAGAGAAATCTCGGGCAACAGTTGCCGTATTCGTAAAGGTGTAAGAAGTGAAGTAAATTATGACAAGTTTTATAATTTTTACGTGATTTTTCTATCTACAGTATTTTTTTAATTCACTTCTATCATCAAATGTAAACCAGAGCAGAAATACACAGTAAATAATTAAGAAATAGATGACAAAAGAAAAGTGATTGAAAGAAATAGAAGATAGAAGCTTTATATCATCATGCTTATACTAATTTTCAGTTCTTTATTGACTAAAAAAAATAGCTTCAGTTATCACGTGTTTATTGAGAACAGTTAGAATCAAAATATTATTAAAATGTTTCATATAGATCAAACTTTCCTATTTTATAAATAACCTGATGAATAAAGATGTTTTATAAAGCAGAATGTTTTGTCTGATTTCTTTTTGAGAAAATATTTTATAATATTCTTCCGTATTTTTCTTGCAAACTCTGATTGAATAAATTCACGGATTATTCTTTGCATATTTATTGCAAAAGCAAAAGTATTATTAAGGAAAAATAAATTATAAATTACAAAATCTTATAAACACTGATGTTAATATTATTTTAATTTACTCAGAGTGGATAAAATCTAATAGTGAAATATAGAGGGCCAAAATCCATCGGGTTTGCAATAAACCTTGTATATTATAATACTTTGTTGTTAGTTTCGATAATATGCATGTGGAGTGTCGAATGAAAATGAACCGAAATTTCTTTTGTAAATTTACTTCTATCCAATATTTTATAGATTACTTTTTTCATTCTCGTATGTCATATATTTATCATATTTTACGGCTTATATTATCTTTCTAATTATCATAAAAAATTATTTCTGTGTCTATCAACAGGTGTATTACTCAACAGGCGTATGGTATATTACTCAAGACTTCGAAAAAAAAAATATTTGTGACTATTACAGTAACAAAAAACAAAGCAAGGGGAACAGAGTAAATTTTTGGAAGGAAGGTCATTGAACGAAGGCATTCTACACTTGCTGATTAAATTATGCATTAATTGTTGAATTCTTCTATCTGTTTTGTATCTTAAAGGCTGAGTAACAAGAATAACGAAAAAGGAAACCAAATACGAAAATTAAAAACTCCTAATAATTACATTAACTCATTCCTAAAGAATCTGGGGTGATGACGTACGCTGCACTGATGACGCGACTGCATATGGCGACTGGGTTTGGTTGCATTTGTGAAGGTTGCGCCTTATTTTCTGCGTATAGAGCTAAAATAAATTTAATATAAATTTATGGGAAGTTATACTAACAATGCATAACAACGCGGAAGGCATAGAAACGATTATTGCAAGTTATTGTGTTCCATATGCGAGGATCTTGCAAGCAACAAGAGTCTTTTAGTCGAGACTTCTGAGTTCTTGCCTTGTCTAAAACAGTTTGCAAACTGAGTTCTCAATTTTTAGGTTGTATTTTACTTCTTCCGATTCGTTATAATTGAAAGAAGAGATCAGATATCAGAGAAGTAACAGGATCATTAGTCCGTCACCTTCCCTGAAATCGAGAGGTTTTGGTCATAGACAGAGTGCAGATCACTAAAATCTCTTAACACCGGTCGTGAAGTTATGATTCTCGTAATGTAAAGAGGAACCGCAATTAAACGAATTATTGTTTTTGGAATGTTAGACCCTGTCGTGTTACACCTCGTAACGGATCGAACAATGCGACCTATGAGAAACCAAACACATGAATTTCTTATCTTTGCGTAGTCCGCCGTATGTGATGATACGTAAAAATATGGGAAATGTACATGCCGTCCAGAACGAATTTGATAAATATTTGGTTTGGCGTGATTTTCAGATCTGAGTTGTACATTATCAAGAGACCAAGCATCCAAGTTCATATGGCTGCGTTCAGACGGCGGCGTAAAGGGCATAGAGGCGTAGTCATAAGGGCATAAAATACGGGAATTCCGTTCACACTTGCGAGAACGGGGTGTAAGCCGTGGCCAATGAGAGAAGCTAAATTTGCGCATGTGTCGATGTGTCTACAACTTTCCCGCGCTGTTCTCATGCTCGATTGATTCCCCGCGTTTGCTCTGCTTGTTTTGTAACAGCGAAATCGTCTGTATAACGCCGCTTCGTTTTAGCTTCGCTCTGATTGGTCGACGTTTTTCCCAAACTCGGCGTAAAGTTGAAAACTTTGAACCCTATGCCACGAGCCCTAAACCAGATTTTGTGACGTCGCACAGACTGGTTGCCTTGGCAACAGAGCTCGGCTTTAACCACTTATGCCCTTTACGCCTCCGTCTGAATGAAGTTTATTAGATACTTTAAATTAGCCTTCCATAAGAGCTAGAATCTTGAAGAAATATGTAGCGACTATTGAGTTCATGTAAATAAGAAGGTTTAAATTACCCTTTATTCTAACTCAAAATAAATAAGTAGATGGGCCCCTTCTCGAGCTTACAATAAGCCTCTACTTGGGCTTTAACTTAATATAGAAAATATAAAACTAATCTAAGATAAATCAGCTGAAGTTGCACAGAATTAACTAGCAAAGTTGTCCCTTATTTAAGATCACCGGCGTATGCTAGCAGACATGTAGCAGTACGGCTGTATGATACTAAGACTAGCAGTAACAACGTGGCCGGAAGGCAAAACACGCTCTGCTACTGAAGTAAAACAGACTTAAATACTGGTTTCTACCTCATTTACACAAACTGAAATTTTGAAAACTCATTTTGGCAGTGAAACATAGGTGGGGAACGAGAAGGCAAAGCGAAGGAAATAAGTAGGAAAATAAATCCTACAACATAAATGTTGCTTTCAAACGGTCAATTTAAACTGAAACTATTTTCCCGTGAATGGATAACTTGAAAACTTTTGCACGTTTGAGCAGTTTGAAAGGGCTGACGTAAAGTGGTTGTAATGTCCGTTGCACTGCATCACGTTGTAAAAACACAAGTGAACACGATTTTAAATCTTTGTAAATAAACACTGATTTTGTAGAATGTGATCCAATTGATTTTAGTTTAAGCTGCTGGATGCATTTCCAGAGTTGTTCTGTGCAACCAGGATCAGTTTCAGCATTTGCTGTGTCGAAAAACAATCCCCTGGAAGTTTAACTGTAGTTCCAGACACAAGTTCAGCGGAAGTGCAACCTGCGCATTCTGTTTGAGAGCTGTTCACAGTTGGTGGAATTGCTGTCTGTTTTTGAGTTTCGTGACAAATTAATACAGATTTTGAAGTAGGCTGAAATTCCTCAACTAAGCCATTACTCTGAGGGTGATACGCAGCTTTGCGCATTCGTTGTGTGCCTAAGACTTTGGTTACAGTCTTAAATAAATGAAACTCGAGTTTACGTCATTGACCGGATGACACCAGATCCAAAGGTTTGCGTAGAAAGCCTCCTCTAATGTTGTAGCCGTAACTGAACGAATTACTGCTTCTGCAATGTGAGAACCTGTCGTCAAGTCCCAATCACATTATTTTTCGGCTACGAGGGACTTGACACCGAAAGGGACAATTCTCAGAACCCGCACGTTTCCAGAAAACCCACTTAGCTAGGTTACCATTTTCACTTATATCCTGCAACAGCTCGAGCACTGCAACCTGTGCTGACAACACATATGAATTACTTATTTTTGCTTCGTCCGCCCCTAATCAATTAAGTTTTCGGATTTTATGAATAGTAACTATTAAGCATATTTGATAAATACAGATATGAAAAAGAAGTTTAACAACTAGGAAGTTTTTGCACTGCTTGATTAAGCCTGTTTTGTAGACAGATAAAAAGAAATCTGTCAATGTAAGTTTTGTCACTTTTATTAGAAAAGCAGATTTTCATCATTTAAGATTAAAATGAAGAAAAAATTTAAATTTATTTCTTAAAACCTCTTGTGCTAAGTGGTTTTTTGTAAGAAATTTCTAGCACGTGAAGATGAAAATATTAACGGAATTAAAAGATTAGTTGATTTTTAAAGTTAATTGCGAAGTGTCCTAGTTTAATCAAATGTTAGGTGTTAGAAATTAATTTTGACTTCAGATATGTCATAATACACTCACACAATAAAATGCAATAAGTAAAGACTTCTATAAACTGTATAAATTAAATTTATTAATGAACTCTAAATTCTCATTACTGAAACAGCTCCTAGCTGCTGTGCTTTTAGAAAGCACGACTCATAATGTATAATTATACTCAAGTAAAAGCATGCAGATGCGGATACATGTATATAAAGAGATAACCCTTAACGGTGACCGAACAGTCACAATGCCATCTCACTATTTACCTAATTGCTTCACAGAGTATCTCCGCATCCAACTAACATTCTGTCACATTGCAAAACTCTTTCGTATAAAATGAATTGATAAAATAGGACTTTTATGAGCTGTTTATCTTATTTTAATAGTTGCTATTAAAACTAATATTTGTAATAAAGATTCTGCGAATCTCAGGTTACAGCATCAATCTGTCATTAAGTGTATTCTCATGAATTTATAAATTTGATCCATAAAAAAATTCTTCCGGTATGCTTTGCAAATTCCAATTTTATTCGTATGTCCAGATTATCCAAATAAGTAAGAATTTTTCATCTATTTATTTTGGATACTTTGTGATTGGAATAGTTATCGTTTCTTCTCTAGAAATTCCTTTGAAGAGAAGCAATCTATTGAATTCCTCTTAATTTCCTGGAATCTGTAATTGTTTTAAGTTATGATTCCTTTAAATAATTAACACTTTTTATTATAGAATTCAAATTATATGGAACCACCAATATTTCTTGGAGTTATATAATGATTAGGATTTTTCTGGAAAGATAAGATTTCTTTTTTAAAGCACATAATCCCTTATTTTATTTCTATGAATTGTATAATGGAAGAAAAATTAAATGAACAATTATAAAAACTCACATAGTGAGAATGATTTTGCCTCTATGAACATGGAACGTGCAAAAGATCTTTGTTCTGTCATGCTTGACTATCTCCAAAATGCAGAATTATCTATTTCTGGAAAAAAATTGAATTTAAATATATACATAGAAAATGTGGTATAATGTGAAAAATCTAGAGAAAGATTACAATTTGTGTAAGAAAGGTTGCACTTTTACAGTATTTAAGAGATGCACAGAAAAATAAATAAGATGGGCTGTCAACACTGACTGAAATTCAAGCTTAACAGCGATTTCCCATGCCATTTATTAATAATCACCAAGAATTACTACGGTAACAGAGAGTATTCAAGATGAATAGGCCCTTGAAGATTCTGGAGAAGACTAGGTGGCGGATGCTATTGTGTAAGTGCATTGATAAAGATATCTAGGTCTATGGCGGCCATTCAAAATGATGCTAGCACGTACTGTGATCCACCTCCTTTGCGTCGCTAGCTTTCAGGGATTGCGTTGTAAGGATTATGTTAATTTTATTAACAGTTAAATTTTAAGTTAAAGTTCTTTTCCTGTGAAATTCTTAACTTCAACTTACGACTTCCGGCCAGAACGTAGTTTTGGAATCTTGCTGAATATTTAATGAGAAGGAGCGGTATTTAAACCACGAAGTTACTTGCGGAGGCAGAGAGAATCAGAGTTTCTGATTTACGCGCGTCTGCCTTTTTGGCCACTCTCTCTCTCTCTCTCTCTCTCAAAGCTGTTTTACGCTCGGCCGTACTCAGGCCCTTGCTAAGCTTCGTAGTCAAATACGTTAAGGGGCCAGCTCAATTTGAACCTTGATAGCTTCGGCTATATTTCTTTAGTTAATTCTTAGTCTTTTAAGTTCAAGCCCAAGTGCGGGCTTTGCTTGTACACTCCCAGGCGGAGATTTGTTAAATCTCATTGAAATAATAAAGGGTTAGTTACCCTTTTATCTTGTTGTTTTTTGTCACCGAACTCTAGCGATTATTCGCTTATCAGTTCTTAGATTCTTTACTTCCAACATTAACTTAGAATTCCAAAGTGAGGAACTCTACATTTGGCGCCCGAATTTTTTTTTTTTTTAACGGACCATGTCGTTAGAATCCGGGAAGTTTACGTTGACCCCTCCAACCTTTCAGGTCCCTACAACATCCACGAATCCAGTAGAAGGGTTTGGATTCCTCGTGGAAATGTTGCATGCAACTATGAAACCAATAGCAACTTTTGACGGCAAGGGCTCAGTCCTGACATTTCACCTTACACCCTGTGAATCAGCTATAAAAGGTGATCATCGCTACTACAGCTTTAAAAGGTCAAGCCCTTAGCTGGCAGAAGAGTATAGGAAAGTTCTTGTTGGGGGACCCAGGATCTGAATCATATAACTGGGAAAATTTCAAGTCTGCATTACTAAAAGCATTTCCAGTTGTTAAAGATCGTGCGAAGCTTGAATCAGAATTGTATAGCAAATACCAAGGCGGTTTCGAGGATTTGACGGAGTTCATTTTAAGAAAAGTTCATATTTTTAATCTATTATACGGGAAAAGGCCCGCTAAAGAAATTATCGAACTAATTCTACCGCGTCTTTTACCGTCAGCTCAAGATTTCCTCGAAGTGCGTAATCCGCAAACATTAGAAGTTCTATTTCAGCTTGCAGTGAAATTCCAAAGTAGAAGAAACTCAGAGAAAGCGCGTGCAAGTCAGTTTGGCCAGTACTCAAGACTTACTCCCCAAACGAAACTACAATTTCAGTACAAAGCGTACGGCAGACTGGAAAAAGTGAAAAGTTCAATAACAAGAGCGCAGATAAATCTAAGGGCGGCGGATATAAAAATCAACAAAAAGGCAGACGCGCGTAAATCAGAAACTCCGATTCTCTCTGCCTCCGCAAGTAACTTCGTGGTTTAAATACCGCTCCTTCTCATTAAATATTCAGCAAGATTCCAAAACTACGTTCTAGCCGGAAATAGTAACATGAAGTTAAGAATTTGACAGGGAAGGATTTTAAACTTAAAATTTAACTGTTAATAAAATTAACATAATCCTTACAGCGTTTTAGTCTTATTATATATACAGTCTATATGGATCAATTCTATTGAGTAGATTTGGTTCATATAGACTGTAACACATCATCAGAATCTTCTCCAAAGAAAACTGAAACTAATCACAATTATAAAAAAAATGTAACCGGTTACATTTCGCAGTCCGAGTGAGATGCAAATCATAAGTTTCCTTGCATATAGCCTTCTTTTATCAAGTCTATTACTTACGATTTAGCCATGTAGTCGAAATTCTGTGGCTACAACGAAATGTCAGCAATATGGGTTGATATCAGATGGCTATGTATTTTAGCAATAACTGCCGAGCAACGGTCACAAGATGATTGTTTGCATACATCATCAGTGCGTTCAATCCATTTCTAAATTCTTGGCATGAATCTTTTGGTAACTTTTCGGTCTGTACGAACTTGTATCAGTGTCTATTCTGCTTCCATACTCTCCATCGAACGCCATTCTTCACAGTCCGTCAAATAAATGCTCTCTCGGCGGCAAGTTCTGTTTTCTACATGCGAAAATTTTATTCACCTATTCGATAATACTGGAAATCAGAATTTAAAATATTCCTTCCATACGTGCCGAAACAACTGCCGTAAAATGTTGCTTACTTCTCCATAGTGATTATGAATCCCTTTGGATTACTAACGTCTACCTCTCAAAACGCCAGTCTACAAGGGAGGCGATTCTATTATTTTCATCGGGGAGTAAGGAAGTTAGAATTTTTGCCCATGGGTAGGGAAAAGTAAGCCCGGTTTTGTGTGAAAGGCAACGGCGGCGGACGATGATTGTTTACATTTGGAAGAAAAAATTGCAAAGTGGAGTATTAGGCAGTTTTTCTGATTGAGATTTAGAGCAAATAGACAATTTACGTCTACAAATCCTCTTTTATCTATTCGAAGTTCAGAAGATTTAAGATGTAGCGAATATGCTTATCATAACATATTGCAATCTTAAGACTTATAAATCTTTTAAAACGTAGTTTAAATCACTACATTTAAAACAATAAATTAGTGATAATTTAAAAATAATTTTTTGTACTGAAAAAATAAAATAGTAAACCATAGTTTTAAACTGTATTTAAAAAACAATACATCGGTAAATAAAAATAATATTTATTGCTCATTATTATATTATTAAAAACTTTTTAATGAATGCATAATTATCATATAATTAACTATTCATTGATGAATTACCTCATTATATATTATAATTAGAAAGGTTAGATATTTTTAAAAAATAATGCTTAAAAAATTAACTGTCATCGGTGGGGTTTTTAAGGCAATTTCTATTTAAAAATCGAATATCTTTTCATGTGAGGTGGTCCATCACAGAGGAATGATTGCATAAGAGAGATGGCACATGTGTAGGATTTTCCAAGGAAATCTATCTTAGAGAACAGATAATCTTATTTGAGGATTATTCCTCAAAAGATTAGTACATTAGGGATGTGCATGGAGGAACGTATTAGGGATCTACATGGGGAACTTTCCAGAGGAATCTGCCCTAAAAAGAGATGTTATTTTATTGAGTATTTTATTATTTATTTATTAGACAGTCTGATATTACTTATTGCACAAGTACACATAAAGCAATATTTCACTTCAGTCCTCAAGGAATGACTGCATACATTATCTCTTGACAACACAGTTTATTTCTGTTTTCCCTTTTTATTTAATTATTATTTTTATTATATATCTGTTTACTTTTAAGTAAAATAAATAAAATATAAATAAATAAATGTTTGTGCATGGTTAAATATACCCAGTTATGAGGCTTTTGATTAAAATGTTGCTTTTTATTCGTTAAAACATCACTTTTTATTTAATTTCAGTCAAACCCAGATACACACTGATAGCGATTTTCAACACATTTTGAATATAAATCAGCCCTACATAGATATGAGTAAATGGGAAATATTTTCATTCTAGGTTCACGTAGAAAGGCTGTTATAATGATGATTCAAACAAAATTAATTAAACTATTAAACTATCCATCATACACAGTTTAAGATAGTAGTAAAAAAAAAAAATAGTGACAAAATATCAAAAGAAAAATCTCAGAAGCATATTTTCAAAAAAATGATAAATTAGTTAAGAATTATAATATTAAATTTTTTTTAAAAATTTAGATAAAAGAGTAGTGTCAAAAAACTACACTGAAATCCTTGACAAAAACCTCTTGCACAACTGTCTTCATGCAAGGAACACTTATTTGAAAAATGAATTGCTAATTACTATAAAATTTATAGTTGGATAAAAATAAATGTAAGAATTACAAAATAAATAAATAAATAAATAAAAATGTGAAAGGTTTCAGATTTTAAATTACGTCCAAAGGGGCGTTTTTTTAACATTTTGTCTGTTCTCTTTTATTTATTAAATATCACGCTCTTCGTACTTAAGCTATAAAATTCAGTTCAAGAGCAATATCTCAAAATAATTTTAAATTTAGCATGTGTTTAGAATTTCCGATACAGAGTCTCGCGCGCTGGAGATAAAAATGTTTTTTCTGTACAACGTTGCATTTGCTCGCATTAAAATCTTTGATTTTGTTAATCAAAAATTCGTTAAAGTTTTACAAAATATGAAATCGATAATAAAATAAATTCCAAATTTCAAATTTGGGCTATTATCAATCAAAATTGCGTCGTTTAAAATTCGATGGCTCTATGTACCGTTGTTTTATCACAATGCGAGAAATATGCATACGTTTATGCAGATTTTTCATTATTTAATTTCTTCAAATATAATGAAGGACTCTAACATTTGGTGGCAACAGTTTGAAAAGTGAAACGGACATTTATAGTGAACCAGCGCAAAATCGCAAAACGAAAATAATAGTCCTCCAGGGACAAAGCTCCTTTGAACTAATAATAAATTTAATATTAATTATTTATTTACAGAATAAATTTATTCCATAATTTACGAGTAATTAATTTCTATTTTAAATTAAAAACGTAGAAAAGTAACTGACTATTATTTTAATTAATTAAGACATTTAGTTATTAAAACAAAAACTGAGCCTGTAACCAGAGTGCTAAAACAACTTTTTTTAAAATTAGATTTTATTGATTTAAGCCTCATTTTTTTTCAATGAAATGAAATCATGAAAATAATGACTAATAAAATAATGAAGTGATATCAATGAAAATATAGGCACTTTTACAAGGAATGAAATTATTTCAAAATATTCAACCTCATTTTAGACTTTTAAAATACATTAAAATTATTTTTAATTGAAATTAATATATTTATATTCAAAATTCTCGGAAAGAAGATTTGGCTTGTCATCCCAAACATATTTCTATTTATTATTCTTAATATCCGAAGATGATTTGATGAAATATGCAATAAATATCATAATAATATTATTACTTTAAAAGCCTTTTTGAAAAAAGCGATTATTTAATATAATAGCTTTTTAATGCGTGATCACGAAATTTCTTAAAAGGTATTAAAATAAGATATTAAATTACATTTTCTCCGTCCCAAGTTATTTGCTACATTTACGTCGAAAATTTTCTCCCAAATTAGTTGCTACATTTCAAGTAGGTGGGGTCATAAATAACTTTCGATCCAGTTTAGAAGATTGACACCAGTAAAATTATGTATCAATTAATATTGTTTTATTTGAGATAAAATTTTTACTTAATATTTTCATTCTCAGTTTTTACTTTCCGCAAATATAGTACTTATTTTGGGACAATTTTTGAACCAAATTTGCAGGGTTAGGACGCTCTTAAGCCACGCCCCATTTTGTAAGGACTCTACCACTAGTTTATCAGAAGATCATGTTTATGTGATTAAGGCAAAGTCTCGAGAGCTGCCCGCCTAATGGTTTAGATGTCTTAGTGGAGGACTTTCTAAGGGAACCTGTTTCATATACTTTAGAAATATCATTACTAGTGGAAAAGTCTTTACAAAATGGGGCGTGGCTTAAGGGTGTGCGAACCCTGGAATTTTGAAACTAATTTTGTACTGATTTACGGAGGGAATGCTTGGTAGGTAAATGTTGTTGATTGATAACATAGCACCTGAATTTCTGGTGTGTGTATTTAATTATGGCAAAGCACACTAGGGCTATCTGCCTAAGGGTACGGATGCCTTCGTGGAGGACTTTCTAAGGGAAACTGGCTCGTATACACGTTACACATGGGGAAAACCACGAAAACACCCATGCAGCCAGCCCGTTCGCGGATTCGAACCTCGGACCGAACTACCAGTCTGAATTTCTGAAAAATGTTCAAAAGAAATCGTAAAATCATCAGTATCAATAAGTAGTAGAAAAGTATTCAAATATAGCAACTAATTTGTGGCAGAGGGAGTAAAATTTTTCGTTTCGTAAAATGCTATTTTATTAATAATGCAATGAATTTTTTTAATCACGTGATTAAAATAATGTTTTAAATGGCTCAGTTTTAATCAACAGTTTAAAATCAGATACGCCCTATCTACATTAAACATATACAAGTTGTTATACACAGAAAAACACTTATTATTACAAACTTTAAATCATACGTCTTAAGTAACTCAAACGATCAATCTTCAGCAAGAAAAAGAAAAGTGTGTTGTGTGTATGCATGCTTCGCGTATGTGAATATAAACCTTTTCGTTGTGTAACGTTGTTTGGCTCCTTTCACGAACTATCGGATACATGCCAGCGTATCCGATGGTTTCGAGAAGAGCCGTTTAGTTGGCCCCGAAAAGGATAGTTGCATTGAAACTTTTCGAGACATTAGCGATGGAAAAATAACTGGGAAAATCGCGCTTTCTTTCTGCTCTCCTAGGGAAAGAGCCCTTGTGCAAGAATTCTAACTTCCCTACTCCCCGATAAAAATAATAGAATCGCCTCTCTCGTAGGCTGCCGTTTTGTGATGTAGACGCTAGTCATTGGGTTATGTGATAACGCTGACTTAGCTACAAACCAGCTACATTTGAATGGATTTTACTTGAACAGAATTAACATAATGTACCTTTTCAAAGTTATTCATTTAACTTTTCTCGCCAGGGTACTTTAGCAACTCTGTTGCCAGGTGCTTCTTACCTGTGGTAAATGCAACTCAGCAATGAAGACCAACAGCCCAAAGACTGAAATTCAGAAAATCCAGAAGGTCCCTTTCGAATTACTATTACATAGACAACAGTATAAATAGGGCAAAACACTTAGCCTATTGAAATTAAGCTAAATAAGAAAGTATGCTACGAAGAAAAATACTTTGGAATGGGTGATGTTTTCAAAGAGCCACCCTTCCCAATAAAGTTGTAGTTTTACTAAGGGATACACACAATGCTTTTCTCTTTGTCGTAGCTTTTTTTCCTTCACCAGAAAATTAGCAGCTGTGCGGGCAATCGAATGATCTGGGAAAAGATCAAGATCATGCTTCTGAGAGGGATAGATATTTGCAAACCTGCCAACGTACTTCCCTCGATAGTAAAGTTTCTTGAAACCCTAAATCTCAGAAAATAGAATTTTCATTTTTTAAGAACCATTGCCACTTATTTTGAGATCTAGAAAAATCCACCTATAAATCCACTTATGGCCAATCTTTGGAATATGGTAACAGGTAGTTTGGCGACATTTTGGTAAGGCGATAAAGGTTACTAGCTAGGACTTTAGCAATAATCTGAGAAGTACACAGTTTCAGTCACAGATTACTTTGTGGTTACTTTTATAATAGATAATTTAGAGGGAAAAGAAAATTAATGTAATTTCCTGCATATTTTATTTATTTTATACGTGCAAATGTTCATCCTTGAAAAGGGTATATGCAAGCTGAAGATATAAAAGCTTGCATAGTATACATATTTTTTAGCGATCAGGTAACTTTATACATGTGCTTTTTACCGACTTCAAAGATTCACAAAATTTTCCTACATTTTCGTGCAAATTTTTCTATTTTATGAGAAAAATTATTTACATGTTTCATATATAAATTTTCCCTGTAAAAACAAATTTCTGTGCACGTTTGTTCAACTACTTTCCGGAAAATTCCGATCGTGATTTTAGCTAATATGCACTTAGAAACAATTTCGCACCTAATCTTCGTCATGATTAAGCACTTTTGTTCCATAAAAGTTCTAGCAGAAGCGTAATTCGGCTAGCAGATTGTTGGAAAAAGTGTTGAGTAAAAACAAAAACATGCCTTTACTTCGTGAAAGCAAAATGGCATCCCCCCGAAAAAAACCAGCAGGTTGCTGTAGCAGGGTTGGTCGCCAAATTTTCGCCAAAAAATCTCCGAGTTACCATAATCCGAAGATTCACCCCACTTATTTTCAGATCTAGAAAGGACACTAACAAACTAACCGGATCACGGACTCAGTTTATTTATTTAATGATTAATCAGTTTAATCTTTTAATCAGGTTAATTAATTAATAAAAATGAGCTAGTTGTGGACTTCTTCCTGAATTTTGAAAAGTTTCTGATTAAGATGCTATACGCTGGCCTTTCTACAAATTAATATCTTCTCTAAGTGTAAGCACATTACAGAGATGAGATATTTGTTTGACAAATATTCTTCTTAAATATGTAAAATGTGAGTTTAATGCGAAACTGAAAAATCTGATTCGTTCAAAGATTTGAGTCTTTTATATTGGCAAATTTTTAAGTCTTGAAAAGGTAATACTTACAAATTACGCAGATGGCAACTGCTCGATTGACTGAGTCATCCATGTCAGGCAGAACTGTTTAATTTTTGTGCAAAATGCTGTAAAACGTGTTGAGAAAGGGACATTAAATAGTTTTACAAAGTATCATTTAAATTTCTAACAAGTTATTTTATGTTAATTTCCTTTCCTATTAGCCTCGTTTTCATTTTCCTGCCAGAATGTAAATTTCCAGCGCGTGCGATATTGAAATTCTGTAGGGAGAAGGAAGTATTCAAAGGAAGATTTTGGAGGGTGAAATCAGAGCGTGTTTCTGCCTGCTTGAAGGACACGTTGGTAACTTTGATTTTCTAGCGATCAGTGTTCAGGCCTTGAATTATTTTGTACATAAAATATATAATAAAAAGATAGAGGAAGAAAAGCATTTATATAACTAATATGTTGTGAAAAATTATAAATATGCCTTTGATGCTCTGCATTTTTCTGCTTTACTTTAGCATAAGAAATTGTAAAATTACATAAGAAACCTTCAGAGTATCTATTCCGAGTATATTATTATACAGCCATACTTTATTAGTCTTATATTACGTTATGGAAGAGATGAAAAATCAACGGTTCTTACCACGAGATTCGAGCCACGAATCTTTTGCCTAGTAGCTAGCCTGTTAGAGAGTATGCACAGGGAATTAAAGTTTCTCATATTCTCCTCCAGCTACATAAGACGGCCGAGTAGAAAAGCAAGATCCAGTTGGTAAAAATTAGATGATGACTAGTTAACGTCCGTCATATTTTATAGAGAACTAGGTGCGTTTATTTTCATAACAGACCAATAGCACTGTTCTGACGCCCATTAATGAGACAGTGTAAATCACAGAGGTAAAGGGGCAAGCTGATGAATGGCTTTTTCAATAATAATGATCTTTACCTTAATATGTTTCGTACAGTGCGCTTAGAACAGTCACTATCTTCACTAGCTCTCCTGCTAGACTTTTGACCAACAATTGATGATCTTTATTTTAATATGTTTCACAAATAATAATAACACATGGACTGTATTCCTTCACTTTTATTTCGTTACACTAATTATAAATAATATGTCAGCGATGCGAAATAATTGATACAAAATAAGCGAGCCATTCTACATGGCTGTCACAAACACAATTCTATCAATCAATTATCTTGTTGCCACACATAAAGTTCAAAACTAAAGGAAGAAAAACAAAAGAAATTTACGCTGTTTGCAACAATAAAATGAAGCAAACGATACTCACATAAACAAGCACAGTATTTTTCGTAAACTCATTTTTATCAGAGTTTATCATTGGTAGATTAAATTATTTTTTTGGAATCAAACTTAGTAGAAGTGTGTTAGGTACCTACGGGTTCGTAATGGATTGAATGCACACGGAACCGATGATAGTTTAATAGAAATTTAATTTCCCAAACGAAACGCTTTTTAGCTCTGAAACTTTTCACAAAAGTATTCGTACAACTCTTCTCAGTATAACAGAGCACAATCAGCAGTTATCACTTCAAACTACTAATAATGTTAAACACAATGAAATGCAAAGTGCATCTGAATTCTCAGAACTCGACTCTGAGAACTCTAATAATTAAGATCCGATGCCCTCTCCGGTCTTATATAGTTTCTCCAAGCTGCCGAGAAATATCTCGTACCTTCGATTTCTCGAAACTGTAGAAGGCATGTAATATATATACAGTTACAGTTACGTATAAGGACAGATACAGTTACATATAAGAATGAGACCAATTGCAGTTATATATGAATCGGGCCAAAATGTCTCCGAATGGTTGCAAGTTTGGTAACTTTTGGCAACTTTTTCCCTAATTTTGGCGACAAAAATTAGTCGTCAAACCATCGCCAGCTTGGCGTAGTCATTTACCTCAATGTTAGATGGACTTGTCCCTGTATTATTATTTAGACGGGTAGAGTTTCGCATTTTTGAGGTACTTCGCTTTACATTATACAAGAGATTCTACAATTTCACATATAATTTTAATAAAATTATTTACATATTTATGAAATTCGTAACAAGTGTTAATAATTAACAGCAAAAAATTAAACCATAGCTTAGGGAGTATGAACTGGAATTTAGAAAATTAAACAAATGTGAAATTTTGAAAAATTTCAATTCTCATATTTATTGCTCGGATTTCCTTAAGCCTGCGTTTAGGTTTTCAGACAAGGGTTTAATAAAATAATACTAGTATCCTTAAACTGAGGTAGAAAACAAAAATAACTCGAATTATATTTATTCAAATTTTGTCATAGTAGAACAGTTGTTCCTAGTTTTAAAACAGTGTAAAATAAACGCGCTCCACAAACATAGAAATATTTCATGCATCAGAATTTGCCTCAGAATCATGCATCAGAATTTGCCAGTCACGACAACAATATACAGAACCGAGTCTTATTTCATTACATAATCAATCATTATAACGACATTTATCGGTATCATTAAAATAATTACATAAATATTCTACATTATTAAAAGTTTATTTAAAAGTATCCACCTGGTTTTAAAGCTGGGTCAGGTATCTGTCTTATCAGACTGTTGATTCATCTGGTACAGAAGACATAAAATTATATACAACTTCTATTTTTCTTGCTTTTAGAATTTTCTACTTATTTCTGTTTCAGTTTGTGTTTGGTGTGAGAGGTAAAAAAATCAGTACAAACTGAGCAAAAATGAGAACAATCATAGTTAATTAAATATTTGTTAGAATTCAAATTCTCTGATGATTTTACTGATAAAGAGGTAACTTTTCATTGAAAGTCAGAAGAAAGGAATGCATTGACGCATAGTTTGGTCCGATTTTATTGAATAACATTTAAATGAAAGCCAGATCTGGATCTTATACCCTTTTGAACACCGCGACAGTTGCTTTGGAAGATTCAATAGCTACCGGTGCTCCTAACGCAGAATTATCAAGATCATATTTTATTTGTTCTTCATAAACATTTACGATACTTTTAGCTTGTTCAAAACATTCACTTGGATAAGGACAATCAATGAAAATCAACATTGCCTCTTTATGCAAGACTTCACTCACGTTCTGAAAAGAAAAATAAGCATAAATCAATGATTATGAAACATATGTTACAATACTGGAGATTTAAGTGGGCAATGAAATATAAGCTTCCAGGTATACAGCTATGTATATATTAAATGCAGAATGACGACAAATAAACTGCTGAAATACAGTAATAAAATAGTTTAAATAAGTATATTATAATAAAATAGTATTGATGATATTTTAATGATGAGATTTCTGTCAATGATATTCAGCCTGCAGAATTACTACTAATATAAATATAAAAGAAACCATTTATCTCATAAAACACAATCGAAGGTTAAGTCACGCTAATAATTTGGACTTTAACTGTTATCATAAACTTAGTCTCTTAATTTTCCATCTTACGCATTTCAGAAAAATTCAGATTTTCAATTTTCAAAGGAGATGCAGAAAGTTAAAAAATACAGGGCATCCGAGACGAAACGCCTTAATTTAAAATGCTATGTAATACGCCATGTATCCTATAAAAAGAATAAAATACATACAGAAAAATTAAATAATAAAATTCATAAAACAATACAGGTCAACATTTTGAAGTTTTGTTAGTGCTATCATGCTATTTCTTAGCTAGTGCTATTTCTTAGTTAGTGCTATCATGCTTATTTTCCCACGAGTGGGACAAACAATCTAATCAAGAGTCGATTTCTCTTTAGGTGTTCTTTAGCGCTGAAGAATGTCTTCGACAAACGTTACTTGTTTGGTTTTGTCGTCGGGATTCATCTCATTAACCACTGCAATTTGTATGCATAAAGCTTTAGGCCCTTGTGTAGCAAGCACATCGTGGATAATTGATTTTTGGATAACAAGCACACGTGACTCTATAAGGTATTTCTCCCACTTCCCTAGCGTGCCTTCGTGGTGTAACGGTAGCACGCTGGGCCGGTATTCCAGAGGTCCATGGTTCGATTCCCCGCGAAGGCGTTTGCTATTTTTCATCTCTCTGGCTTCCAAAAAATCCTAATGACCCTACAAATGGCGCTCCAACTAAAAGGGTTGTGGATGATGATTCTCCACATCCAGGATTTGGCGACTAGGTCCCTTAAATCCCTAATCGCCCTTTAAAAAGGGGAGTATGTAAGATATTTCTCCCACTTCCCTAGCGCGCATTCGTGGTGTAACGGTAGCACGCTGGGCCGGTATTCCAGAGGTCCGTGGTTCGATTCCCGGTGAAGGCGATTGCTAATTTTTCATCTTGCCTGCTTCCAAAAAAATCCTAATGACTCTACAACCCCATACGAAAGAATTTCTAAGCACTTCTTGTAAACGTATCTGAAATGCTATCAACTATCTCCTCTGATGTTCTTGATGGCCCAAGTGTGTTTCAAATTTAAGCGTTTCATTTTAGACAACCTAAAGAACAGTTAAAGTGTAGTATGTGAAATTCGATGTATACTGCAAGAGGGAAAAAAGGGGGGACATTTCTATATCTCCCGTTCTAGTGGGCCGATTGGGGAAATTCAAATTGCGTTTTTCATGTTTCGAAAAAGCATCTTAATATATATATTAGATTTATACATAGCACTGTTCTAATGTAGGTATTTTGACACAAAATCGGACATTTTCTGAAATGACGTGCCAATTTGCCAATTTTCGATTCTACGACTCAAATTATGCCCAAATATTAAATTTTGTAAACTTTGGTACGAAATTTATGGAGAAATTCAAAAATTTATCTTGGCGCGCCTTGTGCTAAGAATAATTCGCTTGGCGAACTTCTTTATTTGTAGAAGCTTAATTTCCTTTCCTGTTTTTCATTGTACAGGAGAGGGAAAAAGTCATCATTCATTATTTGAAATAATTTCAACAAAGTGCATAAACCGCATTTGGCGTTATTACCGCTTATAACAAATATGCGAAATTCCAGAACTCGCCGAAATGTAAATTCATGTATATTCTAGGAAATTTTGAGTAAAAAATACTAATTTTTTGCAGGTATGTTTAGAAATACATCTACTTTAAGATGAGGGTAAAAATTTTATAGGTTATAATTCACAATAGTTTTCGAAAAAAATTATAAAAATTATTTAAAAATACAAATTTAAAAAATAAATCATAAAAAATGGGCAAATTTTATTTGGAATGAACCTAAATTTCGAAATGTGAAAGGAAGAATCAAATAAGTTTCATGAAAGGAAGAGATGTTAATAAATATGTATCAAATTCAATTAACATGGAGCAGGTAAAATTTTGAGAGTTAATGTTTTAAAAACTATCCGTACGATATTTTCAAAACTTGGCAGTTTAGCATAATTTGAGTCGCAGAATCGAAATATGGAAAAATCTTGACGTGTCATTTCAGAAAATGTGAGATTTTGTTTCAAAATACCTATATTAAAACAATGCTAAATATAAACCTAATATATATCCTATGTCGCGCTTTCGAGGCATGAAAAACGCAAGTTGAATTTCATCAATCTGCCCAGTAGAATGGGATATATAGAACAATCCCCCTTTTTTTTAGTCCAAAGGGGATTTGTCCCTGAAGGACTATTGTTTTCCGTTTTGCGATTTTGCGTTGAAAACTTGAAAGTTGAAAGAGGCTGTATCACTTTTCTAACTGTTGCCACAAAATACTATCGCCCTGTATTATATTTGAAGAAATTAAATAATGAAGAATCTGCATAAGTGTAGGTATATTTCTTACATTGTGATAAAACAACGGTACCTAGAGCTATCCACTTTTGAATGACGTAATCCTACTGCGAATATGGACACCTGAAAGCCCAAATTTAAAATTTAGAATTTGTTTTATTATCGATTTCATATTTTGTAAAGCGTTTGTAAGTTTTTGATTAAGAAACTCAACAATTTCAAAGCGGTCAATGGCAACACTATGACAATTTTTTTTTATCTGGAGCGCGCGAGGCTGTGTATCGGAAATCTTAAAAATATGTTCTTTTAAAATTATTTTGTGATATTGCTGTTGAATTAAATTTTATGTTTTAAGTGCGAAGAACATGATATTTAATAAATGAAGGTATCACGCACACAATACGTTAAAAAAACTCCCCTTTGCGTACAATATGAAATCTAAAAGCTTTTAGATTTTCTTTTTTATTTTATGTTATTTATTTATTTATTAACCTTTTGAACCATATGTACACTATTGTGGCTAAACGTAACAGATGTAAAATAAATTACTGATTTGTTAGTGTGTTTAGTCATCATTGCTCATACTTGCTACCACCATTCAGCTCATAAACAGCTTTTTTAATATTACATGAAATGTGTATTATTTGTATCTCGCAAATTGGCTACAGTGTTATATATTTTTCTACAGTAAGATAATTTCTTGTATTCTTTTGTAAATTTTTCGAACGTTTAAGCGCACCATCGGGCAAACTCTAACACAGCTGAATATTATTAGTTCGACTGACAGGTGAGTAAATCTCAACCGACAGGTAAGCTGCATGGGAGGTTTCATGGATTTCATTATGTGCAATATGAATATGAACCAATTTTCCTTGAAGCATTTTCTACGAAAACATCCTTCCCCTTAAACAGATAGCCTTCATGTATTTTGCTGTAATTCAAATAATCCAAGAATAATGATTAAACTCCATTAAGTATTATAGAGTGTTTCAGCAAATTGGTTACACAATTTCAGGAAAGATAGAGTACACCTAAACGATGGAAAATCGCATAGCAGTGCTTGGTCGAAAAGGCTTTTCTAGCACGGTAGTGACAACATAAAACACAAGAAAGGAAAAACATGAAAAGGGTGAGGAAGCATGTTTATTATGCTTAGTACAGCAGAAATCAAGAAATAAGAACAGAAGCAGACAACGATCGTCATCAAAGAAGGTGTTCGAAGTTATGACTCCAGACGCAGGCCTCGTATCTCAAATACTTGTAATATCTGATATTGTGGAAAATACCGGGCTTGTCCCGGACAACTCCACCAGCTTTGACAATATGTGCAATAAGTTCCTCAGCATTTCTAACGGAGGTTTCATATACCAATGTTTTGACGTACCCTCAGAGGAATGCAAGAAATACCTGGCGATCTTACTAGCCAATGCACCGGACCACCCCTGCCGATCCCATGTTGAGGGTACATTTCGAACGTAATTTTGTACACCTTCGTTGACCGTCTTTTTTGATCTTATTTCTTAGTTTCCATTGCACTAAAATATAATAAACATATATCCTCACCCTGTTCGTGTCCTTCCTTTTTTGTATTTTATATTGTCACTGCCGCGCCAGGAAAGCGTTTCCGACCATGCATTTCTATTTGTTCTTCCATCGTCTTGGTGTACTCTAGCTCTCCTGAAAGTTTGTAACCGATTTGCTGAAACACCCCGTATGTAACCTTTTGTAAGTTATAACCAAAATGCTTATTTTTTGCTTTTCATCTCTTCATTTTCTAGTTGATATAAGGTATTTCTCCCGCCTTCTTAGCATGCCTTCGTAGTGTGGTGGTCTGCACGCTCGGCGCAGAGTCCGTGGTTTGATTCCCGGCTAAGGCGTTGCTCATTTTTCATTTCTCCTGCTTCCAAAAAAATCCTAATGTCTCTACATTATTTTCGCTGCGCAAATAAGTATGCTTGGTTTCTTTTCATATCTTTGAAATTTGAAAGTCACCAGAAAGCTTTGTATAAACAAATCTGATTAAATGTTACAATTTTTGTCTGCCGATCTTTAGTATAGTAGCTAATTGCTATACTGCTCATTTAGAAATGCATTCTTTTATTGCATTTCTAGATAACCAGATATGCATTGAAACACACACATGCATTAAAAAAAATAGGAGTTGAAGGTTTTGAAATTTTCTTTATCAGTGAGACGTGTTAAGATGGAATGTCAGATTATAATTGCAGAGGAGATGAATACTTCATTATTTGCAGAATCATGACAAGTAGGCATTTCTTGAGACCAAATTATATTTACTTACTTTGTATGTTATGTCGATGTAGATGATAAATCTGTTCTTCCTACAAATGCAGGTCATTTTAATGATTAAAGGTATAGTCAAAGTCTATTTTATATACCACAACTTATATTTGTTTCTCTACTCGTATTTATTATTCCTCTCTACTGCTACACTGCATAAATGTTAAATCATACTGTTCTGATAGGCATAGGAATTATGCGAGATGATAAAGAAAAATTTTTTTATTAAATTTAAAATTCTCTTTTTATCACATTGCAATATTTTCCCAGACTGGAGGTGTAAAATTTTTCTTTTATCTAGCAACATATATTATTACACATTAGACATCGAATTACTATAATGTAAGGTTTATATTTATTTTAACTAAGATTTATTTTAAGTTTAAGCTATCTTTCCTGTCAAGCCTTACTTTCCCCTGGAATTGCCAATGCCAGAGTATGTAAATTTTATTAGAACGCGCAAAGTATTCAAATTTTTAGCAGAAGTAATTTGAGTTAAATAGAAGGGAAACGAGTTTGTAGGTGTGCTTTCTTGATTCACGAGCGTGAAGGTTGCTAGGTAGAAATTTAAGAACTGCGCGTTTCGGCCTGTGAGCCTACTTCGGGAGTTAGTTGAATCTTTCAACTTCTTATTAAGGAAGTTTGCTGAAATCTCAGCTGTATCTTAGAACGCGGTTAAGTTAGTCACGTTTATAGAGCCTCGTAGGTAGTGACTTGGTATTTATTCATTTTTAGTTGCACTTTCTTATTTTTATTTAACCGCCGGGTCGGCGTAGTTTGTGAGCGTCAAGTGAACGCATCTGTAACTTCTAAAGTGGAATAAAAAGGGAGTTAAACCCTTCTTAAGAGTTTTTAATTCCAGTTCTTAGCAGTCACTACTATTGTTGCGGGCAAGTTGGGGCCACGCAACATCACAATAATATGAATAATTATGGCATTAAATTTGCTGCAAAAACCTTTTGCGTACGAGGTATACGTTAAAAAGTTTAAGTTAAGATTTACATAGAATTTTGGTATGTTCGTGTATCTAAAATTTCAACATTTACCGTAGTCATACACTAAACTACTATGACTACTATGATCATCACCTAAACTCCTTGAATTATTAGTTTATCGTTCTTGCGCACTTTTTGTTGATGACATTTTGCTCTATTTTCTACCTTATCTATCTCATCTTCCAAAACATTAAATTCGTTATCATTGTGAAGTGGTCATTAATTTGTTTAAAAGTTATGAAATTACTTTCATGTAAAACCTCAAGAGGTTCAGGCCATTTTAAATTCTAACAATTATTTTAGATAAATAAACTATGCGCTAGTGATAAAACCTCTCCTGAAAAGTACTCACAAAGCATTAGTACTCCATTGATTGAAACTTCATACAGAAATCTGCGCAAACTCAATTACAACAAAGAATAAACAAAAAATTAGAACATTAATGATAGCGGAATTACTTTACTTGAAAATATGAAGAACCAGCCGTAAACAGGGGCTGATAGAGAGTTTACTTTAATTTATAACTATATATTTAATCTATTTTGAAGGTATGCTAACCTAACGGTATTTCGCTGAGATTTAAATTTATGTCAAAGAGCTAACGTCCTGATTACGATGAATCTTGCACAAACTCAGATTAAAATTCAAGAGCTTTATTTAGCTACTTGTAGGGGTTTACAATTAAAAAGACAATTTAAAAGCTAAAGGACTGAAAATTTATTGACATTACTTGATGACAATTATTCGACTTAATATGAATGTACAATTACTAAAATCAATTCTTCTACAATAAGAAACAAATGGTCTTTAAAAATATGAACTTACCAACAACGAGTGCCAACGGAAATTCATGCAACCTCTGACCAATACAAAACTCTTTCAAAACGAATTGGCGCTAGCACTTATAACAGCAAAACGGCTTTTTTCTTATCAAGACAAAAGCTTTTAACTAGCTTCTTGAACAGGTTTTAATTTGCATTATTTCCTGATATCAATTAGCTTTGTATATGACTTGAATGAAAGGTAACATAGGATAATATCTAAATTAAATTTAGATATTAGTAAAAGATTTAAAATAATTGTAACGGTGCAAATTGAAGCTTTCCAAACTATTTAAAAATACATTATTTTAATTCATATCTTACACAAGTTAAGTTGACCTTCCTTTACATAAACAGGTGTGCTTTTCATTCTCTGTGTCCTAGACCGCATTACAATTGTGCCATTAAACCAGTTTTTAGAGTACCAGTAAAATTACATTAAGAAGTTGAACCGCAAATATATACTTGGTTGCACTTAAGTTATTTTTAATAATAATTTTGATTCTTAGGGCAAATGAAGGCTCTTTTATTGAGGATTAGGAAGAAGTAACGATATAAATGTCTTTTTGACAGCAAAGATGTTAAAACCTTTTGTGGCTCGTAAATAGTTCTTTGCGCAAAAAAGTCCATCATCTGCAGTTGAAAAGAGAAAACATAATATATAAATCATATTTATCATCCGAACAACTTAAATCGTACGTATATGCATTCAAGCATTCACTGCTCTTATATATAATATAAAAAAAAGCATTATTTTTTTATGCCATCAGCATTACTACTTTCGTGAAGTTTAGTTAATTGATTAAAGCAACTCGAGGACTATCTGCCTGTTGTACTACTGTCATGGACTTGAGGAATACTTTTCCGGAGGACTTTCTTTGAGAAACTGGTTTGTTTTCACGCTACATATGGAGAAAACCACTAATGCTGTTATCACATCTATAGACGCGCGCGCTTACCCGGGACAATTCCGAGAAACGAGATTCTAGTAGCACGGCTTTAAGCGGCAGGCTTCCGAGAAATGTTTCGTCTAGCTAGGAGGAACGTGTCCCGGCTACGAGCAACATTTTAAAACTTTTCCCAAAATGTTCCGGCTGGAGACGTGTTCCTCGAACGTTCAACCAATCAGACGAAAGATCAGCTTCTGAAGGATCATGGGTAACTTTCAATATGGCGATGGCTCTCACTGTGAAGTGATGGATGGTGGAAATAGAGGCCGATTTAATTATTGCTGTTTTGTTGTAATACAACTGCCTGAGTCATTTTTTAAATGTGTATATATTCATTAAATATATAATCGTGGAAATTTCAGAGTTGACATTATTTTACGACATTCTTGCATTTCGGATTTGTTTACAAATTGTTCGTAGCCAAAAGTTCGCCAAATTTGTCGTATTTCGTGCTGATCGTGTATTATAACACTGTTATATAATAGAATTTTATTTCTTAAATTTAAGTTGAATAATTTTTTAAAATCCGTTTGTATATGCGCGGCTTTTCTCCTAATTACTTATCTTTTAAATTGTTAACTGCATAATCAGTGACACATTTTAAACAGCATAAAAGATGCATAAAAAAGAAAAGCATAGCTTATGTAATAATGAGAATACTCATTAAATTTGTCTATTATTTTCATGTTATTAATGAAATACTTTTTGAATTATAAATACATTAGAAACTATACTTTTATTGGAAATGCTACATATTGAAAATTTATGGATTTATTATTATGCATGATGAAAAACATTTGTATATACATTTATTAATATAAATCTTATTCATTACATTAATACTAATAAATATATATTAACAACTTCTAAAACATCGCATCTCTCTATCTGTATGTAAATATATGACTTATTAGATGTGTATATACATATGTATGTATGAATACAAAAATGAACATTGCCATGAAGTTTATTTGAAGTTACTTTTAATTCAGATAACGATTATGTAATTGGCAGCAACTATAGTTATCAGTTCTTTGCAAATTATTAAGGGTATGTAATAATCAGTTGAAAAATAATTGATGAGTATTTGTGTACTAAAGAGTGTACACATTTTGTTATTGGGTTAATTCATAATTATATCATACGTATGATCTACGTAATAAAAACATGACTAATAAATAATAAGAAATGTAACAGCTGTGCATTTATAACATTTGATTACTTAAAACAGCGCTCAACTGATTATCACCTTCATGTCTGTTTACATAATGAATTGCACTTTCCAATTAAGTGCACGGGCCTACTAGTGGCCGAAGCGTCGTTGAAAACTGGTAGTTCTGTCTCAGGTTAGAATGCCGCGAACGGGCTGGCTACATGACGCTTCCTTGGTTTGCCCCATTTGTAACTGGTATACGAGCCAGTTTTAAAAAATCTTCTACAAAGGAATCCCTCCTGTTGTTATCCCTCGAGGCTTTGCGGTAATCACATAAAACCAACTGAGCCCACCAGCGGCCAAGCGGTAAAGTCGCTGGACACTGGTAGTTCGGTCCGAGGTTCGAATCCCGCGAACGGGCTGGCTGCATGGACGCTTTCGTGGTTTTCCCCATGTGTAACGTGTAGACGAGCCAGTTTCCCTTAGAAAGTCCTCCCCGAAGGCATCCCTTCCCTTAGGCAGATAGCCCTAGTGTGCTTTGCTGTAATATCAATAAATCAAACCATAAAACAAACTCATGTTGTGAACACCTAATTTCTAGAGTTGGTATAATTAATGTGTTTTAGGTGTATTACCGAGTGTTCTATGGGACAGTAAACAACTCGCACATGTTTGATTGCTTATGTATTCATATGCTTTATTTGATCTTCATTTTGCTGAATAGTATCTGCTGGCTGTAAGGAGGTAAATATCAGCCATATAGATTTTTGTCATTTGAATGGACAGAACAGTAATTATGAGCCATAAAGTTAGTCAGAAAATGCTTTCACCAGGTCACAAATTTTCCAGTGAGCCATCAAATTTTCATTGAAATGCAGACAACAGAAAATACACATAAGCGATGTGTGATAAATAGACTTATCCAGCACATGTTTTTAAACTATTCTTAGAGTGTATACAGAATTTGGCTATTACTGATGTAATTGATTGCTATAACCAGAAGTGTGTTTATCTGATACATGAAGTGCCAGAGTGGAGATCAAAGTGATTAACTTGATAGCAATCACCTTTCTATTATCTTCCATTACTAACAATAAAGTTTAAAACGAAAAGCGTGTGAGCGATTCAAAACAACACGAAGAAGCGAATGTCACTTGAAAGGAAACGTCACTTTCGCCAATCTGAGCGATAACTGATTATTGTTTGGCTTTCAGCTTGTTTGCCAAGTGAAGAAGGTAACCCTATTTCGCCAAAGGCCGTTTCTCAGAACTGTTGCTACAAACGTTTTGTTCCGGCAACAAACAGCTAATGTGATAACGGCTTAAAACGGTCAAGCAACAAGCCTCATTCGCCAGGATTCCAACCCGGATCGAATTACCGCGCATTCGATGTTTAGCGGTTCCATCAACTCAGCCAGTGAATGGGGACCTTTGTCTTGATACTGTTACTTTTTTTTTTCTGATTTGATTGGAGTGAACAACGGCGACATTTGATGAAATAACGAAACACACTTGATTTAGCCAATATTAATCCGGACAGCTCCAAAGTCACTTTTTACAGTTGTCGAAGAAATACAATAAACACGCTGGAACAATCAGCGACACAGCCTTCAAGTTATCAGGCTATAACGGTGGAGACAGCTTCACTGAAAAGCAACAGAGTACAGCTTCCGACTCTGCTCGGTCGATCTCGGAACTCCACGTGTTCTCGAGACTCTCCACGCTACAACTCGGGATGCACTCGACGACACACAGAGCACAGCTCCCGACTTTTCGGTCCAGTCGTCCCCGGACCTCAACACGCTCTCTCGACGAAGCACTAATTCGCGACGCCCTAAAAGACTCTTTTGATGCACTCGATGACCACCTCGGCGCTAGACTTCGAGACACTCGCTCAGTTACTGACTATCAGCTTGCTAGACGAGGCAAACACACTAACTGACTGCGGACCAGCAGGGTTTGTGTAGTTTTCGTCTTGTGTTCGAGAACATTCTGGGCTAAACCGGTAAGAATTCGTTTCAGAAGGTTCTCCATTTGTCTATGGTATATCGCCAATCCTCGCCAAATGGGCGGTTTCTCTCCAAATGTGGCAACCCTGCCGTGCATTTTATGGCAACCCTAAAACTGCTTTGCGGGGAAGCTATCTTACCGCGCCTGGACGTTTCGTAACAATACTATTATATTATTAGCTGATTTACAGTTTAAGGATATTTACGTTTTTTAAGTTACGTTTACAACGCCAGTTTAAAGTAATTTACTTTCATAAACGGCAAATAAAGAAGAATAAAATATAAAATACACGGTTAAAAACTCATGTGCAATTTTCCTGCTAGGAATTAATGTTCACCATATGATTTCAAAATAAAATTAAATTGGAGAAAAAATAGCTTAATTTTACGTTGCTTAACTATTACTTGTATTTAGTATTAACAAGTCTCTATGTTACCAGCGAGTTATTGTAATGCTTTAGTTAAAGTCTAACTTAGTACTTAAATTAGCTGTTTACCTAAGACGCACTCGTAAAATTTGAAGCGTTGCTAAACGTTTGCCTGTGGTAATTTAGCAATCCATCAATCAGCATAACTTCTTGTCTTCTTAACTCTCAAGTTTGTTTCTGAGGATTTGAGACATAGAACGTCTATTTGCACAAAACGCTATTCAAGTTTTCTCTATACTAACATGTCCCAGTAGAGTCAATCTTGAGGACTATCCTCGCTATTGTGAATAATTTGGTTGGCGATAGGATTAAAATGCTAAAATATTGCAGCTCTGAAGTCCACCGAGACAGCAACTAGCCGAAGGATTATTGGTCCAAGTGAAATACGTACCATGTACCATCTCAACAGGCATATTTACTAAAGAATTTTAAGAAGGTTATATGCATACAATTTAGGTTTTCCATTCAATTATTACATTCTGCACCGTGTGTTACAAATAATGGTTGCAGTAACGAACTTTACATCGTTTACAATTTAAAAACGTCAGTAGTTTTTACAATACGATTACTTGCAATACAATTACTTTAGTTCAGCACCGGTGATTTGGATACATACGCTAATTGATTAATAGCTGTGCACGCCATTTCGAAGTAGATCTGCCGTTCAGACGAGATTTGCGTATGCAAATTGAAAAGATTTTGTATGGGCATACAGGGCCATTGTTCAGTGCATAGCATTTGAAACTGTTAAATAATTTTACATCTAGAATACAGGTAAATAGATTCATGTTACTGAATGTCTAAGTGCTCAAAGCATTCGGCGCCTCACGTCTCTGTGAAATATTAGCATGATTTTGCTTGAAAATGATCATGGGATCCATTAGTTTGGCAATTGCTGCATTGTTATGAAGCAGGTTCGTAGTTCATGCTGACAAGTTATTTGGTGCTAGTTCTCCCAGATGATGTTCTCTGGGAAGGACACATCCAGAATCGTAAGGATCTAGCTCCTTGACATTTCCACGACCGCAGAGTTCTGTAGTACTAGGGCCAAAACTGTGATGGTATGTCATAATAGATTCAAAGCCTGTAGCTACCCACTAATGATGTGTTTTGGTTTGAAATATTGTATGCTTAATGTATACGTAATAGTTTTTGAACTTACACTCATCAATTATCTACAGCACCGAAAATCCTTGAGCCCAACCTGTTAACTTTCTTGTATTTAATAACTCATTTTAGTATTTCTTGCATGAACAGATGAAAATAGAAAAGGAAGTTGGAAAGAATATAAAATTGAAAGTTTAAAACTAGGTATTTAAATTAATAAATCTTTACAATTATGGAGGGGAGCAAGAGGGGAAAGGAAGCTCATTTAAAAGATTACTTTTTAAAGTTTTATTCAGAAAGTTTGGCCGAAATTATAAACAGGAAAAGTTACTCTTGTATTTCAATATATCATTAAATTCTTGTATGATAAATGCTTGAATTAAGAACTAAGTTTCTAAAGAAAAGATTATTATGAAAAAACAGAAAAAAAGAAATTAACTTTCTTATCTTTACATTACCTGAACTAGGCTTAAAGCTCATTCTGTAAAAAATAACTATGCAAAAACTCTAGACTTATAACTTTGCCAGGAGTTGGAACTTGAAGGTTCTTGGTTAGGATGCTTCTTGAAAAAATTAGAGTGGGTTGGTAAGGATGCTTCTTGAAAAAGCTAATATTATAAACTGAGATACAAAGAGAGAAAACCAGTAGAGGACTACTTAAGGATAAAATCTATTATATTTCATTCACATTGTTCAAATGTATTTGTATCTGACTAAGGCGAAGTATACGAAGGCTATCTGCATAAAGAGATATGCCATCGTGAAAGGCATTCCAAGGAAAAACAGCTCAAATTCTTGTCACTCATGGCAAAATCATGCAGCAAGACAATTTAGTCAATACCACGTAATAGATGAAGGTGTTGGTTCGGCAAGATTTCAACCATGCCGTAGTACCAGGTTATAATGGTTTTAACAATTCGGGTTGCTAGTATATGATGAAAAATATTTCAATATTATTAACTGATTTGACGGCAACCTTACTATATGTGACATTGTAAAATACAAATAATTAATTGGTTTGAATACAAGACATATTCTTCTCTTAAAATATCCTTCTAAAAAACCATGCTCGTCTTATAAGGACAGACCGTTTGAAAAGTATTGTTACGAAATGTCAATGTGCGGTAAGACAACTTCCCCACAAAGCAGGTTTAGGGTTGCCAGAAATAGGCAAGGGAAGGCAGGGTTGCCCCATTTTGGCGACATTTGGCGACAAAGTTGGCGATGTGCCATAGACGGATGGAGAACGTTCTGGAACGAATTCTTATTGGTTTAGCCCAGAATGTTCTCGAACACAAGTCAAAAGCTATATAAACCTGCTGATACACAGAGTTAGTGAGAGTACATCGAGTTGATAGTCAGTTTAATCTCGAGTTGGTCTTTGAGTGCACCGAGAGAGTCTCTTAGTGTATTGCGAGTTAATGCATCGTCGAGTTTGATCTTAGCGTATGCCGAGCTTCGGGATCGACTGAACTGAGCAGTCGGGAGCTGTACTCTAGTGTATCGTGGAGTCCATTGCGAGTTGTAGCGTGGAGAGTCTCGAGAGTACGAGGAGTTCCGAGAACGACCGAGCAGAGTTGGGAGCTGTACTCTGGTGCTTTGTCGTGAAGCTGTTTCCCCTGTTATAGCCTGATAGTCTGAAGGCTGTGTCGCTGATTGTTTCAGCGTGTTTATAGTAGTCCTTCGACAACTGTAAACGTGATTTGGGAGCTGTCTTGAATAATACTGGCCAATAAGTGTGTTTTGTTACTTCATCAAGTGTCGTCGTTATTCACGCCGACCCCACAAACCCTTAACGTAACTTAAAGAAGAGAAATAACGTAACAGTATATTGATCTAACTTATCAGTCACCTTTCACGCTGAAAGTAAATATTTATTTCAGTACAATTACTTAATTTTTTTCCGTAAGATATGTTGTTAAGGCCTGTTAATTATCATGTTTTTTTGTATACCTGTAATATATCTAGAAAAAAAAAAAATGCAACCGTTTAATACGCAAGCCATAAATAGAGGGACGTCATTTACGAAAAAGCTGTCACGGGGAAACAAATGAAATAATAAATAATAAATTAAATAAAAACTAATAAATTAAACGGAATCAACACGAAGTAGCTAAATAATAGCTTAAAATGTTAGACTGGAAGTAAGAAATTACTTAAAGCCTTGAGCCGTGCTCCTGCAGTTTCCGGACAAATTTAAGCTCTGATTCGGCAAATCAGTAAATTATTTTGATTTATTTACGGTTTTAATGCAATAAAGATACTCCAGAACGTCTATATAATATTAGTAAAAAGTGAAAATATTAACTTACAACTGCATGCAGTCTTAAAAGTGTTGATATAGCAACCATTCGCGTTACTCTACACTTATTATTTCACAGTTCCTATTTCTAAATACTATCGCTAGATGGCGCTACTAAGCTGAAGCTTAAATTGTAAGTTGCTGAAGTTTGATATTTAAGTTCTGTGCGTGGCAAATCCGGCAGGCTGACGATGGCGCCCAAAGTTGTCACCATCGAGATAGATAAGGCCTGCGCGCTGAGTTACTACGTCACTGCTAGGTCTTCGCGCAGTTTAGCTTCCTTGCTAAACAATGAAACTGGTATCTCATACTATAAAATCAGTCTAAAACAAAATTACAAGCGGCAATATAATGTTTTACAAAGCTTATACGAATATGAAATATTTTCATTTTCTTTTGTTGGTATTTATTTTCAAAACAAAATTATTTGAGAATGGTGTGGTGCTTTTAAAAGCAAATCATTTCTTTGAAGAAAAATTGGTTTTAAAATTCAAGTAGCTAAAATTTTTACTTTGATTTTTCTGCACTGTCTTTGTGTCTCTCGTTGATTCTCATCACCGCATCAAATTTTTTTGTTTCACCCACTACTTTAACAAAATGTTTGCCAGTGGGAACACATGTTTTTCTCTCATTCTATAATTATTGCATATTTTTTATATCTATCATATTAATGTAGCAGGATTATAAAACATCAAACGAATGCAAGAGACTACTTAATATTTAGACTAACATTTAAATGCCCTATATCAGTCAGAAAATTTTTCTGAATGTAATAAATTACTAAATAGTCTAGTCTTAAAATTATTTCTTACTTACATATTGTATGTTAATCTGTATTACAGTTAATGTTTTCCTCTTAATGCTACATAATTATTCGACAGAATCTATAGTTAAATTGAGATAATGTTTATTACATAGCTCTGAAGACTATCAATATTAAAATTCCAAATAAGACAGGAAAAAAGTTTTTTATATAAAGTTATACACAATTTTTTTAAAAATATTTTAAAAATATACGAAATACTTAAAAAACTTTTAGAAACTGAAATTTCTTGCAAATATTTACATCATACCTATTTAACTATAAGCGTTACCTCTGTTCTGAAAATATTTTTTCTATTAATATCCACATGAAAAGAAAATATAAATCCTAACATCATGTTCAAAACTTTTCTGTATAATGTAAGCAATTTTTAAACTTAACTTACATAGCTTTTGGTGGTGCCACGTACTCAAATTAAAGACTGTAATTTAAAAGATAATTAAAAAAATTGTTTTTAAAATTTCATTGAATTGAAATACAATGAAAACAAGTATGTGTACATATGAATTCAATTACTACTGCTTCTTCAATAACTGTACATTTTTAAAATTTCATTTTGCAGTTTCGAAATTTAATTACCTTAATATGAATCTTACATACATTACTTTAGAAACTTTTCTATCATTCTCAGAAAGATTTATATTGCATAACAAATTTTAAATAAACTGATTGCATGATAATAACATATATAAAAGTGAACAGAAGCTATATTAGCTAAACATATGCATTTAAGTTTCATCATGATAAAATGATATTTAATGATTTGCAAAAAACATTGATATTTAAATTTAAGAACACAGTACTCTGCCAAGAATCAAATTTACTCTGCATTTGATATTCTACATATTATGTAATGAAATAAGTGTAATGCTTTTAACCCCTTAGGACAGTTATTTCATGTAAAATTAGTTTCCAATTAAAATAAATAATCATAAATTTTGCTGACAATTTTTATATTACTAGTGTTAGTAATTATTACAAGGGATGATGCTTCAGATGTCAAAAGTAAACATAAATTCAATTCTTAAAACATAATGAATAAAAAATTACAACTTATAAAAGCCAACAAAAAGTTTGCTGAGGGTCCCTTAACCGTGACGTCACAAGCCAGTTTCGTTTCAGAGCGCAGGCCTTATCTATCTCGATGGTGACGCCAAAGTGATGATGTGCCTGGGCGCAGCATCCAGGGAACGCCAAACTCGATGTTAAACATTTTAGAATGAAAAATTTTCTATTCTCGGCAAACAGAAGGGGGGCGAAAAATATTCAGTTTTCCCCGTGTGCTGAAAACCCTAGTTACGGTTCTGCCGACGGAAAAGGAAGGAAGTATTGTTCAAATTTTTAGTCTTCTCTTTAATTTAGCATTTAATCTGCGTTATTGAAATTTATAAAATTTAAGTATCAATTTTCCAAAGTTTGGAGAACACTTAAAAACGAATAGAAATTTTCATTACACATGTCATTCAAGATTACCTGTTACAGAATTATGTATTTTGCGTTCTAAATTCAGACACATTTAATCGCATATAAAAATGTTTCACCTACTATCATTTAAATTTTTTTGCTGAATATGCGGCATTTTCTCCTTCATTTAAATTTGCATAGATAAATGTGTAGGCATCTGAAACTTGTACATACACAGGATGTTTAAACAAGATTATATGTTTAAATAATTCTTGGTTCAGTCAAAAACTTTTGTTCCTAGTTAGTGAAATGAATTGAACAAAATAGGCTCTCAGACAACGACAATTTTGACCACATTACAGATTTTAGTAAAAATAAATCTGTAACTTGGTTGGAAATGTCACTATTTAAATTTTTATGCCGACTTTATAATAAAAGTTCCAACTAAGAAATTGTTCCTTCTCTTAAAAAAGGAGAAGAAGGATGAAGACACATCTTTTTTTGAAAAAGGACATATCTATTTTCTATAGGAAGAAGACATATCTTTTATTCAAAAATGACACTAAAAGAAGCTGTGAAACCTGTTTCTACCTAATAAAAACAACCATCATATCGAAGATTTTAAGAGTAATGTGATGACTGCAAGATATCTAGGTAAAATTTTCAATTTAGCTTTTCTGTAACTGGACAATTAAAAATCCCGTTTCTATGTTAAAAAAAAAAAAAAAAAAAAAAAAAAAAAAAAAAAAAAAAAAAAAAGTTATGTTTAATAAATTTGCATTCTAAAAATTTTGCAGTATTCTTATATTATTATCCCTCGCTTTTCTAGTTACTGATACAGTTAGTAGTATTGATTGCAAAAATATTTCCTTTGATTGACTAATATGGCAAAAGGAAAACAAAAATCCTACTGCCATTCCTCATCACCTTCTTCTACAAACGAGTGCAAAATTATACGTTTGGCATATTTTTATTAGAATTATTACGTAACAAATCTTATATCTATCTCGTAACTTAAATTAAGTGTGTGACATGTGTAAAACGTGTGTAAGTGCATGCGAATTTTTTTGTTTGCTTATTGTTTAATGTGTTAAAGCAAAGCACGCGTTAACTTACGTGTACCTAAGTTCCCTGGAATACCTTCGTGTAGAAATTTCTAAGGAAAACTGGCTCCTGTGTACCGCAAAGCACATAAACCCATGCAGGCTAGGTTATGTTATGTTATTAGAATACGGCAAAACATATGAAAACTATTTGCCTAAATGGAGCGATACCTTCGTCGAGGAATTTCCAATGAAACACATTTACACATTCGGAAAACCGCAAAACCAACTATGCAACTAGCTCGTTAGCCTGGGATAAAGCCCGAGTCGAACTCCTAGTCTTAAACCTTTTACTGCTGAGCGAGGGTATCGTACTTATGCGAATAATACCGATCCAATTTGACAAATTTGTTAAGGTTTTTAAAAAAGCTCATAAAAACCAAACTAAGAATGAGATTTACAAAATTCAAAAAGCAGAATATTACGAAATAAAGATAGAACAAAGTAATGCCGATTGCATTTCAATATCTGTTGAAAAGCATACGGGTAACATCAATATAAATCATTATGAAAACCCAAAACCAATTTTCAAAATTCCTTCGCAATGAAATCAGACTATTTATAACATTTTATAAATTCATTTTAAGACAGAGTTCTCTCGCAGTGCGAATAATACCATATTCTCGCAGTGCGAAGTACCACGGCTACGTAACGATATATCGTCGTTGGCACATCTTTCGAGTGTTGCGAATGACAATATGTCGTCGCTCAGCACTAAAAGGGTTAATCACTCAGTCACTGGCAGATCCCCTTTCAGGCAATCCGTTGGTAGAATCGAAAGCGCGTCTTGCGAACTGTGTTCCTTGAACCCATCCACCGGCTTATTTTGCAAGAGGCTTGTAAGAAGTGAATTATAATTTATTTTACTTACCAGAATTAATTGAAGTTTTTCTTCAGGAGGAAGAAAGGACGTCAATTTTACCATTAACACAACGTCCGCAACACCTAACGCATCCATTAAGTCTTCATTCTCTGAAAACGTTTCATTGGTGAGATCGGCTACCACATATCGGGTACAAACACTGACATCTTTTAACATCTGGCTGAAACTGAAATTTTTAAATTCACAGCATATCACTTTGTCGATGATAGATTGTAAAACACCAACCCATCCAGCTTTAATATCTACTACCGTCAAATGAAGAAAGTTGATGCAGTTGCTGAACTCTTGCAAAGCGCTACAGAATCCGATAATATCACTTCCAGGTCCACCACCTAGACTAACAACATTAAGATATACTCTACTCAGCAGTATATCTAAAAATATCGAAGGTTTCCGATGAAATATTCTCCACATAGCTTGTTTTACTAAACCGGTGTGACACGCTGCATATCGTATTAAATATGCAGAACGATTTACTGGTTTGTTAAAATCTATCCCGGCAAAGTTTCGAAATTTGTTTTTGTGCCCCTGGGCTATAGCTTGCTTCATATAAACAATCGCTTGCATGATATCACATATTTCAATGTCGTACTTTTCTGCTATGGCATAAGCTTCTTTCCTGTACAATTTTAATACTGTCAAGTCGTCACTCACAAAATCGTCATTCATCTCCGGTTCCGAAGACCAAATATTTTTAGAGAATAGTGCCCAAGAAGAATTAAAAACGTCTGCCATCACTTAAACTGAGAGAAATTGTATTATTTAATAACACTTTGAATCAAGATATCACAAACGTTAGAAGTGGCAATTTATTTGTTTTCTGCTTCGAAACCTATTATTTAGGTAATCGGCGTTATCTACAATGCGAAAGCGCGACTGAAAATGCCTGCTCCCTCCTGTGTTTCTAACCAATCAGCTATCGGTTTATTGTTTGATTGATTATGTCGTAATTGCTCTGTATCCAAGGCTAGAAAAGGTATTTTCCCTTTCCGAGTAGACTGCAATAAATGTTTTCTCGAATGATAATAACATAAAAAGATATTTGCACATTCGTCTACCTTCAGTTTCTTCTAACAATGATAAAATTGAGAAAGATAATTCATAAAAATACCCAATAAAGCGCAATATTATTTTATTCACACTGACTGTTTTGTTATGCTTTAAATTGCATGCTTAATTAAGCCTAGCATTCAGATGGCCGCTTCTGTGTTTCGCTGCTTAATTTAGTATTAACAGGTAATTTTGAAGGCTGCATTACAGCTTTAATTGCAGGAACAATGCATTACAGCTCTATAAGGTAGAAGGTTTTTATATTAAATAAAAATTTTTTTTTCAAAAATCTTCAAGTAAGTGTAATTTAAATCATACAAAAAATTAAAATATATGTAACTGAAATAAGTGAGATTTTTAATAACAAAAAAATATCTGAAAGCTTTCAGATTTTATATTACGCTCAAAGGGGCTTTTCTTTTCATTTACGTACACATACACGTTTTGAGAGTATTTGGGATAATGTTCCTTTCGGCTAAAAATATTTAAAAATACCCCATCTTTAGAATTTTCGATAGACAGGCTCAGGCGCTGGATATAAAATCTTTTTTTTCCGTAGTGTTACGATTGCTCGCTTTGAAATCCTTGAATTTGTTAAGCAAACATTCGCTAAAGTTTTACAAAATAAGAAATAAATAATAAAACAAATTCGAAATTCAAAATTCGGGCATCCAGGTGACCATGCCTGAGTGGAGAATTACGTTATTCAAAATTTAATGGCTCTAAGTACCGTCGTTTTTTAATAATGCGAGAAACATACACATATTTCATGCAGATTTTTCATTATTTCTTTATTTATTTTCATTATTATTATTTCTTTAACTATAATACAGGGCGATAATATTTGGTGGCGACAATTTAAAAAGGGATTTGCTGTTTAAAGTAAAACGCCACAAAACGCCGTTTACCACACTTTTGGGCTTTTAAAAAGAAAAAATCTGATGTGTACACCACATGACTTCCTCGTACTGAATATTAAATTATACGCATTTTTTCTCGCATTTCATTTAAACTTATTGGATTGAATTAAATCTACTTCGCCGACAGCGCATAAACCACAATAGAATAAATGCATTCTTTAAAATTCACTCTAGTATTTGTTTACCATAGCGACACTCTGGCGCTAGGTTCACTTAACAGTATTATATTCCGTTCATATTATAACTATGTCTATATCTATGTCTTATCACTTAGTAAGAGGCAATCGACCACTAACGGCCTTTACCAATATATTATACTTGACTTTTAAATGCTTGAGGAATCGAGTAAGTTGTATCCAATAATATGGAAGTACTTGTGCACATGCTGTGCTAGAACTCAGAGATTACTAGCGAAGGAGGCTCCTGTGCCGCCATCCGTAGAAAAAATAAACTTTGAACAAAAGAGGCGTCGTGTGGCGCTATCTATTTGTGAGGATGAAAAGCATTTTAGTTCATATTATAACTCAGAATGCATGTAAATTTATATCATTTCAAAAATTATCTAATCGTTGCCACATGTTCTATTCAAATACTATAATAAAGCTAGAACGATATATAAAAGAAATTAAGCAAACAAAAGAAAAAGAAACAGTTTTTCACAGACGATTGAGTATTTCTCATTCAATTAATTCAGTTCTCACTTCACGACAAGGCAAAAATACATAAAAATTTAAAATAGCTGTATTAAAAATTACGAAGTAAATCTTAAACACTTATTTCCTCAAAAAAATTCCAGAAAGGATTAAGCTTGATTTAATTCGCAATAATAAATGAAGGCGTTATCTCTGTTGTTGCGAAGCTAAGTTTCTTTAGATTGGCAACAAATCCACTATTTTGCTGTTTCAAATATAAACAAGCAATGGCTGCCATCAAAAAATTATTAGGCTTCGCGGCACTTAAACAACTTGAAAATTGTTGATAATTCTAAAAATATTGCATACAGATTTACTAAAGGTATAAAAGCCTTAACCGGAAGATAAGAAGAACATAATTCAATCATTTTTAAAGCAAAAAATGTATAATTTACAAACATATAAGAGTAAAAAAACTGAGATCACTGAGCTGGGTAACAGAGTGGATATATATATATATATAAATATATTTATATATGTTTGGTGCGGCCGATTGCAACCAAAATACGAGGTGCACATCTACATGTTATAGCAGTCCCTATATACAAAATTTGAACGTTCTGAGGCTACTGGTTTTTGAGTTATGCGAGATACGTACGTACGTACATATGTTCATACACACGCCGCGAAAAATTCTCTTCAGAATTAATTTTAAAGCAGTTTTATAATTTTTTTGGAGGAAAAGAGACTTTGATTCTGTCCTCACGTACAGATATCAAGCAAAAAACATCGTTAAATTGCATTGGATAGCGGTCAAAATGGATATTTTCGTTGAAATATGCTGCCTGAAGCTTTTCGCGATTACAATACTTCCTTTTTACTTCATACAAGGAAGTAGAAAAAAAGATAATTATAAATTAAGACTAGGAGAGTAAATTTAACTTAAAGTATAGAAGTTTAAGAAACAATGATAAGAGGTAAAATTAAATTAAAAGTGTATTATTTACAAAACGACTTTTAAGTGCTTTAACAAAACTTACCCATCGCTGCATGAGAATCTTGCAAATAAGAGTGTTTAGTTATTTAAAACAGAATAAATAGATTTTAATACTTATTTAAAATTAATACCTACATATATATCTATGTATGTCTTTCGGAGTCAGTCCTTTTTTCTCACCATGAGGCCAAACCTCGGCCAGGAGGGTCTGACTGTACCGCGTATATCTTATATATATCTATATGTGCTATATGTGTGTATTATTGATTGTATAAGTTTAGTTGCGTTTACAGATAAGGGATTAATTTCTAGTATAAATGAAAGCATCGATGCGGAGTATTTTAAACAATGAGTTTAAGCCTCTTTAAAAGCCAGAAGATACATTTATTCTTTTCAGTAAAATGTTTCATGTCCTTGTAAAATAAAAAGTACTTCGACTTGAGGGAAATACCTGATATAAGCTTTATGCGCAAGCGATCTATGGAAATAAATGCACTGCTACGTTTTGAATTTTTGAATAACTAAACATTTTCATTATGAAGAAATGCGCTTGTTTCTAAATAGCGTTAGGTTGTGAATAGTACTGTTCTAAATTTTTTTCCCATTTGGCTTTACTATTTAGTACAGCATTTCTGAAGGATTAAATTTTATTTTCTATAATTTTGATTTCTGGAGAACGAATATTTTAACTAATATGCCTATTATAAGCGCTTAAAAGCTGCTTCAGGTTTTAAAATGAAATCTATGCACCGAGATAAGATGAAATTTTAATGATAAACTCTTTGAAGTGCATTCTGAAATTTATGACTTAGTTTTTTTAAATTTTATTCAGATTTTACTGTTTTCAACGCTGACAGCAAACGTCAAACGAAAGCAGATTATGTTTTCCTTAAACCAGTTATTATATATAAAAAAAAAAAAAAGGAAATAATCTGATCAAACGTATTTAGTATTAATTAAGCGACTACCCTTGTTAAACGATGCTTTTCAAATAAAGTCGAAAAAAATGTTAGAGGGCAAAAATGTTCCTCAAAATAATGAAAAGTAGCTACAGGTTGCAGGTTACGGAGGACGAGGACGCTTGGTGCCTAACATGAAAAGTAGCTACAGAAAGCAGTTCGAAATCAACATTAATGCACATCGGTGTGAAAATAACGTAAAAATGAGTGGTTCTTTTGAACCTGTATTCTTGGGCCGTCAATAGATGGCAGCACTCGCCATTTGAGTTAGCGGAGATACTTTTTCAGAAATGTTCGAAGGGAAGAGTTTAAGTTTTTTTTTTTTTTTTTTTTTTTTTTTTTTTTTTTTTTTTTTGGCTTATTACGTGTTCCGCCCTAAGAGGTTAAGTTACGGTATTGAATATGGCCAAAGCGCACAAAAGCTACCTGTCTAAAGATAAGGAATGCTTTCGAGGCGGCGGTTTTGAGTTATATTCACATAAAACATGACTTGAAACCACGAAAGGCAACCATGCAGCCAGCCCATTTCCTGGAATCTTGGACGAATTATTCAGCCTAGACGGGGTAATCAACAGTTTCTGATCTAGACAGATAGAAGCATGTTAAAAAAAGATACTGTTTTGCTGAAGCCCATATGCTTGTTTGAGCAGGAATAAACTTCGATGGACATAGTAGTAATTTTGGAAAATAAAGACGAATTGGCTAAAAATTTTGTTACGATATAAAAATATTTAATTAAGGAAGAAATAATATTTAACGCCATATGAAACATATTTGAAAACATAGCTGTGTTTTTAAACCAAGGAAATGAATATCATTACTTTTTATAAAGCCGTTGTTGTATAGCCGAAATTTAGAATAACTGATATAAGTTTAATTAATAGAAATCAAACAGAAGTAACAGAAGACATCTCATGAAAATAAAAATAACCTCATGTTAATAACTTCGAATATTTTGCCATTTCACAACTTATTTTAAGTTGTTTTAGCCTAGTGTAAGTTTATATGTTGCTAACAGATGGCGCTACCAAACGGTGCCATCTTTTAACGAGGAATAAAATAAATATTTTGTACTTTAGTAGAAGTATTTAAACGAAAAGGTTTAACAGAAGAAATCAATTTAATTAATGTAAGATAAAAACTAAGTAATTTTATGTAGTAAAAAAAGAGTTATTCTCAATGCTTTAAATTTGTATTTTGAGTTAAATAATGTACAGGTACAAGATAACATTCGAGTTACTTTTCAGTTTATACTTTAACCTGATTGATGCCTTCTAAATGTAACGAAACGCTCTAAATTCATCTAAGTAATATCTTACATTTTAGTTTCAATAGTTTAATTTCTATAACTAAATTAATTTCATGTAATTAGTGAATTTCGAAAGTGTAACTAACTTTCATACAGCTGTTCTTCATTTAATTTCTTGAAGACCAGAATTGGTTTAAGTGCTATAGAAGCTAGATCTAATGTAGAAAATACTTTTGCATTTGTTAATTGGTTTAATACTACATCTAATCTTGGTATGGGCTCCAAATATGTCTTATAATTCAGTTAAGTGTCCTGTATTGAATTCATAATCTAGATTTTTCATTTTCATCTCTGTTATAGGCGAAATTGACAGGGCGTTACTCTGTTATGAGTATAGGGGCTACATGGTGGTTTTATGATACCTGTATGTAACAATTGTTCTATATGCTTTTTAATTTCATTAGTATCTTTAGGCAATGCGCTATATGTCTATCAGCTATCAGCTATAGGAAATTCTTAAATCAATATCTCTCTTGGATGTTCCTTATTAATATAACGTACGTCATATTTGCTTTTCGCAAATACATGACTATAATTATTATATTAAATAATTCTTTCAACTACACTGATCATTTATACAAGAATTTTCCAACCCATTATTTTTAACATTATAAAAGATAAAGTCTTTTTCATTTTTAGCATTTTCACATAATTATAAGAAATTGCTCTTTAAAGGATTACTTAGTTGCACACTTTTAATGATAATTCTCTTAAATTATTATACCTCATAATTAGGAAATTCAATTGAAATTTAAACAAAGAAATACAAAATGAGGACAATAATAAGTAATTTAAATGAGAATTGGAAACATAAATATCACCTAGCTACTTGATCTTCCAATTTTGCATGACAATTAAATTAATTTAGTGACAGGAAAAGACCTACAGATAAAGACAATAACTTTCGTGAAGTGACGTTTTCGAGAGTTTCAAAATTATCAGTACAAATTAAAGTATTTTCACGAATTACATTAATTTGACTGCCTGTATCTATAATAGCATGAAAATTACTATTATTCCCTACCTTAACATTTAATTAAAAATTTTGTCATGTTTTAAGTGAAGTTTGATTTTTATAAGATGGGGGTGAACTTTAACTCAGCGCATGTGAATTAGGATACTTCAGTGTTAGTGGCTGAATATTTCTCCAGATCATCAAACTGTTAACTTATAAGGTATTTTTCACGTCTTCTTGGTGTACCTTCGTGGTGTAGTGGTCTGCATGCTGGGCGCGCATTCCAGATGTCCTTGGTTCGATTCCCGGCGAAGGCATTGCTCATTTTTCATCTCTCCTGTTCCAAAATACCTAATGTCTCTACAAACTTACTTATTTTTAACCAAATCATGACTGCTAAATTTCATATAATATTTTAATGCAAAAAGGTTTGCTTGATATCCACGGTGTTGCCAGAATTTTAATTAAAAGAATTTTACATGCTTGCATACTTTGGATTGATAAATGGGCCAAAATAATTTAGATAAAACACTGAAACATGTGAGCTTTTTTATTTTACATTAGTAATTCTCATCTTAGAATTTATAAACAGTAGTTTTTAGTGTAAAATAATTTCAAATAATTCGATGTAATAGACAAAATGAATTCAGGCTTATTGCATTTACTGTGAATTTGTGATTTACGAACTCTCTTTGCCTAAACTCTGTAATGAAATATAAGAAAGTCCCTCTTCGTAGGAATATTTGAACGGAGGTGGCTCAACTTTGAAATCTGGATTGTGGGATAAATTGTAATCGAATTAAAAAAGATTAAAGTTGTATGTACAAGCACAAAATGTAAAGATTTTGTGCTTGTGCATACAAATCACACTTGCTGACCGAAATAACGAAGCATTTTCTTTAAAAAGGAATAAAAATTTATTAAAATAAAAGCATACATTTTTATCGTAAAATTAATTGCTTTAAATACACGTAGAACGGGAAAAGAACTAGGCAAGAAACAAGTAATATAAAAAAAAGTTAAAGCCAATTTCTATTTAGGTCAACAAAGAAAAATTTTATTTTAGTTACTTTTTATTAATATTATTAAAATTTTTTTGTTAATTTATGAAGCTGATGGTGGTTTATAACTTCTCATTCTATCCATCTCTTGTAATGCTTCATTATTGTAAGGAATCTTTCCAGTGAGTTTCGAGTAGTCCAGTTCTTCAATTAATATTCCATCTAATGATTTCACATGACTCAAGGCGACATATGCTTGACCTGCTGCAAAGAATATAATATTAATGTGGGATGGCATCGTTCATTATAATCGGATGACGCGACAAGCTGTGAGAATAAATCTTTTACCTTTTTCGATGATGAAGTCAGACGATTTCGCCATTAAGACGATGACGCGATTAAAAGATGTTTGAATGTAAAAGACGATTCCTTCTCTTCATCTGTAAATAATCTCATCTCTTTACTTCTACATATGTAATTACTTTGTAGTTTGTTGCAACTATTCATATTTCATTAAATATTCAAGTTTTACATAAATCGGTCTAGTTTATTAGCCCCTAGACATCCACCTAAGAAGTAAGTTTACAGACATCATATTCCTAGACAGTAAGTACCGATTCTACATTAATATGTTATTAATCGTCGCTTGCTTTTGTGTTGTAGTTTCTTTTCGCTTTCTTTTCGTATTCTCCGTTTGTGAAGCAAGAGACATTTTAAAGGGTTATATTTTAAACATATGTCATTACCACGTTCACATAGAAATATGGGGTGAGTTTTCGCTACATAATGGATCATTACATCCGCTTCATCCAACTCTATAACAATACTACAATAACTCTATAATAATAAAAACTCTATAACTACAATCACTCTATAACAATATAACTCATCTAACTGTTTAACAATACCATAACTACAATCCTTTAATTCCGTACACTTTAAAAATCTTTAGAACTCTGCCTTACTGTTGCCGCTTATTTTTGCTAAATATTACAATCCCATTTATCACAGTCATGTACTGTTATTTATATGTTATTTTAAAATTAATTTTTACAGCACGTGAGAATTCCTAATAAACGGTCATTATTTGTAAGCCTTATAATATATTTAATAAAAACAGGATATCTTTAGTTCCGATAAACGAGAATAAATAATTAGGAATTGACTTTAATATGTAAAAAACTGTATTAACATCAAGTGCCATCCAATAAAAGTTTAAGAAAAATGTATTTGATCTTGAGTGGATGAATAAAAAGTATTTTATTAACGATTAAAAATTAGAACAAGATATAGGGAAAGTGTGAGCTAATAGTAGGAATTTAATTAAAGCTAGAGATGGACTTGAGTAAAAGATAGTGTTAAAAAGGCGAAGGCAATCGAATTATTAACATTTTCTTCATAAAAGATAGAAAACATTTTTTCATTTGCCTGAACACATGATCCATTTCTATAGAAAATAATTCTGATATACTTTTAAACCGATACGTAGTCTCCACTTTTGTTTAGTGCAAGGTTGTCCATCCAATCCTTTAAACATTAGCTACTTTTCTTTTCCTTAGACGTTATTTTCTTTCTAGCACACAAGAGGAGCATAAAATATTATCTAACAGTATAGTTATATTAGAAAGGAACCTCATGATAGACTCGTAAGTTGGCTGATTACACCATATGGCCAGCATCGATTTAGTTTATTTTTACAAAAGTATTTTTATAGTTAACGATTCCCTCAAACAACAATAAAAGAGCAGGTAGTTTCCCTTGATATATGCAGGCAATATGTTTGCTGAACATTATATGTTGTATGCATTGATCTAAAATGATTTAATATGTTCTTAGACAATGTATCATCATTTTAATTTATTCGAATTAAAAAATAAAATTATTTGAATATATTAAAAATAAATTTAATTTTATGTGTTCTGGAGAAAAAAATCTAATGTGGACACCACACACTGACTTTCATTTAAACTTATTTAACCGAATTTCATTAGCAATAGATTACTCATTCAACCAACTCAGTTCTCACTTCGCGGCAAGGAAAAATACATAAAAACTCAAAACATTTTCATTAAAAATTGTAAAACACAGAAAAAACGTAAAAGTCCAAAACCAGTTAAAAGCCGTTAAAAAGGAATTAAAACTAGGCAAGAAGACAGAGTTTACGGTGCACTACTAGACAAAAAGACAATGAAGTTGGGAAACTTATTTAATTCACTACGTAGAGACATTAGGATTTTTTGGAAAAGCCGGAGCGATGAAAAATGAGCAATTGCCTTCGCCGGGAATCGAACCACGGACCTCTGGAATACCGGCCCAGCGTGCAGAAACACTACACCACGAAAGCACGCCAAGAAGGTAGGAGAAATACCTTATAACTATGCACATTAAGCTCAAATGTAAGCAAATGGCGGCATTGTTAGGTTTAGTGGAACTTAATAACTTTTTAAATTGTTGATAGTTCTACAACTATTGCATGCAAATTAACAAAAGATATAAAATCCTCAACCGGGCCATAAGAACAACATAATTCAATCACTTTTAAAGAAAAAATCGCACAATTTACGAACATTTAAGAATAAAAAACTTAACTCATCAAGCTGGGTAACAGAGTGGGAATATATATGCATATATTTATGTAAATTTACTGCAGTCGATTGCAACCAAAACGATAGGTACATATCTACATATTACAACAGTCCCATGCAGAAAATTTCAACGTTCTGAGGCTACTCCTTTTTGAGTTATACTAGATATATGCATACGTATGTACAGATGTCACGAAAAAAAAAATTCTCCTCTGAATCCATTTTAAATCCATTTCAGAATCCGATTTGGAAAAACAAAAGTCCCTTATTTTGTCGATGTGTACAGATGTAACGCAAAAAAGTCGTTAAAATGGAATCAAGAGCGGTCAAAATGAATATTACCGTTGAAATACGACACCGGAAATTTTTCACGATTACACTACTTCCTTTCCTTCGTACATGGAAGTAAAAAAAAAAAAAAATCTGATGTGTACACCACATGAATTCCTTGTACGGAATATTAAATTATACTCATTTTTTCTTGCATTTCATTTAAACTTATTGAATTTAATTAAATCTACTTCGCCGACAGCGCATAAACCACAATAGAATAAATGAATTCTTTAAAATTTTCTCTATTTGTTTACCATATCGACACTCTGGCGCTAGGTTCACTTAACAGTATTATATTTCGTTCCTATTATAACTCAGAATGCGCAAAATTTATATCATTTAAAGAATTATGTAATCGTTGCCACATGTTCTATTCAAATACTATAATAAAGCGAGAACGATGTATAAAAAAAATTAAGCAAACAAAACAAAAAAGTACAGTTTTTCACAGACGATTGAGTATTTCTCATTCAATTAATTCAGTTCTCACTTCGCGACAAGGCAAAAATACATAAAATCTCAAAATATCTGTATTAAAAAATTACTAATTATTAAAAATTACACTTATTTCCTCGAAAAAATTCCAGAAAGGATTAAGCATGATTTAAATCGCAATAATAAATGAAGGCATTATATCTTTGTTGCTGCGAAGCTACGTTTCTCTAGATTGGCAACAAATTCTACTCTGCTCTGCTGTTTCAAATGTAACAAACTACTCTGCTGTTTCAAATGTAAACAAGCAATCGCCGCAATCAAAAAAATTATTAGGATTAGCGGCATTTAAACAATTTCTAAATTGTTGATAATTCTAAAAATATTACATACAGATTTACTAAAGGCATAAAAACCTTAACCGGAAGGTAAGAACAACATAATTCAATCATTTTTAAAGCAAAAAATGCACAATTTACAAACATATAAGAGTAAAGAAACTGAGATCACTGAGCCGGGTAACAGAGTGGATATATTTATAAATATATTTATATACGTTTGGCACGGTCGATAGAAACCAAAATACGAGGTGCACATCTACATGTTATAGTAGTCCTATGTACAAAATTTCAACGTTCTGAGGCTACTCGTTTTCGAGTTATGCGAGATACGTACGTATGTACGTTCGTACAGACGCCAAGAAAATTTTTCTTCAGAATTCATTTTAAAGCATTTTTTAAATTTTTTTGGAGGAAAAAAGTCTTTTATTTAAAGTACAGATATCACGCAAAAATATCGTTAAATTGAATTCGAAAGCGGTCAAAATGGATATTTTCATTGAAATATGCTGCCTGAAGCTTTTCGCGATTACAATACTTCCTTTTTACTTCGTACAAGGAAGTAATAAAAGTAATAAGCATTTCTGAACTTTGGAATTTCGGATTTCTGAAATCAGGTTAAATAAAACTGTGTGAATTTCCCATGGGAGAATCCGTATTACGCGAAATGCAATTTTACGAAATACATTCTACTGAAATCTAAAAAGACGTAATGTCATGACGTGATGACCACGCATGCGCAGTTTAGCCGAACGGCCTGCAACGCCTCTCTCTCATGAAACTGACTAGAGAAGAGTAGTTAGTAGGTGGTAGCGAAGTAACGAAGGAAACGTGTTGTATGTCAGTACGAAGTTATACTTGTGTGTTAATCGTTTGTACTTATTATTTTTTATTTGTGTGTTAATAAAGTTTTGTGCCGTTAAAATGGCTGTTTTATGCAACGCACACAATATGATACGTCTACAGTAGGAAGTAAATACATATCCAGAAGCTACACACCCAAGAAAAAGAAGGATATGACAGTGGTGTCAGAAACAGGAGGATATGTCATTCTGCAAAGTTCACGGATAAATGCGTAAGTAAGTGAGTCTTCAGAAAGGTAAGAAATTTGTTCAATTTATTTTGTGGTAAAGTGGAATTCAAGGTTACAAAAATGGCTGAAGAGCTAACGAAATCTAAGAAAGAACGGAAAGTTATGCGTTCAGCCATTACTAAAGTAACAAATGCTATTGAATCATTAATTGCAGCCGGTAACCTTGAAGACCTTGAAGAATCACTGGAAAGTTTAAAAGTAAAAGCTATTTCTTTGAGAGCGTTAGACGAAAAAATTAAAACTTTGACTGATGTTAATGACATTGAAACCGAAATCGAAAGTGCCTTGGAATACGAAGAAAAAATTTCGAAATGGAGCTTTAGAGGCACAAAATTATTGAAAGAAAAAAGAAATAGCAATAATTCTCTAGTTTCTAATGGTTCTTCTAATGATAGTAACAATTTATCTATTTCTGGTGTCGATAAAAGTTCTGATTATAATGTTAAATTGCCGAAGATTATGATTGATAAATTTTATGGGAATGCTGAAATGTGGCATACATTTTACAATTCTTTTGATACGGCAATAAATCAAAACGAAAAACTATCTAAAGTAGATAAGTTTAATTACTTGCTTAGCCTGTTAGGCGGTGCAGCTTTAAAAACAATAGAAGGTTTTTCTTTATCTCCAGAAAACTACGACGAAGCTTTTAAAATTCTCAAAGATAGGTATGGTCGAAAAGATCTCCTTATTAATTCTTACATGCATAAACTTTTAAATTTACGGCCTGTCCGAAGTTCTAATGACATTAATTCTTTGAGGGAATTATATGATACCTGCAACGTACAAGTAAGGTCACTAAATTCGATAGGGGTCAAGACCGAATCGTACGGAAATTTACTATACCCTTTGTTAATGAAATGCATACCTCAGGATATAACGCTTGATTTTGCTCGTCAAAACGCAGATGAGGAAACTTTTAATGTCGACAACCTCATGAAATTTCTAAAACGGGAAATTGAAAGTCGCGAACGAACTTCATTAAATTAATTTTATTCTAAGAGTCACGCTAATTCTCTTGGAAGGCATTCACAACCAAATGAAAAGCGAAACAACTTCCACACTCGGAATTCATTCAACGCCAACAAATTTGGCGCCAGCTATTCCCCTACTGTAAGCAAAATTGCAGTTGTTCGAACTCTCCCTTGCTTATTTTGCGAAAGCGAAAATCATGCTTCGGAAAAATGCGTTATGTCTCCGGAAGAAAGGAAAAAAAAGTTTAAGGGCTTCTAATCGGTGCTTTCTTTGTTTCGAAAGGAATTGTAGAATGAAAAATTGCCCTTCTCAATTAAAATGTTCAAAATGTAATTCTAAGTATCATAATATATTGTTGCATGAAGATAAGGAAAGGGTTGCTAAAGAAGAAATTAAGAATAATTCTAACGCCGTAACTGCAAAGATTTCTTCTAAATATTTTACTGCGAATCAAGAGGTTAAAGAATTAATAGATGACTTGCCAACCGTTAAACTTATATGTGATGGTAAATTAATTAATGCAATAGCAGATACAGGCACCCAATTAACCGTTGTTAAGACCGACATTGTACCAGAAAAATACCGTACGCCACATGGAAGTGTTATCCTCACGTCAGCTTTCGGGCAAGCTTTAAAAGCTCCTCTCATTAACCTACCTTTAGTAATATATTCTGAAAATGATGAATTTATGTCACCTATTTTTATAACATGTGCAATGGTGGATAAGTTATGTAATGATTTACTCTTGTCGTTAAGTGCTTTTAATGAGTTAAGGGGAGATGATAAAAGAAAGTTTAATTTTGAATGTAAAAATGTAAACTTTGCTAAGGATAGTTTCGGTGAAATGCCTTTTCATGAAACTGAAAATTTTGACGAAATACTTAACCATGATAGGGAAAACCTAATTAATGAAAAATGTAATGAAACTGTTAAGAAGATAATAGAATGTTGTGCTCTTGTATATGAAGATACAGGTAAGGATGATTCCAAAGGTAGCACGGGACACGATCAATGTGCTTCGGATTCAGAACTGTTTCGAGTGCAACAAATAAATGACCCATCTTTAAAAACATGCTGGCAAAATGTTAAGAACGGAAGTAATAACTTTATTGTTATTGACAACTTTTTGTATCATAAAGATAAAGTTCTAGGAGAAAGAGTTTACCAATTAGTCGTACCCAAAGAAAGAAGAAAACAGATTTTGGACTTAGCTCATTCTAGCTTGTGGGGAAGTCACCTGCGAACCAAGAAGACAGCTGAACGTTTGAGATATTCGTTCTATTGGCCTGAAATCAAGAAAGATGTAAATGAATACTGCAGTGCTTGTACTTCTTGTCAACTTCAAGCGAAAAAGCGTCCCTTTGATGAAGTTCCGATTACGCCAGTAACACGTCCTAAAGAACCATTCCAGGTAATTAATGTGGATATCCTAGGACCTGTAGAGTCAAGCTGTAGAGGTTACAAATATGTTCTGTGTGCTGTTGATCAATGTACAAGGTGGCCCGAAGCGGTGCCATTGAAGAATTTGAATGCCAAAGCAACATGCGATGCATTGTTGCAAATCTTTTCACGCACAGGAATTCCTCAAATTGTTGCTTCAGATCAAGGAACTAATTTTACTGCTTCGTTGACCCAAGAGTTTTTGAAAAGGATCGGATCGTCCCCAAGGTTCTCGACTCCTTATCATCCAAGTTCAAATGGCCTGGTAGAAAGATTTAATGCTGTTTTAAAGGGAATGATACATCATACCGTTAGAGAACATTCGAAAGATTGGGAGAAACATCTACCGTATTTACTTTGGGCTTACCGAGAAGTTCCTAATGCTACGACTGGTGTTGGTCCGTTCCAAATGCTTTATGGAAGACGTCCTGATGGCCCGTTGTCTATTTTGAAATCGTCATGGACTAATGAAACTCTTGTTCCTCATGGACAGTTAAGTTCAGTTACCGATTATCTGAATGATTTGAAGACGAAATTGGAAAAAGCTGCTGAATACGCAGGACTTACAGATGTTGGAAAGCAACAAGCTTATGCATTCTACCGTAACCGAAAGACTCGTCATAAAGAATTCAAGGGAGGTGACAGGGTTATAGTTTTAATCCCTGATAGCCAAAACAAAGTTTATGCCAGATGGACGGGACCTGCTACGATCATCAAAAAGCATACTGATTATAGTTACATAGTACAAATGCCTGACAATTCATCGAAGCACGTTCACACAAACAAGATACGAGAGTTCAATACCGCTGTGAATAATGTCGGTGTGATATATGATACAGATATTGATTTCGGTGAAGTTGAAAACGTTCCAAGAATTGTTCCACAGAAAGCAAAAGAACACTATTCTAATGAGGAATGTGATTTTACACACCTTGAACCGCATAAGAAGAAAGAACTTATGAAAATTTTAAGAAGGCATAAGAACCTAAGACCTGATATTCCGAAAATCGCCAATGTGGGAGAACACAGCATCAGACTGAAACCTGGAAGTATGCCAAGAAAGCAGAAACCGTATCGAATACCTGAAGTTCTAAGAAATGAAGCTGATCGTCAAATAGATAAGCTTTTACAGCTAAAGCTAATCGTTGAATCAGAAAGTGAATATGTGCATCCAGTAGTTTATGTGTCAACAAAATATAACGGTAACATGTGTAGACTAAAAGACCATGCTGAGTTTATTGATGACGTGACTTAAAATGACATGATAATATTTCCCAGTGAGTGGAGCATGACTAACGTTATGAACTATGAACTATAAGACATTTTGACTGTTTAGTTTGATTTTTTTTAGCTAAAATGCTAAATTTTTTTTTCTAACGTTATGTAATAGGTTTAAAGATTTAGCCAGGGTTTGCTAAAGTATTATGTTTAATGTTAATGATTGATTTGTATTGTCTCGTTTATATGATAACTGCTTATATGATTATGTGAAGGATTTAAGTTTGAAATGTTAATTGAATGTTACATTTTTTTTTAAAATGAATAGGATTACTGAATTTATGTTGAAGTAATTTTAATTTAAAATGGTAAGAATTGGTTAATTAAGTTCGAAAATTTCATGAATGTTATTTTATTTGGTTTCAAGAAATGTTTATATATGTGAATTTGACAGGTCATTGAAAGACGCAATCAAATCTTTTCGAGGGGAGGTGTCATGACGTGATGACCACGCATGCGCAGTTTAGCCGAACGGCCTGCAACGCCTCTCTCTAATGAAACTGACTAGAGAAGAGTAGTTAGTAGGTGGTAGCGAAGTAACGAAGGAAACGTGTTGTATGTCAGTACGAAGTTATACTTGTGTGTTAATCGTTTGTACTTATTATTTTTTATTTGTGTGTTAATAAAGTTTTGTGCCGTTAAAATGGCTGTTTTATGCAACGCACACAATATGATACGTCTACAGTAGGAAGTAAATACATATCCAGAAGCTACAGGCCCAAGAAAAAGAAGGATATGACACGTAACGTCATCGAAATACACAGAATTTAACTAAACACATGTAAAGGCTTAGTGGCTAATCAGCATTCGCAGCAGGAAACAGATCCAAAAAATGGCAGGGAAAGGACATGTACAGTTTTGTCTTTGCCGAGCTATGTTTGGCTTCTATGCTGCCGCGAATATTAGTTGCATCTTGAAAATCATTCATCATCTTCAAGGACAGCGGAGCAACAAGCACTTTTGCATCTTACAAACAAATGCAACCATTATATGAGTAGTAACGGAAACAAGCTATATAAAACATAAATACTGAAAACGGCGTTATACATTGTATTAAACCAAGAGATTAATTAAAATTAATTAGAACGGAATTAGCAGCATTGTGCTCTGACAAAGCTTATGCATATTTCTGATCGTAACAAGGCACGCATCGAATGAATGGTCTGACGGTTATTATCTCAATTAAAATGGTATTGGGTTAGAGAGATACTAGTTGTCTTAGGGTTTTGAGATAATAAATAGCTCAATTCGATGGTCGGAAAAACTTGAACATTATGAAACTTTGTACGAAGAATATTAAGCAGTCTCTGTTAACTATTACCAGTTTTATTAACTATACAAGTTTTTGTTAATTTTTAAAAAGGTTCTGTTAATTACTACAAAGTTTGTCTGAACTATTACCAGTTTCTGTTAATTATAACCAGGTTTTTGTTCACTATTACCAGTTTCTGTAAACTGTTATCCAGTTTCTTAGTTAGAAATTTCAGTTAACTTTTAGAAGTTACAGTTAAGTATTAGAAGTTTCTGCTAATTATTACAAAGTTTCTTTTAAGTATTACTAGTTTTGTGTTAACTATTACCATATTCTGTTAACTGTTACTCAGTTTATGTTAACTATTTGCTGCCTCTGTTAACAATTACCCAGTTTCTGTTGATTATTAAAAGTTTCTGTTAACTATTACCAGTCTCTGTTAACTATTACCAATTTCTGCTAACTATTACCGAGTTTTTCTAAACTATTGTCCAGTTTCTCTATAATATTAATCAAATTCTGTTAACAATTACAAATTTTTGTTACCTATTACCAGTTTTTGTTAACTATTACCAGTTCGACTTAACTATTACCCAGGTTCTGTTAACTAGTAGATGTTTCTGTTAACTATTAGAAATTTCTATTAGCTTAGGTTCTGTTGTAAAGTCATTAGGATTTTTGGGAAGCCAGAGAGATGAACAATTTGCAACCGCCTTCGCCGGGAATCGAACCACGAACCTCTGGAATATCGGCCCAGCGTGCTACCGTTACACCACGAAGGCACGCTAGGGAAGTGGGATAAATGCCTTATATATTCCCCTTTTAAAGGGCGACTAGGGTTTTAGGAGATTTAGTCGCCAAATCCTGAGTGCGGAGAATCATCGTCCACAACACTTTTAGTTCAAGCGCCGCTTGTAGAGTCATTAGAATTTTTTTGGAAGCTAGAAAGATGAAACTTTTAGCAACCGCCCTTGCCGTGAATCGAACCACGGACCTCTGGAATACCGGCCCAGTGTGCTACCGTTACACCACGAAAGGCACGCTAGGGAAGTGGGAAGTGGGAGTACCTTATACTGTTATTGAATACATTGCATTAATCTTTATGAAAATATAATAGTGCATGTTTCGAGACTTTCTTTTTTATTAAATAAAAGGAAATGTCTAAAGCACATTTTATTTCAAAATATAGCCTAGGCCTGGCCTTATGACATGCAGTGGATCTACAAGCTCCACTGTTTGCTGTGTTCCAGAGGTTGCATATTTTGTTCTCGGAAATACTTTGCAAAAGAGTTTTAAAATTTTGAAATAAAAACATCTCATAAATGGAAACAACATGTGAAGGATAACGTTAATACCGCGCTGCTGTTTTGTTCAAATTGTTCATTCTTGTATTCTCTGAGCTGTTTATTAAAAGGCTTTGCTTCTACGGCGGAAAGAACAGAACGCAGTTTTCAGTACTTAATTTTGAACGGTTATTTTATTTAAAGAACCTTTATCGTCAATAAAAAGAACTGTGTAACAGAGCTGTTATGATCTTTGAACCTCGAAATACGAAAAATCAGCTGTGTTCTCGCCCAGAATCGAATCATGGATCCGTCTTGCAGATTTTGTTCTCGGAAATACTTTGCAAAAGAGTTTAAAAATTTTGAAATAAAAATATCTCATAACTGGAAACAACATGTGAAGGATAACGTTAATACCGCGCTGCTGTTTTGTTCAAATTGTTCATTCTTGTATTCTCTGAGCTGTTTATTAAAAGGCTTTGCTTCTACGGCGGAGAGAACAGAACGCAGTTTTCAGTACTTAATTTTGAACGGTTATTTTATTTAAAGAACCTTTATCGTCAATAAAAAGAACTGTGTAAGAGAGCTGTTATGATCTTTGAACCTCGAAATACGAAACCTCAGCTGTGTTCTCGCCCAGAATCGAATCATGGATCCGTCTTGCAGATTTCTTTGCTCCTGACGAAGAAGGACTTGTACTTCCTTGCCCTCAAAATAGATCGATATCTTGACTTAGTATATGCCAAACTCAACGTTGTTGTGTTTCTAATTTTCATGGATTCTTAGCTAGATAAGTAACCAGTGGCATTACAAGACGTATGAATGGTTTGTTTATATACTATCCACCAGAACATTCTTAAGCGATTCAGATTAATTCCTAACCATCATAATCTTTCTCAAAACTATTAAAACGTAAATTTATTTCACACATTTCACGAAGAGAGCTCTACTCTGTCCTTAATAGGTATCAGAAGAGAGTGTGAAAATTTTCAGCCGTGAATATTAATGTAAAAGAGTAATCTGGATTATGGATTTGAAATTTTGAAGTAAACATTACTCAGTGATTTAGAAGTGAAATAATGAACTTGAATTTTATTGACATGCAGTCTGCCATGGAGTTGTTTCGTATCCACGTCACTTCATGAAAACTTGAACATTTCATGATTCAAGTACCTAAAGAGAACTTGAATTTATCGCTGTCATTCATTAGACTCTGAGTGTGCTCACTATGCACAATAATTTTTATTAATTATGATTAATCATAATTAATCATAATTTTTATTAATTATGATTAATCATAATTAATCATAATTTTTATTAATTATGATTAATAAAAATCCACGATATGTATATACGTTTTTAAGTTAGCACATTGATTTTTTTTTATTTTAAATATTTCTTGCATTTCTACTTTCTTACAAATACTTCTGAAATGCAAGTTAACTAAGTTTAAGTCGAGGAAGGATCTAAGTTAAATGACGCTGAGAATATAAATTAAATAAAATAGTATTAGCATTGAGGTATGCTGAGTATTTGGTTTAATTTAAATTTTTAATTTTCTTATAGTTACGTTAGGCACGTTTTCATAACAGCCAGATTTGTAGTCTGCAATTTGATATTTGGTTTCTAAGTAACTAGAATACTGTTGTGTTACCAACCCGCAAAAAGCGGATAATAAGTTTATGTTGATACGTTAGTTTTTCTGTTAACTTTAAGCACAAATAAATGTTTTAATTGATTTATTGATTGTTGATATCGTTTTATGCTATATGCTCAAAGTTGAAGACGGGACCAGAATTCGTCTGGCAATTTAAGAAAGTTATTCGCTAAGGGTAATTAGGGTATAAACGTAAACGCACCTTACTTTCATCTTATATAGCTTGTCTCGCAAGAAGCGCAGGTTTTGAAATGCGAAGAAGGTTCTTGTTTGAAGATTGTTAACACTGTTCTTACCAGTTTCGTTGTAGAGACATTAGGTATTTTTTGGAAGCAGAAGACTTGAAAAAAAGAGCAACGCCTTCGCCAGGAATCGAAACACGGACCTCTGGAATACGCGCCCAGCGTGCAGACCACCACACTACGAAGCCATGCCAAGAAGGTGGGGGAAAAACCTTATATACTAAACCTTTTAAAGGGCGACTGGGGATTCTAGGGGCGAAGCAGGTCGTTTCGACGCCGACGGTTCGACGCCAACGGTGCGACGCCAACGTTTCGACGCCGTACGTTTCGACGCAGAGGCAGTTCGACGCCATATTTTTTTCGTATTTTTATTTATCTTTAGAATAAATATAAAGAATATAAATAAGTAATATGGCTGATTTTTATTTATTTAATTAGCAATTGTTTGCATGCATATTTGAAATAAATATATGTGTGTATATGTGTGAAAGTGTTCTAGATTTTTGTTTGTGTCCTAGATTAGTGAGAAGCCCCCTCGCCAACGTCAAGGCCCCGGGACATGAGGGAGGTTTTTTTTTTTTTTAGTCCAAAGGGATTTGAATCCCGAAGGACTATTAGTTTCGTTTTGGCATTTTGCGTCGGACGGATAAATGTCGGTTCACTTTTCAAACTGTTGCCACAAAATGTTAGAGTCCTGCATTATATTTGAAGAAATTAAATAATGAAAAATCTGCATAAATGTATGTATATTTCTCGTATTGTGATAAAACAACGGTACATAGAGTCATCGAATTTTGAATAACGTAATCCTCCAACGAATATGAGCATGTGGAAGACCCAATTTGAAATTTGAAATTTGTTTTATGATCGATTTCCTATTTTTTAAAACTTTGACGAATTTTTGATTAACAAACTCAAGGATTTCAAAGCGAGCAATGGCAACGTTGTGCATAAAAAACATTTTTATCTCCAGCGCGTGAGTCTCTGTATCGGAAATTCTAAAGATATGCTCGTTTTAAAACTATTTTGCGATATTGCTGTTGCACTGGATCTTATGGTTTAAGTGCGAGGAACATGATATTTAATAAAGAAAGGTAACACACAAAATGTTAAAAAACGCCCCTTTGGACGTAATTTAAAATCTGAAACATTTCAGATTTTTTTTTTTTTATTTATTTATTTCACAAAACAACAAAAAGGCAAAATACACAAATGGTAAATAAACTCATGGTTACAAAGTAGTTATACTATATTGCAGACAAATATAATTACAGATAAATAAGATTACACATAAATAAGATTAGAGATAAATAAGATTACATCACAGAACTGTTATTATACTAATCCATTGCAAAATTATGCGCCACACCTTTCGGGTATTCCATTATTTCTCGTTTTTTAAAATCTTCTACTATTACTGTAATTCTCGTATCAGTTCGCAGATATCTATTCCGCTTGTGTGGCGGTTCATCTTCACGAACAAATTGTTCATAACATTGATCAATTGATTTTTGAACACGCCTGAGACCATCTATGAATTCCCATAATGTGGGGAGGGAAATACCAAATGATGATGACACCAAATTTATTTGAATGATGATGCAAACGTATTCTAAAAATAAATAAAAATACGAAAAGTATGGCGTCAAACAAAAGCAAAATATGTATGGTGTCGAACTGACCTCGCGTCGAAACGACCTTGTGTCGAATTAACCACGCGTCGAAACGCTGGCGTCGAACCGTTGGCGTCGAAACGTTGGCGTCGAACTGACCTGTACCGTTCTAGGGGACCCAATCGCCAAATTTTGTTTGTACCACCCTTTTAATTTGGGCTCTGCTGTAGAGACATTAGGAATTTTTTAGCAGCAGGCAAGATGAAAAAGGAGAACGCCTTCGCTGGGAATCGAACCACGGACCTCTGGAATACGCGCCCAGCGTGCAGAACACCACACCACGAAGGCATGCTAAGAATGCAGAGAAACGCCTTATATCGTTACTTAGTATCGCTCCGATTAACTCAGTATTTCTTGCTTTAAGTTTAGATACGGTGGAGCAATTTACTAAGCAACATCTTGTAACTGTGGAAATTCATTACAAAAACATTATGTACGGTTTGTAAATTTCGCACAATCTTCGTGTCTGCAATAAAGGAAATTAATACCGCGAATAGTTGTTTCAACAGATGCTACCTGCCGTACATCCCACAAATCAGCAATGAGCTGTTTCATGAAAGTTTCCTAGGTGCGTGATTTGACTTCGTGGGCGGTGACCAGAAATCGCCTACGAGATCTTCTGACTTTACACTTTGCAACGACATTTTGTGGGGGTTATGTCAAGTCGCATATTTACATGAGTAAACCATCAACAGTTTCCGAACGAAAGACAAAAATTTCAATGGATCATTGGGGAAATAAGTAAAGAGGTTCAAGAAAAGGTCATCGGGAACTTCGCAGACAGAAAAACTTCCTCCCGAAAACGTGGAGAAGAACGCATGCCAGATATCGCTTTCAGTATTAAATCGGAGCGTATACAGCAGGGATTTTCAACATTTTTGCTCCATGCCTCCCTTTTGCCATTGTTGACGATCATTCCCTCTCCCCTCCATTTCAAAACTCGAAAATTCATACATATGTATTTAAATCGCCATTATTTTTAATGTGCTTATTTAATTTATAAGGTATTTCTCCCGCCTTCTTAGCACGCCTTCCTGGTGTTGTGGTCAGTTGGCTCGGCGCGTATTTGAGAGGTCCTTGGTTCGAGTCCCCGCGAGGGCATTGCTCATTATTAATCTCTAATGCTTCGAAATAACCTAAGGTCTGTACAGTGGCGCCCCAACTAAAAGTGGTGATGGTGATGGTTCTCCGCCACCAGTATTTGGTGACTGGGTGCCCTAATTCCCAGTCACCCTTTAAAAGGGGGAGTGTATAGGGCATTTCTGCCACCTTCGTAGCATGCCTTCGTGGTGTAGTAGTTAGCACGCTCGACGCGTATTCGAGAGGTCTGTGGTTCAAGTCCCGGCGAGGGCATTGCACATTTTTATTGTCTCCTGCTTCCAAAATATCCTTATGTCTCTACAAATTAAACAAGATCTGTGGTAAATATTGATAAATACCAAAACTTGAATTTAAGCAGATTTTCGCATTCATAAACTAAAACTAAATAATTGACAGGTAAATAATAAGATGGCCTTATTTCCCCCTGAAATTAATGAAATTCCCCCTAGGAGAGAAATTCTCCTGGTTGAGGATCCTTGGTATAGAGGATGAAATGAAAGATAAGTTTTGATTTTTTATGCCACGTTGACTGATTTATTGCATTTTTAAAACTTGTGCAATTTATGAGACAACCTATATAAGCACCAAATTTATCATACTGCTGACATCTTCAATATGGCAGCGTGTTATTTTAGATTTTATGTATTATTTACTGTATTTTGAGAGGTTACCCTTTGGGTGTTAGAATAAGAAATGTTTTCCATACTATTTAATTGCAGGTGTTTCCCTGCTTTAAGGCAGTTCAACTTATGAAAGTTTTCATAAAAAAAAGTTTTACTTTAAAAAAAATAGGGACAATCTGTATTTACTAAAATTCTCTATAATAAACTTTGCTTGCTTTACAAAACATTCCAAACTCTGAAACAAAGTTTACTAATTCTAAAAAATCTGATGTGTACACCACATGACTTACTTGTACGGAATATTAAATTATACGCATTTTTTCTTGCATTTCATTTAAACTTATTGGATTGAATTAAATCTACTTCGCCGACAGCGTATAAACCACAATAGAATAAATGCATTCTTTAAAATTCACTCTAGTATTTGTTTACCATAGCGACACTCTGGCGCTAGATTCCCTTAACAGTATTATATTTCGTTCATATTATAACTCAGAATGCACAAAATTTATATCATTTAAAGAATTATCTAATCGTTGCCACATGTTCTATTCCAATACTATAATAAAGCTAGAATGATGTATAAAAGAAATTAAGCAAAGAAAACAAAAAAGAAACAGTTTATCACAGACGATTGAGTATTTCTCATTCAATTAATTCAGTTCTCACCTCACGAGAAGGCAAAAATACCTAAAAACTCAAAATATCTATATTAAAAATTACGAAGTAAATCTTAAACGCTTATTTCCTCGAAAAAATTCCAGAAAGGATTAAGCATGATTTAATTCGCAATAATAAATGAAAGCGCTATCTTTGTTGTTGCAAACCTAAGTTTCTCTGTTTCTCTAGATTAACAACAAATTCACTAGTCTGCTGTTTCATAAAAAAAAAAAAAAAAAAAAAAAAAAAAAGAAAGATTAGCGACACTTAAACAACTTTAAAATTGTTGATAATTCTAAAAATATTGCACACAGATTTACTAAATGCATAAAAACCTTAACCGGAAGATAAGAACAACATAATTCAATCATTTTTAAAGCAACAAATGTACAATTTACAAACATATACGAGTAAACAAACTGAGATCACTGAGCCGGGTAACAGAGTGGATATATACATAAATATATTTATATACGTTTCGTGCGGCCGATTGCAACCAAAATACGAGGTGCACATCTACATGTTATAGCAGTCCTATATTCAAAATTTCAACGTTCTGAGGCTACTCGTTTTTGAGTTATGCGAGATACGTACGTACATACGTTCGTACAGACGCCACGAAAAATTGTCTTCAGAATTAATTTTAAAGCAGTTTTATAATTTTTTTGGAGGAAAAGAGTCTTTTATTCTGTCCTTACGTACAGATATCACGCAAAAACGTCGTTAAATTGCATTCGATAGCGGTCAAAATGGATATTTTCGTTGAAATATGCTGCCTGAAACTTTACGCGATTACAATACTTCCTTTTTACTTCGCACAAGGAAGGAAAAACAGTTTAAATATGTGCAAGTGTGTGCAATGATATACATAATTTTTTAATATTAACAATATGATAAATAACATTGTTATCGTTTGACGTTATCGATATGAGTTATGCTGGAAAATCAACTACTATTTCCTGTACAATAATGTAAATTTTCTGCTCCCACAACCTTAGAACTATGGATTTATTTCAAAAATTTAAATCTTCAGGAAATTCTCGACATCATCGTTCTGTCTAATTTTGCCCCTTTGTTTGTGCGTGATGAAAGACGATTGAAATCTAAACGAGTTTGAGAAATGCGGGGATACTAATTTTACTAATTCAATGCGGGAATTTTTTACTAATGTACATCCGCAGAGTTGTTTCATGTGATTCAGCATAACTTTGTTTGGCTATATAAATTATTAGGAAACTTACTATAATTATGCTTTCTAGAGATTTAAATAGCGGGTACTTTAATTAAATGTACAGAGGCTGTTCGCACATTTTTTAGACGATTTTGGTAAGCGGTAATACAAAATCGTTTGCTGCAAAAGAAGTGATTGCAATTGTGCTATGTTTTTAAAAGTCAAAATTATCGTCTGTGGCTTGAAAGTTTTGTTTTTTTTTCCAAAATAGCGAATTTAACAAAGCAGTGGTTCGAAGGCTACATTTACGCTCTTTCCGAAGAGAAATATGCATACTTCGTTATCCAAAAACGATATGACATTCATGGTTTTGTGATATCTTAAGCGTCGATAGGTAATATCATTAACAAGCTAAAAACGGACATCTTCGACTATTGCGTTGTTTAATACGCGTAATAATATTGCGTTGTTTAAAGATACGTTGTTTAATGTTAAAAGAAAATCCCCCTAGTCAAAGGACAGTTGCAAAATCATTAAAATGCTCGGTGTCCACTGTAAAAAAAATGATAAACGTTGATTTAAATCTTAAGAAAGCGAAAAAACGCAATCTGCATCGTCTTCTTCCAAAGCATATCGCTCAACGCAGGACATGCTGCAGAATTCTATATGAGAAACACTTATCCAAAGAAAAATAGAAAACAATTGTCACAACAGATGAAGCATGGGTGTATTTAAATGATTGTGACAAAAAAAGAGCCATTTATTATCATAAAAGGGGAGAAAAAAATTTAAGTACATGGTTCAAAGAATTGAAAGAAAGGTTTTCTAAGGGATTCATGATTATTGCTGGTTTTTCTTATAATGGCAAGTTAAAAATAAAGAGAGTGCAAAAAATGTCAAGATTAACTGCAAATACTGTCAGGAATATATTTTATCGCCAATTTTGCTGAATGAAATACCATCGCTTTACCCACAGTGTCATTAATCTGTGAGACTCCATCAGGACAAAGCTAGCAGTCACACATCAAAATCCACTGTAAATTTCCTAAAACAAATGGAACAAAAAACTGGTATCGAGGCCATACCCTTCACTGATATCCCTACCAAATTTCCCGATGTGTCACCTATGGATTTTTGTGCTTTCGGACTTTTAAAAACTGCATTAACCAAACGTTGTCCCGAAAACCTAACAGGACTCTGGAAAGCTGTTCGGGAGGAATGGGATAGAATATCTCTTCTGCCACTTCAAAAGGCATTATTATCCTGGAAATTGCGGTGTCGAAAGATAGTTCAGAATAAGGGATGTCAAATAGAACATTTAAAACACAAGAATTTTATGTAATTTAATTTTGTGAATACAATATACATCGTCTAAAAAATGTGTGAGCAGCCTCTGTAACGGCTAGATTATCTTTTTAAAAATTTCTCAGCACGATTGAAAATGATAAAGAAATGTATCAGTTTATAAGAAAATTAGAGATTTATACATTTATTTAAAAGAATATAGATAAAATACATAAATAATTCAAGTAAAAATATACACATTTTCGTAACGAATCGTAAACTCTCAAGAAGATTTTAAAGAAATATCAAAGGAAAATGAGAAAACAGAAAAAAGAAAGTAGACGAATTTGAATATTTAGAATTTGAAATGAATAAATTAACTGTCGTTATAAAGGGAATTAACTTTCTATAAACAGAGAAAATTTGTTGAAATTATATATTAGACTAAGATTTTAGAGACAATTTCAAAGACAATAAACATATAAAAGCGATTGTTCCTTCGCGAACATTCGAACCAAAGATTTTCTAATCGATAGATGGACATGTTAACCACTGATATCTCGAAACCTCTCCTGGAGGAATGCCAAACAATGTATTCTAATTAAAGGACTTCTGGGGAGAAGCACGAAGCACGGTCGATAAAATCCACATTGTGTAAATTACCATCTAAAGTGTAATTTTTTTTTTAAACTCGGATGCTAAAGAATTTAATTCTGTCGCCTCTGCGATTCGACTACTAATTGAATATGTTAACAATTTACACCACAACGTATGTATAAGGAATGCCATAATCCTTGAAAAGTTAATATCGATTTTCGTTGATAATGCAGCACTCAATAATAAAGTAACAGTTAATAAGAATTCTGATCAAAAGATAATAAAAGAGTTTTTGAAGAAAATAGAATTAAAAAGCAAAACTATCTTAAAAGGAACGTTATGAAAAAATAATTAACGTTATTTTTTAAAATTATTCATATTAGGGAATATAAATGGTACTGATTTCGCAAAAGTTTTCATTTAATCGTTATATTTTAAACTTTAATAAAAGAACATTTATCTTATAATAGGTTCCATTAAGAGACGTCATTGATCTTAGCAGCTTAATTTTGGTTGGAACAGCAAAAATCATAATTGCAGCTGCATAATGTGCGTATTGATCTTCAAATTTGCTTATAGGAATCAACCATATGATGAGCTTAAATAAAAAGTTCCATTTTCACCAATCTCTGCTTTCTCTAAGCGGATTAAGACATTAAATAGCTGAGTGTTCAATGTGTGTGTAAATGGCTTAATAGGTCCTTTTCGTTTTCTTTTAAAGTTTTTTAACGCATGCTTTTTTATCGAGTAGTTTCGATTAAGCACAAGTCGGTACTTATTGATTGAAATTAACTGGATACTCTTTATATAAAAATGTTACGTAGGGTTTATTATGGCGTTAAAAGTAAGCGCTACTCTTACTTTGAATTTGTGTAAACGTTTGTGAAGAAAATGGGGACTGCACAATAAAAGGATGTTTAGTGCTGCAATTCTGATATTTTCAGTTGGTAATGAAGCATTAATAATGCTTACTAGAAATCTCAGCCAAGAATTTTGTCTATTAATGCCATCAATTAATACATCGATGCCTTGTTTTTGTTTTAAGATATGTATATGTTACCGTGAAAGACCGAAACTGGAGAATGTCGACTTTCACCAGAGAATAACAACATTCACCAAATACGTCGGTGAAAGATCAAATATTGCAGATCGAATTTCATAGATCATGAGACATTCTTGTACAGTCGGACCCTCACCGGTATATGTCGAAGATCACAAATATGCTCTGGTGTAGGTCGAAAAGAGAGAAGTATATGTACATGCTGTCATTGCAAAAGGAAGTGTTCTACAAATAAATGCAGTTGTAAAAGAAAGGGCCTCTTGTGCAATTCAAAGTGTCATAATGGTTTAAGTTGTTGCGATAAATAGAATTTGAATCACATAATTTAGTAAGTTTTTAACTTCTATTATTTTCCTTTCTCATTTTGAATGTACTGTGTGTTTTAAGTTCTTAAGTTTTTATTTTAAGTCTCAAGTGCGTTTTTTCGAGACTGAATTATGGAGAAGAAAATATAATATTCTTATATGTTCAACGTTCACCATTAGTACATGGTGAATGTCGACATTGACCGGAGTAAGTCAGAAATAAGAGTATTTGGGAAATATTTCGGACATATAACAAGCGACTATGTGAATGTTGACATTCACCGGTGAAAGTCTCCAGATTTCGGTGTTTCACCGTAACATATATAAGAAAACGTTAATTTGAAGTACTAGCGAAAGTTTTTGATAGTATAAAGCAGTGGTCATCAAACTTTGTCAACTCACGGGACTCTTAGAACTGTCAGATGTTTTCGAGGACACCCATTCTACCATTAGAAAATTGTATCTTAGAATAATATTTAAAGTATGATATGATATGAGAGACGCAGCTCGACAATTAAAGAAAAGCATCATATTTTTTACTAAAACATTTAATGTAAAACTAATGCAAGTTACATATTAATAACGTCAACCTGAGGCTTCTGGTTTTACTTAACCTTAGTGACTGGGGTTGTGGTTGCATTTTTTTAATATTAATAGTCGAAGTCTTCTCTGTTGATGTTGTCTGTAATCGCATTTCATATTCTGCCTTTTATTAGTTTCTGTATTTTACTTTTGTTGCCACATATGTTGAGAAAGGTTTTTGCGTTGCTCCAAACGGCATTAAAATATTTACAGCTCTATGAGACTACTCTTCGTATTCTGCAGGAATTTGCAACTAAAAATTTAGGAGCTGTCCTTTTTTAAATTTACGGTTTAGCTTGATAGATATGCCGATATGCCGTTTCTTGTCCTTGTTTGGTAAGCCCGCTTATTTATATTTGTACTTGAACGGACTTTTTATCCAGCCACATTTAGTTTTCTCTTCTGGGAAATATTTTCTTGCAGTTCTCTTCAACTGGAAGACGTGCTCCATTATATAATTTTTAACACTGTCATCAAAATATAATTCATTTTCCATTAAACAACTGTTTAATTTTGCAACGCATTGCACGTCATTCGCTTTAGCATATGCCATATGTCGAATTTTTATTTTCAGTAGCGGAACCCTGTGATTTCACTCGTGGAAACTCTCGGTTCTGCGGAACACAGTTCGAAAACCACTGCTCTAGAGAAATTATTACTTTCGCCTGAAATTGATGTGAGCATATTAAAGCACGAAAGAATGCAAGAGTGGGTGTTTAGAATACAGTGGAACCTCGAGATACGAGTTTAATTTGTTCCAGCATTGAGCTCGTATAGCGAATTTCTCATATCTAGAAACAAACGTCCCCATTGACCATAATGAAATTTCAGTTAATCCGTTCCACACCCCCCAAAAATCTCATTACCATCCCATCTTCGGTCGACGTACCTGGTGTTTTTCGGAGAAGGCCCAAGTAAAGACTCTTAGCCTTAGCGCAAATGACAGCTTCCGACATCGAATCTCCTTTTAACTGCTTCTCGTTAATCCACACCAACAACAGCTTCTCAATATCTTCTAAGAGTTTTGGATGGTGCTTGGATGTAAGGGTAACTCCTTTTGCCATATCAAGTTTCTAATTTCTTCCTTCTTCTTCAGAATAGTGCAGACCATCGATGTCGAACGGTCGTAAGTCTTCGCAAATTTCGTCCCTCTTACGCCACGCTTATGTTTATCTATGATTTCTTTCTTAATTTCAACCTCTATGGCCTTTTTTCTTTTCTTTGCAGCACTCTCTGATGGCCACAATGGTCGAGATGATGAGAGTATTCAAACCGCCATGAAGGAGACACAATAGTTAACAATCTTGCAAATAAAGTTTTGCAAATAAAATTATTCAGATTCACTTAAATTAGAACATATTTTGACTAATGGTTGTACAAACGATTTATAAAATTAGTAAAGCAACAACCTTGTGCTGGGGGTAGAATTAGTCAAGAACTTTATCAATTTCAAAGGCAGAGAGGGACAGATCCCTCTTCATCAGGAGCAAAAGAAATCTGCAAAGAAAGGAACCGGGGTTGAATTTATACCCTACAGGAGTAAAGCGAACGAGAAGGTAGCGCCATCTATCGACAGAAATAGTAACTAAATTGAAAAAATTAAGTTAATGGAATTTAAAAAACATTAAAGTTATTAATTTAGCAAGCTAAATCTTTGTGAATGTGAAAAGCTTCAAGAAAATCCAAATCACCTATGGAAAAAGCTTTTTGGATAATTTTTGCAGAAGCAAACTCAAAATTACGATTAAATTTCCAACTATGATTATCTATCTAAGACTTGTTAATTTCTCAAGATTTGAAGTCATCTTTAAGAATCTTTAAGAATGGAATATGAAACTGTAGTCTGTTTTGATATAATGATTTATTTTCTCAAGTTAATATTAGTTATAATTTTTAATCAAATATTTAGTGATAATCAATTGATGAACAGTGAGTTAAAAAGTCTATAACAAATGGTTAAAAAAGCTTTTATTGCATCTATCACAGCAAAATGTCAAAATTAGCATAATTATTTGATGCCACAGTTGTGAAAGAAATTAAAATTACTGCAAATACAGATTTCTCTCAATCTGAAATATTCCTTTTCTAATATTTTATGAAAAATACATGCGATATGCGTAACATCATCAGAAGCAGTATACTTCGTGATGTAATACAAAAGTAACTGATACGTCTTTTCAACCATCCTGTGCGACGTAGTATGAGAAAAAAGCGATGGCTGAGTACCAATAATTATGTTTCTTTAATTAGAACTCCCCCGCAGTGTTTTTCAGTGAACGGGGCGGGAGTTCAGAATTTAGTTAGTTATTTATATACAGATTTCTGTCACGTGACAATTACCTTTTTTTGTCCTAATTTCATTCTTTAATACTGCTATTCTTTTTTATGAAGATGATACTATGCAGTGAATCTTTTCAGACAGCTTGAGCTAACGACGGATCCACATAAAATGTTACTTCGATGATAATTAAGTTATTCTTTTGCTTTTTAAACCGAACATCAATATAAGATCATTGAATTCTAGATCATTGAATATAGGCATAGCATAAGAAAACAAACATGTTTTTAAAATTTATAAAATAATAAAGTAAATATTTTTAGACCGAAAGGGATGTTAATAACGATGGGGTATTAGTCTCAAAACGGCATTTTGAGTTGAATCCCTATTAACGGTGCATCGCCTTTCAAATTATTGCCACCAGTTATTTCGTCCTGCATTATACTGAAAGAAATTAAACAATGAAGAATCTGCATGAATGTATGCATGTTGGTCGCATGGTGCGAAAACAACGGTTCTTAGAGCCATCAGATTTTGAATAACATAGTAATTCACCCTAACATGGCCCCCCGGAAGACCGAATTTTGAATATGGGATTTTATCTTGTTCATATTTTGATGAAAACATTCAAAGATTTCAAAGAGAACAGTGGCAACACTATACGAAAAGAAATTTTGTCTCTAACGTCCGAAACTGTCTATCGGAAAATCTAAAGATATGTTGTTTTTAAATATTTAGTAATTATGCTGTTGAATCGAATTTTATGTGGCGTAAGTGCTAAGAATATGATATTTGATAAATGAAGTACACACAAAAAACTTTAATGATAAAAATTCCAAAAAAATTTTGCAATACCATCTTAGTAAAGAAACTGAATATTGATATGACGAACTGAGAAAAGACTAGAAAAATCAGGAAAATGCACTTAAACACTTAACGCTGCATTAGAAATTCTAAACGTGTAATACTTGCTGTTTTTGAAAGTTTTGTAATTTTGCTGTTGGATTGTATTTGGCGGAAGTGAGAAGAAAATGATGCTTAATAATAAAGCTAAAAAGTTAAAAAAAGGGTTAGTATGAGTGAATGTAACAGCAGACATGTAGACTGCGATCTCAGCGATAGTGTAAACAACCTTTTGGGTAGACCTAACTTAACAAACCTTTTTGAGCGATCGTTAAGTTTGTAATCATTCAGATTTTTATTTTTAAGTTAAATAGTTTAGTACTTTTCTATTTCAAAAGGAGCTTGCTTATAGCTGTTGCATTTCATTGGACAAGTTTTAAAGTGTTTTGTAGCCCACTGATGTCTTGGAGCTACATTTTGCTTTATCATAATAAATAATTATCATTTCCAATATCGAATGTTCTGCCACAATTCTCGTTTCCTAAATATCTAAGAATTTGAAACTAACATGAATAACTAAACACTCATGATAGTAGGTGCTATCTGAACTGCATGTATGCGGAATAATTGGCGACCAAACATTCTTTTGTGGTTCTCTAGAATGGGGTCTTGAAACCAAAATGCTTGAAACAGTGTAAGGATCCTAAATTTTACTAGCGTTTATTTTATTTTAAAACTTTACTATCACTTCTTATTTTCTACTTCTGGCCAGAATTAAATGCTTTAACTTGTTTATGCAAATTGTCTAACGCCCAAGTACTTAAGTTGTGGCTTTTTGCCAAGAGTGAGAGAGGGAAGGAGATTTAGGAAGCAAGATGCTTGCCACTGCAGTTCTAAGAGTCTTCACTCAGTTGCTGGTTCCTTTAAGGCCAGAGGTTTAGCCCTCTTGATATTTGAAAACGTATTGTAGTTTCAGCAGCTAGGGCGTACTACATACGTACCCTTTTAAATAAAGGCCAGTCTTAGTGCTAGGCATTTGTATACTAATTCAAGGTTAGCTTTAGTTAGAGTTTTAGTTAGTAGTTTTATAAAGTGGTTGGTCTCTGTATCCCTAAGTTCGGGAGTACTTGTAAAAGTATAGAAAGTAAAGGGTTTCGTATAACCTTCCTGCTTGTGTCGTCTGTTACACACAAATCTTGAACATAGCTTGAATAAGCTCCCTGTTCCTAATCAGGACACATCATGTTTCCAAAGCAAATCAAGAGAAACACAAGTCCTAACAACAGAAGGAATGTGTAATTAGAAACTTCGTTGTATGATTCACAACTGGGAGGACTATCACACGCTTTATTGTAAAATATTCCTTTTCGTTTAATTTAGCCATCGCATTGTTTGCTATTCATTTAGAAATTTTTGATTTTTCAAGGGATATTATCTTATCATTGACGCTTTGAAAACGGTGGCCGAAATCTAGGTCAGAATTGCAATGTCTTAAAAAGACACCACCGACATAAATATCGGCCAGAGAAATTCTTCCCTCTTACACTTCAGGATCTAGGGATAGTCATTATCCAATAACACTCGTGCTACTTACAACTATACAGTTTCGTAAATTCCTAGGCGTTTAATGTTAGCTTGGGGCAAAAACGTTTCAGTATGTTACTCATAATTCACTTGCTTTCTAGAATTCTGCACTAATAGTGCCATCTGAAAGATGCAAAATGCAATACAATGCAAAACAATTAAAGTATAATCAAGAAACAGGTTTTTTAAACTAAAAAAAGAATATTAAAAAGAATACACATATTAAAAAAGAAAGAAAGCTGTTGTTAGAAAAATAAGGGAAAGCAAAATGAACAGTTTGAGTGATGAAATATTTACTAAAATACCAAGGGAAAGTTTAAAAAAAATTAAAAAAATCTATATGAGAATACTCAAATGAAAACGTAGAAAAGATGCTTATATCATAAAAATATCATAAAAATACAAGCGGATTTGTTTAGTATACAAATATAAGGACAGATTGTTACTCAAGTTTTATAAGAAAATGAAGGCGAATTGCAAATTTATGCAAAAAACAAATGGTGAAAAATTATTTTCTCGTACAAACTAAAACTGTTATTTAATGCATGCAATTCTAATTAGATTCAGTGGGAAAACAAACTAAAACTAATTAGAGCATATACTGACTTTAAGCGTACCTAGGAAATATTTGTTACCAAGGCCTGATTTCAAAATAAGGCAGTATTTGCAAAGTTACATCATTCGACAATCGCTTCAGCTACGAAACAAACTTTTCGTGGATTTCCCTAGTTTAGGGATAAGAGTCAGAAAAGAGAAAAAAATTCTTATTTATTCCCTAGTCTGTTATCTGAAAATTAACAAAGCCAATTCCCTAAAGGAAAGATATCAAAAGTCATTGGTCCCTTTGCAATCCCAGCTCAGAGGATAGTGGAAGTACAGTTCTATTTCTCGTCTTTTTTAGGTGAAACCTTTTCAGTCTTGCCTTTTAAAGGTTTAGATACTTACACTGTAAAAAATATTTCGAACATTGTTTCGATGAAGCAGTGTATTTAATTATTAATACATTGGCATGAAAATTACAATGCAAAACGAAAAGTGTAATACAAGTTTGTGTATGTAGTAAAATGTTTTCCTACAACTTCCTATTTTAAAATAAATTATCAGGTTTCATTTTTAAATTAGTGAACGTATTTGCTTTTTCTAAATTCTCATAATCCATATTTATACATAAAATGTCAAATAAATTCTAAAACATTAGTAAATGTTCTTACAAATATTTTTCTGATGAAATATACATAATTACATTTTACCGTGAGTAAGCAGATTCCATAAATTACTAACGTGCTGGAAATTACGATAAAAAGCAATTAGTTTAATGATTCAGTGTACTTCAGTAGTAATTAAAAAAATAAGAATTCATGTCTACAAGTTTAACACATCTTCTATAGCTACGCAGGTCAAGTAAAGGGATAAAAATAATGCTCTTAACTTGTCCTTTGGGTTCTGAAGTCCCAGAAGTGAGGCTCCCTATGAATGAAATATTTATTGATATCACATGAGGTACATCGAACGACATCGATCAAAGATTTCAAAATGAACATTTATTCTCATGTGACAAGTTTGAAGCGGAATGAATTGGAAACTATCCAATAGCTTTATGAAACTTCTAGCTTGCGATGATTTAGGAACACGGGGACACTAATGTTTGCTTGGAGTTTAGCCAGTAGATTAGGTGGATTAGTCTGTGCGGTTAATAGACACGGATATTGGAAAGGAATGACCGAGCGGTATAGAGGGACACGGTTTACAGGAAACGGTAACTGGTCATTACTCGGTGCTTAGCCCCATCCAACGGAGGCTCATCAGATTCAGATGGAGGTTAAATGCCATGGCAGTAATAGCGTATACCAAAAGTGATATGCAAACCATTTATCTAATCCATTTTCTATGAACTGACCAGGAGTACAGCTTAAATAACAAGCATTTAATTATTAAATAAATTTCTGATGAGATAAGTAAAGCAAGGTCAAGGTCAATAGTATACTATTTGCGGTTGAAGACAATTGGAATAACATTCTAATGAATAAAGTTTGCAGTGAAGGTTATTGGATGAGGTTTACCATGAATGATGTTCACTCGATGTCTGATTACTCTCTCTTAAAATTTAAATAATATTGCTATTAATTTGCACAGTATGAGAATTAATTCTTTATTAGACTGATTCAGCTTTGAGGAAGCGAAATTTTTAAAACACGTGTTTTGCTTTTATGTGGTCCACATTAAAAAAACTGTACCTCGAATATTTTTACAGTACAAAGTCTGTAATCCGGCGTCCATTATCCGGAATGATCTATAATCCGGACCTCAAAGCCACAAACTTACGCATGCGCGTATAATGCGCGCGTCCGCTACGCAAGCGCACAAAGCCAGTAAAGTGTTTACACAAGCGCGCTTCCGATAGTGAAGAAAGTGACAGAGAGGTTATTGAAAACGAAAAAATTTCGATTGACGAACAAGTTAGTCGATATTCTCGACACAGCAATTACAGGACCTAAACAGTGGAACTTTGTAACTGAATAAGAAATTATGTCTGTTTGTAAAAGAGAGAATTAAAGAGAAAGTATTAGCGCAAAAAATGAAACAACTTACATTGAAAGAAATGTTTAATAAAGTAAACAAATAAATATTAGGTTTCTTTTTTTGTAAATTGTGATACCCTTTAGATCATTATTGCTCTTTATTTCATAAATTACGGTTTCATATTTTTAATTGTATAATTTCTGCATACCATCTTACCAGATTTAAATCGATGATCTATAATCCGGAATCGCCGAAGTCCCGACGAGTCTGGATTACTGTATTAAAATCTGTCAGAAAGTTAAAATCATAATTTTCTGAAAATCTATATAGCGTCTGATTCATTTCTTACAGTTAAATCGCAGGTTTACTATTAAACATTTAAAATAGAATTTTCTTAAAATTTATGATTTTATGGCTCTAACGCTCGAAAAAAGTTTGCCGGTCAGTGTAAAATCTTTCCACTTTATAGTCTAGGAAATAATAGTATTTTTCATGAATATTTTACCACTTGTGAAATAAATAATAACTGGATTAGAGATTCATTTTAAGTTCATATTTGTAATCAAGAAGGACTCATATCAGTAGAGAGCTTTATAGAAGTTTGCACCATGCGGTGCTTTGAATTTATTGCACACGCTTTTCCAGATTTTTAGATCTTCTTTCAAGAATACGTTTATGATTTGTCTTCGGTAATCCTGAAATGTTTTGTATGAAAGAATTTTTCCGCATTATTTTGTTTTAGTAAGTACAAAAACTCTTTGATAAACGTAGAGTTAAAATTGAGATTAGAAGTTTCAGATAATACCTCTAAAAAACAGAAGGGAAACATGCAGAAAATGATATATAAAATTAGCAACAGAACAAGCTTGTGTTTGGCGTAGATTTAGTGAAGAACTCAATCGAGGGCAAGGTCACGCTTCAGCAGGGGCAAAGAAATATGCAAGACTGGAAAGAAGCGAAGATAACGGTCATATTTATACCCTATGGTAGTAAAGCGAACAAGAAGGTAACGCCATCTGTTGGCTAAAGTAATAACGAAACTGAAAAATTAAGTTAATAGAATTTTAAAAAACGTTCTAGTTAATGACTTAGGACTTAATGCTAACTACAACACAGCTCTTCCTATGTTGTTCGCTTTACTTGCCATAAGATATAATACGACCGTTGTGCACGCTGGTTTTTAGTGTTACAGATTCGATTGAGCCTAGAAATCGATTGAACTCTTGACTAAATCTACGTCAAACACAATGTCGTTACTTTGATAATTACCTCCAATGACCGTAAACGTATAAGTAAACTGAAACATTCAAACTTAATTATGTAGTATGTATTCACTTAAAGTTAGTATTTGTTAAATATTTTTACAATGTTACTGTTAAATTTAATTTTAATCAAGTAGTTAATGACATTTTTTGTGGAAGGAAAAATAATATTGTCAAAAAGTTACAAAGAGTTATATATATCTCCTCTGCATTCAGTGTTCTACAGAATATCAATAATTTCAATCTTCAACCCTGCTGATCCACGAAGTCGGCAGGTAAATAAAGGGGGTCAGTGGGAAGTAAGTGACTAAGTACTACTGATTTAAAGAGATATTCAGACAGACCATCAATCTTTTCAAACATTTTGCGTTTTATAAAAAAAATATGAATGCAAAAAAAGGAGGAAAGATATGAGATAAGACATTATGCATTTTTTATAAAGACAGAAACAAAAAAAGGGAATTTGTATTTGCCGTAAAGAATGAAAAATGGCCGCAGTTTTACTCCTCAGGCTTCAGGGTAAATCTCCACTCGAGATCACTTCTGTATTCTTTGCTTTTCTGCAATAACAATGTACTACAAGTGAAACATGATTTAAAGGCAATTCGTTTCCATTAGCATTGGACTGCCGCCAAACTGGTGTTCGGTATAAAAACAACCTACATTTTACGTCCTTATACGATATAAAGAGGAAATATTGTGACAACGAAAAATTTTGAGTATCATAATTCGACAGAAATATTCGTTTTGACCATTTCCAAACTCATTCGGGCAAATTTTTTTTGCGTACTATCTTATACGTACGGACAGAATGAAGAACTCTTTTATTTTATTTTATTTATTTATTTATTTATTTTAACGAATCGTAAAATGCCATTCAAGAGATCTTTTTTCATGACATCTGTACGTCCCTATGTATATATATATATATCACATAACTCAGAAACTATTAGTCATAAAACGTTGGAATTTTGTATATGGGATGCTATAGCATCCAGGTGTTCGGCTCGCTTTTTATTGCAATCGATTTATAACAAACACATTAATAACAAAACACATTTATATCCCTTACCCGGCCTTTATTTTCGCAGTTGTTGGTCGCATTCATACACTTCCAGTTACATAAGAGTTTTAAATGGCGAAAGTCACAGGAAAATTTAATTTCAAAATTTGAAGTTTTTGATGTAATTTTCAGCTTGCCTTGAGAGATTGGTTAATCAAGTTAGAACAATTCGAGGAAACAAGTTTAAATGACGTGCACCAAAAATCCAAAGGTGTTTGCATGACGAAAATCGGCAGTGTTTAAAAAAATAATTTTAGACAAAAATCTTAATCTAAATTTCAATGCATTCTCCCGGTTTCTATGCCTGTGCTTGAGAAATGTTCATACTCATTATGAAAAATAAAGTTGCAGAAGTTTGACTCATATACGACAAAAACGTACCGGCGTATTTAATTTCAAAATTTGCAATTTTGGATATCATTTTCATCACGCCTTGATAGATCAATTTATTAAGCTAGAATAATTCGAGGAAATAAATGAAGTGTCACAAAAATGCGTGTAATTTAGCAGTCCGTACAGGGAAGTCACGTGGTGTCCACAGACCACATCCTTTTTTTAGTTTTGTTATGGTGAACATGAATATAACAGTAAAATATTTTATTAGATCAAATTTTTTCCAGATTCACTGAAGCATAGATTGAAGCTTTCATCACAGAATAAGAACATTTAAGAGTACTATTGCTTACAATGCATTTAATTTAGGAGTATGATTTGTTTTGTCTTATGATGTTATTTTTAGCTCCTTGGCCCCACATACAGGGTGATTTTAAATTGCTTTTACAAACTAAGAGGGGCGATAGTACTCATCCAGACGAGCAATAACCATAGAACACAGGGTCATGTTCCACTCTAAAGGGCAGAAAAGAGGACAATACAAACGCATCGAGGAAGATCAAGGAAACTATCTCTTAAGACTATCGAGAATTACCTGTATGCAAATTTGCACCGAGAAGAAGAAGCATTTTGCTCTTAAGTGGTACCGGAGAAAGCCATTCAGAACAAACGGTGTCCTTAAAGAAAAAGGGCGCAAGATCATCGCTTCAAGTATTACCTTGGTAACATCATCCAAAGCTTTTCGTGAATGCTGTGGCGGAGTATACGCACGAGGAATTGGCAGATATTCACCTCCCATACGGTGAAGCAAAAGGGAATGGACGCAAAGCACGGAAACTGTAGGATAAACGGTTTCCAACTTGTTGGACTCCAAGTCATACAGCATTCGCCAGTGTTGATCGAAGTCTGAGAGACACCGGTTCTTTTGCCAAATCAAAAAGTAATACAGGAAGTTCACGAAATGCACGAACGCCAGAAAATGGAAGAGCGAGTTGTCGTCATTTTGACCACCTTCTCTAAGTTTTAACTAAATAATAAATCTGATTGGGCAACTTTTCGTCTCGTTCATTTGCTTTCCCAGGACTGTTGTAAATTCAGGTTGGAATTCTAGTATTCCTCTTTTCTGCCTCTCAGAGTGGAATGCGACCCTATGTTCTATATCTATGGTAATTATTGCTCATCTGAATGGGTACTATCACCCCTATTAATTTCCAAAAACAATTTAGAATCACGCTGTATACTGATACTCCTTAGCAGTTTTAACTAAACAGAAGTGTTTTACAACAACTGAAACATTGAAACATTACTCATCTCTCTATGAGACCAAGTAAATATAAAGGAGCCTATAAACAGACCACCTTCGATGAATGGAACAGATATTTTCCCATTCTCAAAAGAAAAGTATTAACATTTAGCAGTAATGTTTCGCTACAAATCGCGAAATTCCATTATTCCATTAGGTTGAATTTTCAGTAAGTTCCCTGATATGACCCTGAAATAATTTTCTTTGCATTTCTATCTTAGTAGCATTAAGTTCAGTATTATCTTCAAAGCATGGTAGAGTTTATAACATAAACCAAATTCGTAGTATTTCTATTCAAACGGTTATATCTGTTAACCATGCAGTCTTTGACAATTAGTTGGCCTTTAACTCTTTCGCATCGAAGTCGCCCGTAACGCTCGTTCATTCAGGCAACAGTAAACCGCCCCAACGCCTCGTTTATTTTCTACCTAGTTCTTTCCTCTTCACGTTAGTGTATGGCTCATTGGTTTCGCGAGTTGTTAAAAGACATGTCAATCATTCTTTTGAAGCAAATAAAGGAGAAATACGGAAAGCTAGACATTCGCAAGTGCAGTCCGGCCCTAAGGTGAAACTGCACACAATTGAAGAAACCGCAGAAAAACCTCCAAGAGCAGCAAGGGGGAAAGGAAAACTATTTCAAGACAAATTCGTAAACACGGGCGTTTTCGATGTTTGTTGAAAACAGATTTGGTAGTCTCTCGATGCGAAAGAGTTAATAAGCGTTCAAGACGCATGGGTTATTGCAAAAGCTATAGCGTTTTATACAGTTCGTGTTATGGTGTTCACATCGTGTTCTTCTGCAATACTCTTCTTGTTAAAATAAATATGTAACCGAAAATTATAATATTCGCTGAAAGAATTTTCAATACCACTTTGAAGAGATGATGGAAACTATCATCTCCATTAATCATTAAAATTGTCTCCCCTAAATTTACCATTGAAATGCTATAAGATCCATGACCCTAAGTGCAGCATGATTCTAAGGTGGATTTTTTTAAAAATATTTTGTCTTAAATAACGATCAGTGTTGATATGTGCTGTAAATGTTATCTTGTATTTTAAATTATACTTGTATTTATTAAAACTATTAATGGTACTGATCCAGTTATCCGTTGTTTCGCTTGAACATATATTTGTGTGTTCATTGTTTTATGAACAATATTTTATTAACAGTGTTTCTTAATATTAACATTATAACACAAGTAAGCTACAGGCAGTTGCTGAAATACAGTCGACTTAAGCCGAAAGGGAAACAGAATTAAGAATATTTAAAAAAGGAATTTTATTAAAAAATATTTTGGGAATGCAACTGTATGAAGTAGTCACGTTATTTCAAATGCATTAAACCTGTATAATTTAATAAAATAATAAATGTTAGTGGATCACATAAGATTTAATTAGAAATCACAGTTATAAATATAGATTATTTTTGCTTGTCTTACCATAAATGAGATTGATTTTATCGAAATTTCATCTTGTATTTAACTGAGTCAAATTAACCACGTGATAGTAGTATTAACGGGACGTTTTTGGACACTGTAAAGTTTCTATTATTTTGCATAACCAGGTATTTTATAATTTAGAAATTTACTATCACTTTTTTTTCGTTTACTCACCAGAATATTAAGAGGTTAGATAGTATTTAAACGGAAGTTTTCGGTTGCAAAACAGAGCGTGTGTCTGCTTCTTGAGTCGACGTTACTAGGTTCATCAGCTTTGATAGGATTTTAATTTTTCGGCTTTGCGTTATAGCTGCCGACATTTAAACTGTTACGCTGATGAGAAATCGGAGTCAACTTCGCGTTAAATCAATTGTGTAGTCCTTGACTACTAGGTTTGTCAGGACTTGTGTTTCTCTTGATTTGAGTTGAAAACATAAATGATCCTGAATAGGAACAGGGAGCTTACTCAAGCTATGTTCAAGAAGGTGTGAAGTATACAACACAAGCAGGAAGGGTATACGAAACCCTTTAATTTCAATACTTTTACAGGCACTTCGGAACTTCGGAATACAGAGACCAACCACTTGTGGTCTGAACGTAAGAATATAAAAACTACTAACTAAAACTCTAACTAAAAGCTAACTTTGAATTAGCATACAAATGCCTAGCACTAAGACTGGCCTTTATTTAAAAAGGTGTGTAGTACGCCGAGCTGCTTAAACTACAACACGTTCGCAAATATCAAGAGGGCTAAACCTCTGGCCTTAAAGGCAACCAGCAACCGAGTGAAAACTTGTAAAACTAGAGTGGCAAGCGGCTTGCTTCCGAAAACTCCTTCTCTCTCTCGCTTGGCAAAAAGCCACAACTTACGTACTTGGGCGTTAGGAAGACAATATGCATAAACAAGTTAAAGCATTTAATTCTGGCCGGAAGTAGAAAATAAGAAGTGATGGTACAGTTTTAAAATAAAATAAACGTTAGTAAAACTTAGGATCCTGACAGGTTTAGTTTAAATTTGAATTTTAGTATTACTTTAAGTTACATCCCCACAAGTAGTGATTGATTTTTAAGCACTAGACGTGAAATTCATGTGTAAGTTCTGATTTAATGACAATTTAATTTTGAAACTTTTCAAGACTCTGAGTTATTCTTCAGAACAAGAGATAATTTGCTCTCCATGCCTTCTGGGAATTTGATGCTGGTTTATGTCAGCAAAGGAAATCAAACTCTATAAAGGGAAGTTTCTCAGCTCTATTAAATTGTTTTATGGGAATAAGAAAGTAATAGCTTGGATTCTGATCTCTTCAGTAATAAAGGAAATCATGTATTTACTTGATGAGTAAATTAAATAAGTCAAACAATATAGAATACAATGCAGTAAAATAAAAAGGGTGTTAGGAAAAAATGAATGCTAGAAATTTTTAAGTTTAATGATTTTAAGTTTAATGATTTTTAAGTTTAATGATTAAAGTTTCAAATATTCACTCAAGTTAAGTATTCATCGTGAATAGCAAACCTATGCATCCTTTAGCCGCCTCTTAACCGAGAATATTGTCTCGAGTGCACCTAAGGGATGGAATAATAGCATAACCGAAAGAATAAAGACAGATAAGTACAGACATTCTCAGATCTTCTATGATTCGAACCTGGGTTCAAAGACATGACATCCCACCACGCTAAACATCATACCGAACAGGGAGCTGTTAAGGGTTTTATATTTGAGTTAAACTGCAACAAAAATGTTTCGAAAATTTAAAAAATATCTTCACAACTTTCCTTTATTTTTTAAACCAAATACTCCTAAACTTATAAAATTAACAGAGTCTCATTGCTATAGCATTTTAGATTATGAAATACCTGAATTCATCAACAATATAACTTACCGTGGAATCCTGATATAATTTACATTCAGTTCTTCTTGAACGTTTATTTCTTTAGACAATCAATCATTTGTAACGTTAGGATTAAGTACTATTAACTTCTTAATCTGTTTATGAAACCATAATTTTTATCTCGAATAATCAACTAGTAAAAGACGCGCAGCCATTGTGAGAAGTAATTTTAAACTGTAATTCCTCATCTAGAATACTTCTGAATGCCCTTTTAACAGCTTCTATATCCATCCATCAATATTTTACTATCAACGTTGGACGACAGATCGATTACTTGCCAACCAAGCCACTTCCATTCCTACCCATGAAATCCACACTTCGTCAAGTTACATTGCCCATCAACGGGTAGTTTGCGATGAATAATAGATGAAACCTATTCTCAACCAATCGATAAATTGCATTTAATTTCAGTGCAAATATTACTGTTAGAGTTTGAATTCCGCCAGTATCATTTACGAAATAAAATGCAAAGTAATTAATTGATAACTAATCAGCAGTACCTAATATTTTGCGAGTTATGAAAAATAGTCATAAATAATTTTGTTGTCAAAACAGTATGCACGACAACTGACAAAACATTAAGTATTTAGTACTGCAAATATTCTCAGCTAGATAGTCATTAGATTTTTTTAAAATTATTTAATAAATTAGTTTTATTCCTATATTAAGTATTTCTTGAAATAGCTTTCCCATGAATAATTTAGTGAGCGATTACTTAGCAAATTTAGTTAGAATAATTTAGCAGAGTTAATTGCAACCCAATCTCTAATTTGAATGCAATTTTATTTTTTTTTGATTTATTACGTGGCTTTCGTATGAGTTGAATGACTAATAATGGGAAATGTAAAATGATCAATTTGATTCAAAAAGACTGATCAATTTGAACAGTATTTTATAAATATTGTATAATTCTGCTCTGCTCGCAAGTATGGCGGTGCAAGGAACAAAATGAAAGAAACTCTTCAGTACTCGCTAATAATTGTAACTGAATTGCGAATAACTAAATATACATAAATATTCATTAAACAGTAAAATATTTTAAAACGAATTTGCTTCTGAACTTTATAATTTTGATTAAACAGCGATTGTTTAGAAATATGCTATCTGGATTAGAAAGGAAATCGTTCAAAAGAAATAATAATTTTATTTTTCATACGGAAATAATGAAAAAAAAAAAAAAAAAAAAAAAAAAAAACTGAAATTAGCAGGAAAGTATATGGGTTTTGTTCTAGTAAATGTTGTTATAAAGGTAATGAAATTATTTATTAATTAAATTATTTATATAAATTTGTATAAGCTAAGTTATCTGTTTACATAAACCGACATCTTTGTTTAAATGAACTGAGAACGGAATCTCAAGACAATATATAAGAAGCAGAAAAGTGCCACTATATGATCAGCATTTCAAAGTAGTCCTATTTTTAATTTCGTTCTATTACTTTAGCTATTTTTATCTATAATCTTTTATCGATATTACTTTATCTTAAATTTTATCTATATTACTAATATACTTATATCTAATCTTTTTATCTATATTACTTTATCTTAAATTTAATTTTCTTAAAAAATGCAGTATTGTTTGCTGTATTATTTTGTTTTCATGAAAATTTCATCCACATGCGGAAAACGAAAAATGTGCATTAGCAGATTTTTAAGGGAAGTCCTCTAGAGATATTTTATTCGGATTTAATGCATTTTTGGAGGATATACTGAGGGAAATTTGTAAGCTATGCATTTTTTGCCCCTGGAGAAAATAATGTAATCATTCTACAGCGCACTTTGTTCACCCAACTTGCACAGCCAACTTCGTGATTCTGTTGTTTGTTAAAGTGGAAGCTGGTAATTAATATCTGAGCTCAGACAACGGTATCGGGGTTTTATCGTGAGGTCAGCGAATGTTGCACATCAACTGCAAGTTTATTAGAGTGCAGAGCTTCTTGGTCATTAGTCTAAGCAGATTTACTACGCATAAACCACTCGTAAGTTTCACGTACAACGAATAATATGTAGATGTGCGACAATAGTAGTTCTGACAATACTATACTTGTCAGTAGTTGCCCTGACTATACGTTGCCTGGGATATAAGAGTAACTTTAAACTGGAAGTTAACGAGTTATTTTGTATATATGTTATCGGCAAAATATGAAATCCGGCATTCTGTAGAATACTCAGGCATTGTATAGAATGCCGAAGACTGGCAGACAATATGTGAAATAAATTGGCAATGTGGCACAAATTGCATAGGCGTTTTATAGAATGCCAAATGACAAAGCGGGAAAGTATGAAGCACATCTCCATATTATATACAATGCCTAAGGAAAGTATGTAATAATTTGTGCAATATATGGTTGTAGTTTGTGCAATACGTAGTTTCTGTAGTTGTAATGAGTGTGACAGAGAACAGTGCCTACCGACTTGCAACTTATGAAAGAATTTTAAAACAACTATATACGACATCACAGTTCTTTTTATGCTCTAAGAACTTGATTAGAACCGAAGAAATTTATGACCATCTCTCATCTCTGGTCAATTTCGATTGCTCAGTCCAATCGAAGCGGCCAAGGATTTCTATAATGTATGTGTAAAACAAAGTGCCAAAATTTGAAATGTCTTTGTGTGAAAAAAATAATGAAATAAATTGAAATTGTCATTCAAGTTCTACCATGTTGCAAGAAACAGATTAAATTTAATTTCTTTTTTTATAGGAAATTTTGTTTTCTTTATTAAGAAAGGGCATAAATTTTGTTTCGTACAAATTTAATTTTCGTTATGTATCGTGAAGAAACCTTTTTGAATGGCTTTCTTTCATTATTTTTTTAAAAAATCTGATGGGTACACCACATAACGTCTTTGTACGGAATATTAACTTATACACAATTTTCCTGCATTTCATTTAAACATATTGAATAAACAGTTAACGAATTTTGAATTACATTTACTTCGTGGATAGCGCATAAACCATAATAGCAGATTATAATAGCGCATAACCATAATAGAATAAATGCACTTTTTAAACTTCACTATATTTAGTTGCCATAGCTACACTTCGGCTCTAGGTTCACTTAACAGCATTACATCTCATTCATTTTATAACTCAGAGTGCACAAAAATTATATCATCTGAAGAATTCCCACATGTTCTATTCAAATACTATAAGAAATCTAAAACGATATATAAAAGAAATTAAACAAATAAAAAAGAAACAGTTTTTCACAGACGATTCAGCTCCGCTTACCTAATGCACATGCGCTACTAATTAATTCACTTCGCGGCAAGACAAAAGTACATAAAAATTCAAAATATTTTCAATTTCGATATATTAAAAATTTCATTTTCAATATATTAAAAATTTGAAAAATATAGAAAACCATAAAACACTAAGTACAGTTAAAACAATAAAAACAAATTTACAATTAAAATTACAGTTTCAACGCAAAAACAAGCTAATAACTTAAAGGATAATTCCAGAATGAATTAAGCATAATTTAATTCGCAATAATAAAAGAAGACGTTACTTTGTCGTTGCGAAGCTTAGTTAATTTTGAGTGGCAACAAATCCACTATTCTGTATGTTTCAAATGTAAACAACATGGCGACAATGGTAATCAAAAATTAGGCTTAGTCGCAATTAAAAAATTTTTAAATTGTTAATAATTCCACAAATATTGCATGCAAGTTAATTAAAGGCATAAAAATCTTAACCAGAACAACAAATTTCAATCCTTTTGGAAGCAAAAAATGCACAATTTACAAACATATAAGAATAAAGAAACTGAGATCACTGAGCCGAGTAACAGAGTGGATATATATATACATATATTTATATACTTTTGGTGCAGCCGATTGCAACCAAAATACGAGGTGCACATCTACATGTTATAGCAGTCCTACATACAAAATTTCAACCTTCTGATGCTAGTCGTTTTTGAGTTATGCGAGATAGGTACGTACGTACGTACGTACGCACAGACGCCACGAAACATTCTCTTCAGAATTCATTTTGAATTAGTTTTATAATTTTTTTTTGGGAAAATAGTTCTTTATTCTGTCCTTACGTACGGATGTCATGCAAAAATATCGTTAAATTGCATTCGATAGCGGTCAAAATGGATATTTTTGTTGAAATATGATGCCTGAAGTTTTTTGCGATTACAATACTTCCTTTTTACTTCGTGCAAGGAGTGTAAAAATAACATTTGTATTTTTCAAGAATGCACGTCTTTTCAATAATAGCCTTATCCTGTCTTTTTCCATACATTCCCTAAAGAGGACGTATTTCATTCTATGGAATGCTTAGGTATAATATGCAATTCCTAGGTAAAGTACAGAATAATTCTTACATTCTATATTTTGTCTGGAAACGCCAGGCATTCTATAAAGTACCTAGGTACTCTATAGAATGTCAGCGTTTCCTTACTTTGCCTGCTGAGCGTATAGGAATAAAATGTCAATTTTAGCATCCTATATTAAGAATGTCATAATAGGATTATAGGATTATGTTTGCTATAATATTCATTCTTTTGAGTATGGTTCCTCTGTTCGAGAAAAGTTGTATATATCCTGAAATTATTTGAAATGGTTAGTTTTATGGTATAGTGAATTTGAAGAGATTACTGAGTGATGATATGCATATACGTGCTGGTGATCGGAAATGAGTACAGTATTTATAGTTTGACATGAAACAAGTTTTGCCCAATCGAAGATTGATCTATTTGCAAAATTACAGTAATTCTTTCAAAGAAAACGTTAAACATCTCTTGTTGAAATTTAATCATGCTATGTGCTCTAACCAGTGGCATAAAACAAGAAACAGAAGTAGATAATTAATAATAGCACGTTTTATTCTGCAAATAAAGATATTAGAAAAAAATTTTCCTAATATTTTTATTTAAAATATTTTAAGCAAATATTATATAAAAAAATCTTATACTTCTTTTAAAAGTTTACAGAAACGCAATTTGTTACTCATAAATTATCTTGGATACTAGAAATGATATGCGCTTCGAACTGTAGATATCGTTTAAAATGCTTTTATACAACATTTGATATCGGTTTGGAATTTGTTTATACTAGAAAAAAATACTGAGTAAAGTTATTTCATGTGTTTTGCATTATATTAAATAATATATTACATATATTAATCAGTATAATACAAATAATTTAATTAATAATAAATAATTATATTTAATAATAATATTAAAAAGTCTGAAATGTTTCAGATTTTAAATTACGTCCAAAGGGGAGTTTTTTTAACGTTTTGTGTGTTACCTTTATTTATTAAATATCATGTTCTTTGCACTTAAACCATAAAATTTAGTTCAATAGCAATGTTACAAAATAATTTTAAAATGAGCATATCTTTAGAATTTCCGATACACAGTCTCACGGGCTGGAAATAAAAAGGTTTTTTACCCCGTAGAGTGTTGCCATTGCTCGCTTTTAAATCGTTGAGTTTGTTAGTCAAAAATTCGTTAAATGTTTACAAAATATGAAATCGATAATAAAACAAATTGCAAATTTCAAATTTGGGATTTCAAATGCTCATATTCGCAGTAGGATTACGTCATTCAAAATTGGATGGCTTTAGATACCGTTGTTTTATCACAATGCGAGAAACATACATACATTTATGCAGATTCTTCATTATTTAACTTCTTCAAATATAATGCAGGGCTCTAACATTTTGTGGCAACAGTTTGAAAAGTGAACCAACCTTTATAGGAGTTCGAAGCAAAATGACAAAACGAAAGTAATAGCCCTTGGGGACTCAAATCCCTTTGGACTAAAAATATTCTATGAAGCGGTTTAAGCTTAATTTTATTTCACTTCTAAATCTGGTTTTTAAACTTCCTATAACTGTAAATTTATAAATTATTCATAAACATTAGCTACGCAGCGAGATGCTTGCTTTTAACGTAAGCCTCTTTCAACTATGCCGATTAAAGAGAATAAATTTAATGCGCGGAGATTATAACTTGACTACACTAACGAAGTTTTAACAATTTAATTAAGATTCTTAATGGTTGTCTCCAATCACTTTGCCTAATTTCTGACAATATGTTTTAAAATTCACATCAGAGTTAATAAATAATAGCATGCATGAAACGAGAAGCAGGAGCAATTGAGCTTTCAAAAATTATTTGGTACCTTCATGAATATACTGTGCAGAACATTATCTCTTAGCTTATGTTTAGGATCGATAACCCATAATCGTTAATCCTCTCAGGATTCGTTTTTTCGTCAGGCTCAAAATAGTACACCAGTAGATTAAAAAAAGTGTTAAGCAGGCATGATTGAATTGAATTATAGAGTTATTTTCTACTTACTAAGTATAGTATATCAAAGGTTTAATAATGTAGTAAGAGAACTAATCTTTAAAAATTATTACTAAAAGAAAGAAGAAATGAAATAAAAACTGAACAAAAGATTAAGATATTGGTTTATAGGATTCTGGTAAAGGTTAAATAGTCCAAAACACTAACAGACATAAAGTAAATTTTTGTTGTTGTCTTGTCTATTTTACATGGAACAATGGTTTCCAGAATCAACTAAAAGAGGAGGTTGGACTTCTATATATAAAGTGATATATAGCGATGTTATGAAACTAAGTACAGAGACCTAGAAAGGTGTAAAGTAAACTGCTTTGTTTAAATATGAACTTTAAACAGAAATGAAAGTTTTTGTGCTAATAAAATCAACTACAGCTCGTAGCGATGGAACTAAAGTTATAAGGTATTTCTCCCACTTCCCTAGCGTGCCTTCGTGGTGTAACGGTAGCACGCTGGGCCAGAGGTCCGTGGTTCGATTTCAGGCGAAGGCTTCCAAAAATCCTAATGACTCTACAAGTAGCGCTCGAACTAAAAGGGTTGTGGATGATGATTCTCCGCACCCAGGATTTGGCGACTAGGTCCCCTAAAACCCTAGATGGCCTTTAAAAAGGGGAGTATATAAGGTATTTCTCCCACTTCCCTAGCGTGCCTTCGTGGTGTAATGGTAGCACGCTGGGCCGGTATTCCAGAGGTCCGTGGTTCGATTCCCGGCGAAGGCTTCCAAAAATCCTAATGACTCTACAATGTAACAGTCGAAATCCAGTTTAAAAGGTACAACAGTAGTCAAAGAATGCACAACTGAATATAAATCTAAGCTTGCAGAGACACTAGGTATATTTTTGGAAGCAGGAAAGATGAAAAATAGCAAACTCCTTCGCCGGAATCGAGCCACGGACCTCTGGAATACCGTCCCAGCGTGCAGAACCACTACGCCACCAAGGAACGCTAGGAAAGAGGAAATACCCTATATACTCACCATTTTAAAGGGCGACTGGGGTTTTCAGGGGTCCCAATCGCCAAATCCTGGATGTGGAGAATCCTCATCCTACACCCTTTTAGTTCGGGCGCCACTGTAGAGACACTAGGTATATTTTTGGAAGCAGGAAAGATGAAAAATAGCAAACGTCTTCGCCGGGAATCGAATCACGGACCCTTGGAATACCGGCCAAGCGTGCAGAACCACTACACCACGAAGGCACGCTAGGAAAGAGGAAATACCTTATAAGCTGACTAGAACTCCTAACAAGCGTATCAAATTAAAATGTCAGCAGCTATAACGAATAATTACGAACTTATCAAAACTGGCAGCAATTAACGTAATATGCCGCAAAAGGCAGAAACATGCTCTATAGTATTATCTAAAAACATCAATTTAAATACTAGCTAACGGATTTGCTTTCTAGTGAGGAAACAGAAAAGAGAAGTTATAATAAAGCTGAAATAATAAAGAATTTGTTAGTTTCAAATAATAACCTTACAGATTAAGTCATGAATTTCTTCAAATGATGAGTAGTTTAATCGTACTACAGTTGAAGCAGCAAATTCCTTTATTTCATTTAACATTGAAATGGATTTCATTGAGATTAGAAACTTCTAAACGAAATTTTCATTGCTGGAAGGTCTGCAGAATTACGAAATTCAATCATGAGATTCAGAGTTTTAATTCAAAATACTTAATTAGATTTTTATTTTTGGATATGATGCGTTACAAACTGCTGAAAATTTTAATAAGAAGTAAAAATATTGACATTTTTAATTATTCTAATTTTATAAAATAAGTTTAAATATTTTAAAGCAAAATATTCTTTAATTTAGATTTCCAGTTTCCATAAAAACCAGTATTGTAATTAAAAATGAAAAGTAGATTTCATTCGAATCTAAATCTGAATTTCATAGGTTTAACTATCTCTCAGAAAGACGGATGGCAGCAACGCCATTGCAATTTCTGAAATGATTTCATAAAAGACTCACATTCTAATGTAATAAATCTGCTCTGAAACTTTTATTGCCAATTGGGGGATAGTATATATTTCATTTCCTATGGTCTCTGAAACACTTTTGATAGAAATACGAAATATGTTACGTAAGAATATGAGATAGAATTATTTTACTATACAGGATTTCCGACTGCACATCGAGATGATTTATCGAAATGACGGCGTATCGAGATGATGTAAGCAACGAATACTATTCAGTTGTATCAGTGAAGCAAATACAATTTAATTTAAATAATTATAATTATTAAAACATAAAATATTGTTTTCCTTAGACGGCTTGTATTTGCTTTAAAAGGTAAACAGCTCGTTTAAATACTTAAAAGAATAAGAAGGCTTATGAAACATGTATCTATTGACAAAAGAGGTGCCTTTTTTTAGAATCACTCATGTACATAAGGAATTCCATTCCAGTTTCTTTATTATAAAGGATTGATGGATAAAAATATGTATTTAGAGAAAATGCAATTAAAAGTGTATTACTTTTAATACTCGAAAAAACTTTAAAATAAAACGGATAATAAATTCTGTTAATTGAAATTTCCTTTTTTGTTTAGTATTTAATTTGCGCTGGTGGTAATCTCAACACCAGATTTCTGCAGTAAATATGTGTAACTAATTTGTTCTTTACATTTGCCTGTTAAAGGAAAAAAAAAGCGAAAAAAAATTATGTCCGTGACGGTTGTTTCGAACTGTTAGCTAGTTATGCTTAGTTTTTATTCTATTGTTACGTTTTTCTCTTTCTTCTGACACCAGTTGTTACGTTATATCCTTCCTTCACGTTCGTACGGGGTTCGTAGATTTGGAGTGAATAACGACGACACTTGATGAAGTATCGAAACATACTTTATTAGTCAGTATTGTCAGGAAAGCTCCAAAACACGTTTTACAGTCGTCGATGAACTATTATAAACACGCTGGAACAATCAGCGACACAGCCTTCACACTGTCTGGCAATAACGGTGGAGACAGCTTCCTGCAAAGCACCAGAGAACAGCTCCTTACTCTGCTTGGTCGTTCTCAGAACTCCACGTACTCTCGAGATTCTCTACGCTACAACTCGCGATGCACTCGACGACACACGAGCACAGCTCCCGATTCTTTGGTTCAGTCGTTCCCGGAGCTTTCTCGACGATGCACTAACCGCGATACACTAAGAGAGTCTTTCGGTGCAGTTTACGACCCACTCGGCACTCGTTTCCCGGCTGTCAACTCGATCGACTCCGCACGGCTCGCTAGACGAGGCACACTCTCTGAGACACACTGACTGACTGCGGACCAGCAGGGTTTATATAGCTTTCGGCTTGTGTTCGAGAACATTCTGGGCTAAACCGGTAAGAACTCGTTCCAGAAGGTTCTCCATCCGTCCATGGTATATCGCCAACTTTGTCACCAAATATCGCCAAATTGGTGATTTCACGTCAAATGTGGCAATCCTTCCTTTCCTTGCTTTGCGGGGAAGCTATCTTACCACGTCTGTACATTTCGTAACACTATGTTATATCCCTTACATAGATTCAAGTTCATTCCGGAAGAGTTACACAAGTACAGTACACAGAAGAATATGCATATTTAATTGCAACGTCTGAATGAGCGATTACATATTTCTTTTGGTCATATCAGAATTTAGTTTCTTTTATTGCTCAGTATCTCAGTACTCAGTACTCAGGACCTGCTCAGTAGTAGACCTAGTAAATGAAACTTTGAATTTTTTATAATAGTTAAATTACTGTGTCCCAGGTATCTGCTAGGTGATGAAGAGTTTTAATAATTCAAATACCTGTAAGAAAATATGAAACAGCTCTTGCTTATATCTATATCTATGTATATATATATATATCTGCATCTATATAAATATTATAAATATGCTTAGCTTGTCCTTCCACAGATAGTGTCAAGATAAATTTAGCTTTACTACAAGTTACCCTGGTTGGCTGAACTGAATGCAGCGAAGGAATTTTGAACATTTTTTTTTGAAAAACTGTAGGCAAATTTGTTTGCATAAAAATTAGATATAACTAATTGTTGTCCAGAATATTTTAGACATTAAAGTTGCTTTTCAGTGCATGAGGGATAGAATAAACTTCAATTTTCTGTTTCAGAATGATTTACTATTTACATGTGTACGTAATTAAAAGATCTCATGGAGACATCCGATGATTTCCTTTCACGGCCTCTTAAAGTGTGGGGTTTTATTTAATTTTAGAAAGAGTTAACTTTACTTTAGGAGAAACCTTACCTACCTGTTTTTAATCCACGCTTTCTTGTCAGAAAAAGATTTTAGTTTTGAGCGTTATGCAAAATAAGGTAGAAAGCTAATAAGTCTGAGTTATTCAAGCAAAGCGTGTTCTGCCTTTCGGCCGCGCTGTTTCTTTGCTAGTTAAGCTTGCTATTTTACGGCCGTGCATTAATTGGCAATTTTTCGGTTTTTTTTTGAGCTGCTGCCAAAAGTTTTGGCGAGGCTCTGTACGCACCAGGACTGTTCATATTATGCTTCAACGAATAAAAGGGTCTACATCAACTCAACAACAACCTAAGCAAGAATAATATTCAGAATATTATTCTTGGAGATTGATAAAACTAATGCTGTGAGAGGTTTCGCATTGTGATGATATAGTGGTGTTGTAAATAGTTGCTTAGGTTGTGGTTGAGTTGCTGTAGTGTATTGAGTTGAATAGTTGTATTTAAATTGTGTTGTATAGTTGTTTTGTATTGTGTCGTGTTTAGCACTATTGATTGAGGTTGTTTAATTGTATTTGAATTAGTAATTAGAACTATTGCTGTAGTGTATCTTCTCATATTGTTGTCATTGATTTAAATTGTCTTGGGTCCTCCTTGAAAGCTATGATCGCTCGTCACGTTTTGCGAACTTGTCCGATTGGATTATATTGCTCCTTTTGGTACTTCTCTTCTTCTACTTTTCTCCGTTTCTTCATCTGAAATTTTCTCCACTTCCGGATTTCTTTATGTCAAGTGCCCTTGGGCTTTAATTCTGAAACCGGCAACATTGCTCTTCGCAATAGCTCAGTCAATTATAAAGTCTAAGTCTTATCTGTAGGTTTTGATACAAGGTGACCTTCGCAAACAGTCCTTTCACAGTTCAAGTCAAGATCTAGCCTTCCAAAGAGTTTTAAATTAGTTAGAAACTTACAAACTTAAACACATTTTTGGCTGCGCATCATTTAAACTTATTTCCTCGAATTAACCTAACGTAATTGATCAATCCCTCAAGTTAAGTTGAAAATGGCATAAAAAATTGCAAGTTCTGAAATATCTCACTCAATTTTTGTCGTACGGTAGTCAAGCTACTTATAATTTTACTTTTTTTTATAACGAATATAAATATTTCCGAAATATAAGTACGGAAAATGAAAGACCACATTAAAAAATAGATTTCGCTATTTGTAGAAAATTAATATTTTTTAACTTGAAATTTCCAAAGCATGAATATTTTCGTCCCTTAAACACTTCTGTAATTGAACGTATAGGACAGATAGCAACAAACGTGAAAATAAAGATAGGGTAAGGTCTTTTAATATATATATAAATATATATATATATATATATATTATATATATATAAATTATTATATATTTTATATATATCTTTATATATAAAATTAATATTAAATAATATATATCTTAATATTTGTTGTATATATATATAAATTGGTTACAGCCGAAAACATCGCGGCAAAAACATCGCGGACGAAAACGTCGCGGACGAAAACGTCGCAGAGAAAACAACGCAAGGCGAAAACGTCGTGTTACAAAACATCGTGGGAGAAAATATCGCAAAGAGAAAACATCGCAGGTCTAAAACATAGTGGTACAAAACATCGTCGTCCAAAATAAAGCGGTTCAAAAACTTCGAAGTTTAAAAACATCGTCGTCGAAAATATCGTGGTAAAAAATAAAGTATCTACAAATCATCGCATGACGATAACATCGCAGACATGCTTTTTTCAGATTTTTTTATTATACTTTTCATGAAAAATTACCAGTAAAAACTTTAAAAAATAATTTATTAATGACCTTTGTTAGTTAACTATGTCGGTTTAAAATTCTCTTAAGTGCTATAACTTGCATTAATTTTCTATGCTTAAGTTTCCTTCTTACTTTATCAGCAAAAATCTATTAGTTAATAAAAAATATGAAAGTAAAAATTATCCTTCTTTCCATCTTGCGCTCACAAATCATTATAGGAATATCCATTTACAAATATTAAAGGCTGAAAAAAAAGCATGTCTGCGATGTTATCGTCATGCGATTATATGTAGATACTTTATTTTTTACCACGATATTTTCGACGACGATGTTTTGAAACTGCGAAGTTTTTGAACCGCTTTATTTTCGATGACGATATTTCTTACCACGAAGTTTTAGAACTGCGATGTTTTCTGTTTGCGATGTTTTCTCCCACTATGTTTTGTAGCACGACGTTTTCGCCTTGCGTTGTTTTCTCCGCGACGTTTTCGTCCGCGATGTTTTTGCCGCGATGTTATCGGTGGACACCATATAAATTAATATATATTAATATCACTTGTTATATATATATATCTTTGTATGTGTGTATTATTCTTAAGCGTTTTAGTTTTACAACATGTTTTTGGAAAAAAGATAGGTTACCTTCAAGTATTTGAAAAAGGAAATTACCCAACTAGATGTTACGGTAGTATCATATACAAAGTTTCCACGTTCTAAGACTAATCGTTTTTAAGTTATGCAAGGTAAATTCATACGTACGTAGAGATGTCCCGAAAGAAACCACTTTTGAATCACTTTTATAATTCGCTTTAAAGAAAAGAGTCCTTTTTTCTGTCCGTATGTACATATATCACGCAATATATTGTTCAAATATATTCGAGAACAGTCAAAAAGGATATTTCCGTTGAAATACGTTGCCTGGAATTTTTAGGAATTACGATACTTCTTTTATTTTGTAAAATGAAGTAATTTCTTTAACATTACGTCGGCACACGTGGCTTGGGAACGTTTCATCTGTCCCTCAAAGCGCGAACCCATGATACCAGAAAAGCTCACAGAATGTTAAAAACTGAGTGGAATTTTTTTTATTATTAAAGTCTTTGATAATTATAATTTTGATAATTTATTCAGTTTTAGGACAGTACAAATTTTCGTTTATGTAATTCATGTGAAACAGAGATTCACAGTTGTCAATCTTCCATATATACCGTAATTCTCCAACGTAATAGTAAAAGATATTATATTTTACATTATGAAATAAATGTTTACTTTTGAATAATGAGAAAATTGGCAAAAATTCAGAAGTGACTGCTTTTCGGGTTTATATTTTTTTCAGACTGCTCGGAGGGTTATTTGTTTTGAATTGCTTTCGTATTTGAATCATCGCACCTTCGAGAACATTACCCAGAGTGCCCCTTAAGGAATTGACCGATATTATCTTCTCGAGCAGAAAGGGGATATGCATCCATACACCACAAGATCAAGCCTTACGGAGATGTCAAATTCGCATCCTTGATTTTGAACTAAAAGTCAGGGGGTCATTGTTACTCATTATATCTCTTAAAGCGGCTTCTTACATTTACTGCGTGAATTTATTTTACCCATTGTTTTAAGAGGTATTTTATTGTATTTAACTATTTCGTAATTAATTACTAAGCGTTAACCAATAAATTAAGAGAATGTAGTTTTGATAACGCGCCGTTAAATATGATACTATAAGCAAGTCTTTAAAACACGCAGTTCTAAGAAAATATTATTAAAATTTTAAATCAAGGTGTGCAGTGTACTTAATATTTCTCAAGTTTTTCATACAATTTATATTGTTACGAATTTTATATATATGTGAATAATTTTAGTGGAATTATATGTGCATTGCAGGATCTCTTGGATAATGTAACATGAAAGGCGTCAGGGTATGAAATATCGCCATATAAATAGGTTACAGGGTTAAGTTCATTTAACAGAGGCAAATGACAGGTGACAGGTGACGGAGGACGGGGATGCCTGAAGTTTAACAGAGGTTAACAGGCATATGTCCCGCGTCCTCCCCTGGAGTTTATTTAATAATTATAAGTTTGGATACATGGCCATACAGGGGCAACTGTTCAACATCTGGCATTTGAAGTACATTTGAATTAACATACAGGCACGGAAAAAAAAGGGAAAAAAACACTTAATAGGTTATAACAAAAGAAGAAAATTAAACACCTAAAAATGGTGTTCAATTTTCTTCTGCTCCCTATGCAGTCAGAGATTAGATGGTAGAGCATTAGAGTGCATATGTCAGTGCAAGTAATGCATATAAGCCCTATTACTCTGGTTGACAGAGGTCCTGCCCATATGCTGCAATGGTGGTTATTACTTTGCAGATTTTACAGATTGCTCGGAGGTCACCATAACCATCTCCAGCTTGCGCTCTCTCGACAATTTGGCAAGAGGCAAATGACAATCTTGCCAAATTGTCGAGAGAGCGCAAGCTGGAGATGGTTATGGTGACTTAATTTTGTCATCGAAACCATCATCCAAAAAAGTCGCCAAAAGTCAAAAGAGATTTTTGAAGTCGCCAAATGTCACCAAACGTAAAGACAATTTGGTGACATTTTGATTTGATACCTGTATAACTGTAACTGGTCCAATCGCTATGCAAATGCAACTGTATCCGGCCCTTTGTGATTTTAATTGTGTATGCCTTCCAGCAGTATCGAGAAAGCGAAGGTTCTAGAAATTTCTTGGTCGACGGGGGCAAACTTTATTAGATCGGAAAGAGCATAAATTTTCAGTCAATTTCCGAGATTAACTCAGAGTATTGAGAGATCACTGTGCCAGCTTACGTATTTGAGGCTTTCGTATTTCCTTGTACTCGACGTTCTTTGTAGTTTGAAGTGGTAATCACTGATTGTGCTGTCATATTGGGAAAGCTGTACGAATATATCTGCGTAAAACGTTGCAGAACATTAAAATCTTTTATTTTAACAAAAACTCATCAAGCTGTCATCGGTTCTCTGTGTGCATTCAATGCATTACGAATCCGTATCCACATATCAATATTTAATTTGCATTTAGAGATATACGATTTTTATTCATTCTTCTCAATGTACAAATTAATCGATATGGATATAAAGTATTTTGTTTGTGGCAATACACAAAGAAATCAGTAAAAGAGAGGAATTACTAAGTTAAAAACGGGAAAATGTAAATTGCTTTAAAGCAATGATTGTAGTTTTTATTTATTTTACGTTAACATTCGTTTTTTATTTTATTTTCCGTTGCCGCTTGGATTATACAAAAAATTTCGATATATTTAAGAAATTAACTACAAGAAATACAAACGCTTAGGAAAGCAAAAGTTTTCAGCCACCAATTACAATAATTAAATAGATACTTTTATCATATTTCTACCAAATTCAATGCACGAATCTCTTGATGAACGAAGAGATTGAGCGGGATCGCTTAGTCTAACTAACTGGGTCAGAATGAATAACATTGTTTGTTAAATTACGGCAAAAAACATAAGGACTGCTTACAAAGGGTCGGATGAAATTAAAAGAATTTTAATTATGATTTTTAAATTTAAATTTATATTACAACTTTTAACATTCGCTCTTTCGGTTGAAAAGGGGTCGGTTATCAAACCATATTCATATGACAATCAAGTACATGACTTACGTACCTTATTAACAAAAAAAATAACTTTAAATAATACACTCGGAACATTTTGAGCAAACTAATTGTATTTTGTGTGAGAAAAAAAAATTCTTTGAAAACAGTGGAAAAAATCAAAAGTTACAACTAACTTAAGCTTTTATTTGTTGAGAAATGCATTTGAGCCCGTGTTTTAATAATAAATATCATTCTTAAATATGCAAAATAAGATTACTTTTCCACATATTTGTCTTTAAGAGTTTATGTTAACCCTTTCCGGCACGCTACTTTTTCGAGTCGGAGTTTTGATAAAAAAAAGGTAGGCAGTCTAATTAGGCCTAGAGGAGTACACAAGTCAAATTTTGTGAAGATAGCACTTATAGTTTTAATTCTGTGGGTGTGCCCAAAGTGGCACACTGATTGAATAGAGCTTCGAAAAGAGTGCTGAAACGAGCATTGTTGTCAATGAACTGACCGCTGAGATGCGGAGAAACAAAGTATACAGAATCTCATTTGTCCTAGATTATCGGTGAGCCCGGTCTGGGCACACCTAGAATTCGCCGTTTGATTTTAGGCAAGATTTCAAGGTAAAAATTTAAAACTAATATAGAATAAGGAGATTAGCATACAGCCAAAAAATAACATAGTAAGTTCTTTTCAAACAATTCCTTTTATACCCTAAAAAAATCTGGAAGATTTGTTTGAAAAATGAGGGTCTTAAAAAACTAAACATGGCTAAAATATATAGACTAGCTTGTGAGCTGCCATCTACTATAAATAAAGAAGGTTCAGAGTAATCTACAGCAACCTATACATCTTTTTTTATTCAATTTTTCTGTGCATATAGAACGTAATTTTTAGGTGTGTCTAGACCGGACACACTGTGCCGCAAAGGGTTAAAGAATTAACCTTAATTTAGTTATTATAACAAAACAAATTAATAGATAATATTCCGCTGGTTATTTTCTTCTAATTCTGTTTTAAAGATTCGTATTCACATAAAAGTTTCTGTTATTTTTTTAAAATTTGTATTTGAAACGAATATTTGAATTGTTTAAGATCATCGGTTTCCTATCCCATCAAAACACCCATGTATAAATTACTGATTCACTAGGTCATTAGATACTTACATTTAGTATATAAGAAAGAATATCTAACTAAATGCATTGCTCAGCTATATTTACTTTAGATGTCTTAAATATAATATACAGGAGAATCAAAATTTTACCGTTCGAAGGCAGTACAGCTGATATGTTTCTTGTATTCTGAAGAAACTGTCGCAGACCTTAAAGTAGCTTCTTATTTGAAAAATCAGGTTAAATATTTCCTTCCTGACAGAAGTGCATTGTGTGCTACAAACGACCAATGAATCGTATTTTTGACATAATTACTGCTGCAGATGTTTTTGTGGTTCGTAAAGTTGACTTCCAAATGATTGGTATAGTTTTGAATTTAAGAGAAGGCATGGACGTTTCGATAGTTTCAATTTCAGCTAATCGTTCAGAAGTATGATCTAAAACTTGCTTGCTCGAATATTCAGATAACAACAGCAAGTTTTCTTGACCACTTCTGCTACTTAAAGCGTTTGTGGCTTGTTTGTATTGGTAGTCTCTAAGTGGTTTTGAATCCTCGTTTCGGTACACTCGAAAATCTCACTCCATATTTGGTAGAAAGATATAGATTCTAACCGCATTCGGTGGGCAGAAGACCTATCAGCTAAAATGAGGTGAGATGGTCTCTCGGCTAAAAGGAAATAGGGGTCTCAAAGAGTGGCTTTACGGCTAAAGGGAGTATGGGCATTTCGGCTAAGGTTGGAGAAGATCTAAGCATATTAATGCTAAATCTAGTGGGAGCGGAGAGAAGCTTTTATGATTGAGAAAACCATTGGGAAAAGGATGGTGATTAAGACGGCTTGCTAATGGCTAATGAAAGTATCCACGAACTGCGTGTTCGAGTATGCAGATAAAAAATCAAACAACAAAAATACCCATGCTAGCTCCGCACTGGAGCGGTTGGAAATTTAGAGACTCATTCGGAGACGGAAGATGAAAAACCTCGCAGCGTGGTTTCTAGAAATCTTATTTAGGGATGTCGAACACCCATTTTGTGATTTTATAAGAGAAGGAAATACTATATCCTGAATTAAAATGACATCTCAGAAGACGGAGATTTCCAAACTCTTTGTCTCACAAGCTCAAATGTATCGTTGCATTAGAATCACAATATTGGTTGTCTCCACAGAATGAAAGAAAACGCATTATGTCATGTTGGTATCCACTGAACGCATTTATTCGAAAAAGACTCCTTATGTGCTTGTACAATAATTTTCCTTCGCACTTCTTATTACAACAAATGTCGTACAATGCGTATCCCTCTTTTATAAGTCTTAGTAAGTTTATATTGCCAGTATGGCAAGAGCATAACTGCAGCAAAGAATCGGAGATGCAAATGGAAGTAAGATGCAAAGAAGAAAGCTGGATTGTTTGTAATTACTGTAAAGAGAAAATCAGTTTTGCGAGCGATTGGAAATGATAGGCCTGTAAGGTTTTTTTTTCAGCTAGGGTAACTTAAACCAAGATTCTTATGAGAATGTCAGGCGACTTATTGGCCTTTCTATATAAGTAACAACATAGATCAACATAGGCAGAAGAAGGTTTAAACAAACCATTTTATTTTAATAAACCTAAGAATGTGCCTCTTAAGCTTACAAATATACTAACCATTTATTGAAATGGCTGCTAACTTTAAAGGATTATCTCATTTACATCCTGGTGAGAGCTAACTAAACGTAAAAGTGAAGTATACATCAAATCGTAAGAAAATAGGTTAATTAAGCTAAATTCCTTACAGACTTGAACGAGACTCCTTTCGGAATCCATAATGTTAAATGTGTAAAGCGATACTTTTATTTTAGGTACATAGACAAAAATAACTTAATTGTTTCTGACATTACGAAAGCATAACCATAATTGGATTGAGACAACAAATCGCAGAAATGCCTCGACAATGAATACCTCACTTCCCACGCAGCTTAAAACACAGCCTTTATATCATTTCCGAATGGACAAAATAATGTCTTACACCTGGATGAAACGTTATTGAATAGAAATATTTCGATCATCCTACACAGAAGACCTTTCTACACATATTAGAAATTAGAGAGACATGGTCGAAAATTTAATATGATCCATTAAAACTTCCATTAAATTTGAACTGTGAATTACCAAAACAATAACAAGCATTTCATCAGCACATCGAGCGTTTAATACAACTGGAATGCCATTAATTTATCCCAACCTTCTCATTTAAATCGAAGAGAGTTAACGCCGTCAGAGTGCCGAATAATTGCAAAGCAATTAGGCTTTTACAATGACAGTTAGTTTGGATGAAAAGCATTTTACTGTATTTAAACATTTATCAAGTATCTTATCTAGCGGAATGTAAATGAATAATTTTAGAATGCTTGATACGGTGATATACCAGAAGAGAAAACATGTCCCATCATATATGAAAAGGATTATTTCGAGCAAAATTTATTGGCACAATAATCTTTCTTTGAGACATATGTGCCTTAAATAAATAATCATGTAATAACATATATCATTGTATACCATTAGATATTGGTAGTTTATTATGTGCAAGGATCTAACAAGAGATATAAAGTCTAGTGTTTAGGTGCATTGTAAATAAAAGATATAAGATTTGAATATAAGTAAAGGTTTCTGTAAGTATTAAATTTTGCACATTATTTTTGCCACGAGCTTCATTTACTATCATTTATTGTTGTGAATTTTATACATATATAGATAATTTTAGTGATATTATATGTGAATTTGTTGTATTTTTCTGCATAATTTAGCATGAAAATCTAGAGAGAGGATGCTCTAGCGAAACAATAAGAATACAGAGGCAAGTCTATTTAACATTGAATAAATGCATATCTCGCTAATTTGGCGAGATATCGCCAAGCTGGCTACGGTTTCGGCCACTAATTTTTGGCACCAATTTGGCATGAAATTCCCATGATACTGACACCAAAAAATCGCCAAAATTCGGCAAACATTTTAATCATTTTGCGACATTTGAATCTGGTCCCTGTACCACGGTACTAAGTATTGTAGTATTGTAAGTGAATAACTGCAATTGATCACTGTATTAGCTGCAACCGTATTTGGACCTCATATGCTTTCCAGTAATGTCGAAAAGCATAAAGTACAAAAAATATCTCGGCGGCCGGATAAAAGCTATATATGATTGGAGACAACATTATTTTTCTGTTAGTTCAGAGCTTAATAATAGCTGAATTGAGCTGTTCAGAGTTTAATAATAGCTTAATAATTAGCTGAAATTGAAACTATCGCCATTAGTCCCTTACAAACGTCCATGCCTTCTCTTAAATTCAAAACAATACCAATCATTTGGAAGTCAACTTTACGAACCACAAAAACATCTGTAGCAGTAATTATTAAATTAATTAAGCTAATTAGTTAGTTCAGAGACTTCGGACTATTGAAAGCTTGGCCTTATAGATACGTTTTGTTTGCTTTGTGTTTGACGCGTAACTACTGATTATACTTTGTGGTACTGTGAACACATGTGCGAGTATTTCTGGTAAAAATCCCAGAAATCTGAAGTGTTTCTATTGATAAAATAACTTTCATTAACCTATCATCAGAATAGTGTGCATTCAATCTACTATTACCAACTAGTATGCATGCGGTATTACTATATCATTGCTGTCGGTATCTCGTTTGCTTCCAGCGACTGTGCAGGTATTGGCATTTTATATTTGTGTGACTTACAGAAAACCAGATATCCCTACATATATGTCTTTGATAAAATTGCATTGTCATAGTGTAGGTCTATTAGCAATATGGATTCCAATTATGTAAGAGCACATGTAGCATAAAATGCATATTTATAAAATATTGTAGTATTACGAAATGGGTTTATTCAAATGGACAAACAAAATGACATGAAAAGGTCGACGCAAAAATATTTTACTTAGTCTCTAAAATTCTTTTAAAAGATTACTGGTGGACTGAAAGCTGAGATATTTTGTCATTATTCGAATGGAACTCATTTTTACTATAGTATTAAGTTAATCATTTTAAATGATCTATTTACAAAGAAATGAATTGGCCAACATGGAAAGATTAAATATTTTGTTTCTGTCTACGTAAAGTTCTTTTGTCGTATCATTCCGAACGTATTAAAATATTAAACAAAAGAGAAAAAACAAAGACTTAAATTTGTGGTACAAGTTTACAGTGTGTTTGCCCAGTCAAATGTTGCGAAGTTCAACAGAAATTAGCTAGCTGAATTATGAATATCCTGAAGTTTCGAAATCTGCAATTACTGTCGATGAATTTAATTGTCGAAGCTCGAGTGTATCTTTAGAATGGATACAGGTATTTGCGAATAGAAATAAACATATACAGATTCTTGGCGATAAAAAGTTGCGCCCAAACTTATAAAGCGATTATTTATCCTCAAATTGTATACCTAACCTTCTAGTACTGTCTCGTCATCCTAATTAGGAAGATTATTATAGATTAGTTCAAAGCACACAAAAGTTACTTGCATAAGAAGAAAGATGTTCCGGTGAAAGACTTTTTAAGGGAAACTAGGTCGTATTTACATTAAAAAAATTTTATTAGTTTCCTGGTGGTCACGGTATGAAGTATTTCTCCAACTTTCCTAACGTCCTTCGTGGTGTAGCGGTTCTGCACGCTGGGCCGGTATTCCAGAGGTCCGTGGTTCGATTCCCGGCGAAGGCGATTGCTATTTTTCATCTCTCTTGCTTTTAAAAAAAGTCCTAATATCTCTACAACGGAAGTCATTCATAATATATCCATTTTGCAGACTTAAAGAAATGCAATATTGCATCTAGTCCTAAAACAGAATTACTTCATCAAATGGAAAAAAAATAGAGAAATATTAACATGCTTGCTGACTTTTGAATGCGACAGTTAATTAAACATTTCAACTATTTTAGCTTTAAATTTCCTTATTAAATAAAGGAAAAAATTGCTGGCAACTTCCTTATCAAAGCGAAGAAGCTTTATCCTTGGCAATATTTGCTCAAAGAAATTTATATTCTTTTTGAAAATTATTCCTAAGAATCTGTACCTTAATTTCATGTTAAATAATGCAAAATAAACATGTAGAGATATTAGGATTTTTTTGGGAGCCGGCAAGATGAAAAATTAGCAACGCCTTCGCCGGGAATTGAACCATAGATCTCTGGAATACCGGCCCAACGTGCAGAACCACTACACCACGAAGGCATGCTAGGAAGGCGGGAGAAATACCTTATATACTCCCCCTTTTAAAGGGCGACTGGGGTTTTTAAGGGACCCAATTGCCAAATCCTGGGTGAGGAGAATCATCATCCAACATTCTTTCAGTTCGGACGCCACTGTAGAGACATTAGGAATTTTTGGAAGAAGGCAAGATGAAAAATCAACAACCGCACCTCTGGAATACCAGCCCAACATGCAGAACCACTACACCACGAAGGCACGCTAGGAAGGCGGAAGAAATACCTTATAAACAAAATAAAAAGCAATTATATTGTTAGAATCTTATAGAAGTCTTATATTGAGTCAGGGAAGTATTTTTTATGTCTGAGATTCTTTAAAAATGATATTATTCTTCTAGTAGAAACCTAGAAAAATAATACCATCTGCTTTTAATAAATATAACTTTAACACACGAAACAAAATCCACTTACAGCTTATACAGAAAGGAAATTAGATCATTTAATTTACTGAATTCATTTTCAAAGAAGATAAAGTTTTTTTTTCATTAAAATATAAAGGATTAAAACTTTGAAAATCTCTGACTTCTCTCGATTGAGTTTGTAATAACCTTAGAATCAAAACTACTTTCTTACACGGGAAATAATGAGTATGAAAAGATTGCAGCTTAAAATGAAAAGACTGAATCTTAAGTTGCGGATTTCTGTTTATTTTAACCAGCTATTATTTAGATTAACAGATGACGTTTTAAGGATACATATGTAAATCGAAACCGTTTTCTCAAAACCTTTCCTTTACTTAAAAGAAATAAATTAAAAAAAAAGGAAAAGTGTCATAGGAGTTAAGCAAACTAATATAAGATTAAATATATCATTTTTATACTTATCTCTTTAGCTTCCAAGGCAGATATAGGTATTTTTATCCACTTTTGACGTCGAAAAATATACTATATGATTAATGGTTTATCGATAGGAGAATATATTAGTTAAATATTATGATACTGTACCCCAAGAGCTTTTGGGATTAAGTCAAAGTTTCCTGCTTAGATAGGGATCTAATCAGTAATCACCTGTAAAAGCCTGTCCCATATTTTTCTCCTACAGTTATTACCACTTTGATCTTTCAACAATTTATTACTTGAGCAATCCCTTTTAATTTATCACTTTAACTAATTTGTACAAACAGGTAGTATAAAATTAATTATAAATATAATATGTGTTTGGCTGCAGCAATACAAACTGAAAGGCCAGTTAAAAATGTCTGAAAGTTTCACGCTGACAACAGCACTTGCAAATATTTATGGTCATGAAAGTAGCAATAACCGACAACAGTCAACTGTAACTAACTATAAAACTGACAAAGTAGCAATAACTAACTATGACAGACTGAATAACATTACCTAGACGAAAGAATTGCTGATCAAATTAACACTTGCATTTTAACAATAGAACAGTTAATTCAAACTTTATTGATCCAGAAATGGGTACGTTGGTTAATTAAGGCAATGAGTATAAAAACAAATCTCTTAGAAACGATATCTTACAGGAGGGTTATCTATAGAACGTTTTCTCTTAGTCATTTAATAAGGTATTTATCCCGCCTTCTTAGCATGGCTTCGTAGTTTAGTGGTCTGCACACTGGCTGAGTATTGCAGAAGTCAGTGGGTCGATTCCCGTCGAGGGCATTGCTTAATTTACATAACTCCTGCTTTAAAAATAACATAATGTTTCTACAGTGGCGCCCGAACTAAAAGGGTGGTGGATGATGATTCTCCACACCCAGGATTTGGCGATTGGGAATACCCCCACAAACCCTTTAAAAGGGGGAGTAGTATAAGGTATTTCTTCCGCCTTCTTAGCGTGCCTTCGTAGTGTAGTCCTATGAACGCTGGGCGCGTGTTCTAGAGGTCCGTGGTTCGATTCCCAGCTAGGGCGTTGCTTATTTTTCATTACTCCTGCTTTAAAAAGTAACCTAATGCTTCTACATTGTTATACAGATCGTTTCAAACTTCGTTGTGCAAGGAAGCGTCAGGTAGCCAATCCGTATATTAAGTTCTTGTAAGCTTTAATTAATAAAACCATGCACATCGTTTTATTCACTTCTATGATGTAATGAATGTACACCTGAGTTATAGTAGCCGTTCGAAATGGTGTTCATTTCTTTGCAGTCATTCCTGACATCTCTTCGTCTTTCAAATGTAATAATTTAGTAGCTTTATAATTAGAGGTTTTTGAAACACCTGTTTGCTGTAAGACAGGGCGTAAAGATTTCGCTTGTGTACGAAGTAATGATTCTTCATCAGTTTCAATAATTTTCTCTTGCGTTCAAAAACGTTTTCCTTTAGGCGTTGAGTTGTCGAATGATCCAGTTTCCCTTAATCTAATAACAAGATTTTGTGATAGTAATTCTATGAGGAACCGGAACGCCAGGGAATTTTTCTATGAATTTTTTACACATTTTTCTGCATGAATCTGTTTTTACATAAGTGTTATACTTAAAAAAAGTTTTTTTTTAAGTGTTAACGTTTGGCGGTGCATTGCACACACAATAATAAGCACCTTATGACCACGTCTGAACTTACTTCAAGCTAAAGCCGAACTAATCCCCAAACAACTTTAAGGGGACTAGGAGCCTTGAATGGCGCTGTTCCTACCGTTCGGACTACCTACGTGCTGGGTGGTACAAAGATGTTTGTTTGAAACGCGCAAATCCTAAGCCAGGGGAAAAAACAAAGCCTAAGCATCCAGCCCATTTCTAAATAAAAAAATCTGAACATTTTCAGATTTTATATTATGCCCAAAGGGGCTTGTTTTTTAACGCTTTGTGTGTTACCTTTATTTATTAAACATCATGTTCTTCTCACTTAAACCATAAAACTAAATTTAAGGGGACTCATACACCTTAAACCCCTCATGATCTTCGAATATGTGACTGTTGCAAGAATTGCGATATTTTATTTATTTTAAAAGCAATTTCTTCCAACTTTTTACAGCTGACTACATAATATAGCTGCTTTGGAAACTAGTAACCAGAAAGTTTGTGTTGCCACAAATATTTTTGTAATTGAATCCTCTTCGTGACAAAATATTTCGCCATGTTTCCACTTTGCGCGCATGATCTTTTAAAAATGGCTAATGGTACATACTTGAAATTGAATGGAATTCTTTATATGGGCGCTCTTTTCTATCTGAACCAACAATCTGATGAATATTTTAATATTGAAAAATTTTATGGACGAAAACATTACAATTTTTTTAATAAAAGACATTTTATAAACTCAACTCAAAATAAAATAAAAATTTAACATGAAATTTTTAGAATTTTAGGTTCACAGTAGTTTCCAAATGTTATAAAAGCTATATATTAAATATGGAATTAAATTATGAAACGAAATATTTTAAACTGTGCGCGCAAGTTGGAAACATGACGAAGAATGTTGTCACAAATCGGATTAAATTATAAAAATATTTGTGGCAACACAAACTTTCTGATTACTATTTCAGAAAGCAGCTACATTATGTAGTCAGCTGTAAAAAGATGGTAGTAATTGCTTTTAAAATAAACAAGTTATCCGAATTCTTGCAAAAGTCACCTATTCGAACATCTTATGGGTTTTAAGGTGTACGAGTCCCCTTAACAGAAATATCACAAAATAATTTTAAAAGAGCATGTCTTTAGAATTTCCGATACACAGTCTCGCGCGCTGGAGATAAATTTTTTTTTTCCTGTACAGTGTTGCCATGACTAGCTTTGAAGTTGTTGAGTTTCTTAATCAAAAACTCATAATTGCTCTACAAAATATGAAATAGATAATAAAACCAATTCCAGATTCCAAATTTGGGCTTTCAGATGCCCATATTCGGCTGGAGACGTACGCTATTCAAAATTTGTTGGCTCTAGATAGCGTTGTTTTATCAGAATGCGAGAAACATACATACATTTATGCAGATTAAAGCATTATTATATTTCTTTAAATATAATACAGGGCTCTAATATTTGCTGGCAACAATTTAAAAAGGGATTCGCTGTTTATAGTGAATCAACGCAAAATGCCAGAACGAAATTCATAGCCCTTCTGGGCTAACGCCTTTTGTGCTAATAAAGGAGCCCATGATGAATCACCACTAGTCAGAAAACTTGCCCATAGGCAACTGGTAAACATCGAGTACAACGGAACTTAAATCAGTCTGGTTTATTAAATTAGTGGTAATTCGCAGAGAAAGTGACTAGCAGTTTAACATAAATTCCAAGTTGTCGTCATTTTAAACAGTGAGAGAAATCCTCTTATTATAGGCTATGTTCCTACAGCCCCAGGCTTTTATACTAAATGGATTTACACATTTCGGAGGGTGTCATGTGCTTCAGAGGCGAAATGATGAAGACATAGGACAGATAAACGATAAATGCGGAAATGTTCATTTTAGAATTGGATCCTTAGAAACGGTAAGCAGACTTATTTGTGAAATATAACTCCCTTACATCTTAGCTTATAAATTATACTCCTCTGGTTCAATATATTTGTCTACATTTTGCACAACGATTCCAGCAACCGTACGAAATTTTTTCCTCTTTATAATCTGAATGAAAGCAATGATGTTCATTTTCAGTTCATCAAAGGCAAGTATAGTATTTTAATACTTATGAATAGAGCTTACGTAACACATACTCATAAAACGTAGACGTGATAGATTGGTGATCATAATCCGTGCTCATAATCTTTAGATAAGATTTTATCGCTAAAATCTATTACTAGACTCTTCTGTATGCCCTATCTTGGTCTATAAAAGAGTGATGTTTATCTTTTTGAAGTACGACAATGAGCTATTAATTAATAATTTAGTAGACTTTAGTGTCTATAGATGTTTAAAAAAATGGTCCGATAATACATCGCGTCGACTTGGTACACTAGGCAAATTTAAAAGATGCAAGTGATTGTTGATTAATTAACACGTAGGTTTACACAGTAGTATGTTCGATAATTTTGGCTGTGGACACAAATAGTTCGATAAAATAACGCATCATCTAAGACAAGCACTTCATTTAAAATGGAAATCGAGCTATAAATGAAGGTGTTACAAAATAACAATGAAACACAATGCAACAATGCACACCACAGCAGTTAACTAAACCTCTTCTTCCAAAGAATTCTACATGTGTAACGTGTATACGAGCCAGTTTCCCTTAGAAAGTCCTCCACGAAGGCATCCCTCCCTTTAGGCAGATAACCCTCGAGGCCTTGCCATAATCACACACACACACCAAAGAATTCTACATAAAATAGTATATCAACCTCTGACATATAAAGAAGCAATACAGTATCGCAAAACCACAGGAAGCAAAATACTGCAAATTTGGGTAACCGTAGCTACGCGACCAACCTTTAAATTACTCGTATAAGTGATTAATTAAAATTACAATTAAATCTAAAAGCGGAGATGTTATTTTATCATATTACAATTCACTGTAATACAACATCATCATTATTTGCATATGATGTTATTCCCTCTTACAGACCTGTTAGTAAAAGTTGATAGTTTACTGCAGAGTTAGTAAATGCATCATTAAATATTATCCATCATGATAATAATTAAGAAGAAACGTTTGCATTTGGAAATATTACAAAATATTTTTTTTTTTCTGAAAAGAAAAAAAGATGAGAATAATAGTCTGTCTATAGGAAAAGAGACTTTACTACAGCTTGTTAACGGCAAAAGTGATTTTAATCAAAAATTGAAGGCAGGAACAGGAATTCCCGAAAGGATGAAACAGGAATCTAATAAACATAGTAAATTTACGATGCGTTTTCGGGTTTTAAAGGTAAACTCGTTTCGTTCGAAGGACTAAGGATAAAAAAAGAAGTAATTATGATCATCGAAAATCTTAACCCCCTGAGTGGCCGGGGTTTTCGCTAAGAAAGCACAAATTTCCCAAAACTACTATGAGAACAAATTATTTTTTTTTTCGATTTTAATGTAAAAATTCTCCTGGAATTTCATACTTGGATTTGTATACTTTTGATATATTCCCTTAATTTATTTGACATATTTTAATATGCACGTATATATACGTTATTACACATATCAGAAAAATATTCTAGGCCGTATATATACGTCCTTGCCGCTTACACCATTTTTTTCCCGCATAATCTTTATTTTACTTTTCGGCGTTTGTTTCGTTACATTTATCTCATTTTCAATATTTTTAGAAAATATACATAATTTAGGAGATTTTACTCTTTGAAATAAGAGTATAATAAGATTTACCCGAAATGTACTTTTAAATTAAAAACGCGTAAAAGGTCCGAGGGGAAGGCTTTTACAGTAAAAATTGCTGAGAATAAGAATTTGACCTTCACTTCCTTGACTAAGGCCAAACTGCGATATTTCCACAAGTATGACATGGACTACTAATGCTGCATGTGTTTGAAAAACAAGTAGACTTTGATCAGTGTGATTCTAGAAGAGATTTGTTTTTGATATATTCGTCATGGCTGAGGAGATGACGATATCACAGATATACTAGGCTGTGATTTTCGGTAGAGTTCCTCGGAATAGCTGTGAAGCTGTGAATAAAATGTATTTTTCATTCCTCTCGATGCTAAGTGCTTTTTTTTTTCAAATGGCAGATTGTGAACAGTTACAGTGTAACACAGTCCATTAATCAATACAAGGCCAGCTGTGGTGGTCTCATCATTATTATAGAGGCACCTAACTGGTGGGCCACCGTCGCCTCCTATGAAAGGGAATGGCAGTTACAACCATGCATTCTCCGGGATTCTACCGCAGGCACTTCGTTCTCGCAGTCAGGCTTCCCTAACCACTATACCGTCTGGGCGGCTGCTTCTGTTTATAGGCTCTCTTCCATTGACAGAACATATAAAAATAACTTACAAAGAGTGGTATAAAACATTCTAGTCGATCTGCTGCGTTTTATAATGGTATCAACTACCGTACATGGTCTTAAATTTTCCTGCAAACGAACAGTCCTCGGGATAGTATTTTTGACCCATCGTTGTTAATTTGCCTTCCTAGGCTTACAAGGTTCTGCTTGAGATCAAAGTAGGAACTTTGCATATACTTGTTCATCCACACATGGATCAAATGACGCAAGTCTGTAGAGACATTAGGTTTTTCGGAAGCAGGAGAGATGAAAACTAACAACGCCTTTGTCGGAAATCGACCCACGGACCTCTGGAATACGCGCCCAGAGTGCAGACCACCACACCACGAAGACACGCCAAGAAGGTGGTAGAAATACCTTATATACTCCCCCTTTTAAAAGATGACTGTGGTTTTTAGGGGAGCCAAACGCCAAATCCTGGGTGAGGAGAATCATCATCCACCCCCTTTTCAGTTCGGGCGCCACTCTAGAGGCATTAGGTAATTTTTGGAAGCAGGAGAGATGAAAAACTAGCAACGCCTTTGTCGGGAGTCGAACCACAGACCTTTGGAATACGCGCCCAGAATTCAGCCCACCACACCACGAAGGCACGCCAATAAGGTGGGAGTCTACTAAATTGGTCTTCTTTCTTCTTGGAGTTATTTGCGCCAATTAAACGCTGCTGTGTGTTGCACAGCGTTTCGCCATATACAGCATTTTATCGACGAAGCATTTCTGCGCAATATGCGTCTGTAATGCTAAAATATAACTGCAATAAAAAGACTGCATTAGTTTTAACTAGGAATTTACTTTTAAAATAGGTACCATTCGTTGCCATTTACAGTTGTGTTTTTTTAAGTTATTACCCACAAGTGGCCTAATGTATCCCACATAGCACAAGAACATCCTTGGGATATCCCGAGGATGTTGCTCGCGGGATATGCGCACATCCTCAGGACATCCCGGAATATCCCGCCAACCTCCTAAACATCTCCTCCCGAGTGCTTAATGTCATATCCTGGGATATCCTCAGGACATCCTAACTAAGTCTCATCGACAGCGAGCGGGATGTTATTAGGATATGAACTCCTACTTACTACATCCTCAGGACATCCCGGGATATCCCACTAACCTCCTAAACACAATTCATTATATCCTTAAAACATCCTATCTATGTCCCATCGACAGCGTATGGGATGTTATTAGGATTTAAAGTCCTACTTACTACATCCTCAGGACATCCCGTAATATCCCAGTTTCCTCCTAAACTATATAGAAGTTCTATATAGAACTGTTGAACACTGATTATTTGATCCATATTCAATTCCCGATGAAAGAGCTTGCTGCATGGGGGTTTTCGCGGTTTTTCTCATGTGTAATACAAATAGCAGCCACCTCCAATAAAATGTCCTACACAATTGCATCTTTTCTCGTGATCAGACAGCTGCACATGTTTCCTTAATCAAACAAATGAACTCCTTTTAATTTACCCCAAAATATTGTTTCAAAGAAAGAATTTGGGGAATTCATATGCAGCACAAACAAAAGAGATGCTTTAAATTCTGTTTTTACTAGTCTTAGTTCCATTAACGTTTTGTTTGGTTAGAATAAAAATATCCAATGAGTGTATGTACTATTTCATTGAAATTACATTGGATATTCAAGTCTATTCGTGTCGTTTGAAAGAGACTTAAACATGAGTTTGTTCATTCGTTTGAATATAAAATAAAATAAATTTTTCAGTTGATGAACTAACACACTGGAAGTCACAATAGATATGGTATTTTGAAAGGGACTATTAAAACATGTACTCTTTTAATTAGAAAAGAAAACAAATTTCTCAGTTGACATAAAAATGCGATGGAAGTCACACTGAATACTGAGATCTATTTACGTAACATGAAATAGACTAAGCTGAACGAAAATGGAGTTTATTTTACTGGCTAAAATATACAATAACTTTTTTCTTCCTCTCGTTGAGACATAGATGAACTATGCTTGGAAGAGAATTTCTCCGTAGAGTAAATGTGCCCTTTTTAGTAACAAGAAACAAAGTGGCAAAGCATACTATTTATTTAAAAGGCACAAACCAAGGAACAGTTACGTAAGGTTTCAAAAGAAGCGACGTTTTAAATGAAACAAAATCTGTTAAATCATTAAAACTGTTTGAGATGAGTAAACAAAAATGTGATTTAAGAGGAAAAATGAACTAGCAATTTCTGTTTAATCCTGTAGAGATCAGGTAAAAAAATTTGAATCGCTGTTAAAGAATCAAAATGTTAGCAACGCTAGTTGTGAACAGCAAGAAAAGTTTTAAAAAATTGGTATTTTTTTGTATAGGAAACTCAGGGCTACGAAATATGCAAAAAAAACTATTTTTCATATTTTGGAAATTAAGCGATAACAACATTAGATGTTTTGAATTAAAACAAAGAATGTATTGAAATGAAATACAATGTTGTGCATTTCAGGTCAGAACAATTCAATCAAAATAACTATTTTACAGTCAACTAATATTATCATAAGGTTATTATAAGTTTGAAGAGACATTAAGATTTTTGATTTTTGGAAGCAAGAGAGATTGAAAAATTAGCCACGCCTTCGCCGGGAATCGAACCACGGATCTCTGAAATACCGGCTCAGTGTGCTGACCACTTCACCACGAAGGCACGCTAGGAATGTGGGAGAAATACCTTATACAGTGGTGGACAAAATTGTAGACACTTTTTGAAATTTTTATGTTTTTGCACTTTGTATGCTTATAGAAAACGTTACGTTTCACAAAATGCAAACTTGTATATGTCATTTTAAAGAGAAGTTATTACTGAATTCAATACAAAACACAAAATTCAATTATTTGCAATACAAAAAAAGTTAAACAATAATCGGTATCGATATACATTAGATAGTGATGTTTGCAGTGAGTTATCAGTACTTAGTAGGCTACCCTTTATTTTTGATTACAGCTTCACATCGACGTTTCATTGAGCTGACAAGAATTTTAAGCTCTTCTTTCGTTATTACATGATGCCAGGAAACAATTATAGCCTCAATTAGTTCCCTTTTATTTCATGGGCGTCTAATTTGGACTAGAGTTTTCAAACGGTGCCAGAAATTTTCGATAGGATTAAGGTCAGGACTGTTTCCTGGCCATGACAACAATTTAATGCTCTTTGTACGAAACCACTCTTTCGATATTTTGGCCTTCTGGCAAGGAGCAGAATCCTGCTGAAAAATAAACGAAGCATTGTGGGAAAGAGATCTCTGATGGAAGGTAGAAGTTTTGGTTCTAGAATAGTGTCAATGTATTTTCTGGCATTCAGTGTCCCATCGACGACAGGAAGGCGACCAATACCATCTGTTGACATGCATGACCAAATCATAACACTAACTGGGTTCTTCACAGCTGCTTGAATGCAGTCAGGATGTAGCTCTTCTCCTATTCTACGTCTTACATATTTTCGCCCATCACTACCGAATAACGATATCTTAGTTTCAACACTCCATATAACTTGTGACCACTGATCGTCTGTCCAATTAATGTGTTCCTTTGCCCACTGTAGTCTTTTTTTTTCGTTCCTGAAAATTAAGATAAGGCTTTTTTCGTGGAATTCGACTTCTCAGTCCAACATCAGTTAATCTTCTTCTGATTGTTCTTGAACTGACAGAAACACCAGCATCATTCAGATCACTTCTGATGGCCGCTGATGACATTTTTCTATCTTGGAGACATAGTCTTTTTATTCTTCTGTCATCAATAGATGTCAGCTTTTTCGGCCTTTTCCTTTTTTGTTTTTTATTGAATTTGTCTCCTGATATCGTAAACAAAACTTTCGGACTCCAGATGTAGTCACTGAACCACCCACCTGTCTTGAAATTTCAGCATAGAAAAGACCACTTTCTAGTAACACAATAATATTACATCTCTTTCTAGGTGTCCGATCTACTCTTTTATTTGATGTCATTGCTTTTTGACTAAATATTAAAAATTTTTACAAAAATTCCTACTTGTAAGTGCAGTGTATAAGAACCAGGTCCTCCTTCTACAGAACAAAGCAAAATAATGAATTGTTTCAAGTGTAAGCATGATGTCAGCTTCTACTGGCAGTTAATAACATTTGATTGGTTCTCAGAACAAGAACAGCGATTGGCCAGGAAAGCTAGATATTACAAACCACTTCATAACTGTGTTTTTTATTTATATTAAAGTACATATAAATTTTTTGTATTGAAAATAATTGAATTTTGTGTTTTGTATTGAATTCAGTAATAAATTATCTTTCAAATTATATATACAAGTTTGCATTTTGCGAAACGTAACATTTTCTATAAGCATACAAAGTTCAAAAACATAAAAATTTCCAAATGTGTGAATAATTTTGGCCACCACTGTATACTCCCCGTGTGGAAAGTCATCATTCATAACCCTTTTAGTTCGGGCGCCACTGTAGAGACATTAGGTATTTTGGAGGCAGGAAAGATGAAAAATAGCAACCGCCTTCGCCGGGAATCGAACCACGGACCTCTGGAACCGGCTCAGCGTACACCACTAAGTGTGGTGTAGTGGTTCTGCAGGGTGGAAAGTGGGATAAATACTTTATATACTCTCCTTTTTAAAGGGCGACCGGGGTTTTTAGGGTACCCAGTTTCCAAATCCTGGGTATGGAGAATCCTCATCCAACACCCTTTTAGTTCGGGCGCCACTGTAGAGACATTAGGGATTTTTGGAACAGGAGAGATTGAAAAATTAACATTGCCTTCACCGGGAATTGAATCACGGACCTCTGAAATACCGGCTCAGTGTGCTAACCACTAAACCACGAAAGCATACCCAGAAGGCGGGAGAAATACCTTATATACTCCCCCTTTTAAAGGGCAGCTGGGGCTTTTAGGAGACCAAGTCGCCAAATCCTGGGTGTGGAGAATCCTCATCCAACACCGTTTTAATTCGGGTGCCACAGTAGAGACATTGTGAGTTTTTTGGAAGCAAGAGAGATTGAAAAATTAGCAACGCCTTCGCCGGGAATCGAACCACGAACCTCTGAAATACCGGCTAAGTGTGCTGACTACTGCACCACGAAGGCATGCCGAGAAGGCGGTAGGAATACCTTATAAGGTGTGTTTTAGCTAGCACATTATTTTTATGTTAATTCGTTTCTAAATCTTCCGTTTCGTTCGTCAACCTTGATCAGAGTTGGCCAAGTAGTAATTTAAGTGAATGCTGTAACAACCGCCTAGTACAGCTTTTTAGCAGGAGATGAAGAGCCGAACTGTGGATTAGTGGATGAATTTCAATCTGTTATGCCGTAGGATTGGCCATAATCGACTAAACTGAAATCATTCCGGATTTGAACACTGAATGAAAAGGCTGGGTGTATTTTCGGGTTTAAGAAAGTCCTTATCAAGTCTGAAACGAAGGTTCCCTTCCTTTAGATAGGTAACCCTTGTTTTCCCATACTGTAATAACAGAACAACCATTTAGAGTCTTAACCCCGGAATAGTAAAGTGTTGATTGATAGAAATAGGAAACAATCATGCTGAGAAGAAACCAAAGGGAATTAAGTACCAAGGTCCTTATCACACTTTGAAATGCCCCAGATTTAATTTTCAGTAAGAGTAGCTAAAGTATAAAGACCTTGCCTTATAGCCACTATCATTTAAGTAGCATTAAAATTTAAAATTCTTAGTAGTATTAATAATTAAAAGTTTTGTGGTCTCATATAGTAGCGTCGCAGCAAGTAAGAAATACAAATTTCGAATAACTAACTTCTTCCATTTGTTATGGTCGATGACACTATACTGCTAGTAATAGCTATTGTTATATACATCATACTGTATATAAATACAGAGTCAAATTATACTCGATTTTTGGATAGCTCGGGTCCTTGCTGCCTGCAATAATTCAAGGGTAGGTCTTACATTAAAATTCGTTTGGGACAATTTGGTATAAAATAACAAAACGCAAAATTTAAAAAATTACTCAGTATTATATTTTCTACAGGAAACACATTAATCGCGGTTTTGATAGCGCATAATTAGATCTTATATGACTTATGTGTAAAGGGTGTTTTTTTTATACACTTAACAGGTGGAAAAATGGTAATCAGAAATGATCAAAACTGATCAAATTTCTCTCATGTTTCAGATATTCATAAAACTGTTTTTCATATTTTATATGCTTTCGTATTCAGCTTCAATTCTGTCTTGCAGGTGACGGAATGGCTATCCTCCTAATCGAAACGGTTGAAAATAACTCTGCTCTTACAAGACGTCGCTGTCGAATGTCCCGCAGAGAGAAACAGATAACGATCCAAACTACCTATACCTTATAACGCAGCAATGAACGAAGCGAAAGTGACAATGTTCGCAACTTTTTCACTCTCCGAAACTCTGAAACTTTTGGCGCCAAGCTCGCCAAGATCAGCTAAAAGAAGCATTTAGCACAAAATAATGGAATATGCTTTATGACAGCGATGAAAAACAGATGGAAGAAAATGGCTATAAGAGGTTGAGGGAATAAATTTCTTTACACAATTGATAACAGCAGATTTTCCCTCCCCACCACCATTTATCATTGATATTTTTAAAACCTCGTTTTATATGTATTATTTCCTGGACTATATCTTGGATTCCTGTGAGTTAATTCTTAAACTAATAGAATAAGTAGTAAATGTTAGGTCTTAAACTGGAATCAGCATGCGAAGATTAAACTGTAATTATTAAATAAAAATATGTAAATATAAAATAAAATTAAACTGTAAAGTTTTGTTATATTTGTTTACACTTTAAGATTTATTTAATATTTTGCTAATGCTAACTTAACGGCAATCTCTTGGAGATAATAAATTTTAATTTTAAAAATTTCATACATTTGAAAATTTCAAACATCATTTCATACACTTATTCATACATTCATACATTTTCATGCAGTTTATACATTTATTTTTTAACTATCAAAATTTTCACATGAACATATTAAAAATATATTTGGATTAAATTATATTTTTACCTTTTCATTCTACCAGCATTTATAATTTTTTAACTATTGGCTACCTTATAATTATTAAAAGAGGCAGCATACAAAAAAAATTACGATATATTGAAAGGAAAACCAGCATATTGACAACTGTGGGTTGATGACTGCAATTGGGGTTTCATGAGGCTTTTACAAATTGTGCGAAAAAGATTTGAATAGCAATAAAGTATTTAATAATTACTGTGTAAAAATTATATAGAAGTTTGTATAAGCAATTCCTCCTTAAAATAATTTAAACTTATAACATCCATTTATATTTTTGAAACAATTTAAGGGGACTCATACACCTTAAACCCCTCATGATCTTCGAATATCTGACTGTTGCAAGAATATGGGTATTTTATTTACTTTAAAAGCAATTACTTCCAACTTTTTACAGCTGACTACATAATATAGCTGCTTTGGAAAATAGTAACCAGAAAGTTTGTGTTGCCACAAATATTTTTGTAATTTAATCCTCTTTGCGACAAAATATTTCGCCATGTTTCCGCCCTGCGCGCACGATATTTTAAAAATGGCTAACGGTACATACTTGAAATTTGATGGAATTCTTTATAAGGGCACTATTTTCTAGCTGAACCAACAATCTGATGAATATTTTAATATTGAAAAATTTTATGGACGAAAATATTAAAAATGTTAATAAAATACATTTTATAAATTTAACTCAAAATAAAATAAAAATTTAACATGAAATTTTTATAATTTTAGGTTCACAGTAAATTCCAAATGTTATAAAAGCTATATATTAAATATGGAATTAAATTATGAAACAGAATGTTTTAAACCGTGCGCGCAAGTTGGAAACATGAAGAAAAATGTCACAAAAGCGGATTAAATTATAAAAATATTTGTGGCAACACAAACTTTCTGATTACTATTTCAGAAAGCAGCTATATTATGTAGTCAGCTGTAAAAAGTTGGTAGTAATTGCTTTTAAAATAAATAAGTTATCCCAATTCTTGCAACAGTCACCTATTAGAACATCTTATGGGTTTTAAGGTGTACGAGTCCCCTTAAGCAAAACTATATAATATTAGCGCAAATGAACAAATACTTTTCCGTTTGACTCTATTCTTCCTGCTTCGTGAACTTTATATTGCATTGGTATTCATCGTAAGAAAAATTATCAATTCATCTAAATTCTTTTGTATGATAAATACTGAACGAAGTATATATATTCAAAACAACATTTAGTACATTTTCAGGTTTTTTTGCGATAAAAAGCTATTTTTGTTGTTTTCATTGACTTGAAAAATGAATGAGGATAATTCGACGCTGATTTTTCTCATTTAACGCCATTCAGTGATACGTCTTTGTGCTTTAACGTTTGTAACATTCCTTAATTTATATTTTGTTATAATTGGTAAAACCAAAGGATTTTCATACAAATAATTTATAACCTTTGCAATGTTATAATAATAATTCAATTAGCATATGAAAAATTTCATTTTTATAGAACTATCTTTCATATCTAATTATTCAAATCATTTTACGAGATCACTATGTGCCAACACTTGAAGCCTGTTACTATTTTATATAAAACGAATTCTACAAGAGGTTTTGAAAAGGTTGCATTTATCAAAATCTTTCCTGAAAATCTGCATATCTATTAACATCAGAAAATCTTTAAACTACTATTTCATTTTCAGTCGCATACAAATTTAAATATTCCTTTCTTCAACTTCCGCACGACCCCGATCATGATCCTAAATTTGAAGTTAAATATTTCAGTCAATTATCTTTTGGAACTTAAGTTTCTGTTTTTATTTTTTAGAGTATAAACTTCATTAAGTATAAACTTTCACTAAATATAATTTTACTAAGTGGAAGACCGTATAACAAATTAGATTTTATAATTATTTTAAAACACGTGTTTTTCTTCTTTAAATTTAAAAATGCCATAAAACCGTTTGCATCATTTAAAACATTTTAATAGATGACATATCTGCATTCAACGCCTGTAAAAACAAATTTGAAAGCACACATATAATGTCAGAAAAAAGCCATGCTTACTTCAGAGTCACATAGTGTAAGCGGATTAAAATTTTGCGTATAAGTATGAACAGGCACTGACTTTAAAAATCTAAAGTTTTCTACTTCATAATTGTATGAAAAGGCAATTTGCCCTGAAGGATATTAATTTCGTTTTGGTATTTTGCGTTGAAAACTTTAAAATGCTGTATCACTTTTCAAATCGTTGCCACCATATATTAACGCCCTGTCTTATATTTAAAGACATTAAATAATTAAGAATCTGCATAAATGTGTATATGTTTCTCGCATTGTGATAAAACAACGGTATCACCAAAGGCATCAGAATTTGAATAACGTAATCTTCCATAGAATATGGGCATGTGGAAGTCCTGATTTGAATTTGAAATTTGTTTTATTATCGATTTCAGATTTTGTAACACTTCAACGAATTTTTGATTAAAAAACTAAACGATTTCAAGGCTAGAATGGCAACACTGTACGAAAAAATCATTTTTATATCCAACGCGCGAGACTCTAAAGATATACTAAGATATCGGAAATTCTAAAGATATACTGATTTTAAAATTAATTTGCGATATTGCTGTTGAACTGAATTTTATAGTTTCAGTACGTAGAACATGAAATTTAATAAATAAAGGTAACACACAAAACGTTAAAAAACCGCCCCTTTGGACGTAATTTAAAATCTGAAAACTTTCAGAATTTTCTATAAATTTTTTTTTTTTTTATTTATAAATATTAAAATTTTCTGCTTATTCTACAAAAAACTTTTAAATAATCTATGCAGAAATAAATATAATTTGAAAAGCTGGTTTTATAAGTATTACGCTTGCATATTGATTGGGCTTAGCTGCAAAATGCCCTGTGGCACATAGAAGCGTTCAGCGCACGGGCCTATAGGGAAACTTAACTACATTCTCCTGGCACCAGAAGCAAAAAGAATGCCTTATATATATATTATAATTACATTGCTTTGAACATGAAAAGAAACTGTGCTGCAAGAAAAAAACACGTCATCGTTTTTCATTAACTACATGCAGAAATTTTAATGACTACAATTTTTAAGCGTTTATTTATTATGTTTGAAGCAAAAATTGTTATTTTGTTTCTTCTTTAAGATCATGAAGAACATGAGATTTGAAACATATACCCCTAAGTGCTATAGAAAAAAATATGGTGTGTGATTTATTTTTAAATAAATGAATATTAGCTTAATATTAAGAAAATAATAATGCAATGTTAACGAGATATTTAAAAAGATTCGGTTTAATAATGAACGGATTTAAATTTAGAAATTTACTCCGAAATGAGTAACTGAGAATTGTAATGGACTTCTTTTTACAGATGGTATAGTAATACAGTTAGAAAAAACTACATCATATACTTTAGAGAGAATTAGATTGAATAATACTGAAACCTTTCGATGATATTTTCAAAGGACAAAAATGTTTTGTTATTTTAAATCTCAGTACTTTATTTTTTCCATTATGATGTATCGCTGCTTTTGAAGTGTAATTTGCATTTTAGTGAATGAAGTATGTATTAAAACCCCGCCCGCCTACCACATCCAGAAATCCCTCGAAATTTAATGTATTTTTTATTACATAATTATTTTGCCTTCAAAATGTAATTAAATCTGGATATTTCGATATTAGTTTTTTTTTTTTAAATCTCAATTAAAATGAATGACAAGATTAAATTTCTGTTAACATTCAATTAAAATTTTCATTATAGATCTTTGATCTGAAACATGCGTTAAAAATTTCCTTTAAAATTGTAGATATAGTTAGGACTCAGTAGTAAGAAACGTCAATATACTCTCGTCGAAACTTGACTCAAGATTTGAACTGGACTCGCTAGGCTCATCAAGACCTGGAATGGAACTCATCATGACTTCTGGCTCTCGTCAAGAACTGATTTTCCAGTGCTAGTCAAAAAGCTGATCACTTACAAAATGAAAAGCACGAAAGCGAGATTGTGATAATTCGAGAAAGCGAGATTGCTATTACACTACTAATAACTGCGATAATCACCTCCTCCTTTATTTAAAAGCCAACTTGAAAGTATCACGTGACCCAAATTTGTTAACTACATACTTTGTTTGTCTACTATTAACCTTGACGCGATCCAGCTTCAGTAATGACGAATTACACACCATTTTAGGTCGATTGTAAGTATAGATTTAAGACATAGGAAAGGTGAAAAGTTCTGAATCGAACCAGAGAATATTGAATGTTAGCTAACCACTTAATTACGAGAAGGGAATGTGGAATTCCTTACAAAAATCAACAGAAAGTTTAATAAATGTTGTAATAGCTCAAAAAGATTTAAAGATGAAATTCTGTGTTATACCTATGATGAATAAGTTTTTAATAGGGTGAATGTGCCATAAATTATTATTTAACATATAGAAATCCAGCTCTCTAACTTCAAATTTTATCTTACATATTTTGAATGATATCTTAAAAATTTGAACTTAGTTTCTGTAGGAAAAAATCTGATGTGTACACCACATGACTTCCTTGTATGGAATATTAAATTATACGTATTTTTTTCTTGAATTTCATTTAACTTCATTGAATTGAATTAAATCTTCGTCGACAGCGCATAAACCTCAATAGAATAAATGCACTCTTTAAAATTCAGTATATTTGTTTACTATAACAACACTCTGAATGCACAAAATTTATATCATTTGAAGAATTATCGTTGCCACATGTTGAACGATGTGTGAAAGAAATTAAGTAAACAAACAACAACAACAACAACAAAAAAAAAACAGTGTTTCACAGACGATTTAGTATTGTTCATTCAATTAATTCAGTTCTCACTTCGCGACAAGGCAAAAATATATAAAAACTCAAAATATCTGCATTAAAAATTACGAAGTAAATTTTAAACACTTATTTCCTCGAAAAAATTCCAGAAAGGATTAAGCATGATTTAATTCGCAATAATAAATTAAGGCGTTATTTTTGTGTTGCGAAGCTTAGTCTCTCTAGATTGGCAACAAATCTACAATTCTGCTGTTTCAAATGTAAACAAATATGTCCGCCATATTATTTAAAACTTAACCGTACTAAACAGCTTTTAAATTATTGATAATTGTACAAATATTGCATGCATATTTACTAAAGGCATAAAAACCTTAACCGCAAGATAAAAACAACATAATTCAATCATTTTCAAAGCAAAAATGTACAATTTACAAACATATAAGAGTAAAGAAACTGAGATCACTGAGCCGGGTAACAGAGTGGATATATATATAAATATATTTATATACGTTTGGTACGACCGATTGCAACCAAAATACGAGGTACACATTTACATGTTACAGCAGTCCTATATACAAAATTGCAACGCTCTGAGGCTATTCGTTTTTGAGTTATGCGAGTTACGTACGTACATACGTTCGTATATACGCCACGAAAAATTCTCTTCAGAATTCATTTTAAAGCAGTTTTATAATTTTTTTGGAGGAAAAGAGTCTTTTATTCTGTCCTTACGTACAGATATCACGAAACAATATCGTTAAATTGCATTCGATACGGTCAAAATGTATATTTTCGTTGAAATATGTTGCCTGAAACTTTTCGCGATTACAATACTTCCTTTTTACTTCGTATAACGAAGTAAAAAGGGTTAGGAATAATTCAGATTAAGAAAGTCTGTATAATGTATACAAATCTAAATATTATTATAATTAAAAGGGAAAAATGAAACAAATGTTAATTGAAACGATTTACATTACTTCATAGAAAGTAGGTATATGATACAATTATATTATTTTGCATAGCCAATGATTTTGCTTGGGATAATGTTTTGCAGACTCATTAAAAGTTTTGAGCTAAGGAGTGCAAAGGATTTCACTATCTCTCAGACAGTTTTCAATACCTCTGATAAAGTCTTATATACTTTATTCAGACATTACAAAGTCAGACAGTTACTGTGCCTTTTTAATGATGTGTGTAACTTCTTTACCGTCTTCACTATCGCTGCTTTCGTCGTAGACTGATGTTATATGATTATGCAATTATTCATTTGTCATTTCATGATCGTCATTCTCGACTAATTATTTAATGTTTCCTTCTTCCATATCTGAAAATCATTCGCCGCCTGTTGCTTTTGAAATTTTATAATTTCCTTGGTTTCGTTTTCAATCGCTAGAAATCCTTTAAAATTGTTAACAGCTTTTGGTTAGCGCTGATGCTAGCAAGTATTCATTGTAAATGAATTCTCTTGTTCGTATGCGAGTTTAATTGTTTCTATGCTTGTCGGGGATCGATTGGGTGCAATTCCGGCGTTCTGGCTATAACCAGTAGCCAGAATGCCTGGATTGCACCCAGAGTACCTAGACAGACTGGCCTTCTGGAGACAACTTAAGATATCAGAGTGACTATAAAACCATCGTATATTCGGTGGCAGGTTCAGGCTTGGCAGAGATCATTTATTACGGTTTTGATTTCTCCCTCGATGTGGAAACGCTACGTTATCGAGGTATCGAGGTTGTCCCGGGAGGTTAACACTGGAAGACATACTTCTTAACTTGTGTTCTCTTTGTTGACGATTGTGTCACTGACTTAGCATTGTATTTACGCCGAATATGACATTTCTGTTCCCCTGGGTTGATTGAATTTCTGTCTCAGAGGAGTTATACCTTCTCGAATCGCCTCCAGGGATTAGGGGTGTTTGACTATGTATGGCTTCTCAATAGCAAGGTCTGGCTGTTCCTTCTCCCTGATGAACTGTCTTATGTGGAATTGCTTCGAAATACCATTAACGTGTCACGCTTTTTTTCTTCTAGTGGCTTAGCTGCAGAGATGTAAATTTGCTTCACTTAGTAGGCTTTGAATGTTTTTACAATACCTTGATTCTGTGTATGGATTAAGTGTTCAATAAAGAATAAAACTTCTACATTCAGATGCAATCTTGTGAGGGTTCTGTACCTTCTCTTGAAGTATTATCAAGCATTATGAGTGCTTTAAATCTCGGGTTTTGCTTTCGTAAGTAACATCTGACGTCTTTAATGAATGAACTTTCAAACTAGCCATTAAAGAGGATTATCGCAGCGCGGTCGACGTTCTGCAGCGTACGCGTATAAATGAAATTCTCGTGCTGGACAGATTAAATGGAGACAATGAAGAAAAAGCGTATACGCAAAATCGTGGTCGGCAAGGGTTTACAGTATTGAATATCAATTATCGTCTAATCGCGCAGCGTCGACAGGAAGAGTTATAGCTGCAAACATTTTACAGATGTCTACATACTAGTGAAGGCCAGGATACATTAGGGTCCAGCATTACAAGTCAGGTAGGTCAGGGGTCATAAATATATACGGGTCAGATTTCTGTAAACGCGTTACAGATATTCTTCGTTCTTAGTTTCATATGAATGGAGATGCTCTTACATACATATTCATCTTTCTGTAATTCATTCATTTATGTTCAAGTACCCGTTTGCACATTTTGCACACCCTTTGGGAACCTCAGCTCATCATGTATAATGTGATGAACTAATCCAACATTAACATCCAGTAGTGATGCCATGTTCATGTTTGCAATGTGTCGTTTTTTTTTCTCATATCAAATTCTACACTTTTACAGAGTTGTCCTTCGTGTCTGGATTAGTGATGCTGGTGGTCTTCTTTTCATGTACGACACTCACGTACGACTGAAACACCTGTCACGCACTGACATTTCATCAGACGATGAAACTGTATAGGTTTCGTTTCTTGCCTAACAAATATTTCAACATTTCACTACTCCTACTAGTATCCGCCATCTTGCCAAAGTCATGTTCATTTCTATTTGCGTACCGCAGACTTTTTAACAAGGTTTACTGACATCGCAAGGTCACTGCCTTATATACCCCTGACTCGCCAATGATTTCAGTTGTACATGTGATGTTTTATATAATATTTCTGTTTTCAATTGAACCACATAAAATTTTGTTGAGAAATCTGTAAAGATATAATGAAGAATTTAACTACCTTTTAGAATTGAAGAATTTTGTTGAGAAATTAGTGTAGTAAACAATTTAACCATTTGCATTATTATAATAGCCCACCAGCGGCCGAGCGGTAAAGTCGCTGAACACTGGTAGTTCGGTCCGAGGTTCGAATCCCGCGAACGGGCTGGCTGCATGGGTGTTTTCGTGGTTTTCCCCATGTGTAACGTGTATACGAGCCAGTTTCCGTTAGAAAGTCCTCCACGAAGGCATCCCTCCCCTTAGGCCGATAGCCCTAGTGAGCTTTGCCATAATTAAATACACATACACACACATTATTATAATAATATTCATATTTTATTTTAAAGTTATTAATCATATTTGTTAAAGGATAATCTATATGCAAATTAGTTCTTGCTTTAAAAGGCTGTGTCTGTGGTGTTTCCGAAGGAATTTATTAGTTTCCTAGTAGTTAAAAAACGCTGCAAACACCACGGAGTTTCGATACCTAAAGCTACGGTAGGTGATGTTAAACATCAGAAAGAAAAAAAAACATTAAATTTTGACATCAAGTGGAACACTTGTTCCAAATACCTTTCCAAAGAAAAAGAGGAATTTTGCAAAAGTAAGATCTTTAATGTTAAAAAAAAATCCATTAATCAACGGACAGTTAAAAATCATTAAAATATTTAGTATCAACTGTAAACAAAGTGACTGATGTTGATTTGAATCTTAAAAAGGCGATAAAACGTGATGTGCATCGTCTTTCTTCGCGACATATTGCCAAACGCAGAACGCGCTGCGGAATTCTTTATGAAAAACATTTATACAGATAAAAATGGAAAAACGCTGTTACAATAGGTGAATCTTGGGTGTATATAAATGAGTACAATAAAATGGGATCCAGATAAGTGGATGCCATTTCATTTATATTATTAAAAAGGAGAAAAAAAATCTTAAAATTTCAAAAGACCTAAAGAAAAGTTTTTGAAGGGATTTATGACTGTTGCTGGTTTTACATATAAGAGCCAATCAAAAACAAAGAGACCGGAGAAAAATGTTAAAGTCAACTCCACGTATTACTGGAACATATTTTTGTATCCAGTCTTGAAATATGAAACTTATTCCCTTTTCCCACAGTGTCATCAATCAGTAAAACTGCATCAAGACAAAACAAGCAACCACACTTCAAAATACTCTGTTAATTTTCTTGCAAAAATGGAACAAGAAATAGGTATAAGGCCATATCCTTCACAAGGCCATACCCTTCATTTTTATCCCTACTAAACCATCTGTGGGATTTTTAGAAACTGGATAATCCAAACGTCCACCTAAAATCTTCCTTGGACTTTGGAAAGCTGCTCAAGAGAAATGGTATAAATACCTTTTCCGGTACAATAGGATTTGTCTTGGAAATTAATTCGGTGTATCAAGATAGTGAAGAATAAGTGTAATCAAACAGAAGATTTAAAACATAAAAAAGTTTAGGTTGTATGGTATTTCTCCCGCCTACCTAGCGTGCCTTCGTGGTGTAGTGGTCAGCACACTGAGTTGGTATTTCAGAGGTCCGTGGTTCAATTCCCGGCGAAGGCGTTGGTAATTTTTCATCTTTCCTGCTTCAAAAAAGTACGTAATGTCTTTACAGTGGCGCCCGAACTAAAAGGGTTGTGGATGATGACTCTCCACACCCAGGATTTGCGATTGGGTACCCTATAAACAACAGCCGCCCTTTAAAAAGGGGGAGTATATAAGGTATTTCTCCCGCCTTCCCAGCGCGCCTTCGTGGTGTAGTGGTCAGCACACTAGGCCGGTATTTTAGAGGTTCATGGTTCGATTCCCGCCGAAGGCGTTGCTAATCTTTCATCTTTCCTGCTTCCAAAAAATACCTTATGTCTCTACAAGGTAACATTATTCTGTAATTACAATGAAACTCGTCTAAAAAATGGGCGAATGGCTTGTGTATTTTAAAGGCTATTAGCTTTGTCAGAATATAACAATTTTTTATTAATTGAAATATAATAATAGCATTTTAAAATGTGAAATTTCATCAGTTTTCACCGGTGTTTGATTGTAGATAAGTATATAAAATTCAATCAAAAGTTTAAAAAAAAATTTGAATAATATTCTAGATTTGTTTTCTCAAAATCTGATTTCTGTTTCTACTCATTCTGTATGGGAAAAATTCGGCAATTCTAAAATTTAAAGAAAGAATTATTTTTTTACTTTTCAGATACTTTTCTTACTTTTTGTTTTGACCCTCTTCAAGCTCCTACACACTTTCACAGTTACGGTCCACTTTTAGATGGACTAGTGTGACGTCTTAAGAAAATCATTGCTCCTTGCTGATTTCTTAAGAATTATCCTCACACACAAATATATTTCTTTCTCACACTCACGCACAAAAGCGAGCAAAACATTATGAAATGTACCAGATGACATATCTACTTCTTTTGTTATTTTGTCATGTCCTCGAAAATAGAAAGGCTTGTCAGTTCCAGATTAGGTTATTATGTAGTCATTCGCACGATACTAGGAATTTTGGTAATGCAACTGTCATAGGCTTGACAGATTTTTCAAAGAGAGTAAAATAAGCACTTATCTCTGAACAGCTAAAATGCAAATTTCATCAAAATGTATCTTTGGGTAAATGCTTAATTTTAGCGTGGTAGCCAACAGTTTTTGATTCAACTATTGTCAAATAAACTATTACTGGCTGTCACGATTTATCTAAGCTCTGACTTAGAAGTCTTTGGCGCAGGTATTTAATTAAATAAATCAAATTGTTGAGTAAAATCAGACAACACACAAGACAGACAGAAAATCACTGAGAGCACAATGAGTTATTTATTAAAATATTTTCATGAATGATAAAGAATACTTAAAGTTAATTTTCTCCTAATGTAATAAATTACTTACTGTCAAGCCCATTTTAATCAACGCATCGTATTTTTTAGTCTTCTACCTTTCTATTATGATTCTTTTAATTAATATTTATTTTTAAAGATTAATAGAATAAATTTTTACAAAGTCATCAAATTTTTATTCAATGCTTTCTTTTGTTTTCTTTTGCCAAAACGTGATATAAAAAGATTCCTGATACACATTTTATATACATAGATAAGTAACATAAAAAATACAAACCCACATTAAGTAATACCAACATGAAACGGCTTTCTTATTTATGTTAAAACATGCATGTCACGACTTTACAAAATAAGAATAATTTATATTGTAATATACGTAACATTGTAATATAAATTCACTTGCATCTTATTGTTTTCATGATTATTATTAAGGTGGAAGGATATATAAGAGAAATGATGAAATAAAGGAAAATAGTATATAATAATATTATTTATTAAAGATTGAATAAATAGAAAAATAGGCATTAAAAAGGAGAATAAATGCTTTTAGTTTATATCATAAATTTACAATACATATTCAAAACTCAAACTGCTTCGGAAAAGATGCCATTATACCAAAGCAACATCTGTAACTGTATCTATATTTATCTACCTGTCTGCCTATCTATATATATGTTACGGTGAAACATCGAAATCTGGAGAATATTGACTTTCACCGGTGAATGTTAACATTCACATAGTCGCTTGGTGTAAGTCCGAAATATTTTCCAAATACTCTTATTTCTGACTTAAACCGGTGAATGTCGACATTCACCATGTACTAATGGTGAATGTTGAACATATAAGAATATTATATTTCCTTCTCCGTAACTCATTCGCGAAAAAACGCACTTGAGACTCAGAATAAGAACTTAAGAACATAAGAACTTAAAACACACAGTACATTCAAAATGAGAAAGGAAAATAATAGAAGTTATAAACTTACCAAATTATGTGATTCAAATCTTATTTATTGCAACAACTTAAACTATTATGACACTTTGAATTGCACAAGAGGCCCTTGCTTTTACAACTGCATTTATTTGTGGAACACTTCCTTTTGGAATGGCAGCGTGTACATATACTCCTCTGTTTTCGACCTACACCAGAACATATCTGTGATTGTCGAAATACACCGGTGAGCGTCCGAATGTATAAGAATGTAAAGAAATATTCGATCTTTCACTGATGTATTTGGTGAATGTTGACATTCTCCGGTGAAAGTTGACATTCTCCAATTTCGGTCTTTCATGGTAATTTACGAGACAGGACGTAGGCAGGACGGGGCGTTTTGCTGAGAGGTAAGGTAGGTATGTAGTTTACGTGTGGTATACGCGATATTCTTTGGTTTTGCTGCGTAGCGTTTTTTCAGCTGTGTTGCCACTATTAAAGTTCCAACCCTCGTATGTTTATCAATGCATATATAGAAAGAGAAGAAACAACAGATTTTTTCAGAGCAGGAAACATGAAAAATCTACGTATTTTGCCTCAGCTAAGATTCGGACTACGTATCTTCCGACTGGTTTCTGGATATACTATCACTTACACGACGAGAGCATGCCCAGAAGAATACAACAGACACTTACATATTGCATGTGACAAAAAAGACGTAGCAATGTAGATGTTGTAGAACATAGAATGCTTAATACATAATGACCAGAAACCTTGGCAGTCGAAATAGCAAAACATTCATCTTTATTTCAATTGACATTTACAGCCACAATTTACATGGCATTCTCATCGTGCCTTTTCAAAAGCACTTACATTTTTGTTTCTGTTGCGATAGGAAGAGAGCAGAGAGAAATAGCGTCTTACGTGAAGAGAGGTAGAAACTAAAGTGCTCAGTTATCCAACATGAAAGCTCACCAAGAAAAAGGTTTCAGTTCTCAAAATTTTTAGTTCAAGTTCCGAATTAGCTAGGTCATGAGCGTTACGCAGGCCATATGAGATGGACTGATCTAGAAATGACGCAGTGCAGAAAAAGGTATTACTATTTTTTGTATAGAGAAGTAATTAAGGGTTATCGCTAGTTTAAGTTATAATTTTGATTTGCTTATATATATATATATATGTAAAGAAATATTCGATCATGGATTATTGGCTTCCCTTATGCGTGCTTTTGTCGTATAACATCGTATATAAATATGAATTAATGCAAAGTAAAAATAATTGGAAACCTAATCTAAAATAAAATTAAAAAAAAAATACCTCTAAATCCATTCCATTTTAAATTCGGAATAAACTGCACCCCAAAACCGAACAAACAGAAGCAAGTGGCAAACTAAAGGGTAAATGACAAACTGAGCATTTGTATATATGCCCTTGTGTTGCAAGATTAAGAGAATTTGCAAATTATAGCTATTTTTGCGAAAAATATTGAAAAAAATAACCTTAATTACGCCTGCGAAGGATTATACAATCGAGTGCGTAAGCGTACACTTGTGTGTCTGTGGAGCAACAGGTTTTCAACGATTTGTGGGTATGGCACTCCTTTACAATATTTGCCGTATTTCTCGCAAAAGTTGGGTAAGTTTTATAAAGCAAAATGCGTATCCATGGGCGTAGAGATGACGGAATGAGATGAAAAATGGCAGATCGGGTAGATTGGAGGCAGGCCAAGTACAACCACAGGTGTCTAAAAAGTTCAGTGTAATTCTCAATATCGTCTACGATTTGTGAAAACAGTTTCAGAATACTTTATCCATATCGAAAAGGACATGAACAAGATGGACGAAGATCGACAACCCCGAATGAGGATCGTTATTTGGCACTTTCAGCGGTGAGACACAGGAACTGCTTCAGAGATCCCACATGAGCTGTGTGCTGCCACTGGAACGAGAGTTTCACAGTCAACAGTTGAGAGAAGGCTTTATGAGCTAAGGTTCTATGGCAGAAGGCCCTCTGTTTGTGTCCATGTCACTGCAGCACATAATAGAGAGGGTTTAGCATGCTGCTGACAAAAACGTCTTGGACCGGAGCACTCTGCATTTTACAGATCAGTTGACATTTAGCCTTGATGCGTGTTCTCGGTGTACTTGTATCTGGATACAGCCTGAAACATGAAAAGATGATCATTACGGCAATGGAACGTGTAATGGTTTAGGCAGGCATTATGTTGGACTGCTGCACATTTCAGTATGCTTATGACAAAGGCTTTCTGACTGCTGTGAAGTACAAAGAGGAAATTTTAGAGCTGTATATTCGACTTTCCATTGGCGAAGTTAGTCCTGAATTTCTGTTAATGGACAACAATGCTCGTCCACTAGTGCTTAACTAATCAATGATTACCTGAAAAGTGAATATATTTGCCGCATGGATCTTTGCCAGTCAGATCTCCTGGCCTTAACCGTGTAGAGCAAGTCTTGGACTCTCTTGGGAGCGTAATTTCGTCTGGCCATTCGCCTTCTAGAAAAAATCCAAAAGTTTAGCCATCCAAAAGTTTAAATGTGCCTTGCTGCAGGAATGGGACAGATTGCCACAGAGACTTCTCAAATGCTTCCTGTTCAACACGACGTCACCCTGCGCGACTCATGGACCTCATAAGAGGTAGACTAACCCAGTGGGCGGGGCGCGCGTCACCCACATGTCACCAAGAAAGAGTAGGGACGATCTGGTTTACATTAACACTGAAACCTATGGCGTTTGTATCACATAACTCTTTTTAATTATTAAATGTGATACGTTGTATAATGGTGAGATTATGAAAGCGACAGTTTTTTCCAAATAGGATTTAATATATCTCATTAAAGCTCTTTTTACTGCATTTCGCGCATTTTTTTCACACTTAATTCTTGTACAAACATCTTTACTTTCGTAAAACGGTAAAAACTCTAAGCACAAAATTTATGAACTTAATTTTGTGTACAAATAACGTAAAATTAAATAAGATTGATAGTACGTGATGCGTTGAAATAGATAAGGTAAAATTAAACAAGATTTGATAGTTTTTTTTTTTTTAAATTTAATAAACATTTTCAGGCAGTGATTTTCCAGACTATAATAGCATTACGAAACGATCATATTTATTTGACTATATGATCATTATATTATTAACATTAAAGTGGATTAATAATTCATAAATTTCGGAGCATAAAATTTTCTGAGCGTTATGAAGGAAAAAAAGATAAAATAAAATCCAGAAGCACTATTTTAAAGTTTTGTGTGTTATCTATATTTATTGAATATCATGTTCTTCGCCCGCAAACCACATACATTTGAAAACAGCATATCTTTAGAATTTCCGCACTGGGGATAAGACTGTTATTTTCCGTACAGTGCTCGCTCTGAACTCGTTGAGTTTGTTAATCAAAATTTCGTGAAAGTTTTACAAAATATGAAATATATTAAAACAAATTCGAAATTCGGACGTCCAGATGCCCATGTTCGGTTGGAGGATTACATTATTCAAAATTTGATGGCTCTAGATACTGTCGTTTTTGTCACAGTGCGAGAAACATACATGTATTCATGCAGATTCTTCATTATTTAATTTCTTTATAATACAGGGCGATAATATTTGGTAACCACAATTTGGAAGGAGACACGGACATTTAAAGTAAAACAGCGCAAAATGCCGCTTCGAAACTAACAGCCTTTCTAGGCTATCGCCGCTTTGGGCTAATAAATTAAATTAACAGTAAATAAACAAAATCTTATGCAGAACAAAAAATAAATTAAAAAAATAATTACTATAAAATACAAGCAAAATTAATTATTACGGTTAAATGCGATTTTAATATTAGAATTAAATGTATAAACATTTTTAAGGAGTCAAAAGTGTTTATCACTGTGATGTATTATGAAATATAATTGAAATAAAATTCCTTTATAGAAATTATGCTATAGTACCCATCTATAATTTTAAAAAAGCAGCACAATTTAGAATTCTAAACGAAACTTTCGAAAATTCGTTTTTAAATATTTTAGTATTTTTTACATATTTACATCAATAAAAGGCATAAAAATTGCAAGAGAAAATTTCTTGTTTAAAATTTTCTATTAGTTAAGATTTAAAATAATATTTTCTAAAAAAAGTAGTTACAAATTTCCTTACAGCATAGGAAAGGCTATAAAAAAAAATATCCATCCCTGAAAGCATGAAATAGCTTTATAAATATTTGGAACGATAAATATGCTAAATTTTTAAAAATCAATCTCAAATTCAAAAATAAAAATATGTAGAAATTCTAATTTGTGAAATGAGGCGCTACAACCAGCTTTTTCTTGACAATTATACACGCTGCAATGGGCAACCAATGTTAAATGTCTGCAAGTCGTCCCTACTCTTCTGGATGTGATGAAGGTGACAGCCGGCAACGCCTCAGACGAGGGAGAAAACCCATTTGGGTTAGTCTATTATTTGGGTTAGTCTATATTAAGGTTCATGGCACGACCTCAATATGCAATATAATGCAGTACTACGTAAACAGAGAGTCACGCGAGAGAGATAAATTTTGGAATGGCATAATTAAAGAGACTTAATGAAAGCAATTACTGATTTTAGGAAAAAAATAGCCATGTTAAATGAAAATGCAAGCAGCTATTAAACGGTAAAAACTCTAATTAACATTATTATTAAAATTATTATTTTGATTTACAAAAACTTTTATCCTACATGCATTATATTCATAGCATGATAAAATAGAGCGTAATTCAATATAGTATTGTATACTATAGTACAGATTGTGTTTATATGGTACTATTCCGTTACAGCTGTGTCAGTTAAAAATGAAGCAAAAATGAAAAGAAAACAATGTTACAACAACACGCTAAATATCGTGGCTCGAGATTTCCAGTTTTCGTTTGAAATATCATCACACGTTATTTCTTTTGCCATAGTTCAGCATTTTTTTTTTGTAGAATGGACTACACAATTTGGAAATTACCTAATGACGAAGAGGCTTCCATAAAGATTCTTTCAGGACAAAAGGAATAATTCATAGCAACTGACTTTGTTCTCAAATTCATCCGATTACATTAACTTTTGACTCAAACAAAGTTCCTATATGGCGTTGTTACGTACGTTCTTGTTGTAAAAAAGGATGGAGAACCAAAATATGGTTTGAAGGCTTGCGTCTTTCTTTCCTCAGTGCCGTTCATTTTATGTATCCGAGGTGTCAGGAATTTTGACAATTACAGTTATAAATCAGCCATAATATGACAGTAAATTGGAATGATTACTTGAGGAAGGTGTGTGTGTGTGTGTGTTATTATGGCAAAGCCTCGAAGGCTATCTGCCTAAAGGGAGGGATGCCTTTCGTGGAGGACTTTCTAAGGGAATCTGGCTCGTATACACGTTACACATGGGGAAAACCACGAAAACGCCCAAGCAGCCAGCCCGTTCGCGGGATTCGAACCTCGGACCGAACTACCAGTGTTCAGCGACTTTACCGCTCGGCCGCTGGTGGGCTACTTGAGGAAGGTATGTGCAAACAGTTTGATGTGTCGTAAAAGAAATAAAATTTTAAATAAAATAAAAAAGTCAGAAGAATTCGTTTGAAAATTTACGACAATCTAAAGTAGCATTTTACTTAATGTTAAGTCTTAAAGAAGAAATTTAAACTTTCTTTTTGAGAAATGAATTAGCAGGGAATATTATTAGATAATAATAAAAGAACTTTTTTATTATACAGATAAAAATTACATCGTAATAAAAATTATGTAATACATTTAGAATAAAATATGAACAGAATTTCAACCAATATAAGGCATGAAAAATATTTTATAAATATTCTGTGTTGTAAAAATGTTAGAAATAAACATATGTTTCTTCCTAAGCACTTGAAAGCCGACTTAAGGTTTATTCAAAGAGACAACATTCATAAGGAATTTAAAATATTCAAGAACAAAAATGTCTCCTCTGTCAAAAGAAAGAAGAATAAGTTACTACATGTAATTGAAATTTATTGTTGCATTCGGAATGGAAGCAGACGTTGTTTTCCTCAAAAGCCTTTAATCTTTATTATCTAAAGTAGTACCGTGAAAAATTGAGCAAATATGAATATATACATTATTATCTTTTTCTTTTAGAGAAATATCAAGAATTTGTTGCTTCATAAAATATGTTTTTATTTGGCGCACAAACATGATCTTTGCTTACTACAGCTGAAGAGAATGCAAAAGCATGCTTTTTAAACTGTGTATAACACAAAGTTATTACGATATATCTGTACAACACACAAAGTGTAGCTGATGGTTTTAAAATTTGAGAAGGAGAAGAACATTTTCCTGGTAATGCAAATCATGCATTCATATACAGATTGACTTGAACTCTCTATACCTATTTTAATGAGTAACAGCAATCACCGAAGTAATTTTTTTGTTAAAGAATATACACTAATCGAAAATGAAATCCCGGCACTAAAAAGCATAACTTAACATATTTATTTATCAAATAATATATTGCCTACATTTTATGCCTCTAAACTGTTGGGATTTCACATTCCTTAAGTGTATACTGCCAGTGAAAGTCTATCATTAATAAAAATGCAAGCAGCCAGACACGCATACATTGTGTCCTACAGGTATCTTATGTCATTTTATGGGATGGAGTTCCATGCCTGATACGTTGACTTAAGGGGACTCATACACCTTAAACCCCTCATGATCTTCGAATATCTGACTGTTGCAAGAATATGGGTATTTTATTTACTTTAAAAGCAATTACTTCCAACTTTTTACAGCTGACTACATAATATAGCTGCTTTGGAAAATAGTAACCAGAAAGTTTGTGTTGCCACAAATATTTTTGTAATTTAATCCTCTTTGCGACAAAATATTTCGCCATGTTTCCGCCCTGCGCGCACGATATTTTAAAAATGGCTAACGGTACATACTTGAAATTTGATGGAATTCTTTATAAGGGCACTATTTTCTAGCTGAACCAACAATCTGATGAATATTTTAATATTGAAAAATTTTATGGACGAAAATATTAAAAATGTTGTTAATAAAATACATTTTATAAATTTAACTCAAAATAAAATAAAAATTTAACATGAAATTTTTATAATTTTAGGTTCACAGTAATTTCCAAATGTTATAAAAGCTATATATTAAATATGGAATTAAATTATGAAACAGAATGTTTTAAACCGTGCGCGCAAGTTGGAAACATGAAGAAAAATGTTGTCACAAAAGCGGATTAAATTATAAAAATATTTGTGGCAACACAAACTTTCTGATTACTATTTCAGAAAGCAGCTATATTATGTAGTCAGCTGTAAAAAGTTGGTAGTAATTGCTTTTAAAATAAATAAGTCATCCCAATTCTTGCAACAGTCACCTATTAGAACATCTTATGGGTTTTAAGGTGTACGAGTCCCCTTAATCAGTGAAATCAGCAAAGGTCCATGTTGGCTGTGAACATAGTTGAATTTGTTGCCCAATTATGTCTGAAAGTGCTCGATGGGATAAACCTCAGTTGATCTCGCAAGCCCAGGCAATATGTTGACTGTGCCCAGGCAATATGTTGACGGTGCTCGATGGGATAAACATTGGATGAGTTTGCAAGCCAAGGCAATAAGTCCACACACTGTGGCCCACACTGAGGGATGGCAGCAGTATACAGAGGAGTGTAGCCTGTTAGAAATGGGCCACTGGAATATTGCTCAAGAATGGCAGCATGGCCGGTTATTAGTTACTAGTGTGACGAGAAAATTTGCTTGCTGTATACGATAATGACATACGTTTTCCTGCTGTCACAGGAAATTGCTTCTCAGACCATAACTCCTGATGTAGGTCCAATGTGCCTATGCTGCTCCCAGCGCTCGCCTGGCCTTCTTCTAAACAACTTACTACCATCACCGGCAAAAGAAAAGAGTGTCTCTCATCTGAGAACACAATAGATCTTTAATTTGCCTTCCAATAAATTCTAGCTTGATGTCACTTGAAGTCGCCGATGGCGGTGATTTGGAGTTAGTGGTATGGTTGCTATAGGACATCTAAGTTCAGATATGTCCTTTGAAATCGATTTGTTGCAGTTCACTCTACAATGTGGTTTTGCTGATGGAGTGGTGCCCGGAGGCAAAGTAACAGCGTTTTAAAATTAGCAACGAAGCGTTCTGGCCAATGCTTAGTAAAAGCCGGACGGGGACTGCGGGGGTTGCGCCTGCGAGAACGAGGTCCCACGGGTGTTGGATATTTCAAACTCTGAATGGGTCCCGTATAATGAGGACCTGGGATGGAGGTCCTTCACCCGGTGTGTCTGTCTCTGGCGCCAGCAAAAGCTCAAATGTGTGCTGCAGATACGTTGCGATCATGGAGATAGGAATAACATGCTTTGGTATGCAAGAGGTGTGTGGCATTGTTTTAAAGAAGTGTATGCGAAAAACTGGTTTGGGCCTCTTCTTTGCTTTTCTACCTAGATGGTTGTGATGCGCCACAAACATATGGCTGTCTTGCGTTTGAGCGGTGGCGCTTGTGCTGCTGGAATTCATGCTGCTTGAGACAGTAACTTCCCGTGACCACTGTGCCAACACTCATGCACAGAGGATACATCCCTGTCAAGCGTTTCTGCAGTATCTCGAAAAGAAAATCCCCCTTATCACATCCTTATCATGTAGGTCCAATGTCAGGGACCTACATGATACAATTACATGGTCCTGCATGAAGCAATTACATGGTCCTGCATGATACAATTACATGGTCTTCTTCAAACTCAGCTGCTGATACTGCCTTCTTCTCCTTAACCACACTCGTGACTCGAATTGCGCTCACAGCGCCCAGTCCATAAAATAAAGCACACGAAGTTTGTAGCACAAGTTCTTTATGGTGTTAGGATTCCACCTTCCAGCAGTATATTACAAAAGCATCAGTTTCTGCTGCAAGATGATATCCAATATGCATAAATAAAATGCATGAAAATACAAGCAGCATTTTTATTTTTAGTATAAGTTTATGACAGCAATATGTTTATATAGAAAGTTCCATATTCATAAGTCGTAAGCGCAATAACTGTCTGGAGTGACACATCATGATAACGGTCGGTGACTGTGAATCTAATGCATATGTAGATTGTGTAATGGAGGGAGTATAATACTCATTCAGACATCGATGTCAAAGATGACACTCGTTCAGTATACAATGTTATATAGTATAATGCTACTTGGGCGGGGATAATGTAATAAGGGGAAAATATTTGCTAATTTCATCTCTGCAAACGTACGAGGTTGTAAAGAATAATTGCATCCTCCTCCATACACTCTTTTGAGAATTTAGTTAGTGCATTAAGCAACCAACTGAAAAAAAATCATGTTGCGAATTCTGACGAAAATGCAGTTTACCTTTCAGCACTCCCGAATCGAAGGGCTTAATACATGGTAACATAACCCTATAAAAAGGTATCCAGAGATTATGGACTTGCATTGCTGTATATCTGCTCACATTTCTTGAAAGTAAATAGCCCCATTTCTTTCGGATGCAAGGACATGAGATGTTTTTGGAAGCAGATATCAACAAAGCTTATCCAAACCCATATAAATAAAAGAAGCGTGAATAAATAAATGTATTTTCTTTTTTTTTTTTTTTTTTTAATTCAGAAGTATGTGAGAAACAGTTCTATTGCGTGCATGAATGAAAGTAAGGCTCCAGTGAAAAGTAAACGAGAAAATGCATATTTTGTGAAGTTTGAAACGTAAAGAATAATACATGCCTGTGAAAATATTTGTACGGTTACCATATTCAGTCTGCAATATAGTATTCATACGTCTGTATTTTTTAGCGTCATCGTGAAATTTTTTATGTGCTGCAAAGGAGAAACTGCCAAAGGATAATTATACGTAAGGGAGTATATTTGGAGAACATGAGTGTTTCAAAGATGGAAGAGAAGTGTATTTAATTAACTGTGTCAAATTCAATATTTTCCGCTCAATCTTACATGTGCATCTTCGAATTTATAATTTTGAGCAAGATATGCAAAGTATTTTATAAGTACTGCATAGCTAAGTATCTTTTATATAATTGGCAGCAGAACCATGGCTAAAATTAAAAACTGGCACCTCTGTGGTTCATTAACTGATTGTTTGGAGGATATGAATGTTTCAAAGATGTAAAATATATTTTAAGTAAACTGCTTTGGACTTTGTCAGATACAATATTTTCCGCTGAATTTTTTTTTATATGCGGTTACGCATTTACAATTACAGGTACAACATGGAAGAGAGGGACTGGAAGGTGAAAGTGGGGAAGGTATACCATTGGGCACGGATAGGAAGGAATGCCCCGTGGAGGATCTTTTAAGCGAAACTGGCCCAGATACACGTTACACATGGGTAAAACCATGAAAGCGCACTTACACCTAGCACATTCGCTGGGACTCGATCCTCCGAACGAACTACCAATATTCAACGACTTTTACCGCTCGACAGCTGGTGGGAATATGTGTGGGGTATTGTGTCTGAGTATGTGCCAATCTCAATCGTCTAACAATAGTCAGACACACCACGACATTCATTGTGTCAAGAGACTTGAATTCCATTTAGGCGACAAACCGACTTTAACTCAGTTCCAGTTTCCCCAGTTTTGAAAGAAAGCACCACGATTTCCAACCCCTCTTGCCAAAACACCAAACTTTCGAGAGGGCTTTCGGCTAGCTGCATATTTAGAGTTCTCCCATGCCGCAGTATACATTTACAAACATCCATGCCTTCTCCGAGATTCGAACCTGGAACCTTCGGTATGGCAGCCAGCGTTGCTAACTACTATATTGTTTAAGCGGCGACAGCACAGTAATTGTAATATCTGGTAAGAAATAAGGTATGAGTGTTGTTACTACTTTTTAAAATTATTCTGTTAAAAAAGAACCTGATATTTAAATGTTTGTTACACTTTTATAAACTATTGTTGATAGTTTTAGACAGATGGCTAATTAGAGATCTGATTTACTTTTAATTACATTTTATTTAAATGTTATGATTGTATTTAGTTTAGAATCAGCGTGAAATGTGTTTTTTTTTTTATTTTGAATTTCGAAAAAAAGGAAATACGAATTATATTTTGAGAAGTATACGGTACTTTCTAATTACCCGCATCAGCAATTTCCCCATTTGGTAAAATTGCTTTTAATAATATAATTAATTCTTAAAGAATTTCAATTTTTTTTTCAAATAAAAAAAAACTAATATTTAGAAAATGTTATTTAACTGAAAAATTAACTAGCTATACACAAAAACAGGCTAATTTTATTCTTAATTCCTTTCTAGTATTGCTGAAAATTAAAGTTAATTGCAGTTTTATTTGTTGGCTTTAAAAATGAAACAAAGTGAAAATGAGTTCTTAATTAATGTTTAATTAACAAAGAAAAGCGAAGCTTAAGTTATCAAGTGTTCAAACATTTCGTAAACAGCTCTTGATTGCACTTTTGATTTATTTAAATGAGCATCAAATAATTCAAAAGTACCATATAATAGATATAAAAATGATTTCACAGCATAGAATGATGGTACATTGCTTAAAGTGAAACTGTTGAATTATTACGGTATAAGGTATTTTTACCGCCTCCTTGGCGTGACTTCGTGGTGTGGTGGTCTGCACGTTCGGCGCGTATTCCAGAGGTTCGCGGTTCGATCACCGGTGAAGGCTTTGCTAATTTTTCATCTTTCCTGCTTCAAAAAAAAAATCACTACTGTGGGGCCCGAACGAAAACGGTGGTGGATGATGATTCTCCCCACCCAGAATTTGGCGATTAGGTCCCCTAAAACCCTAGTCGCCCTTTAAAAGGGGGAGTATATAAGGTATTTCTCCCGCCTTCTTGGTGTGGTTGTCTTGCACACTGGGCGCGTATTCCAGCGGTCCGCGGTTCAATTCTCGGCGAAGGCGTTGCTAACTTTTCATCTTGCCTACTTCCAAAATACATAATTTCTCTACATAATTTTTAAACTTGACAAAATGCTTTCCGTTTTTGACTAACCTTGTTTACATGAAAGATTTTATAGGCAATTTGATCACACTAGTTTATTCAAAGCGAACACATCTTATTTTTTCATTCACTTTACAATATTTTTTCACTAGTTTCATGAACTGAAAATCGAGGAGATAAATACGGCTGTAGGTAGAATTTTTGGAACTCTGAAAACAAATGTTATAATCAAGTTGCTACAAATAAATAGATTTATTAAAAAATATTAATTATTTTTATCAATATTAACTTTACATTAAGATTATTATTACTTTTATGATGCTGTATAATTTAACATTTCACGAAGAATTTTCATACACTTTCTGCCAAACGTTCTCCTTTTGAAAATTTTCGTCGCTGCTACATTTTCTATTATCTGTTAACATCTAATGAAATTTGATTCATTTTTAATCTGTCTCACCGCGCATTTAAGCTCCCTTCATTAATTCCTATTTTGATATTTGCAATTTGAATTATAAGTGCGCATATACTAGTATATATACCATTACTCTAAAATATTTTGCAACTACACTGAGAATTTTGAAATGAGAGCAACGAATATTTTCATAAAAAGTGCTCTGGCTAACTTTGAACAACTCATTTCAAAACTGACCTCAATGCGTGAGTATCGAAAGAACTGTATATATTTCTAAAACAGAACACATATTGCTACAAATTTGCAGATGGATAATTTTAGTGAAATTATTGTATTTTTTGTATGACATGAAAAGCTAAGATAAATGATGCTTTGCCGGAAAAATAAGAATACATCGGCAAGTCTATTTAAAATTGAGTAAATAGGTATCTCTCTAATTTGGCGAGATATCCCCCAAATCCGCCAAGCATGGCGACAATTTGATCCAATCCTTGTATTAACGTAACAGGTATTGTACTATTTGAACATATGATTACTATATTAGCTATAACCGTATTTGGCCCTCATATGCCTTTCAGTAATTTCAAGAAGTACTAGAAATATCTGAGCAACGGTTTTGGAAACTAATATTTGTCGCCAAATTTGGCGAGAAATCATCCGAATCCGCCAAACAGGGCTACCTTTGATTCGGTTCCTGTATCACCGTAATAGGCATTGTATTTGAATAGATGTAATTTATCATTATATTAGCTGTAACCGTATCTGGCCCTCGTATGCCTTCCAGTAATTTCAAAAAGTACTGGAAATATTTCGGCGGCCGGGTAAAAACTATATAAGACCGCAGAGATCCCTAGTTCCCAATAGTTGTTGTTGCGAGTTGTAAGCTCAGGGTGAATTTGGAGTAATTAAATATCTTCGGGTTAGCTTCTTCTTTAGATGCGCTTTGCATTTCGTTGTGTTTAACGTTCGTAGTAGTTTAACGTGTAATTACTGATTGTACTCTGTGATATTGTGAACATCTGTACAAGTACTTCTGTAAAAAATTCAAGACTTCTGAAATGTTTCTTTTGGTAAAAAAAATGGCATCAACTTATAATCCGGTCGTGTGTGCATTCAATCTATAACGAATGCCTACGCACGCAACAATATTATTCTAATGGCTAGAGGTGTATTCTGAGAGGAATGGCAATAAGAGTAAGTTCGAATTTCCCCCACCCCCAAATGACGGGCACTAGCCATTGTAGGCATTGGCCACTACTAAGGCTGGAAGCGTAGAGCACTTTATTATGGAAGCACCTAATAGGTGGGCCCCCATTGGTTCCCCTGAACTTAATAGGTGTCTTAATAGATGGGCCATCATTGGCTCCTATGAACTTAACAGGTGTCTTAATAGGTGGCCTCCATTGGCTCCCATGAACGGACAGACGTTAACATCAATGCCTTCTCCAGGATTCAAAACCAATCACTGAGGTATGGCAAACAGGTTACATAAGTTGCAGTCTTGTTTTTCAAGAGAAGTGTCCATTCCCAGACAGTATATAGAATTCCTATACATACTTCCGTCTTTGCGAATACATGCCGAGAGCTGCATTTCTAGAGAGTCCTATTTGTATTTTCGGTTCACCCATTTTGCTTAGGTAAACGGGAGGAAGAATCGTAAGTATCAATAAAAGGTTTTCTGAACCAATTGCTGAAAAGGCTAGGAGAAGTACTTGGCGGCGATAAATACACGACTGAAATGTGCTATTTAAAATTTCTATTAAAATTCACCTTCTACACATTTATTAATATTGTCAGATACTTATTACACAGTATCATTAATACAAAATGTAATTTATATTTTGAATTCATTTCTGTAACTGGCAATCTTCAATTGCTTTCACATAATTAAACAACCAACTTTCAGGTGGAATAATTAATGGCATTTAAAACTCCTTAATGATTATTTAGTATTCGGAAGAAAATAAAACAATTATCAAACACATTTAATAATAATTTTGTTTTATAAACTAAATTTAACATGATTTGTGATTTAACACAAATCATGAGCTGATATGAAAAAAAAAAAAAAAAAAAGTGGCTTGGGATTTTATTTCCTAGAATATTGCTTCTAGAGGAATACAAGAAACATTTCTGAAAATTAGATAAAATGTGTTATAAAAATATTTTGAACTTTATGGTTGAAGACTCCTCGAAATAAAAAAACTGAATTTTAAAATCATCTTCATAGTACAAAAGTTTCATTAAGTAAGATTGTAAGGATTATGTTAATTTTATTAACAGTTAAATTTTAAGTTAAAGTTCCTTTCCTATCAAATTCTTAACTTCAACTTACTACTTACGGCCAGAACGTAGTTTCGGAATCATTCTGAACATTTAATGAGGAGAAGCGGTATTTAAACCGCGAAGTTACTTAGAACAGTTAAAGTTACAGAGTTAGAGAAAATCAGAGTTTCTGATTTGCGCGCGTCTGCCTTTTGGCTACTCTCTCTCTCTTATTACGTTCGGCCGTACGCAGGCTCTTAATAAGCTTCGTAGTCTTATAGAGTTAAGCGGCCAACTCGATTAGAATCTTGATAGCTTCGGCTGTATCTCTTTAGTTAATCTTAGTTTTAGTTTAATTTTTAGTCTCTTAAGTTCAAGCCCAAGTGTCGGCTTTAATTGTACACTCCAAGACGGAGTTTTGTTAAATCTTATTGGAACAATAAAGGGTTAGTTATCCTTCCATCTTGTTGTTTCTTGTTACACGAACTTAAGCGATTATTCGCTAACTAGTTCTTAGATTCGTCACTTTCTACAGTAATTGAGATATACACTAGTGAGAATCTTACAAGATAATTAATTGGCTAAATATAGAAAGCTACGTATCTTCACAAGAAAGGTTTACGAAGATATTTGTGCATTAATGTATTGATTTAACATAATTTTTAATATGTATTAAGAAATAAAATTCCAGTTTTCCAACCAAATTTAGAGAGAAGTTATAAAGCAATAGCTATTGAAATTCTGTTTAATGTTTTAGAAGAGTAAAATATCATTGATAATTAAATTTGTAATTAACTCTAAATACCAGATACTGACATTGTTTTGCATGAAAAAGAATGGATCATTTTAGTCAAAGGAGCGGTAGCGCAGATGGGCTGTAAGTCTAAAAACAGGATTTTGCGTTAAATCACTAAAAATGTCTGAATCACGTTTCAATTTGTTGCCACCTAATATTAGAGCCCTGTATTATATTAAAAAAAAATTAAATAATGAAGAATTTGTATGAATGTATGCATGTTTTCCGCACTGTGAGAAAACAGCGGCACCTAGAGCCATCAAATTTTGAATAACGTAGTCCTCCACCCAAATATGGAACCCTGGAAGCCCGGCTTTTGAATTTCGAATTTGTTCTGTTGTGCATTTCAAAGTTGGTAAAACTTTAACAATTTTTTTTTTAAACAAACTCAATGATTTCAAGACGGTACGGGAAAAAAAGGTTTTATCTCCAGCGTGCCAGACTTTCTATCGGAAATTCTAAAGATACGCTGTTTTTTAAATATTGTGTATTTCAAATTTTGTAAAACTTTAACGAATTTTTGATTAATAAACTCAACGGTTTCAAAGCGGGCAATGGCAACACTATACGGAATAACATTTTTGTTTTCGGTGCGCGAGGCTGTCAATCGTACATTCTAAAGATATGTTGTTTTTAAATATTTTGAGCCAAAAGGAACATTATTCAAATACTCGAAAGGTGTATGTTTATGTAAATGACAGAAAACGCCCTTTGGGAAAAATATAAAATCTGAATTGTAAAAGCATGGAACGTTGTTTTTTTAGTTACCAAAATTTAATATTTCAGTAGTTGAAGCTTTTTCTTTCCGGGATCACATGAAAAATATTAAAAAAAATCTCATTCACAGTAAGAACAAATTAATAAAATTATCTATTTATTACATTCTCGAAATGTTACAAAGTAATCAGAGAAAATTTGTAAATGGAAATGCATGCCTAGGAAAATAAACAGCAGAAACAGATTAGAGTCACTTTTGATTAGTGTCATTGTTATAATAATCAACCAAAACACTTGTGTCATCTAACTTCCTGATGGGCACAATAATAAATAGCTGATGCTGTCTATAAATAAAAAAAATGCCACTCATACCTCAAACCAGTCGAACTGCTCAGTATAGAATGATACTCTTCTATAATAAATCAGATACATGCATTACTGTCATATAAGTTTACTTAATAAGAAATAGTACCCTAGGAGATTTTCCTATCGCAATAAATAATTCGTATTTGGATTACAGAGTAACTTACTTTTTCAAATACTTTACTGAGGCAATAACACGTGTGGAAGAAATATGAATCGACAATTCAGCTCTTCATATTGGCAGGAGCAATTAATAAAAGATTTACTCTTCCTCTAATCAAGTTATAGCTTTTAATTACATATGACTCGCAGACTCTTGTATCTGTTTTGATTGACCTTGCTAAATTATAGATATTTGAAAATAATAGACCAATGCCACTTTATTTTATAATAATGTAATACGTTTACTGGATAATGAGCATTATTTGAATAAAACATTTTCATGGCCCTTTCTTCTAATAACCAATATTATAAATTTATTTCAAAAACAAATTATATTTTATTAAATATATAAACTACTTCAACATTTTACCAATGCATGCAAAATTTTATGAATCAATAAGCATGCAATGCAACATTTTCCCATTCATTTATTAATGATTTTTATTTTATTGAACTGAGTGAATAATCCGACAAATAAATAACATTAGATAAGCCGATTTCGAAGTAGTATTGGGAAAAAGGTTCTGGGTTGTAATTCAAAATCCTGGCTATTCTGAAAGCATATAAAAAGTTACAGGAAACAGTAATAATCCATATTGGGATTAAACCCACGAAAAATAGGAGAATAAAAATCCTTAAAATGTAGAAACTAAGTTACGAATTCGATTAAAATTGTACTCAGGGTGTCTGAAAAGATCGTTGCCAAATTTAATATACTCGTCTGTCATACCATGGCAGAAAGGATTGACGCAGAAACTTATGTCCGAAAATGTGAACGACGACCACTATAGGGCAATGTTTGCCGGCTTATAGGGAAATGGGAAGAGTGTGATCATTTTAGATGAGGACGTTGCAGGAGAAAGATGAATAAGTTTACCCAGTTCTTTATGGACATTTTGTGGAAAGAATGCTGCCAAATCTGATGGTTGACATTCCAGAGGACAAGCGTAGAGGGGAGGAAAGAAAGGATGTCGAAATACGTATTAATATGACATTTATTAAAGAACATGGTTAAATTATAAAAGATGGTCAAAATTCTTTCCATCCGCCAAATTCCGTGCTTCATAACGTCGACTCATGGATTCACGGACACGTTCAAAATGGACAGCTGTGTCACGGACCACGTGCTGCCACTTCCGCGATCCTGGCGATAAGATCCATATCCGATGTTACAGTCGTCTCGTACACCATGAATTTCCTGTATCCCCATAGGCACAAATCCAGGGAAGTCAGGTCGGGGGTTTGCACTTACCATGTGACCTGTTCGCCTCTGCCAATCCAGCGATCAAGATATGTCCTATGGAGGTATTCCCACATAGTGCTGTTAAATTGTGCAGGCGCTTTATCGTACTGAGAACAGGTGTTTCGAGCTGTAGCTGCTGGAGCGTCAACCATCATATTCGGCAACACTCTTTCCACAAAATGTCCATAAAGAACTGAGTTTGTAAACCGATTCCTCCTTCTCCTGCAGCGTCCTCGCCTGGAACGATCACACTTCTCACTCTCCCAGAAGCCTGCGAACACTGCCCTCTAGCGGTCGGTGCTCACATTTTCGGACACAATTTCCTATATAAATCATGTTTGACATGGTACAACAGACCAGCATGTTAAGTCTAGCAGTAATCTTTTGTCAGTTATAATTTCTTTCCTTTTGGTTAGTCTTTAACAACAAAAACAACAAAATTCTTTCCTCTTTCCCATTATTTTCCTAAATACGTTACTGTAATAGTAAAATGGAATTATTCACAACGTCATCAACGCAGCAAGTAATATTTGTTCTCCCGCGACAAAATTAAACCTCGAATCGTAGATATATTGACTTTGGTTACGCAGCGCTGTGGATAATTTCATAATACCAGCCATCAATTTATTTATGTTGAAAGTTTCCATTGCCTAATATTGTCTCTACTTTCCTTGTGCCAATTTCTATGACATTTACGGAAAATCCAGAATTTTAATTTGTTTAATATACGATTCTTTGTATATTTGCACAATTTCCTATTAATAAAGGATTGTCAAAATTAAATAGTTTGAAGACAATGTTAAGAGCATTTTATAAAAATAGAACGTTTAAAAAAGTAATTCAGATGTTTGACAATTTAGACAAATGGTGCAATCGTATACAAGTCAAAATTTAGCTGATGAAATAAAAGTGAAATTATGAATGTATAACAGCTAAAAAAGCAATTTTCTGAAAAAAGAGAAAATGTTAGCCCTTACGTTACAATCGAACAGCTTAAAGCGTAAGCTTTATTTTAATTAACATGTTTTTGCTTATGTTGTAGAGATATTAAGTATTTTTTTGGAAGCAAGCGAGATGAAAAATATTCAGTGCCTTCACCGGGAATCGAACCACGGCCCTCTCAATTACGCCCTGAGCCTGCAGACCACCACGCCACGAAGGCATGCCATGAAGGCGGTAGAAATACCTTATAGTGTTAAAATCTGATTTACACTCCTGCTGTTTCGTATACGCCACCAGAATATAAAAATAAGAGAAGTTTTAAACAGAAGTAAAATTTTTGACATCGATATTAGGCCTTTTAAACATCCTGACTGGTTTGACCGCTCTGCGACCCCATCCGATGAAGCTTGTTCATCCATATCCTGGAAATATAGCCAGATTGCTCATACTGATGTTGAAAGTGATACCGCAAGAATAACCACTAAATCAGACGATAATGCGTGGATTCTTCTTAGAAAATCTGAAAAATTCTCCCCACTCCGAAAAAAGCTACCAATGCTGCTGAGCTTAAAACTACTAATATGGATACTACAGAAACTGTTCGCACATTTTTTAGACAATTTTGGTAAGCGGTAATAAGAAATCGTTTGCTGCAAAAGTAATTGGAATTGTACTATGTTTTTAAAAGTCAAAATTATCGTCTGTGGCTTGAAAGTTTTGTTTTTATTCAAAAGGGTGAATTTAACAAAGCAGTGGTTCGAAGGCTACATTTACGCTCTTTCCGAAGAGAAATATGCATACTCCGTTATCCAAAAACGATGTGAGGGTCATGGTTTTGTGATATCTAAAGCGTCGATAGGAATATCATCAACAAGAAAGGAAAAAAACGTCAAATTGGAGCCTCAAGTGGGACAAAAATTCCAAACATGTATCCGAGGAAAAAACGGACATCTTCGACTATTGCAAAGATACGTTATTTAATGTTAAAAGAAAATCCCCCTAGTCAAAGGACAGTTGCAAAACCATTAAAATACTCGGTGTCCACTGTAAACAAAATGATAAACGTTGATTTAAATCTTAAGAAAGCGAAAAAACGCAATGTGCATCGTCTTCTTCCAAAGCATATCGCTCAACGCAGGACACGTTGCAGAATTCTATATGAGAAACACTTATCCAAAGAAAAATGGAAAACAAGTCACAATAGATGAAGCATGAGTGTATTTAAATGATTGTAACAAAAAAAGAGCCATTTATTGTCATAAAAGGGGAGAAAAAAATTAAGTACATGGTTCAAAGAATCGAAAGAAAGTTTTTCTAAGAGATTCATGATTATTGGTAGTTTTTCTTATAATGGCAAGTTAAAATAAAGAGAGTGCAAAACAATATCAAGATTAACTCCAAATACTATCAGGAACATACTTTGTCGCCAATTTTTCTGAATGAAATACCATCGCTTTACACACAACATCGCTTTACCCCATCTGCGAGACTCCATCAGGACAAAACTAGCAGCCACACATCAAAACCGACTGTAAATTTCCTAAAAGAAATGGAACAAAAAACTGGTATCAAGGTACCCTTCACTGATATCCCTACTAAATATCCCGATGTGTCACCTAAGGATTTTTGTGCTTTCGGATTTTTAAAAACTGCATTATCCAAACGTTGTCCCAAAACCTTAACAGGACTCTGGAAAACTGTTCGGGAGGAATGGGATAGAATATCTCATCTGCCACTTCAAAAAGCATTATTATCCTGGAAATTTCGGTGTCGAAAGATAGTTCAGAATAAGGGATGTCAAATAGAACATTTAATACACAAGAATTTTATGTAATTTAGTTTTGTGAATACAATATACATCGTCTAAAAAATATGTGAACAGCCTCTGCATTATTTTTATTAAAAAATTACATTTATTACATTTTTGGAACTGGCAGGAAGTACTTCTAAGGCTTCAAAAGCAGCCTTAGAAGTACTTCCTGCCTCCAAAAATGTAATGAACTGCACTGAGGAACCTCCTCAGGCGGAAACTGAAAAGTATGAGTTCAACGTCGCTAATCTCCTGGAGATTGTCACTAACTTCAGTGAATCAGAGTAAAGAACGAGTACCACCGATCGTCTGTCCCCCACTGGAGGGCTCTTGGAATGAAGTTTTATTTTGCTTATTACGTGCTTCGCCCTTAGGCACTACACGGAAAGGGAGGGATGCACCGTTGAGGTCTTTTTAAGGGAAACTGACTCGTATCCACGTTACACATGGGGAAAACCACGAAAACGCCCATGCAGCCAGTCCGTTCGCCGGGACTCTAACACCGGAGCGAACTACCAGTGTTCAGCGGCTTTAATCGCTCAGCCGCTGGTGGGCCTTTGGAATGAAGTTAGTAGCCTTTTCAACAATCAAGGTGTATATGGTTATACTGTAATATTAACGAGAGGCAAGAGCACTATAATTTTTGATAGCGCTTGCAAATCACGAGCTTGAGCTCACTTTTTTTCTTAAAAAGAACCTTCAATTTAGTACATTTCGATTAAAACTCTCTAAGCGGCAAGGCCGTATATATACGGCCTAAAATATTTATTGTGATATCTGTAAGAACGTATATATACGTGCGTATTAAAATATGTCAACGAAATTAAGGCAATACATCAAAAGAAAACAAATCCAGGTATGAAATACCAGGAGAGTTTTTGCATTAAAATCAAAAAAATATTTTTTTTTTCATAGTAGGTTTGGGAAATTTATGCTTTCTTAGTGAAAACCTGGCCGCGCAGAGGGTTAAAAAAGGACTCAGCTCTTACAGAACACGCTTTAGTGACAACTTATGAATATATGAGTTCTTCTACATAATGAATACATGAGTTCTTCTACATAATGAATACATGAGTTCTTCTACATAATGAATACATGAGTTCTTCTACATAATGAATACATGAGTTCTTCTACAGAATGAGTATATGAGTTCTTCTCCGGAAGTTACTGAACTTCCCGTTTAATGCTGGTTCTACTCTTTTTACATAAAACACCATACTGAAGTTTCATACTGGCAGGAATTTGTAGGCGAAAAACAAGAATTAAAAGGAAAATGTGTCAAAATTAAAAATAACGATTAGAAAATTAAAATAATTCATACAGAAAATTGAAGCATTTCAGTAACTTCCACAACAAATTCGATTCCATTCCAAAATGATAAAAAAAATTACATACAGATTTACTGACATGATCATTTGAAAATATTTTTCTTTGCTTTTACACCAAAATAAATAAAAATGAGATCATTTCTAAGGAGCACTTAAAAATATTATATTTATACTAAAGGGGATATATTCGTCTGATAGGATTAAGATGATTTTATTTCTCCGAAAAAACTGAAAAGAAAGTTATGGAAACGCAGCTGAAATGTACCTTTGATCTTGAATGAAAAGCCATTAGCCTAAGATAGGAAAAGTTAAAAAAAGTTTTAATCATTTAATAAGAAAGTAAACGTTCATGAGCCAAAGGGAAGTATAGAATAATATAGCCATTATTATGATGATTGCTGGCGAGACAAAAGAGCCAGTCCCAGACGGTTATAAACAATAAAAGACCTTGATTGTCAAAGGTGCTTCAAATGGGCATTTGAGGAAATGGGACGATGCACAAAGCAACAGAAACAAACATTGCCGTCAAGCATATATCAATATGAAAGTCGTGACAAAAGAATTTATGCACTTCTTAACTATTTGCAGAAATCTTTTGTGGTTGAGGAATAATCTAAATAGAATTAAAGAAACAACTAGTGAATAAAATGTAGGTGCATTTCTCAATAACGTAGAAAAACAAATAATTAGTACTGTGGTATTTCATTCTTTCAAATAATGTGTAAACGTTTGTGGGCTATCATTTTACAAATAAAATATCTGATGTGTGTAACACATGACTTCCTTGCACGCCTTTTTAAATTATAAAATTTTTTTGCCGCATTTAAGTTATTTCCTCAAATTTCATTGGAGGTACATTTATGATTCAATCAATTCAGTTCTCATTTCGCGGCAAGGTATAAAAATGAAAACATTTTCATTAAAAATTGTAACCTAAAACCTAAAACACCAACTAAAATTAAAAAATTACAATTAAAATACAATTAAAACAGTTTAAAATAGCTTTTGAAATTAAAATTAGAGTTTCTACGAGAAAAGCAAATAATTAGCTCAGAGGGCAAGAAGAAAAAATATTCGGTGCACAAAATTGATAGTTAATTTTCGTTCCTACTGGGCTGAAAGACAGTGTTGTTGCACCAACTGACGTAATTCACTATTTTACTCAGAGTTTCAAATGTAAACGAAGGGTTGCCTCATTAGGCTTAGAACCACTTAAACTTTTAAATTGTTGATAATTCTACAACTGTTGCATGCAGAAAAATCTTCCTGTCAGCATAAAGCATAAAAATCTTCCTGTCAGTATTCCGTGAATTCAAAATTATATCGAAATGTTTACCTTCAAAAGCTCAAGTGGCATCGTTTGAGGTGCAATCTTTACCTAGATAGGAATTGTGTGCAGCACTTCCTCTTTCCAACTGATTGTAGATCATTTTTCAATATCTATACTTTCTAAGTAAACGACTATGTGCTTGGAACCTAGCCCAGAGTTGCGTCGTGGATGAATTCAGAACCTGGAAGATGGAAAACTTCTCTGGCTATCAGAATCATCCAGGTACAAAAATCAGTCACTGAACCACGAGGGGATTTCGTAAGGAAAAATGCCAACTCTGTTGATTTGATTATGAGAGAAGTCTGACCTTCAGTATTTTGGATTGTGATCTATGTTTCAAAGGCTCTGAGTGGTGAACATTTAACTGAAGATGAGTTCAGTCACGTGGTTCCGAGTTAGCCAAAAGAAAGAAGTACTGGGAATCTGCAGTAATTTGGTGCAAACTTTCGAACTACAAGTAAGGAACTTGCTAAAAAAACTGCCATGCTTTGAAGAATGAAACGTTCTGCAACCTCCCAGCTTCTGACAATATAAAAGGGTAATGAAGCCCAACTTCAGCCTCCATTTTGATTGTCTTTGGAAGGCTGCTAAGATCCTTGAAATTTCCTCTAAAACCATGTAGAGACATTAGGTATTTTTTTGGAAGCAGGCAAGATGAAAAATATGCAACGTCTTCGCTGGAAATCGAATCATGGACCTCTGGAATACGCCCCCAACGTGCAGACCACCACACCACGAAGGCGGGAGAAATACCTTATAATCTAATGCAGGCAATGAAAGCTTTACGTATGAAGATTTTGCAACACTAATGAGACAAGTCAAGGCCTGCCAAATTCCAGACAGTTTTGTGCTTTGTCGAACGATTCTAAAGATATCTCCGTTCTTTTTTTCTCTACACCTTTTTATAGGTAATGTAGTTATTTCAGTGCCTGAGCAAAATCTCCAATCTCCTAGATGATAGCATGAATAAATTGGACAGATGGAGAATTGTGCAAGTAATGTTGCAATGCGTTTTGAAGAGATGGTCTTTAAAATATCTGTTAACACTGCAACAATAATCCAAGAATATAAAAATTTCAGAAGTAAAAGACGTTATATTGATTAAAAATCATGTAGTTGATCAATCTGAAAACACAGTACTGGATTAGCAAAGTTTTGCTTGTTACCAGAAGTTAAGTTTAGAACTGCTATTAAAATCTGATCTAAGTGCTTTTGAACGTTTTGTTTTGGAATTTCTTATTAAGTGCGAAACTTTTATTTTGTTGTTATATGCTTTGCATCGACTCTTTTTTATGCTAATTTCATGTACTTGCTAATGGTTTAATCGAAATTGTTCTTGTGTGTTTCATGGCGGCAGTATGTTAGAGATTGCTTTCCACCTTTCCTTTGGTTATTTTGTTGCTGAATCAGCGTGTTGCTCCGTTACATCCGGGGACTAAACATTAATCGAGATGTTCCAAGCGTCCATATATATATGTAATAATGAAATTCCATAGTCAGTATGCTCTTTTCATTTTTTGATGGCGACGGTCTCTTATTTGAAAATACGTGGAATTAAAGTCACAGCCCCGTAGTCAAGTTGTTTTTCCCGCCTTTTCTACACGTACAGTTATAGAATATTCTGGGAATATTTAAAGCGAACTGGAATGGCTAACGAGGCTGACGTCATTTCTTGGAAGCTCCGCCTTTCCAGAGGCTATAAAAGGACTCGCAAAGGAATATCGGGGGCTTTTTCTTAAATGTCACGATGCAGTAAACTTCATACAAAATGTTATTAGTAGTTCTTTTTTATTTATTCCGGATATCTGATTTTGCTATTTCTCCTGACCAATAATAAATGGATCCGGTTTTTTAAACTTATCGTCTGATAATTTAAGCTACGACTACATTTATGATTCTTCAACAACCTATTTATTCCTGACAAAAGCTGGTACATCACACACACACACACACACACACACACACACACACACACACACACACATATATATATATATATATAAAGCTTAATGATATAAAAATGCCATTTGCTGTATGTACGGGCTGTCTCATCCTTCTGATTCCTCATAATCAGAAAGGCATATTTAAAATGGTATTAAAAATAATAACCTGCACTAAAAGCACATATAAATTTGCCTTTTGTTCATAGTAAAACCTTTACCGTTAGCTTAAAATATGTCTGCATTCAATGATATCAGAGGTCCTTTGGTAATGCAATTAAACACCGTCATCTCTTTAAGCAATAACTGTTACTCATGTCTTTCTGTTTATGACTGGGCAATAGTCTGATTTCTTTTACTAGCCAATTATTAAATTGCATTAAACTTCATAAAAGACACCTAACATCACTATGAACGTTCAGAGATATTTATGTTTTAACTACATCCTTCATTGGCATTTGTTAGCGAGGAATGTGTGGTTTACTGATCTATTAAAACAGAGACAGTTTTAAGTCAATTGCCATTAAGTAATTAAACTGCATGTATTTTCATTTGTATGGCTTGCAATTATCATTACGAAGAATAAAGAAATATAATGATCTCTTTTCCAAATAATTCATTTCCCGAACAATATGATTTCGCTCTAGACTTGAGATAAATATTCCTGATTGATGATAACTGCAAAACTTTCAAAATATGAATCTCTGACTGTGATGATAATTGCTAATCTGAACATATGCATATTACATTCATGTTAATTGTTTATATCGAAGCACGGTTCGTTATCTATCTGAGATAAGGGAGGTTTTCGTGCATGGCATTTTCAAGCGAAAGTGGAATGATTATAAAAATTCTTTGAAAGTAGCTCAGTCGAAGACTAAGCAGGAACTAAAAGACCAGTATTTAGTCTCTCAAAAAAAAGTTTCTGACTGGCATAGAAAAGACCAGATTATGCTGAATAAATTTACTGTGAAATATTGTATGATTTTGTATTGTTTCTTGTTTGTCTAATTTTAGCTTATTGAGATATAAACGGCGTTTTCATGCACTGTTTTCGAAGAATTGTGTTACAGATTTAAAATAAAACCTATCTGAATACATAGGACACTCTAAAATTGTTGAGGTACGCGCAGACGATGAATGGCAGAAACAAATTAAGGGGACTCGAACACCTTAAAACCCATAAGACCTTCGAATATGTGACTGTTGGAAGAATTAGGATAATTTATTTATTTTAAAAGCAATTACTTTCAACTTTTTACAGATGACTACATAATATAGCTGCTTTCTGAAATAGTGACCAGAAAGTTTGTGTTACAGAATTTCACAGAGTTCGCAATCCTCTTCAGAATGAAGAACACACAGGAAGGTTTGTTGTCAGTAGTAATCTCGGATAACGTGTTTGTCATACGGAAAATGTTAATCAATGATAACCGCTGCAACTACCAAATGATGCAGAAAGAAACTAAAGTTGGATCCGATGGCATGGTGTCCGCCGATAACATCGCGGCAAAATCATCGCGGACGAAAACGTCGCGGAGAAAACAACGCAAGGCGAAAACGTCGTGCTACAAAACGTCCTGGGTGAAAACATCGCAAAGAGACAACATCGCAGTTTTAAAACATCGCGGTACAAAATATCGTCGTCGAAAATAAAGCGGTTCAAAAACTTCGCAGTTTAAAAACATCGTCGTCAAAAATATCGTGGTAAAAAATAAAGTATCTACAAATCATCGCAAGACGATAACATCGCAGACATGATATTTTCAGGTTTTAGTAATTGTGAATGGATATTCCCATAATGATTTGTGAGCTCAAGATGGAAAGAAGGATAATTTTTACTTTCACACTTTTTTATTAACTAATAAATTTTTGCTGAAAAAGTAAGAAGGAAACTTAAGCATAGAAAATTAAATGCAACTTATAGATTATACTTTTCATGAAACATTACCAGTAAAAACTTTATAAAAATCATTTATTAATGGCCTTTGTTAGTTAACTATGTCGGTTTAAAATTCTATTAAGTGCTATAAGTTGCATTAATTATCTATGCTTAAGTTTCCTTATTTTCTCAGCAAAAATTTATTGATTAATAAAAAATATGAAAGTAAAAATTATCCTTCTTTCCATCTTGCGCTCACAAATCATTACGGAAATATCCATTTACAATTATTAAAACCTGAAAAAAGTATGTCTGCGATGATTTGTAGATACTTTACTTTTTACCACGATATTTTCGACGACGATGTTTTTAAACTGCGAAGTTTTTGAACCGCTTTATTTTCGACGACGATGTTTTGTACCGCGATGTTTTAGAACTGCGATGTTTTCTCTTTGCGATGTTTTCTCCTACGATGTTTTGCAGCACGACGTTTTCGCCTTGCGTTGTTTTCTCTGCGACGTTTTCGTCTGCGATGTTTTTGCCGCGATATTTTTGGCTGTAACCGATGGCATACATAAAATTATTTATAAAAAATTGCATATGAAAAAACTAGTTTGCCGTTATCTTGTCCATAATTTGACTCAGCACCAAAAGGAAGAGCATGTCGGAATCAGTAAAGAAACCCTTTAATTAAAGATGCCAAAAATATTTTTATAATTTAATCCGCTTTCTGACAAAAGTTTTCGTCATGTTTCCATCTTGCGCGCACAGTCTAAAACATTCTGTTCCATAATTTAGCTCCATATTTAATATATAGCTTTTATAACATTTGGAAACTAATGTGAAACAAAAATACTAAGAATTTCATGTTAAATTTTTATTTTATTTGGAGTCGAGTGTATAAAATGTATTTTATTAAAAAATGTGTAATGTTTTTGTCCATACAATTTTTTAATATTAAAATATTTATCCGATTTTTGGTTCAGTTAAAAAATGGGCCTCGTATAAAGAATTCCATCAAATTTCAAGTATGTACCATTCGCCATTTTTAAAATATCGTGCGCGCAAGGTAGAAACGTGACGAAACATTTTGTCACAAAGCGGATTAAATTACAAAAATATTTGTGGCAACACAAACTTTCTGATTACTAGTTTCCAAAGTAGCTATATTATGTAGTCAGTTGTAAAAAGTTCGAAGTAATTGATTTTAAAATAAATAAAATATCGCAATTCTTGCAACAGTCACACATTCGAAGATCATGAGGGGTTTAAGGTGTATGAGTTCCCCTAATATATTAACAATTAGATTTGAAAACATTAACTAATTTATCCTAACAGATGATTTGTTATTGCTCAGTTCCAAGTAGGTAAGCGAAGAATAAATTTTTAAGGCCAAGGAAAAATGGAGTTGACGCGAGAACATTATGGAGCTATGATTGTCTATGATTTTAAAGTGTGATTAAATCAAGAAGAATGTTTTCAACGTCTACATTTAGCGTTTGAAGATGAAGGTCCATCTTGTGCTACTGTATTCAGATGGTTTACAGAATTTCATAGAGATCGCAATTCTCTTCAGAATGAAGAACACACAGGAAGGTTTGTTGTCAGCAGTAATCTCGGATAACGTGTTTGTCATACGGAAAATGTTAATCAATGATAACCGCTGCAACTACCAAATGATGCAGAAAGAAACTAAAGTTGGATCCGATGCTATACATAAAATTATTTATAAAAAATTGCATATGAAAAAACTAGTTTGCCGTTGGCTTGTCCATAATTTGACTCAGCACCAAAAAGAAGAGCGTGTCGGAATCAGTAAAGAAACCCTTTAATTAAAGATGACAACCACCGCATTATTTCCAAAATCGTAACTGATGATGAAACGTACAACAGTTTGTGACGTTCTGGCAGATCAAGAAAGTAAAGTATGGATCTTTGAAGATGTTGTCACGCCCACAATGGTGAAACGACAATCTGCCATGGATACATTAATGCATGCCGTTTTCCTCAGATGTACAGAACTGGTCAAACCCATCAAGGTGGAAGGACAGAAGACAGTCACATCTAACTGCTACTCCACTATCTGTCTTCCAGAAACTCTTCAAGATGTGAAAGTTAGAGAACTCGTGCTCCACCATGACGAGTCTTCTCATTCAGCAAGATTGATAGTTAAGTTTTTTGAACAAAAGCACTTCAAAGTGACAATACATCCACCTTATTCATCCGCATATGAGCATTCAGTAAATCGTTGCATTCAACATCGAGCAGAAAATAGCAATATGTCTCATAATTTTATTTGAATAAGGATTAAATATATTTACCACAGCATCCGTAGGTTTGTTAACAATGGAAATATTTGTCGTAAACGCAATTCGTCACTGCTAAATGTATTTATACAAATACCAGCAGATGTTTTTATAAGAAGAAGCATTTGTAATGCATTATGAGAAGCTTTATCGATTGTTTACTGTTTTCATAAATCAATAAATGCTATTTGAAAAAAACTGGAAGTACATTTATTACAATTCGTTCTCGAATAATTTCCTCTAGCTGGAAAAAATAACATATTTTCAAAAGATTTCCTTTAAGAAATTTTGATTTTGCGTTTCTGAAATTCGAATAACAATCATATTCTTTTACGCTTGCTGAAAAATACTGAATGTCTGAGTAATTTAACTTAGAGGTATTGTATAGATTTAACAAGAACGAAATTTTGAGGTTTCGTAAACACAAAGCTTTCACATTTGATCTTCAGATTTAACCTAATTCTCAATTTCCTCAAACGACTTTGACATTTATGCATATAACAACTAATATAGAAGAACTTTGAATAGGTATAGTCATTTATTTCTGAATTTTATTTTGTTTGAGTATAATAAAATGTTAGTCAGAACTCGGAGGTCATATAAATTATAGAACTGTGAATAGTAGAAAAGTAATTGCCAAAAGTCGTGGCATATCTTGTCCCAGTTTATCTATGTACGACCGCTTCAAAAACAGTTTTACTAGAAATGAAAAAGGCTGAATCGGGCCAGGTTTACAACTGTTCGTTTCTACGTCATCTCTATATCATCATCCACATCAAAATGAAATTTAAATTTGATTATACAGAAGGAAATAAATCTTGTATTGTTTTTATCTGATAATCACATGAACATGAATATGCATCGGGATAAATTACAAACTCGAATCTTATTACCAGTAGCGAATTATTGGTTCAGTTTTATATAATTAACACATATTTATTTCACAGCATTTAATATTTTTATAAATTTCGTACATGCATAAATAATTTTAGTGAAATTATATATGACCTTTTGCATTATGTAACATGAGAAATGCTTGGGAGATCGAAACTCTGGCGGAAAAATAAAGTTACAGTGCCAAGTCTTTTTTACATTGACATAAATGAGTTTCTCGCTAAATTGACAAGCTAGAGATGATTTTGGCGACTAATTTTTATCGCTAAATTTGATGAAGAATCGCCAAAAGTAGTCAAACGTGGCGACTATTTAGCGACAATTTGGTCCAGATCCTGTGTAACTGTAATTGTTTCCTATAAATGACTGTTATCATAACTGGCCTTTACATGTAACTGTAACTGTATATGCCTTGCAGTAGTTTCCTGAAATAGAAAGTACGGGAAATTTCCCTATTGCAGGGAAAGTGAGGTAAAATTCCCTACCTAATATAAGCATTAGTTATCAGTTCTTTAGTTCAGAATTAGATCTCTGTGATAGCTTCGCTTTTTTACACGCACTTTGCACGTTCCGTTTAACATTCTGTATAGTTTATAAAGTGCTAACTACTCATTGTGCTCTGTTGTAATGAGAAGTGCTGTACGAGTATATGTAAGGAAAATTGCAGAAATTTAAAGTGTATTTTTTGGTATAAAAAGCAGAACAATAAGGCAGCGCCATCTCTCGGCAGAAATAGTAACGAAACATTAAGTTAGAATTTTGAAAGCGTTAGGAAAGATTGGATTAGAATTAAAGTCATTAACTAAACAAGATAAATCTTTGTGAATGTGAAAAGTTTCAAGAAAATCCAATTCACTAATGGTAGGAGCTTTTTGAATAATTTTTGCAGGCCCAAAGTAAAAATTGTAATTAAATATCTAACTATGATTACTTACCGAACGCTTGTTAATTTCGTCTTTTCCGATGTAAGATGCCTGTTTCTTGATGCTAAACTTTAATGCTGTTTTAGTTTGGGAGATATATTTCAAACCACACTGAAAAGATATGCTATAAATTCCCGAAAAAAAGAATGGATGGAATATTTAAAAATCGAACCACCGATTTTATTGATAGGCGAGAAAATGATTTGAAAATGAGAGTTAATATGACTTAGAATGACATTTATTTTGGCTTGTTCCTCTTCTGTTTTAAGATAAATGGTTTTATTATTTTCAATAAACAAACTAGGAAAGTGCTCTGTATTTAAAAAGCAACAGACATGCAGCCAAGTAAAATTTCAGAGTAAAAAAGAATTGTTTATGTTTTAACACCCAGTATTTGTTTTTACTTGGGTTGGTTTCGTTTATTTGATTACCCCAAAGCCCACTAGGTCTACCTGCCTAAGAGAAGGGATGTCTTCCTGGAGGACTTTGTAGGGGAAACTGGCTCCTATACACGTTACACATGGATAAAAGTTTTTATTTAGGACAGTTCTGCAGTAGTAATATATCATATTTACTCGAAAATAAGGACCTTATGTAGTATGGTATAGGTTACGATTAATTTTAAGGAGTAAAAATGTTGAACAACATTTGATGAGAGCTACCTAATTAAAAGCAATATTTTATTATGGTGCAGAAAGAAAAATTACTGACTTAATTTCAAGCATATCAGTGGACAGTATAGTGTATGAAAGCCTAAATTTAAACCTCTCAACTAGACACGGCTACTATAGTTAAAGGTAATTATGCATTTTATGTATACCATAACTAACTGCATAATTTATTCAGTATTTAAACAGTGTAAGTAAAATAAACCCTTCCCTCTCATTCTGAAGGCTCATCATTTGAACAAATATATAGCAAAGAATGGATCGTACTTTTATGTAAATACGATATTTATAGGGAATACTCAGTTTCGAACATTTATCTGGAGCGTGTGCACCACTTCAGCATTCGAGAAACGCTCTATGTCCCACATTTGAATTTAGAATTAGGAGAACAAAAAATAGCCAGTTTTGAAACTGCCTAACGTCCTTTGTGTAAAATGGAATCCCAAAATTCATCGAATATTCTGCTGTTAAACTATCTGCCTTCGAGCCCCAGGCTCTAAAAGGGCTTTAATAAAAGAATCTGATGCGAACACAATATGACTTCCTTGTATTGCCTATTAAATTATACGCAATTTTTGATGCATTTCCTCTAAACGTATTTCCTCGAATTTCATCAGAGATAGATTTCTCATTCAATTAATTCGGTCCTCACTTCGCATCAATGCGAAAATAGTTAAAACCTCTAAATACCTTCATTACAAATTGAAAAATATAAAACGCCAAATACAGTAAAAATATTTAAAAAATATTTTACAATTAAAATTATAGTTTCTACTGAAAAAGAAGCAACTCACAGCGGGAAGGAAGGCAGATTTTTCATTGCTCAAAACTAAAAGTTTACTTTTGATCCGACTTGGCAAAACGATACTGAAGGTGCAGAAACTGTCTTAATTCACTATTCTTCTAAGTTTCCAATGTAGATAAATATGGCTGCTAAGTTAGGCTTAGCCGCACTTGAAAAAATTTTAAAATTATTTATAACTCTACAACTAATGCATGCAGATTAATTAAAGGCATAAAAACCTTAACCGGATCATAAGAACACCATAATTCAATAATTTTTAAACTAAAAAATGCGCAATTTACCAATATACAATAATAAAAACAAAGTGAACTCACCGAGCCGGGTAACAGAGTGATATTATATACATTGTTTTATTTGAATTTTTGTTCCTTGGAGATGGTATATGAAAAGTTTTCTAATTATAAATTGTTGGTATTTATATACATATATATGAGCTTAATGTGGCCGATTGCAACCCCAAAAAGAGGTGCACAACCGTATGTCATAGCAGTCCTATATACAAAATTTCAACATTGTGAGGCTACTAACTTTTGAGTTACGCGAGATACACACATACCTATGTACAGACGTCACGAAAAAAATTTCTTCTGAATCCATTTTAAATCCATTTTGAAATCCGTTTTGGGAAAATGTTTTGTGCTGTAAATATGTACAAATTTCGCGCAAAAACGTCGTTAAATTGCATTCGATAGCAGACAAAATGGATGTTTTCGTTGAAATATGAATTTCGTTGACATTTTTCGAGATTAAAATACTTCCTTTACTTCGTACAAGGAAGTAAAAATTACATATCAGAATACATAAAAAATTCTGAAATAAATATATTTTTAATTGAGTGGAGAGAAATCTGCATTCTAATACACAAATTTCCCATGTGATACTATGTGGTACATGGGGACGTATTGTGTTTCTTTAATTAAAAAAATACACAAATTTGAAGAACATTGTTTTGAGAACAACAATAAAGTAAAATTAAATATTGTTGCTACTCATAAGCTATATTAACAAAATATCGTTTGCATTTATGTAAAGATACGAGCTTGAATTAAAATAAACAAATTCTTAATAAGCAGACGATAACACCTTTTCATTGAAGGTGTATGAATGCTCATTTTTCATGAAATGTTTTAGTTTAGGCTTGTGTATACTGTCAACTGGTGTAGGATATATCCAGTGAAAATCTTAATTTCAGAGAAGTTTAATGAATAAACACGCTATATTTTTAGGAAAAGAAAAAACAGGAAAGCAATATATCCAAACGTAGACGCATTTTCGAAACTATGATTACGCAGGATACATCTAGATCACTTCCATATGTATCATGAATTCAGCACTGATATCAAAATGGCCAACATTGTCAGCAATCCATAGTCTGCACTGATGAAGATAGATCATCCATCAGCAGCTATGATTTCAACAAGCTTGAAAAGCGGAGAATCTTTGTCCCACGCCATGTATTTTCCAGTGTCCGTGGCTTTTCTGTAGAATTTTGTGAAAGTCTACAGTCCCCACAGTTTCTCCGTTTGTTATTACTTTTTAACGTCAGACTGTCCTTTCTTTAGATTACACGCAATTTCTCAGACTAAAATGTGGTCTGTAATTTTATGGTCCTCATAGGAGTGTATACGGTATTTCTCCCGCCTACAAGGTGCAGTGGTCAGCACACTCGGCGCGTATTCAAGAGGTCCGGGGTTCAAGTCCCGGGGAGGCCATTGCTCATTTTTCCTCTCTCCTGTATTAAAAAATAACCTAATGTTTCTACAGTGGCCCTCGAACTACGAAAGATGGTGGATGATGATTCTTCACCACCAGGTTTTGGAGATTAGGTCTCCTAATCCCCAGTCGCCTTTTAAAAGGAGAAGTATATAAAGCATTTTTCCCGCCTTCTTAGCGTACCTTCATGGTGGAATAGTCTGCATACTCGGCTCGTATTCCAGAGGTTCGATTCCCGGCGAGGGCATAGAATATTTTTCACATCTCCTGCTTCGAACTAACCTAATATCTCTACAAGTGGATTATCTAATTCTATGATTTATTGACTTTGCATCTCATTTATATTTCTAGTTTTCCTATATGACTTTAAAATACATTTATAATATTTGGGAAAATGGGTGGCAATCTGAAGCCGTTTCGTGTATAATATCAGCCACATCAATTGGTAACCTCTTATTTGTTTGCCTACACAAAAAGCACTAGAAGCCAAAAAACTTGGTCATTTACATAATTTATTCTGTTATTGACAATCATATATACTTCAGTATAATTCTAAGTGAAAAACAGTTAAACATAAATATATATCAGAAATTTTATGTATAATATACCTGATAGAACAGAAATACAGTCCACATAATACTCTATTATGAGGAAAATGACTTTAAATTTACTATACTCATTTAGGATTAAAGTTAACAGTTATCTTATACAGTGGATGGACAAAAATATGGAAACACCTTGTGAAATGCATGTTTGAAAAGAAAGATTGATTTTAATGGAATATGTAGGTGGAGCTGGGGTTTTTGACTACTGACGCCACCTATACAACTTCATAAATGTGCTAAACAGTTCAGTTGTTGTCGGAGTACTGTTATGTGAGGTTGTCATTGCATTATGTCAGAGTTAACAGACTTCGAACGTGGGCAAATTGTTGGAGCACGTATGGTAGGTGCTTCCGTAAGCAAGGTAGCAGAGGTGTTTAGTGTTTCAAGAGGTACTGTATCGAAGATTTATTCCGCATATTTGAATAGCGGAAAGACATCATCTGCTAAATCACAGCGCGGACGAAAGTGTGTCCTGAGTGATCGTGACAGACGATCATTAAGGGCAATTGTGACGAAAAATAATAAGACCACAGCTGCAAAAGTTACTGCTGAAATGAATGTTGTGTTACCGAACCCTGTGAGTACCAAAACAATTAGAAGGGAGCTTCATAAACAGGGAAATGCTGGCCGTGCTGCAATTGAGAAGCCACTCATCAGTGATGCTAATGCCCGTAACAGGAAAAGGTGGTGTTTAAGTCATAAAGCCTGGACTATAGAGCAGTGGATATGGTCTGACGAGTCTTCTTTCATATTGTTTCCCACTTCTGGCCGAGTTTACGTCTGGAGAACGCTATAATACAGACTGCTTGTTGCCAAGAGTGAGATATGGCGGGGGTTCTGTTATGGTTTGGGCAGCAATATCGTGGTTCTCTGCTAGCCCCATGATAACTGTGTCAGGGCATATGACTACCAAGACTTATGTGAACCTTTTGGCCGATCAAGTTCATCCCATGGTACAAACTTTGTTCCCCGATGGTGATGATGTCTTCCAAGACGACAAAGCCCCTGTTCACACAGCTCACATTGTCCAGGACTGGTTTTTTGAGCACGAGGATTAGTTGTCCCATCTCCCCTGGCCACCACAGTCAACATACCTGAATATTATCGAACCTTTGTGGTCTACATTGGAACGGAAAGTGCGTTCTCGTTATCCACCGCCAACATCGTTATCTGAACTTGCCACCGTTTTGCAGGAAGAATGGTATAATATTCCCTTGGCAAACATACAGGAACTGTATTTATCCATTCCGAGAAGACTGCAAGCTGTTTTGGATGCCAACGGGTTTCCTACACCATATTAAGCAAAGAAACATGTTTTTTTAAAGGTGTTTCCATATTTTTGTCCAACCCCTGTATTTATTGCATGTAATAAATTTATGAGTTCCATAAGGAATTACAGAAAATACCTATGCGAACTGATGCACAGTCAACATACACTTTGCAGCTTGAAATACAACAAGATGTCCAATCAAGCAGCTTTAAAAATTTCTTTGGTATTAATTTTCAAACAAATCCAACATCAGCTTAGGAGACATTTTATTTCTAGACTTGATTTCTCCAAATCATAAGAGCTTTGAGTTTCAGTAAAAGTTAAAAATTAGGTAATAACAAGTCAGGGGAGAAAATAGAGCTTGGATGAGATACGGTTCATGACAGTGCAAGAGGGAACAGGGAATTCTCTGTCACAAATACTGTTAAGCAGAGAACAGGGGCTCCATTACCTAGCTGACATGATGTCTGCCTTACACAGATTAAAGCCGCTGCCTCCAGAAGCTATTTATTATCACTAAGCAAAATAAGTTTACAGTGGCATACAAGGCCTTCAAGAACACAAGGACATAAGTAACATAGTCATTAATAAACCCTAAAGAAAGCATGTTACAAGTAGTACCTATAGCATTGAAACAATAAACCGAGTATACTTTCATAAATTGCACTTCAAATACGAAATACTTTCAAAACTGAGTCCAACTAATTTAAATAAAAACTATGGTACAAACCAACAAACAAAATATAATACATCTATTAGTGTATTATACACAATTAATTTCAATTAGATTCACAATATCAAGAAGAACCATTCAATTTAGAAAAAATGCATAAAGGTTAACTAAGACAATAATAAACTGCCAAATAAAATTTCTTCATATGAGTTCAGAATTAAGAACCAATAACTTTGATAACTGAACAATATTATCATAAAATACACTGAACCTGAGAAATTACTACAATACAAAACATAAATTTGGTTTAAAAACAAAATCAATCCAAGTAATATAAAAACTCTACATCAGGTTTGCTGGCAACGCGATAGAAATACAGTACAAGAATAGTGCCAGCATAAAGATATGAAAAATTTCAAATTCAAAAACCAAATGCATTCAAAAATAATTCAAAGAAAATTATTATAAAATACTACCTTAAATGCAAATTTTACAATAGAGAACTCAAGTAAAACCAATCAAATTCACAAAAACAGGTCAACTATTCAATTCAGAAAAGTGCAAAAAGGTATATAAAATAATTATTCTAGATTAGGTTTGCCGGCATCGCTAAGACATGATTAAGAACGATTTCAGTACCATACAACAAATGCTATGTGCGTCGCAAATAAAACAGACTATTTGTACAATATAAGAAAGTAATAGGCTACAAGTAACCGTTACAATTAATAAGAGTATAGATGGATTCAATACGATACGTCTGTTCTACGTAAAGCCATTTCTAATTTTAAATCAGTAACATAAGTAGTGGAAACAGCCAAACTTAATAATAATAAGCATCAAACACAATAAGTTAAACAATTACCATTATGCATGAAAAATATATTTGCCTGAAGAATTTATATAGACATTACATATTTTTTTTGAAAGCAAGAGAGTTAAAAAATGAGCAATGCTCTCGCCGGGACTAGAACCACGGAGCTTTCGAGTACGCGTCGAGCGTGCTGACCACTACACCCCGAAGGCATGATAAGAAGGTGGTAGTCTCCCAAAGTTCGTCAACAGTTAAAGTGATAATGCAGAAATACTAAACTCTTACAGCGAAAAATCAACTGGTAATTAAATTATTATTATGTAATTAAACGGGCAATAAGGACCTCTCACGGTACGTAAAGAAACCAAAATAAATTAATATATAAATAATAAAATAATGTTGTGTACTTAAGATATTTGTGTGATTATTGCTACGCATCTAGGTTTATAAATCAAAACATAAATATGAAATGTTTAAATTTTATTGCTACAAGGTTTGGATTTAGTTGATTACGACGAAGCTCACTTCGGTTATCTGCCTAAAAGGAGAGATACTTCATGGAGGTCTTTCTAAGGGAAACTGGTCCGTATACACGTTAAACATGGGGGAAAAACTACAAAACCGCCCAAGCAGGCAGCCCCTTCACATAGAATCGAACCCAGATCGGGCTGCTGGGTGTGCCTATTTATTCACACGAAAAGCAAAGTAATAATTATTGCTAAAATTTCAATTTAATATTATCTCAAATATATGATTTTTAATTCGCTGATTGAATACAGGAGGATAAGTTATTGCAAAAATATTTCGAGCTTAATGTTACAGACTGAAAAATTTCAGTTCTTCTAGAGTAATAAAGAATTCAGCAATTGAAAATGATTGAAATCTTTTCCTAAAATAGAAACTCAAAATAAATAAAAGTAGATTTAATTTAAAATTTCTGCAGAACTTTATTTTGACTAAAATGCTATTGTATTATGATTTCTTTGAATATTGGATACACATTCAATCTCAAGTGAATTGCAATTTTGAAATTCTCGAATTTTAACATTTCACTGTCTGGCATTATTTTAAAATCAACAGATAACGTAATATCTAGCATAGTCTCAAAAGCTTAATTTATTCTGCGACATATTTCGCTGACTGTATACTTGGATAATGTTATTATTTTTTATTGAGGACTATTTTAAAAATGACATGAAATAGAGTCACGATTTTAGCAATTTTATGCAGGTGATTCTGCAAAATTTGTATTTTAGTTATATTTAGAGAGTAAAATTTTCATTTTATTTATTGACATTCTCTAGCAGTATACATATTTATTAATTTTAAGATTTTAACAGCAGAAATAGTTTAATAATTTTATGATTTAAATTTATATTATTTTGATGAAGCAAATTCATTTACCAAATGATTTTAGAAAAACAATAAATTCATTTGACATAGAAGCATAGCATCCAAAATTATTTAAATTTCTTAATATTACGTAATCTAAATTTTTACGTAGAGATTTATAAGGAGAAAAATTATGTTTGAACTAAATTGACGCCAAAGTCTGTTCTCTTAGATCTTGCTAAAAATTAACATAATAAAAGAGCTTAGTGATGTTTATTAATTACGGACCGCACATCAAAAGAGCTGAAATTAACTCTGTTTAACCCGAACCCTAACTAGTAAAATCTCTGGTTAAACACGAATGGGCTAAAATTTCCTTGTGATTTCTTGAGCATAAAATTACCTCTAAACGTGCAAACCTCCTTTTACTGGCAATATTATTGCATGCAGAACACTGAAATCCGGTTATAACGCCCATCGATATATTGTGATTTTGATAATGAACACTTTGGATAAATATAAATAACTAAGATTTAATAATTTAGTAATAATTAACTTCTAACCCACGTGACGCTAGTACAAAGTCATGCTTCCAAAGACAAAGCAATTCACGTTGCTGCTTACGAAATGGTGCAGTTTAAAGAAACTATGATGTTTGCATGCTTCAGAGCAAGTCTGCAAATGTCGCTGTGATACTGAGTTAAGAAATATGTGATAGCCAATTTGTAACAATGACCTGCAGGCATCATTTGACAGAAGAACTGCGATGGAGAGCTATTGGGATACTCGCGGCAGGGCAAAGACAGAAGTGGACAGATTTCTAAATATGAGTCCTTCTGTGATTCATAGAGTTTCATAGATTCATAGGCAACAACGTCTAACCATAGATTCGGCATCCAGGAGGCTCAGCCAAGAACGGCCAACCGCTATGACGAGCACTCATGACAGACTTTTGTTGTTATGCAAACGGCAGTATAGAACCTCAAATACGATTCAACTCAGATCCTCCCTAGTTGTAGCCACTGGAAGGTTGGTGCCAACGTCAATCAATTGTAGAAGATAAGGATATCTGTACGCTAGGCGACCAACCATTTGAGTGGCGCTCAGGTTACATCATAGAAGAGAATGTTTGCAGTGGGAACCTTCAACACGTTCTTTGGATAACTTATCAATGGAAGGCTATTCTGTGTACGAATGAGTCCAAGTTTAGATTCCAAAGCGATAGTAGGCGATATTTGATTTGGATACAACCTGGAACCCGTTATCATCCATCAAAAATGCGTGAAAGAGATGCATACGAAGGAGTCCGTTTCTGTGGCTTGGGGTGGTATCTCTTTGGGACGCATACACCTCCATGTCTTTTAACATGGAACCATGAATGCTCAGGCTGTAGAGACGATATCATACACGCTTGTGTGAGCCCTTATGTCAGGACAATAGGTGATAATTTCCTGCTTCATGCCGACAACGTGAAATCGCGTAGGGCTCGTATCGTGGATGATTGAATACCTTCAGCAGCAAACAATTCAGTGCATTGAGTGACTAGCTAAATCACCAGACCTGGATCCTATCAAGCATGTTTAGGATACGTTAGGAAAACGTATAGTTACCCTCAGTCCTCCTCTTCAGATCCTTACCACGCTGAATCGGCTTTGCAAGTGCAATGGCTCTACCTCCCTATTGAACTGATCGACTTTTAATTGGAGACTTTTCACTCCACGTAAACACGTAAAATCAGAGTAATGTTGAGCACTTTAGCTAAAAGATAACTGAAGATAAAAATTTCAATGAATTAAAATGAATTAGAACTAACTTATTTGTGCATATAAAAGAAGGTTTAAACTGAAGCTAAAACTAATAGGAAAAAGAAGTAATAATTCTATAAAAGATTTAAAATGTATCATGTCACACATTTCTTTGAATTCCAAAACAAGTTTTCAAATTTTCAAAAGATGCAACCTGCAATCTTCGCAAACTAAATTAACATAAATACAATCCCACCCTCGGAGTAAAATGCATAAAAACACATCTGTTCTGCCACCTAGTGGAGGGAAATGTATTTACTTTAACTGAGCAATAAACTTCAAAACAGGCATAAAAACGGTCAATGAAAAATAATAAAAAATCTTAAAATAAGTGATAAAAGATAAACAAACCTGATTTAGTAATTATTGATAATTTTAGCAATCATTAAAATTTGCTATATAACTTTAGTAATGTTGAAGAAAAGGTTTACTGTATTGCTTAGGTTTAACTCGCAATCAAAAAATTTAAAAGAGCAATCGGTTTCAACGAAAAACATTCTGGAAATATTTGTGTACATGTACAGGTATTTACAAAATACCTTGTGAATGTGGACTTGCATTACATAAGACAAATGTGGAAATCTTTAAAATTTAGGCTAAATAAAATTCTTTGGTGTAGCAGACAGAAGTAAAGAAATTCGATTCACAGCTTTCCATTATTTGAATAAAAAATCTTTAGAGGTCAACACTACTACGCTCGCTATATTGCCTTTCAATTTAAATTTCTTGGAAACTAGACTTCACAAAATTTTGTTTTATTATTATTTCGTAACAATTTAAAAACATTTATTTTAAAGTATTTTTATTTTTTAAAAAGCTCGTAAACGAAGAAGTTCTTAACATCGTTTCTATCAGAGGAGAGGATAAAATATTTCGGAGTCCACTTCTATTTATTTGACCAATCACTCTAGGTTCTATGTCCAACATGATAATTTCTTTCATACGAATTATTGATAAAAATTTCGTCACAGGTCCAAAGAAAGTGTCTTGAGTTATAAATTTAAATTTTATAATTATTTACACTAATTTTAATGCCATCTGAAAAAGAGCCATTTCTGCCTGTGTCATTGACTTTTAGGAAGTAAAAGATGGGTGTGGATAGCAGCAAATCTACTGCAATATATATTCTGATTCAGGAAGTTTGGCAGATTTCCTGATCCTAAAAAGTATCCTTCTTAATCACTTTCATATATTTTGAACATGTAGGGATTATTTTAATTTTATAATACTTATTTTTAATTTAAAAAACTTTTCCTTTAAATTCTTGTTTTCCATCTACAACTCCCTGCGAAAATGAGATTTCAGTACCGCGTTTTGTATAAACTAAGTAGAATTTAATGGGAGGTTCAGTCATTTCCGTAGAAGAGTTCAGAAATTCTTACAAAAGCGTGTTCTGCCTTCGGGTCCCGTTGTTGCTTTACGCGTATTTTCTACGATCGGCCGTAGGCTTACGGGCCTGTTAGTAAGTATTCGTCGGTGAGGTCTAATTACGGGTGAACTCTGTTAGTTATTTTTATACAGCTTCGACTAAAGTTTACCTAGTTAGAATTAGTTTAGTCCCAGAGGGGCCGTCTGTAGTATTTCTTTGAGTACATAAAAGGGTATTTTATCCCATCTTTGGAATCATATTTTACAGTTACAGGAAGACCAGCGAATAGTCATTAGGGACTTCATTAAAGTTCTAGCAGACAAGGACACGTAAATTAATTAGAACGTTATAAACAGATGGCGGTTTTATTGTATAGCAGTTGAAGAATTAACTTCAATGCTTGGATTGGTAAGATGATATTATGTTAACTTAGAAGCCAAACAACAAAAAATCAGCGTTATATTTTCAAATTTTTCACAGGACTGGTTTCGATGGTTTTACCGAACCAACATCCTCAGCTGCAAAAGCGTAAACGAACCAGGTAAGATATAATGATTAGATAAGATAAGATAAGAAAGCCTGGACAGGAGCTAAGCTACTGGCGCCATCTGTTGATTTTTGTTGTTTGGCTTCGAAGTTAATATTTGTTCGGCGTGTTATTGTACTTTAATGATATTATTAAGAAAACAGAGTAAATAATCATTGAAATTTTCTGCGACCCCACACATATATTTCTGCGACTCCCCACACATAAGTTAAAAAGATGATATGCGTGAGAACGTGCTTTCAAAATGCATGTCCCACAAAAAGCGTACACAACTAGTTGAGGACTGGAATGTGGTCTTTTCATGTATCATTGAATATAGTTTTAGAAGGGTTTCAGTAGAACTCATAATCACATTCGAGAAATTTAAGAGCAACACAATGCTAGCAGAAGTTGTTCTTAAATTCAATCTTTATTTATTGAATTTAAAAGTTGCTACCAGGGATGTAAAGGTCAAGTGATATAGTCCAACCTTTAGTTGCGCGTAGCTGATCCAAGCTAGTTATAGGAAAGATAAAAAATCTCTTCTGCTTTCTTGTGAATCATCTAAACCAGAGTTTCTTAAACTGTAGGTCACGAGACCTGCAACAGGCGGTCATAAAAAATTTTAGCACTTCAGATGATTTTTAACTTATTATAATAATTTTACAATTATCAAATATTTTTACACAATATATCCGAAAATAGATAAAAATAAGACAATACAGACAAAGAAAAAAAAACGAAAACATTTCGACGCATTCTTTTTGTAATACAAATACATTTTACATAAAGTTCATTTCCTTTCTTTGGACGTGAGCTGCCATTTCGTCTGTTACTTATTTAAAATTTTCACATTGTTCCATGTATACATATTACAGTACAAGTAAAAACACAGACAGTTTCACTCACGCGTGTGTCGGATTTGCGCAATGCTTATAGTGTCCCACAAAAGTTTCGTAAATATTATGAAGTCCTAGGGTCGAGGAAAAATCTTAGTGATAAAGGGGGGTCGCGATTGAAAAAAGCTTAAGAAGCCCTGATCTAAACGATAAATAATTTGCAGCCCATATTTACCTAGAGAAAAGCTCGGAAATTTAAAAATGTTGATCCGAATGTTGCGAAATCTCTGACTAATAAGGAACCATGAATTTATTCATGGATCAAGCTGTGGAGACATTAGGTTATTTCGAAGCAGGAGAGATGAAACATGAGCAATGCCCTCGCCGGGATTCGAACCACGGACCTCTCGAATACGCATGCAGCGTGATGGCCATTATACCACGAAGGTATACTAAGAAGGCGGGAGAAATACCTTATATACTTTCCCTTTTAAAGGGCGACTGGGGGTTAGGGGACCCAGTCGCCAAATCCTGGTGGTGGAGATTCATCATCCACTAGTAGCCAAACCAGCCGGTGGAGATTCATCATCCACCACCTTTTTTAGTTCGAGCGTCACTATAGATACATTAGGTTATTTCGAAGCAGGAGAGATGAAAAATTAGTAATGCCCTTGCAATGTTTACTGTTTTGTATAAATGTATAAAAATATGTATTTGGTTTAGAAACTGCAAGTAAGTATAGGAATACTTAAAGCTGATACCTCAAGCTTTAAAATACATCATAATGTTGATACAAAACTTATATGAGTAATCTTCTATGGTTTTATTAAGCATATAAGCCTCGTGTGCTTTTCCAAAATTAAATAAGACGAAACAAAACCCATGCTTTTGCACACTAGTTACTAAATCCCCAAATCAACAAAACATTCCCGTTTTATATAAGCTCGACATTTCAGAGAACAAGCAAGCTACATATGTGCTCTTATGTTTTTCACCACCGTAAAACCTGAATGTAAATTAATTTTGTTTAGAAAGCATCCCACCGAAACATTTCTCTAAAAGCAGGTAGTGGTAGAGTCATTTACCCTGAAAAATTAAATAATAATTAGTCCGAAATTTAAAGGAAGAAATTGAACTTCATTTACTTATAGCTGGCGATGGTGTTGATTTCACATGTTCCCCCTCTTCCAACTAAGAATTCAGGGGAGCAAGTTGTTCTGATGATAATTCAAAAGTGTTTCAATAATTTACCACAGAAAATTTTTGAGAAGCATTTCTGAAGGTATTGAAATGTATGGTACCTGGAGAAGGAAACAAATAGTGCAGAAATCTACAGACGCAACGACGCGACATTGTGCTACCGTTACACGACGAAGGCATGCTGGAAAAAGGGATAAAATGCCTTATATATTCCCCTTTTAAAGAGCGACTAGGGAGTAGGGGATCCAATCAGCAAATCTTACAGGTGACGAAATATTGTCCACCACCTTTTAATTCGGGCTCTAATGTAGAGACATTAGGATTTTTGAAGCAGGAAACATGAAAAAAAATGTGCAGTGCCCTCGCCGGACTCGAACCCTGGACCTCTAGAATACACGCAGAGTTTGCTGCCGTCACACTACGAATGTATGCTTGAAAGATGGAGAAAATGACTTATAAGGTAATCAGAATACCTGAAAATAGAATTCATGTACAAGTCAATAGGCACTTAAAAGGATTGAACCTGAACGCGGCTTGGCTGTCTGGAAATAGGATTGTCTAATTTAATGGTTATTGATTGGGAAATTCGTTCTAACTAAGATCAAAAGTTCAAGAGCCTATGATGAAATTCTAAAGAAGGTCATGACTCATGATGGGCTGACGAGTCACTGAAGAAGAAGAAAGATTCTTCGCAAAGATATGCATGCAAGTAGTACATGAAGTAGATGACGCCAGAGAATTGTTAAAGTAAACAATGGCATATGCGTAGCAATGCTTGAAGGCTGTGTTAACTATAGAAATGAAGCTGCACCGTCCAGCCCAGTCATGCACATTACATTTTGTTCACTCCGTGCTGAAGTAATAATTAAAGATCCACTGCTAGATTTGCCACTTGTCCAACTTTTGAGATCATTGTTTTCACACACACGTCAATAACGAGACATTACGCCTCATAAAAGCTGAGATTTCTCGACTAGACAGTATTCTTGAAAATCAAACATTGGACTCGATTAAGACGCAGTAATTTACTTATATTGGAGCCTTGGTGGTTCACGATGCATAGTGAATGCTCATGAAATGTTAACTCCTGGAAAACAAAACAACATTATATTTCAGTTTCAGCTGCAACATGTATTTTACAAGTAACGGAATATGGAATGCGTTGCCCATGATCCTTACATTGGTGCATTGTGGTGGATCTACAGTCAGTGCTGGTTTGTAAACAACAACACATGTGATATTGGATGGAATGTATCAGATTGTAATTCTGTTATTTTTAGAGAAAAATGCAGGTTCTCGCTTGAACCAGACTACTAATCCATCCATATGTGAAGATAGTCTGATCAACGCTGCTTACCCGATGTTAGTATGGAGCAGCATATCTGCACTACGACTGGCGCTGATGTTATATGAAGGGTGATATTGTTTGTAACAACCGATGGACTTAAGTCATCCTGCATGTTCTCTGACCATCTTATGTTACGTCGAATTATGCCATCTTATGGTCTGTCAGTTTTTTTATTGATTTATATGACCCAAACGATAAATCATAAATGTTAAACGACTGTGGGACTTGGCTTTAAAAATACAGTAATTGTGCAATGAAGCACACGATACTTTTTAAAATATTCTTCAAAGTTGTTAATTTATTCCAGACTTAAGTTCAAAAACATAACAATATGTATTATATTGCTGATTGTATATAAAGGCTGAGTTCATTTTATTTAATAAAGAATATTAAATCATTTAATTTAATAAAGAAAATTATTATTATTTAATAAAGAATATTAATTTAACAGCTTTTACGTCTTTATGCAAAACAAGGAAAAATGTTTTTGTTCTGTTTTAGTACAATACAAGTAAGAATTTGATTATATACTTGATTTTAATATCTAGGTAAATATAAATTAAATTTGCTTCAATTTAGTTGTAGAAGAAACGAGTTTTAAGTTTAGGCAAAAAATAATAATAATAAGGATAATCATCACAATGATCATAATTTCATTGTGTACCTTTTATAAGAAAAGCGATTTTTGCCTTTATTTTAAGCAGAAAAAGTGTTTTGATTATATGACCTGTATTAAAATAAAATGTAATTAGCGAAGAAATAAAATTACTTAGTGGCATTATAGATGATATCTAGTTGGCCAACAAGAAAAGCGAAGAATTGTAAGAGAAGAATATAATTTATAAATACCAAGAGGTAATTTTTATCTAAACGGTCACCCAGATATTAATAGCTTTGATGCATTTCTCTGAACTGATTCGAAACGTGGTTATGTAATTTATTGTTAAGTACTTATAAAATTGAAGTTAGGAACAATGTTTATGATTTCCTGTACTGTGACCAGCCTTTAAATTCTGGTCTAAGATTTATTTTTAACTTATTTTTAACGAATTGTTTTGTCCACTTTACCTTAATGAAAGTCTAGGAAATTAGCTAATAAAACTCTGAGAAACTGCTGCAGACATTTCTGAAAGTTTTATACCTTTACACTTCACTTTTCGTCTCCAAAACTTATCGACCTTGTTTCATCGCCAAAATCGCCAAACGCCGCCTCAACCTTTCGGAGTGTTCCTCATTCCCAACGAGAATCTTCGTGCTCCACACCAGAGCAATCACGATGCTCTTTATTGAGATAGGGGGAGATCCGCAACGAAAAAGTCTTCGTTACAGAGAACTTCTCAACACCGGGATTTTTAAAACTGCACTTTCGTAACTTGTGTTTATGAACTTTTTGAATTTACCACACGGTGCAATGCCGTTTTGAATGCTTTTGACCCACTACCCCATTTGAGGATATGGAATATTTGTTATGGTCGTCTGGGAACTTGTAAAAAGAAGGATGGCATCGGCTAACACCTCGTCGAAAGGAGTTGGGAATTTGACAATGGACAAAGCAGCCTTTTTACTCATCAGAATTAAAAGAGCTTTTTTGAAGAAAAGGAATAAAGGGTAAGTACTATTTAAATTAAAAACTTGGTGCAATTAAAAAAATTACATAAATTATTTGAAGAAAAATATTGGAAAATACCTCTAAAGGATGTTTCTAAGATTCGTTTCATTGAAATTTAGGAGTTGTTACTAAATTACCTGACAACCTACATTTTGAAGAAAGTTACCGTTTCAAATGATTAATTACTATTGAAATATTTATTTCCTTTAAAATCACTTTCTTTACCATATAATAGCGAACATTTACTCGCAAACCATGTATCTTTAGTATCTTATAGTTTTTTTCATTTATATTGTTAAATTACCATTTTAAAGTACATTTATAATTCCTGATGTTCAGAATATATATGTAATTTTATAAGTTAAGCAGTATTTTAGAATAACGTGATAAAATATGATTGCGTTCGTTCCATATTCTACAACTTTTTTCTTCTGTATTATATTAATTTTTGGGGGGAAAAGGCTATTTTTCACGTTATATTACCATTTTTTGCTATGTATATATTTTTTTAATTAAAGAGTTATTTTATTCACTTATTAAATGCACTGAAATTTAATTTGAATGCATATAAATCATGCTCAAATTATATTTTATTCAGTAATTAAAAATAAATTACTGCAGCAGCTAACTTATAAAAGCTTCCAAAGTGTCTTGAAAGTTTTGTTAACAGAAATATTTGTGATAAGTTGTAAAAGTTTTCTTTTAATATTTCTGCATTAGGTTCCATATTTTGCTAATTGTCAGTTTTGTGCAGTCAATTATCATGTGCTTAGATAAAACTGATAGGTTAGAACAATTATAGAAATGCCAGACGACATTTAACATCTGTCAAGTTACTTTGACCTTTGTTTTCATACTAGCGCACATCTCCGCGCAAAAACATAATCTTTAAATTTTCAACTATAATATGCAGAATTTTAAATACTTTCTTTAACCAGATAAACCAATCAAATTCATTTATTAACTTTTTTATCAATAAGTGTAGCATAAAAGTCAAGTTTTGAAATTTATATTCTAAAACTATTTGAGAATCGCGAGCGGATGGTCACTTTTATTACAATTTGGGAAAGAATGCTGTTTTTACTTATGTATCATATGTATTTTAATTTCCATGTATTTCTATTTTGAAATCTAATAAGATTGATTATTTACTATGGTTTTTATTTAAAAAAAACAGTGTTAGCATATGCGAAGTCTTTTCTGCGTAATGCTTTTCCGTATGGCGTTTCGAGTTCTTCTTGGTTAGTAGAACGCTTCTGCATACATAAATTAGTTATGTTAATTTTGAAACCTAATTAATATTCAAAATGGTTCACAAAATGTAGTGTGAATTTACGATGAAGGGGAACAAAATGTTTAGAAGTTGCACACAAAATATTTTAGCCGAGCCTCAACCTCTATTATCAAAGCGTAGGTATAGATAATGAAATTGTTCAGAGAATAGAATTTTTATAATTAAGTAATAATGTTTTTAAGATAATTACTTGTTTATGAACATTATATTATTAATTGTAATTGCAGTAAATTTATTTTAAAAGCTTCTCAGGTTTTTATATTAATTTTGTTTCAGAAAAATGGAGAAAGAATAAGGTAAAGGGTTTTATTTCTTTTATAAGCTAATTAATTTTTAAACGAGTTCAGAAAATACTTTTCGGTTAGCCGGAACTCAGATAATTGAAGCTGTAATTTAAGTTAATCACAATCCTGTTATTTTTAATGCATTATATTAAGGAAATTTGCGTAAATGCCGTACTTCTATAAAATTTATTTTTATCTCCACACACAAAAAAAGCATTACTCACCTTTGTTATAGAATATATGATCTTTTCTGTATTTAAAAAACTTCCCAAGTATTAGTAAAATAGAAAATTTATTTTGCTTAACCCTAAAAATTGTATTAGAATTATGTTGAGATGCAACGACTTTTCTGAACCTTTGTATGAGAATAATTGTTATATAAATCTTTTTTATGAATTATTATTAGGAAACTCAAGTAGAGCGTAATTGAACTGGGGATTGCGTTTCAAATTAAAGTGCTTTGTAAACGAAACTGCATATAGAAACTAATATTTGTATTTATGAAAAAAAATTTGCATAGAAGGGCAAACTTTAATTTGCAATTATTTTTTAAGTTAATGAGCTGTAATGGGCATAAAATCTCTTTTAAGCGATATCAACTGGACTTCACAGGTTTCGAATAAGATATTTTTCTGGAGAATGAAATATATATTTCTAGAACTTACCCGTTCATGGTTTTTGATACCATCTTCAGAAACTGCAGCATGCAAATTTCGTTCGTCGCAATTGTCGATTTATAGGCCGCAGTAAATAAATAATATTTCAATGCGTATTGATTATTTAAAATTAAAACACATATGCATATTGTTATATTTTAAAAAATAAACATCATATTAAAATTACCGTATATATGTTATAAAGGTATATGTATTTTTAATATGTATATGTATTTTAAAATTATCACATATACATAACAAGTATCAGCCCGTGAAAATTACGAATTTTTTAGTGTGATGAAAAATAACTTTTGATGCGTGTATGCTTAACAGATTATCGTATCATCTACTGGCACAGATGATATTTGTTCCGAAAATATGATGAAAGTTTGCAATCCTTCTTCAGCTTCCTTTCACTTAATTCTGTTATTCTGCGGGTTATCTTCATTTTCATTTTCCCCTTTCTCCTCATCATTTTTCTCTTTTCGTAGTACACGTCCCATTATTTCGGCGTCTTCTTGAGAATGTGTGATAGAAATAGAATCATCATTACAGTCACCCAAGCTTGAGAGGACTCCTCTTCTGTAACATAGATCTTCTTCAAACATGTAACTAAATCCAATATGTCGGACACGGCCGCTGGACGTGTTTTAAAACCCTCTAAGCGGCAAGGCCGTATATATACGGCCTAGAATATTTATTGTGGTATCTATAAGAACTTATATGTCGTGCATATTAAAATATGTCAACGAAATTAAGGCAATATATCAAAAGAAAACAAATCCAGGTATGAAATACCAGGAGAGTTTTTGCATTAAAATAAGAAAAAATAATTTGTTCTCATAGTAGTTTTGGGAAATTTGTGCTTTCTTAACAAAAACCTTGGCCGCCCAGAGGGCTACGTCACTCGACTCGTCATTTCCGAACATGATGAAAGGCTACAATTTATACCAATAACGACATAAGATAATGTTTTTGACATCTTTCCGAGTAAGCGCCAAACTAAATATATCACCTTTCAATGTAAATTGTTTTTAATATCGTAACACTACTTCAGGTTTGACACACTGAAGCCTGGAAATGGATCATGATGAGATAATTTTTAAATTTTGAACAATTAATTATACGGGCAAAGCACATCTAAGTCTTCGGATTATTAGCCGTTTACATATTTTTTATCTTATATAGACCTAAATTTAGGATTAAAGTCTAGAACTTCAAGAAGTGCTATTATATTAATATGACCCGTTAGTGGGTGCAGTTTAAATATATAATTTATTTTTAACCATAGAATTCAATAATATAAGAAATTAAAATACAACAATACTATTAGTAAACATTCATATAATAAAAATTATGATGTGCTGTGTTAACCATGAGGCCGATTATTATCGGCCAGGGAGTTGCAGCGCACTCACATATTATTATACTATATTACCTTCTAAATATGTTTGCCCACCAGCGGGCGGTAAAGACGCTGAACACTGGTAGTTCGGTCCGAGGTTTGAATCCCGCGAACGGGCTGGCTGCATGGGCGTTTTCGTGGTTTTTCCCATGTGTAACGTGTATACGAGCCAGTTTCCCTTAGAAAGTCCTCCACGAAGGAATCCCTGCCTTTAGGCAGAGAGCCCTCGTGTGCTTTGTCGTAATTGAATAATCCAATGCAATCTAAATATATGTAATGTAGTTGAAACAGCCTTAAATTTTAGTATTATTCTGCATTATATTTCAACAAAGGTTATAAAAATAAAATATTTTCATTTCTTTAAACTAAAAATAGAAAGTATAATTTTTTTTAACTGTTTAGCAATGAAATTATTTTCATTTCCCTAAATATGTTATTCATTTTTATTAAACATAATTTTATTACGAATTTAATGACATAACTTCAACGCATTTGCTAAGTCTATTGTTAGGAAAAGAGCGGTTGTTTTAGACTAGCAATATAACAGCTTTTTAAAAATATATACTGCACTGCATTAACAAAAAGCTACTAAACATACACATGGCATGGACATTTTGGCAAGTATATAAAGATTGGTGATTCATTTTTATGAATATATAATGCGTTGTGTAGATGATTTAATAGATTTTTAAAAGTACGTACAGAATTTAAAAACTTATTAAAATTGCGTACTGCACTGTAACAAGCTATTAAAATAATAATTTAGATAGATGTAGACGGGTTTACAGATATTGGAAGAAATATGTACTATCCTTTTAAATTCTATATATATTTCTATATTATCCTTTTAAATTCTGTACACCAACGCGAAATTTAAAAACACAGAGATAAACCAACAATAATTTTACTTGCTTCTAGAAAGCATTATATGGTATTCGAATAATATAAGTTTTGGATATATGATGTTCAACTGCATTTCTTAAAATCATGTCTTTAATTATTCTGCTAGGTAATTTGAATAGTTCAGCATATACTGATATGTTTATATTCAAGTGGAGCTCCTAAATTATTTGGATTAATGACATTTTCTTAGATATGGGAGCATATGATTCGTAGTCGAGGTAGGATTTATGTTTCTGCACTTCCGTTATTAGTCGAACGAATTTATGAGTTGACATTCGCAATGGCAACGGCCAACTGTTATTCTCGGGAAAATATTGTGCTGTATCTTGCTAACTATACAGAGGATTTTTAGTGTTTAGTTGGCTAGTACAAAGGCTATTTTCTTTAGCATTTTATTTATTATGCCGTTTTTACCTAGTGAAACCGCATAAAGTTATATAAAATGCTATGTTATAAGATAATAAACACGGCTCATTTCCTTTCTTAAACTGAAAAAAAAATGAAAAAGATTATTGGTTCCTTTGAGAAGCAAATAAAAGAATTAGCTAATTTTTGTTTGTAACATATTTTCTTTCAACATTTTTCTAGAAAATTCCTTAGAAGCTTCTTCGAAAAGAACGAGTTATTAAAGGGATTACATGGTTTTGAGCTTCCCAATTGTATTCCAGAACCGCAAAGAAAAGTAAATTTTGTAAATTATCTATTTGCAAGTTAATTTTAATTTTTTACTTATTAATGAATTTTTTGAAACCAATTTCTTAATTCATTCACAGTCACAATACTCAGTCAAAAAAGGGGGGCCTGACAGTTTTATAGCTTTCGTTCGATTCGGCTGATTGATGAAATTCAACTTCTGTTTTCCATAACTGGAAAGCGCGATTTAGGATACATCTTAGATTTTTATATAGCGTTATTCGAACATATGTATTTTGACACAAAAATTGAACTTTTTCTGAAATGATATGCCAATATTTTTTCATTTTGATTCTTTATCTCAAATTACAGCTAAAAACGAAATTCTACAAAATTTGGTGTGAAATCAATAATTCCTAAATTTACCCATGAGAACGTTTTTACTTTGTGCCAAGAATAATTTATTTGAGAAACTTCTCATTTAAGACAACCTATCTCAATTCCCCTTTCCTTCTGCGCGAACAAAATAAAGTATCATTTTCTCTTTCTTGCATGCATTTTTACTTCGTATCATATTTTTTAACCATAGTTATTAAGTTTTAACACTTTTGTTTCTTTTTAGAATGTTATTTTCATTATTAGAATTGTTTTACTGAATTATAGTTCTTCAAATATTTATTTTTAAAATTTTAATTTATTCATTCGCCATTGTGTACTTTAAGGGGGCTCATACACCTTAAACCCCTTATGATCTTCGAATATGTGACTGTTGCAAGAATTCGGCTATTTTATTTATTTTAAAAGCAATTACTTCCAATTTTTTACTGCTGACTACATAATATAGCTGCTTTAGAAACTAGTAACCAGATAATTTGTGTTGCCACAAATAATTTTGTAATTTAATCCGCTTTGTGACAAAATATTTCGTCATGTTCCCACCTTGCGCTCATGATATTTTAAAAATGGCTAATGGTACGTACTTGAAATTTCAAGGAATTCTTTATATGGGCATTATTTTCTAAGTGAACCAAAAGTTTGATGAATATTTTAGTATTAAAAAAATTATGCACGAAAACATTACAGATTTTGTTACTAAAATACATTTTATAAACTCGACTCCAAATAAAATAAAAATTTAACATGAAATTCTTAGAATTTTAGGTTCACAGCAGTTTCCAAATGTTATAAAAGCTATATATTAAATATGGAATTAAATTATGCAACAGAATGTTTTAAACTGTGCACGCAAGGGGGAAACTTGTCGAAAAATTTGGTCACAAAGCGGATTAAATTATAAAAATATTTGTGGCAACACAAACATTTTGATTACTATTTCAGAAATCAGCTATATTAGGTAATCAGCTATAAAAAGTTGGAATGAATATCTTTTAAAATAAATAAGTTATTCAAATTCTTGCAACAGTCACATATTCGAATGTCTTATGAATTTTAAGGTGTATGAGTCCCCTTAAACATGTTACTCATATGAATGACTTTTTTTTTAAGTTAGATTTGATTCATTTGATTATCCTTTATTTCGAAAGAACTCTTTGCTACCCTGTATTCATCACGATGCGTTGGAAAACTTCATTCTGCATTAAAAGAGAAAATACCACAAAGAACGATCAGTACGTCTTTCAGATATATTACAGGAACAATTTTCCATAGTTTCATCAGCGTGCGGTTCATGCTTTACGCAATTTTATCATCTTATGTTTAAAAGTGTGTTAAAATATTACCTATACTTCCGAATAAGTTCAAGTTTCTTATTTTTTAAATCACAAAAATCATATAGCATAAAATAAAAAAGATTAAATTTTGTACAAATAATAAATAAATAAGAAAAATAATTAAATAAAAATAAATAAATAGCAAAAATATATTAATTAAAAATATCAGAATTTTCAGATTTTAAATTACGTCCAAAGGGCCGTCTTTTTAACATTTTGCCTTTTACCTTTATTTATTATTTATTAAAGATCTAAGCTGAAGACATCCAGTAATATGAAGTGAATACAATAATAGCAAATGTAATTGGATATTCCTTTGCACTATGGCTTAGTAGTTTAAAAACTGATGTGTCAGGAAAACAGCATTGTTTGTGTCTGAAAATCTAATAATAATTTAAATATTTGCAAATCAACGAGTAATTTAGAATCTTAGTTGAACTTAATTAGAATCTAGTTGTAATTATAAATAGAAACTAAGTTAAAATCCTGCACACCCTACTAGATAGACAGTCAGTTATCGCTACCGCTTGAACAAATCACAAATTACAGACAAATTTTAAATAACCTTTTTATTCTACTCACACGTTGAACATAAAGGCACAACTTTAGCTACAGACGAAATTTCTACAAGTTATGGATATTTTAAATTACCAGAACAGACAATAAAATTCCAACATCAATAACATAGACTATACATTAAATAGAATAAGCTAGCTTACATATACACTCATGTCCATAAATTAAGGATAATGCAAAATCAGGCAAAGGAAGAGTTAGAAGCAAAACAAATTTGACTTATTTGTAAAGCTTATTTATTAAACAAAAGGTAAAGAGAAAAAACAGATGCTATATGTTTGATATTATTAAAAAAATTAGCGATATTTTCTCCCCGGAGCAAATTACAAAAAAAAAAAAAAAAAAAAAAAAAAAACTATTTACAAAAAAACTAATATTACATGGTTGGTATGATTGTTAATACACTGTATGTCTCCCAGACGATGCAATACAGTCCGTACAACGCCTAGGCATGCTGAGTATCAAATTATCGATCTGATCTTGGGGGATATTACACCACTCAAAAAGCAATGCTCTTCGAAGTTCCGGTAGACATGTAGGACGATATTGACGGGCTGCAACTCGTCGGCCAAGCTTGTCCCACACGTGCTGTACTGGATTCAAGTCCGGTGAGAATGCTGGCTAGTCCATACGGGTGATATCCTCCGATTAAAGGCATTCGCTTACGATGTTTGCACGGTAAGGACGGGTGTTGTCATCCATAAACACAAATTGTGCGCCCATGGCGCCCCGAAACAAACGTACATGTTGTTCCAGAATGACGTCCCGATAGATTTGGCTTGTCATGGTTCCAATTTGAACATGCAGGTCAGTTCTTCAACCCAGAATAATTCCACCCCAAACGAGCACTCCTGCACCACCGTAACGGTGTCGTTCAATGATGTTTTCTTGGTGGTAACGGTTACCTGGAGCTGTCTATATGAAAGTCCGGCGAGAATCAGACTGCAAGCTACACCTGGACTTGTCGGAAAACATCACACAAGCCGACCGTTGCGGTGTCCACAATGCATGCTCTCTACTCCAGGCTAACTGCAGGCGACGGTGAGTTGAAGTAAGTGGAACGCATCTGACAGGTCTACGAGCATATAGACCAATCTGCTCCAAGCGTCTGTACACGGTCTGCCTTGAAATCGTCGTACCAGTGGCTGAAGAGAGCTGACGAGACAGGTCTGAGGCTGTGCTCCGCCTGTTTCTTTTGGCAGTAACTGCCAAATACCGGTCCTCATTCGGCGTTGTAACTCTGGGGCGACCTGTGCTTTAACGTCTACTCACATTACCATCATCTTGGAATCGTTGCCAAAGCCTGGAGATGACACTCTGGGAAATTCCATCTGATCCTCCCAGTTGGGTACGCCCAGAAGATAATTCTACTACGTAAAAAATCATCCAAATGAGTCTTTTGTGTCATAACTATTCGGTTATTGCTCTGAAATGCTTATATAGCGCTTGCGAACAATTTTACTTCTTTGCCTGTATTCCTTATATATCACTCTCTTACACTCTCGTCATTGTGACGTACCATCGGTGTCATCTTGTTACTTCCTGAAATTTGCATATGATTCTTGAAGATGTGTGTAGTGATTTTAAAGGTGATATATTTATTTTGTTCGATTTCCGCGTGACTCCGAATTATCCTTAATTTATGGACATGAGTGTATTTTACCGATGCGTATTTAAAGCAACGGCCAGGAAGAAGGCTAAAGCCGGAATATGATTAATAAACAGAGCTGGTTGAAATTACTAACAGCAAGACGCGATTACGGGAAGCTCATTTAACTAAATTTTCTCAGCTAATCAGCATCCTAAATATCCTAAACATCACACTCGCAACGTAAATACACACAAAGCTAATTTGCATTCTGATGAGGAATACGGAAAGGAGAAGTTATAGTAAAGACCTAAATCACTGGGGTCCAACCTTTGGCCTCTCGAGAGCACATTTTGAACTATATCGAGCACACTTCCAAAACATCAACATTTTTGTTAAACATATTTCCAATCTTATGATACATATGAAATATTAATTCCGGCAAATGGGTTTGAGATGAATAATATTGTTTGAACTTTATGGCATTCAGAGAAGCGAAGTTCAAAATTATTTTTCAGTATATTTAGGTTTTCCGTGTATTTCTCTGTTTCAATTGCTCTGTTCAATTAATAATATGGCTTGATAAATTCTGAAAATGGGTGAAATTGTTTTCTTTCATCTGATTTATCCACAAATTTAACTTTATCTGAAAAGCAGTTACAGTCGCAGTCAATTCAAAAAGGGTTTTTTCTTTTCCCTGGAGATCATTGTTCAGTTTAGCTGTTATATCCGTGAGAAAATACAGACTGGATAACCAATTATTATCGTCCAATTCTTTACTAGCGAAAGAAGTTCTGCAAATCGTTAAAGTACTTTTTCCCTGCTGAGCCATCTATCATCGGAATGAAGCAATAAGATTCCACGTTCGCTATAATGTTAATCAGTCTCGCAATCAGTTATTTTATAACGTCTTACAAGGTAACTTATGACTATAAATGCTTACCATATTTTAACAATTAAATATAAATGAATGGTTATTTTTAAAATATTTTTTGTTCATAGTACCTAATCGGGCTGGCGAGCACATACAAAACGATCGGCGAGCACAAGGTTGGACACCGCTGATCTAAATTATAATATTTGGATAACTAACGTAACGCACTTAATCTAATAACCTAGCTCTTTAAGTGATTCTGTTTTAGTGTTCGAGCGGTTAAGGACTGCTGATATTGTGTCCTGAAACCAACCCACGCGAACGAGCTAGCTGCATGGTTTTTGTGATTTCCAACATGTGCTTTATGAATACGAGCCGCTTTTCCTCAGAAAATTTTCCATAAAGGCATTGCTTTCCTTATGCAGATACTCTTCGTGTGTTTCGCCGCATTTCAATAACCAACCTAATTTATGCGTGATTTCTAAACGCAAATTTTTAAACTAAGAAAACTAGAAAATGAACGCAGCCTGGTGTAAGGATAGAATTTAGGTCTTAACAAATCAGAAGTTAAGTTTTAAAAATGTGTTTAATCTAAATCCTATGTTTACATAAAAATATATTTTGCTTTGAATGAAACAGATGATAATTGTGAGTTCTTTCATATGCAAACAACAATATGTTTAAGAAATTTACTATGTAGTAAAGGCCAAGTATTATTTATTATCTTTGGACATAAAACATCTTCAAAATCATTTTTATTTGTTGCCTTTTCTACATACAGAAAAGCAGTTAAAATTCTTATATTTTAGTAAATGTTGCCGCTGTTAAACATAGACATTATTTTTAGTCCAAAGGGATTTGAATCCCGAAGGACTATTAGTTTCGTTTTGGCATTTTGCGTCGGACTCATAAATGTCAGTTCACTTTTCAAACTGTTGCCACAAAATGTTAGAGTCCTGCATTGTATTTGAAAAAATTAAATAATGAAAAATCTGCATAAATGTATGTATATTTCTCGTATTGTTATAAAACAACGGTACATAGAGTCATCGAATTTTGAATAACGTAATCCTCCAACGAATATGAGCATGTGGAAGACCCAATTTGAAATTTGAAATTTGTTTTATGATCGATTTCCTATTTTTTAAAACTTTGACGAATTTTTGATTAACAAACTCAAGGATTTCAAAGCGAGCAATGGCAACGTTGTGCAGAAAAAACATTTTTATCTCCAGCGCGTGAGTCTCTGTATCGGAAATTCTAAAGATATGCTCGTTTTAAAACTATTTTGCGATATTGCTGTTGCACTGGATCCTATGGTTTAAGTGCGAGGAACATGATATTTAATAAAGAAAGGTAACACACAAAATGTTAAAAAACGCCCCTTTGGACGTAATTTAAAATCTGAAACATTTCAGATTTTGTTTTTATTTTTTTTATTTATATTTTTGACCTACTCAGAAATATTAAATGCGTATATGGTGTACAAATTTGAAATGAGAGCAAAATAAATTTTGTTGCAAATAAAATGAAGTCAAACAGCAGATGAAAAAATGGCGAAAGTGAAAATTTTCGCTTACGAAAGGAAAAAAAAAATGATATATAAACGTTTTATTAATGTTCTTCATAAATTTAAAAAATAGCTTTTCATGTAATGTTTTATTTAACAAAAATGAAAATAAAGAAATTCCACACGAATTATTCTATGTTAACTTTTATTTGGAAATTTAAGTTTCCGAATAACTGCTACAATTTATAGAAGATTATAAAACAGTGCGTAAACGAAATTTGGCGTTATTATTGTTCATAGCTAATATGCTGAATTTCAAAACGTACTATTATATAAACTCATGTATATTTTGGGTGATTTTTGGAAAACAAAAAACTCTACTTTTTTGCATGTATGCCTAGAATTACATTTATATGATAATGGCGAAATTTTTATAGTTTATAGTTCAAAATCATTTTCGAATATTTATAACTGTTATTTAAAAATACAAATTTAAAAAATAAATCATATAAAATGTGCTAATTGTATTTAGATTGATCATAAATTTCGAATTCTGAAATTAGGAATAAGTAAGTTTAATAGAAAAGAAATATTAAAAAATATATATCAAATTCATTTAATTAAGGAGCTAAATTATTGAGACCTACTTTTTTAAAAAAATACTCAGGTTACTTTTCTTTCTGACATTTTGGGGAGTAGGATTGAAGTATGGAAAAAAATTCCATACTTCAATCCAGAATAGGTCCGCTTTTTTGTCAAAATATCTATGTTAGAAAAAGGCTATATATAAATTGACTATATTTTAGAGACATTAGGTATTTTTAGGAAGCAGACGAGATGAAAAATTAGCAACCGCCTCCTCCGGAAATCAAACCATGGACCTCTGGAATACCGGCCCAGTGTGCAGAACCACTACACCGCGAAGGCACGCCAGGAAGGCGGGAGAAATATCCTCTATACTCCCCCTTTTAAAACCGACTGGAGATTTTAGGGGACCAAATCGCAAACTTCTGGGTGAGGAGAATCATCATCCAAAACACTTTTAGTTCGGGCGCCACTGTAGAGACATTAGGATATTCTTTGGAAGCAGGCAAGAGGAAAAATGAGCAACCGCCTTCGCCAGGAATCGAACCCGGACCTTTGGAATACCGGCCCAGTGTGCAGAACCACGACACTAGGAAGGCACGCTAGAAAGGCAGTTCCTAAGTTGCGTTTTCGAGGAATGAAAAACGGAAGTTTAATCGGTTCAGAGGAAGGGAGATATAAAAAACTGTCCAATTTTGTTTGACTCGGTGTACAATGATTCTTCATATACTGTATCTCTCTTTTCTCAAAATATTAATATCATATAGCTCTTTATCTTTTACTGCAATCTGCAGTTTCATCATATAACGTTTCTTAAGTATGCTATTTGCAAACTTTTACTGAAAATAATATATTTATTATTTAACTTTAAAACGAAATTAATATGACTTCTTGGCTAAAACTCTTTGAACTAAAAATAAATTCTGAAGTACAATTCCGGCAATTTGAACCATGTCGACAATTTTACTACCTAAGAAATATCTTAAAATTAAGTACTTGGATACTGTTCTTTTCTTTCACATGAGTATTTAATTTTCTGAGTTATATTTTTTCCTCAATATTACGTTTTAGAGAGAAATGCTTTACTTGCTCAGAATTATGCATGGATCTGAGCTGTCAGCTCCTCTTCAAGCTTGCCGAACCTTAGATCGTTTAGAATGCTTAAGAGACATTTTTTCACTTCGTAGCATTGCTCTAACTGTCAGGGAACTGTCGTTAAAGAATATGGTCTCAACTGGAAAGAAAAAGGACCAAAATCAGTTGCCTCTGAAAGTCATGATACAAAACATTTCATACTTTTTAGAATATATCTATAGCATAACAGTATTCAAATTATTAAGTAATATATAAAACGAAAAATTAATCTAGACTTTCATACAGATGAAATATATTAAATCTTTAGCCCTGGAAGTAGCTCATATAGCAAATATTCAGTTAATGGTTGCACTATCATAAAGCATTAAAATGTTTAGAAACAGAATTTTTCTAGACGTCTAACGTCGTTATAGTGATATATAACGTGATGGTTTAGTTAAAAAATAAATTTAAATCTTTAAATCTTGGGGACTGACAAGCGATTGGTTAAACAGTTTAATTCTTTTTTAGAAACACTAGTGGAAGTGGTACTTAATCACCATATGGGTGGTATCTAATAATAACAGACGTTAAGGGAAGGACGGTGTGCGAGATAAATCTTTGTCAGTTTTGGAATAGATGAAAAACCGCTATAGAAAGAGTATTAAGAGTCAACTCTGTAATATTGTCATGTTTCTTTTCCAGAAAGAACTTTCATCTGCCTTGAAAGATTAAATATTAACTCTTATTTTATCCAGCTACGGTTACATGCAATACTTACACACTGCTATTATTTGTTTACTATTTAATAGTTTTGAATGAAACTTTTAACGAACTATTTTAAAAATGTCTTGCATCATAAATTATTACGAACGCTGTTATATTTGGGAACGCAACGTTGAATGGGCGTTGCACAGAATCTCTGTACCGGTAGAGAATCGACATAAAGCATAGATAAAAATCAATTTTGATTCTACGCTGACATCAGTTCTAGTCTGGTATATACTAATCTGGTATACTAATCTAGTATATGTGTATTTTATACATTATAATCTAGCATACCTGATTTTGCTTTCGCATGATATTAAAATATGTCAAATGAAATAAGGAAAGAAAATAGTTCTTAAAAGTGAAGAGAAGTGTTAAGCTTTAGAGGAACTAAACAAGATTGAATTGATAAGCCACAAAACATAGAGCTTTATTTATTAAGCAACTTGTTGAACAATGGTCATGTACAGAGATTCAGTTGCTGGTTATAAAATAAATCTAGAACATAGTTGTGGAAATGTGATTTATCTATTGGCAATCTCTACCAATCAATAATTATTTCTTAACAAACAAACGCCTTAGTCAAACAAATCTTTTAGGCATCGTGAATAATCTGTCTAAGAGAAGGGATGCCTTCATGGAAGACGTTTTAAGAGAAATTACTTCGTATATACCTTTCACTTGGAAAAGCCACGAAGAAAACCCATGCAGCTAGTCTGTTCGTCAGAGTTCGAACCCCGGAAAAAACTATCACTGTTCAGTGACATTACCGTTTGGCTACTGTTGGGCTCGCAAGTAGTTAATTATAATGATTTTAACTTTAATTAGTTAACGTGATCAAATATGCCCACCCAGTTTACTGACAAATCCTTTCAATCTCTGCTACAGTATGTTATTTCCCATGGCGCTATTTTTAGACAATGCTTCATTATTATAATTAATCTACTTTCACTTGCTGTTGAAAGAACTAGGGCAACATTGCAGATACTCAATTATGATTTTATTTTATTGGGCAAAATGTGCAATAAAAGGTTGATTTTTATTCAGCTGATTTATTTTAATAACCGAACTTCCCAAGGATTCGTGTTATTCGGCAGTCTCCGTTATCCGTCCATCATTCAGTGTCGCTGACGTCCAATAAATGTTAATGTAAATTAACGAACACATAAGATTGAAATCTTTGAGTTACTTTAAGTAATTGACGGACCACTTTTGTTGTAAAAAAATTGTCATTAATTCACTTCTTCGTTCTGAATTTGTAGCGCTTGTTGCTCAATATGTTTTGATATATTTAACCATGAATGTGTGATATGAATTTAACCCGGCAGTTACTGCTAAGTAAGTTTAACGGTTATCGTTCCGTTCTTCTGAAAACGAAAATAATTCTTTGATAACGAGACCAGAGTTTCGCAATAATGGAAACTCTAAAATGTTTGAGGCTGCAATAAAACGTTTTACCTCCATCTTGACCCTTTAAGCTGCTAATTCTATAATGAAGTTTAGAAACTTTAATACTTCTAGAAGTTTTCAAAACTTCTCCATGATAAACGTAGTAAGAGTTTTATTTTTTTTATCATCCTGTTAGAGATAAATTGTCTAACTGTTGGAAATGAGAGCCAGTTTATTCGAAGTCAACCATTTTACTAACTGAAATCAAAACTGAGGTCACTTTGTTTTCAGAAAATAACAAAATATTGCAAACAGTAATGATTTCTTAAATGCATTGTAAGAAATTTTGTCATAACTACAAATTATAAATTTACTGTCTTTTTGGTAGACGTGATATTACGATGAGTCATTACGATAACTTTTATAATAAACAATATAAATCATAGATGGGAAGTAGCATTGTAATTAAAGAATTAGATAACTTAATTAATAATAATAAACATATAAGAACTACATGTTCAAGGGAATGGAAGCCTTCATGGAGGATCGCTGAAAAAAAGAAATTTTTTTTCACAGTTTAATAACTTAATTTCTAATCTTAAAATGTCGAAGCTCTGTAGAAGCAACCAGGAACAGTGAACAAATTTAATAAAGGAAATAATAATAAATAAAACAACGGATAATTAAAATTAATAAAAACAAAAAGATATATTATTAATCAATAAAAAAATAATTTTAAATTAGTAAATAATGAATTACGCAGGAATTAAGTGAAATAATAAGACAACTCCAAAGAGAGTAAAATAATGAAATATAAATTAAATAATAAAAAAAAATAAATAAAAATAAACAAAATCTGAAATGTTTCAGATTTTAAATTACGTCCAAAGGGGCGTTTTTTAACATTTTGTGTGTTACCTTTCTTTATTAAATATCATGTTCCTCGCACTTAAACCATAAGATCCAGTGCAACAGCAATATCGCAAAATAGTTTTAAAACGAGCCTATCTTTAGAATTTCCGATACAGAGACTCACGCGCTGGAGATAAAAATGTTTTTTCTGCACAACGTTGCCATTGCTCGCTTTGAAATCCTTGAGTTTGTTAATCAAAAATTCGTCAAAGTTTTAAAAAATAGGAAATCGATCATAAAACAAATTTCAAATTTCAAATTTGGTCTTAAACATGCTCATATTCGTTGGAGGATTACGTTATTCAAAATTCGATGACTCTATGTACCGTTATTTTATGACAATGTAAGAAATATACATACATTTACGCAGATTTTCATTATTTAATTTCTTCAATATAATGCAGGACTCTAACATTTTGTGGCAACAGTTTGAAAAGTGAACCGACATTTATCAGTCCGACGCAAAATGCCAAAACGAAAGTAATAGTCCTTTGGGACTCAAGTCCCTTTGGACTAATAATGACGGGTAAATTAATAGCAACAAGATATAATTCGAAGCATAAAATGAAGTAAGATATTTTTAACAGTATTCTTCATTTTCATGTAAAATTCCATTCTTTATAAATAGCTTATGTTATTCTATTCTTTATAAATAGCTTATGTTATTATTTTTCTTATGTTAGCTTCTGGTCCGTTTAAAGTATTCTTGATCAGATAAGAAATGCTCATAAAAATATCTCTTCTTGAATGGGATAACGTATTTTTGGGAATTATCTTTCTCGGCTCCTCAACTTTTCTTGCATATTTAGGTCTTCCCAGCGAAAGTGGGGTATAATTAGCGTTCTAGGGCCATTATCAGTAATGATTGCTGAAGAAGATGTTGTATTAATAATGTATTTCGATCCATTTGCGCAACAACATATCAGAGATTACCCTATTTAGGGCTCTTGCTGAGTATAAACCACGAATGAAGTATACTAATTTCATTAGCTTTATTTGATAGGGTCTGGAAAATGGACGAATTTGCAGAGTTATCAAGCACCGGAGCTTTAACAGATCCTAGAAGTATGGCTTTTATTATAATCAGCAATCAATAAAACCGCTAGAATTAAAAATTCGGTAGATGCATTAAATAAAAGTTTGACTCGCATTTTTTCCAGAAGATAAGAAATTGCCATTCCAAGTGAGGGTAATTTATCCCTGGTTGAGAAACCTCTGGTGTAGATAGTCAGGCAACTTATCTCCTCGTCTTAGTTTTCCATTGGAATAACACCGCGTTAAGAAATTTATCGGAACTTCAACTCAACTTCTTACATGACTCGTTTAATAATAGAACAAGTAACTGCTTCTAGCGAAATTAACAGAACACAAAAGTCAATAGCAAACTTAAGTAATATAATTACACAATTCACTTGGTAAGGTCCTACTTTAAGTTATGGTGCCGGTCTTTTGAATCAGGCGAAAGACCAGTTCTACTCTATTTGTGGAAGTCTAAAGCTGATTTAGGTAAACAAATCTAAGAGCTACGAGAAAATAGTACAAAGATAGTCGTTATCGCTGCCAATAGCTCCTATTAAATTCAAGAACTCTGTTCTATAATAGTCGTTAATTAATTTACATCCTAATAGGAACCGATGGAAGTAAAATTGGCAATATAGTACCATCATAAGAAAATGGGTTAACAAACGTGACACTCTGCAACATTACTGGGATTATCTTTTAGCTGATGACATGATATTTAGCTACGCAGTCCTTTTGAAAAGCCTTGTACAGCATAGTTTAATACTTGACGAAGATTAAGCTCGAAAATTCTAAAATTCTGGAAAAAGGGAAGCTCCTTTAAAAACGCATTATCATATTATATTAGTAAAACATTTCTTATAAATATTTAAATCTGTCGGTAATTTTTATTAGCCCAAATGGGCGTTACAGAAGGACAATTATTCTCTAAACGGCATTTCGGGTTGAATCAATTTAAATGTCCAAATCACTCATCCAATTGTTACCACCAAATGCTGTCGTTCTGAGTTATATTTAAAGAATGAAACTTCTACATGAATGTATGCATTTTTCTAGTATTGTAAAGACAACGATACCCAGAGTCACCAAATTCTGAATAACATAGACATAGACTTCCATTTGAATATGAGTACCTGGAAGCCCAAATTTGGAATTTCTTTTATTGTGCTTACGTCATATTTTATGAAAATTTCATGAATTTTTATTTAAAAACTCAACAAAGTGTCAACACTGTAAGGAATAAAACATTTTTTTTTCCTCCAGCGCGAGAAGCTGTCTATCGGAAATTCTAAAGATATGCTGTTTTTAAAAATATTTAGTCCAATGCGGCGTTAACCCAAATGCTGTTGAAACATGTATAATAAATATGCAACTTACATCTAATATCGCGTTCGTATTATTCTAAAACTCAATATTCAAATCAAATAATAAAGAAATTTCGCTTACCTGCCAGACACAGCATTGATACTCACATTCTGTCATTTTATCCAAATTTTATTGACGCACAAATAAATACATTTACAATAAAGAAAAACATATAAATTTAGTTTGACTTTCGCAACCTAATGAACTTTCGTTTTACATCTCTCACAGTCAGCAATGTTCTAAACTACTCAAAAGAATTCAGGCGCACACAGCGCCATGTGGTGCAATACGGTTCTATGTGCCTGTAAATGAAAAAAACACCCATTTAGACGTAATATAAAATTTGAGAGTTTTCAGTCTTTTTACTTCCTTGTACGAAGTAAAAAGGAAGTATTGTAATCGCGAAAAGTTTCCATCTTGCCAATATCCATTTTGACCGTTATCGAATGCAATTTAACGATGTTTTTGCGTGATATCTGTACGTAAGGACAGAATAAAAGACTCGTTTCCTCCAAAAAAATATAAAACTGCTTTAAAATTAATTCTGAAGAGAATTTTTCGTGGCGTTTGTACGAACGCACGTACGTATCTCGCATAACTCAAAAACGAGTAGCCTCCGAATGTTGAAATTTTGTATATAGGACCGCTATAACAGGTAGATGTGCACCTCGTATTTTGGTTGCAATCGGCCGCACCAAACGTATATAAATATATTTATATATATATCCACCCGGCTCAGTGATCTCAGTTTCTTTACTCTTATATGTTTGTAAATTGTACATTTTTTTGCTTTAAAAATGATTGAATTATATTGTTTTTATCTTCCGGTTAAGGGTTTTATGCCTTTAGTAAATCTGTATGCAATATTTTTAGAATTATCAACAATTTTAAAGTTGTTTATGTGTCGCGAAGCCTTTTTTTCATGGCGGGCATTGATTGTTTACATTTGAACAGCAGACAAGTGGATTTATTGCCAATTTAGAGAAACTGAGCTTCGCAACAACAAAGATAACGCCTTCATTTATTATTGCCAATTAAATCATGCTTAGTCCTTTCTGGAATTTTTTCGAAGAAATAAGTCTTTAAGATTTACTTCGTAATTTTTAATATAGATATTTTGAGTTTTTATGTATTTTTGAATTCTCGCGAAGTGAAAACGGAATTAATTGAATGAGAAATACTCAATCGTCTGTGAAAAACTGTTTCGTTTTTGTTTTGTTTGCTTAATTTCTTTTATACATCATTCTAGCTTTATTATAGTATTTGAATAGAACATGTGACAACGATTAGATAATTCTATTCTTTAAATGATATAAATTTTCTGCATTATGAGTTATAATATGAACGAAATATAATACTGTTAAATGAATCTAGCGCAAGAGTGTCGCTATGGTAAACAAATACTAGAGTGCATTTTAAAGAATGCATTTATTCTATTGTGGTTTATGCTCTGTCGGCGAAGTAGATTAAATTCAATCCAATAAGTTTAAATGAAATGCAAGAAAAAATGCGTATAATTTAATATTCCGTACAAGGAAGTCATGTGGTGTACACATCAGATTTTTTATTAATTATAAACAGTTTCATCAAAGTGTCCGAATATTTATGTGAGATTTCTTTTCAGAATTTTTTAAATAAATTATCTTTAAATTATTTCTTTTAAATAAAAGTATTTTTTTAATTATCCCTTTTTTTATCTCTATTCCGAGTTTAATTTCTTCAGAACATACGGATCACCAGGATGGGTATTTTTGCAATGTTTATTTTAGGTAAACGAAGAATGGCAACGTCTGTTACATTACCTAAAGTTAATACATTCTAATTCAAATTTATTTAGCTTGAAGTTAAATCTTTCGCATTCCACTCTTGGGATTCCAAGTATAATTAACCTGAGGAGATGACGATGTAATGACCACAGCAAATCTTTTCTCAAAATTCTTTCAGTCACGAAAGTTAGAAGAATGTAAGGAACAGGTAAAGGCATATGCCCCTCAGATGAATGATTTAAAATTATTTTAAATAAGTTTAGCAGCGTTTTTGCTAGACAAGTATCATGCTATGTACCAGTAGTTTTACTATTCGGACACTTAACTCTAAATGCTGTATATTCACAATAACAAAGAAAACATCTAAAGAGCATAGAAAAATGTTATTTTTTAGAGTAGTCTTTTTGTAGTCTTCTTGTAATTGAAATTTAGTTGAAAATTAATTGATTAATTTGAAAATGTGAGGATGTGTAATAAACAGGTTGGTTAGGACGAGTAATGTTAGCACATTATAAAGTATTTCTCCCGCCTTCCTAGCGTGCCTTCGTGGTGTAGTAGTTCTGCACACTGGGCCGGTATTCCAGAGCACCGTTGTTCGATTCTCGACGAAGGCGGTTGCTAATTTTTCATCTTTCCTGTTTCCAAGATACCTAATGTTTCTACAGTGGCGCCCGAAATAAAAAAGGGTGTTAGATGATGATTCTCCTCACCCAGGATTTGGCGATTGGGTCCTTTAAAAATCCCAGTCGCCCTTTAAAAGGGGGAGTGAGTATATAAGGTATTTCTCCAGCCTTCGTGGTGTAGTGGTCAGCACACTGAGCCGGTATTTCAGAGGTCCCTGGTTCGATTCTCGGCAAAGGCGGTTGCAAATTTTTCACCTTGTCTGCTTTCAAAAATCCTTATGTCTCTACAGTATTATAATAAATAAATAACAGTAATTATGAGTAATATTTCTATAAATGAAAAATAGTATTGTAATAAATAAATAATAGTAATTATGAGTAATATTACTATAAACAAAAATAGTATTAATATCAAAAGATAAGAATAATTATGAGTAATATTACTACAAATAACAAATCTTAGTATAATAAATAAATAATAAGTAATTATGGGTAATATTACTATAAGTGACAAATAATATTATAATAAATAAATAATAATATTATTTGTCACTTATAGTAATATTACCCATAATACCATTTATAACAATATTACTCTTAATAGTAATTAAGAGTAATATTGTTATAAATGACAAATACTATTACAATAACCCAAAAGGAGTAATATGAACTTTAATCCTCTGAGCGGCCAGGGTTTTCTCTAAGAAAGTACAAATTTCCCAAAACTACTATGAGAACAAATAATTTTTTTGATTTTAATGTAAAAACTCTCCTGTTATTTCATACCTGGATTTGTTTTCTTTTGATATATTGCCTTAATTTCTTTGACATATTTTAATATGCACATATATATACGTTCTTACAGATATCACAAAAAATATTCAAGGCCGTATATTTGTGTCTAAAGAAATAATGGTATGGTGTTGTGGTGTATTTAATTAAGGCAAAGCATACTAGGGCTATCTGCCTAAGAGGAGGGGTGCCTTTCGTGGAGGACTTTCTAAGGGAAAGTGGCTCGTATACACGTTACACATGGGGAAAACCACGAAAACATCCATGCAGCCAGCCCGTTCACGGGATACGAACCTCCTAAAGAAATAATGAGACAGATTCCGTGGTTCGATTTCCGGCGAAGGCGGTTGCTAATTTTTCATCTCTCCGTCCTCAAATAAACCTGATATCTCTACAACGTATACTACTGTGATAATTGATATCATTTTAATAACCATAGCATGTTACTAATATAATAAAAACTTGCAATTAAATAATTTATCACTAAGGCTTTCTGCTTTTATTCTTTATCGAAACGAAATAGATCAGAATAACGGTCATTCACAACTTCGTCTCAATGTTCGTTTATGTTCGTCTCAGTTTTCAGTATGAACCGATAATAGCTTGATAAAATTTATTTCACCAAAAGATACATTTCTGGAAATTTCCACAAAAATACTTGTGCAGCTTTTCTCAGTATCACAAAGTAGTTACACTTCAAATTACGAAGAACGTTAACCACAGCGTAATGCAAAGCACATCTAAAGGTCAAAGCTGACAGGGAGATCTCTCAGTACTCCCTGTTTCTCCTGAGCTGAGCTGAGCTTAACAACTGAGAACTCTCCGGGCTTATATATTTTCCCTCGGCCGCAGAGAAATCTCCAGTAGCTTCCATTTCTCCAAATTACTGGAGGGCATTTGAGAGCCGGATACGTTTACGGTTACATATAGGAATCAATTAGAGTTATTCAGTTACAATACCGGGTACAGGTATACGAAAATGTTGCCAATTTGTCGCAATTTTGACGACTTTTGCTGATTTGCCGAAACATTTGGCGATAAAAATTAATCGCCAGCTTGGAGATATCTCGCGAATTTTGCGAGATAGACATTGACCTCAATCCTAAACAGACTTGCCCTTGTACATTTATTTTTCTGAGAAAGCTTCGTTTCTTTCAAGAATTTCATGTTACATTACGCAAGAATATGCTACAGTTTCACATATAATTTCACTAAAATTATTTACATATATACGAAATTGGTAACAATAATGCTTTTAAATATGTCTTTAAAAATAGCAAAATTATACCTAAAAATAACACGGTTTTATAGAAAATCTATTAAGTTCTAAGAAAGATGGAGATGGCTTTCTTTCAGCCTTACTCGAGGGAAAGAGATTGACGCCATTCTCATTTATATATTCTTTAATTTATTTTACACATCACACTATTCATGAGAAGTTTTGCTTTTGTTCTTTTAGTTTTGAACGGATTCACGATTTTTTCTTTTGCTTATTAGTAGTGTTTAGTTATTAATTCGTAAATGCATTGGCCAGGGATTTCTCCGAAACAGGTAATTTAAAGAAATTAAATTACTGAATGTCATCGATTCTAACTTCATAATTTTGTTTCATTAATGTAAATCGGAATATATTTAATGTTTTTCCTTGCAATTGCTTTTTACATTTGTGACGTGTTTTCAAATAAAAGGGAGAAGTTATGTTGGAGTTATAAAAAGTGTACTAATTGCAAGTTGATTAATATATGCTGCAATTCATATAATGATTTATTTTCCAGTCGTAAAGCAACATTAACAACTGCTTCTTGATTTATCATATCTTGAATTCTCATTTCTAATTTCTTTGGGGCTTCCAAATTAGAATATATGTTTTAAAACTTGTTCAAAACGTTGACCTAAAATAAAACTGAGCTCAGCCTGTTTCTTAATAGAATTGTGCTGAAAGGAATCGGCTTCAAAACATTTTTTGTTGATAAAGTCTGCAAAAAATTATACTGAACAGAATTTCTGATTCATATTCCCTTTCTAAAGTAGAAAAAGTCATGAAAAAATTCTGAAAGTTTCAGATTTTACACTACGCCTTACTATCATGTTTTTCGCCCTTAAACTATAAAAAACAATTTAACAACAATATCACAAAATATGTAAACAGAGCATTCTTTAGAATTTCCGATACACAGTCGTGCGCGCTAATGATAAAACTTTTTTTTTTTTTTCAGAGAGTGCTGCCTTTGTTTGCTTTGAAATAGTTGAGTTTGTTAATCAGAAGCTCGTTTAAGTTCTACAAAATATGAAATAGATAATAAAAAAATTAAAATTACAAATTTGAGATTCCAGATACCCATATTAGTGTGGATGACCCTATTAGGGTTATTCAAAATTTGATGTCTTTTAAGTACCGCTGTGTTTTCACAGTGCGAGAAACATACATACATTCATGGAGATTCTTCACTATTTAATTTCTTCAAATATAATGCAGCTTTAATCTTTGGTGGCAACAAATTAAAAAGTGAAACTCCGTTTATATGAACCAACACAAAATGTCAAAAAGAAATTAATAGCCCTTCTGCAAAAATTGCCCATTTGGATATTTGAAAGTGCTTATAATTGAATAGATATTTGTAAAATGCCACTTCATTTGCTTTTACATACATAGGACCAACAGATTATTCTTCATCGCAGTGTTTGTATCAAGTTTTCGAAAATGTACCGTTATTATTGTGATGTATCTGCGCAAACGTTTACACATATTTTCCCATTAACATATCCATACTGCACGGAACATTTTATCGTATGGTCCGAAGAGTACCCACTGCTGTCTTCTGTAAACAAGGCAAAATATCCTTTTTAGGAGCACATTTATCGGATAGAAAGGAGTAGAAACGAATCATATGGCTTGATGAATCTCTTTTCTAGTTAGTTTGCTTCAATAACAGAGTGAACACATTGCAGCTACAAGAGCATTGAATGTTTTACATATGGCCAGACGTTTCAAGTTAGCAATGGAAATGAAATGATGTATGTCAGGTTTTAGTGAAACAAAAAGTTACAAACAAACGTGGGTGTGGAACAAACAGTTACAGCTCGCAGTTGCCAAAGAATCATTTCCAAGCTTTTTCAAGAATATTTCATAATTCATTTCACTGGTAGAAGATATCTCTCCCATAATGATAATAAAAATTTTAGGAATCATTTTATATTCGAAAAGTCTCAGAAAAATGATTGAAGAACATTTTAGGAAAATCATTCCTGTTCTAATCTCAAATATGTATCTCATAAAATCGAATTGCACATCATATGACTAAACTTTGACTTTTCAGAAACTGTGAAATTCATTAAGTTTTATTTGTCTTTTCAAATATCCAAATATACTGAAATTTAGCAGAACCTATACCTAGACAAGTTTGAAAGGTTCCAATAACAATCATGAGAAACGATCGTAACAGCTGGAATGTTAAAATATATTTGTAGAGTCATTAGATTACTTTGTGTGCTACCGTTACACCCCGAAGACATGCAGAAAGGTGAATATACTACCTTGAATACTATTGTACGTATTTTCAACTCAATCAGTGATGACATGCTACATATGAATATTTGTGCAGAGATGTCTTTGAATTTTCCCAAATAATTGCATTGAACAATAATAATTGCATCCCAAATAATTGCATCCCAAATAACAGCAAAGAAATCAGTACACTTTATGTGTACTGATTTCTTTGCTGTTAGCTTATTAAATCGAATCTGATCAATCAAAATTTTCACTCCTTTTTGATGCCATATAATCTGTGTTCGCAATGGGATGATTTAAATTTCCTAAAACGAAAATTATGTTGTTCTTTATATTTGTGTAAATTTTTATAATTACGCATACTTGTTTCTTTTTTATTAGTTATATTATATGATTAATCAACTTTCATGATGTTTGAAAATTATATAAGCTGTAATCAAAATGCGATATTTTAGGTTCTTTTAAATAAAACTGACGTTATTCTGTATATTTAAATCACATTAAACAATATACAGTTTAAAAAAAATAAGTTCATCGTGCATCTGTTTAATCTTAAAGTGATTAATGGCCTTTTAATTTAGAACGTTGTAAAAATATTTAATCTTTCTCAGAAATTTAATTTAAAGGCTATTAATCACTTTAACTAAGCGTGGGCATATTACAGGTCACAGAAGCTCAAGCATGAAGTTTTAATGATAAAGAGTAAAAGGGCAGTCTTACGATTTCTGTACATTTTCTTACATCTTAAATACATTTGCTGTAATCTTCTGAGTAAGGAATGTGAACAAAAGTAATTAGCCGTCATTTCAGAGGATTACTCACAAATTATTCGTTTGTTCCTTTTCTCAATAATATCGAATGCTAGAAATCAGATAACAGAATTATCCGTTAAGTAGAGAGAAAACTAAACTGTTATTGAATCGTCTATGGTCGTAACAGCTGGTTAGTAATACTTTACAAAATAGAATGGTTCATCATTATGATAAAGAATTTGTAAATGCTTCTACGAAAGCCAGACTCACTAAAACTGTTACAATTACATTGAAATTATAATCTGATACCCAGAAATTGAATAATGTTTTAAAAAACGACTTAAAGTTTTAAGATTTTGGGTACAGAAAGTAGGAAATACCTTAAATGAAGGTTATGATTAACTGAACATTAACTCTCATGTGAAAAGATGACAACATTTCATATTCGACGGTGATTTACTAAGTTCTAGAAATAAAAATGAAAAAGGTCAGCTGACAGAAAATGCAATGAAATTAACCTTCTAGAAAAATGACAACTGAGATTGCAGTACTCCTGTAAAAAATACACATGTTTTTACTTTCCTGTACAACGTTAAATAAGTATTGTAATCGTGAAATTATTCGAGTATCATATTTCAGCGACAATATCCATTTTGATTGCTCTCGAATCCATTTGAACGATGTTTTTGCGTGACATCTGTACGGACGCACAGAGTAAAGGGCTCCTTTTGCCAAAACGGATTGTGAAATAGATTTAAAATGGGTTCAGAAGAGACTTTTTACGTAAAGTCTGTACGTACGTACGTATGTATGTGTCTTGCATCTCTCACAAACGAGTAGGCACAAACACTCAGAACATTGAAATTTTGCATATGGGACTATTATAACATGCAGATGTGCACCTCTCTCTTTGGTTGCAATCGGCTGCAAAAAAGATACAAATATATGTATACTCGTATATACCCACTCTGTTACCCTGATCGGTGAGATATTATATTGTTCTTATGTTCCTGTTAAGGTTTTTTGTCTTTATTTTTTCTGTTTGCAATAATTGTAGAATTATCAACTATCTAAATGTGGTTTAAGATCCACTAAGCCTAACGAAGCCGCTATTTTGTTTACATTTGAAACTTAGTAGCATAGTGAATTATGTAGCATAGTGAATATGAAACACAGAAGTTGGTGCAGCATACTGAATTCTGCACCAACTTTTGTGTCTTTCGGCCGAGTGGGGCTCAAAGTTAGATAAATATAATTCAACAAATTTTGAAAGTACTTCTTGGTAATTTTCAGACTTCCAAATTTTCATATACTAGTATGTTGTTCAACACTTCCGGTTTCCCCTTCTTAAATTATACAGTGGAATAATATGATGTGTTGTGTGCCACACATAATAATGAGATTGTAAGAAGCCTCATTTTAAATGTCTGGTATACGAGTATTGTTATTCGCTTATTTAGAGTCTAATTTGTATAACTTAAATCAAGGAAATGGCTTCAAGAATTCTGATTTTTACAGCTACGTGGTGTCCCATGTTATATCAGTAAGACGAATTATTTATCAAATATACTCCAAGCAATTTTTTGAAAATCAATCATAGACTAAATGCCCTCTTGATGGCGGCTTGGAGCAGATGTTCTTGAGGAGAACGGAAATCGATTTTATATCCATCATTGAAGCTAACAGTCATCATGATTTTGCCAGACGTAAAGAATGCAACAAATACAAAACTCACGTATAAAGGTTTTTCTTCTAATGGTCAGTAGTAGGAAACATTAAGAACCATGAATAAAAAAGTTTCTACAATATTAAAGATTTTTAATTTAGATTAAATAGGAAGATGATTGCAATATAAAGCACATGGACGTCTTTCAACGACTAAAAGATTTTGGATAGAACACGGAATGCTATTCAGGATCACCTGATATCAAATCCTACATGGATTAACTGCTTATATAAAGGTTTTTCAAAAACGTTCAGAGCTAGTATACTTTGGATTATTGGCCGGACGAGTAGTTCGAATTTAAGAAAGATAAAAAAGAAACGAAAACAAGGCATTAAGAGTATGATAATCGTGTATTTAATAATTAAACCAAAAGATCAAGCTTAGACTGACGTAGCCTTGAATAAAACTGTTTTGAGTTTGTGAACAATTAGACATACCTCCCTGTTCTTCAGAAGCAAAAGAGGTTTACTATTGAAGAAAAGGGATGGACATCTGATTTGCATACGAAAGCATCTCTCTCATTGGGCAGATAGCTCTCGAATGCTTTGCCATAATCAAATAAACTAAAGCAAACTACAGGTTGTTTATAAAATTCCGGACACACTTTGATGTTTAATAACTCATAAAATAATAAAGATAGATTAAAATTAATAACATAAATGGTTAGATAGACTCAAAAAGTTTCATGTCCCTTGCCAATGAACTTCCACGTGTGCCCCCTTCTTTGCACGGAGAATATCAAGTCGATATTCAATTTCACACCAGGTACCGGCAAGCATGTTGGCATCCAAAGAGGCTATTGCGGTTGTAATTCTGGCTTTTAGGTCATCAATGTTCGACACTCTCCTCCTGTAAACGTTGTCCTTTACAAATCCCCAAAGAAAAAAGTCCAGCGGCGTTATATCAGGTGATCTGGGTGGCCAAGGAATTGGATCTCCTCGCCCAATCCATCTTCCTGTAAAATGGTCGTTCAAAGAACTACAAACGATGGAACTCCAATGAGGTGGTGCACCATCTTTGTTGCAAAAGGACATGTGGCTGAAGCTCTTCTAGTTGTGGAATTACGAAGATTTCCAACATGTCTAAGTATACGACTGCTGAGACTGTCTTTTATGTAAAAAAGAAAGACCCAATGACTCGGCCGTGCATTAGTCCACACAACACATTAACCTTTGGGGAATCCCTTTGTGCCTCACGGTATTCATGAGGGTTTTCAGATCCTCATATGCGAACATTATGGCGATTAACAATGCCAGAAAGATGAAGGGATGCTTCGTCGGAGAACATTATGCGCTTCAGAAATTCAGCATCATCTTCTATCCTCCTTAGCATATCTGTTGCAAAGGCCATCCTCCTAGGCCTATCGCCCGGTTCCAAAACTTGAACAATTTGAACTTTGTTTGCAAGCAGTCTTCATTTTTTCTTAATAACTTTGTATGCCATCAAAATTGCCACATCTGATTCTCTTGCCGCTGATCTCACAGATCTTCTAGGATTGTGTAAAAATGTCTCTCTGACACGGTCAACATCAAAATCACTTGTGCAGGGACGTCCGGAACGTTTCTTATCTGCGATACTTCCAGTTTCTAGAAAATTCTTTTTCGACCGCAAGATGCTGCTTTTGGATGGAGGATCGTTTTGGTAAATTCTTCTGCAATTTCTCTGTGTTTGCATTATGGATTTCGTTTCTATGAACCACCGTAAAATCTGTGCTTTCTCTGGCGGTGTATGCAGTCTCCTTAATATCCGGTCGAATAAAACCTCACATACAAAAGTACTAGAACAAACACATAAAAAGTAAGCATAGCATTGCAATAGTTGCCAAAAACAAAAGAGAGAAAAATGCAATTAATCAGCAGACGATATTTAGAAAAGTACAGATATTTAGCCTGGAAAATGAAATTATCTGAAATTAACCATACGCGTTGACGATATTTACAAAAGTAAAGATATTCAAACCTGAAATGGAAAATATATAAGTTATTCCATCAATAAATGCCATAAGTTTGTTTATATCTTCATTATTTTATGAGTTATTAAACATTAAAATGGTTCCGGGACTTTATAAACACCCTGTATATCTCATTACTTTCAAAATCGACAGATGTTGATTAAATATCTACGTCCATCTAAGACATAATTTTGTTTTAAATGGACGTATTAACAGATTTTTAAAAGGAATGTTTGTTTAGTTTTAAATTCTACATTATTATGATTCTTTTCCTGTAATAAAATTTTGATTACAAATTGCAAGATAAAAAAGATGAAAAACACAATAAAAAGATAAAACATAAAGATAAAAAAATCACAATTTTCTTCTTGCGAAGAAAGATTTATTTATTATATTGCTGCTTCTTCCTCTAACGATCATTTAAGGAAAGGATTTACAGAATCCTAAAAGGGCTTTTAAAAGAATTTTCAATGTTTTGTGACTTAAACTCTTATACTCACAGAAAAAGAAAGCAATGAAATTGATTTTGTAAGAAACTGAGTTTCGTTAAATGTAACATTTTGAATTTTTATGTTTTTAAATATTTTTACAGGTGATAGTCTTCTTTCAATGTTTTCCGAATGTAAAAACCCTTTTAGAAAGTTTTATTTCAAAGATTAGAATGCTTTCACTTCAAGATTCACTGTGACATTGTAAAAATCCTCCCGAATTTTACTTAATTCAGGCGATTTTGATGAAACCATATCGACGACCAAATGTTAGAGACTTTAATCTTGAAATCTTTATGAAACATCTTTATAGAATGAAATAAGGTTTCGTTTATATGATTATGGCAAAGCACTTGATGGCTATCTGCTCAAGGGAGGGATGCCTTTATGGAAAATTTTCCAATCGAAACTGGATCTTACTGGAGGAAAGCAACGAATACGCCCATGCAGCCAGCCCGTATGCTGAGACTTGAACCCCAAACCGAACTACCCAAGTATTCAGCTGGTTTTAGCCGTTGAATACAGCTTAGCCGCTGGTGAACCTGTAGGATATACTACCAAGTCTATGAATTCAATTCTGCTGTAATGATGAATGCTTGAAAATATAGCATCATTTCTTAGCCACTGAACAGACGTTTTTGTTTTAGGTTAATGTACGAGATTAATGCTTAACATTTTAAATTAACTCCTAAATTTCACTAATTGTTAGGTTCGACGTAAATTATAGCCTATTCTCGTCTTTTTTATGTAATATAAATAAGACTAAGAAATGTATTAAAATTTACAGGCAGGTGTCATAATTAAAAGTAAAAAAAGTAAAAGGTTATGAATCAAAAGGCCTGTTGAACACGCGCAGTATTATTGCCGTGTTAATTAAGCTTTCCTGCGAGATTTGATTAACGGACGCACAGAGTTATTAGTGTTTGACAAGTTACTTTTAGAAGTGAAAACAACAGATTCATTGGAGACATTGCAGTTTTGAAAGTAGGATATAGTTTTGCAAATCAATTGAGACTTATCTATCTGACAAGTCACCTCAATTTATGCATTAGGTACAACTAGAAGCAATCGTTTTAGTTTCTGTTATCCGTAAGTTATAATACGACAGGATGTCTAATTCGCGAATATCTGTTTAAATTTAAAATAAAAATTGGATATACTCTGATATTTATCCATAAGAATATATAGTTAGTTAACTTAATTCAGCACAGCAGAATTTCTAAAAGCATTTATTTCAACGCATTTGTTTTACGAAGATTTGTCCTTGTGAAAAATAGATTTAAACCGGGAACTTAGTAGTTAAAGTAGTAGTTATACTTAGTAGTTACACGTTTAGACTTATACAGTTACAATCATTCGTTAAATAGAACTCCAGTAGAACGTGGCGGCAGCACAAGAACTATTTTCCCGCTGCTTACAAAATTACAGTGAGAAAAAAATCTCATGATTATTACAGCATTATTAGATGTTATGATAGTCTTCTCTAAGAAAACGCATACGCACATGAAGTAAACCGTCCCCAGCTACCGGGAAAATATTGGGTCATTTGGAAAGCTATGCATTTCCTCAAACCGAAGTGCATTTACTTTTAATTATTTTGTTACTGCGGATAAGAAATAACCTTAATCGAAACAAATGCTTAAATTCGGTCATTTCTACTCATAGTGTGTAATTCTAGCATGTATTGTAGCAAAAGTTTTGTTTCAGCGCAGTACTAAGAATAGACAACACAACATTTTCGTCATATTATGCAGTTTTATTCTAAAACCAATGCTACGAGTAGATATCTGCTCTAAACTTACATTATCTATAAACAAGAAGGTAAAGACTGTGTTGCTGAAACTCCACCTTATACTGTTAAGGAATTATCAGACAAACTAAATATTTCACAAATACAGCACCATTTGAAGGTCTAGTATCTAAGCTGGACTGATGTATGAGTATATTAAAGAGCATATTTTTAAAGAGTAGAACATATTTGCTCGAGTTTCGGCATGTCTTTATTTGCTGACAAAAGAATAAAGCTCCTTTCTTTTAAACGGGTCATTATTGGAGGGAAAAGTGGGTGTCTGGGATGTTTTGTGTCCTCCTCTATATTAATTACACCTTGCTCCCTTTAATCGTTTTGATAAATATTTTAATCTCTTTAGATCAATTCAAAATGCTTTGAATGTCCTGGAGTTCATTTCTCTGGAGACTGTCAACAGCACCTAAAGAATTGTTTAAGAATATATATAATGGCGTTTTTTAAAAAGTTATTTTAAAGCGGTTGAAGAGTTGGAAATATATCATAGAAAAAAATGGTACTTATGTGTTTTCATGATTTTTAAAAATATTTTCTATTGCTTCGTTTGCATTAATCATCAAAACACCATAAAGTTTCCAGATGATCCAGTATGTTAGACTGCTCTACGGATCTAGCCGAAATAGTATGCGAAAACTTTGATAAAAAAGATGTAACAAATATAACATTTTAATGCATTTTCTCTGTTGACATCAGAGAAAAAAATGTGTTGTTTTAAACTTTCTACTACAGAATGTCAAGCAGAGGCAAATTTGCTAACCATTTGCGCCCTTACAGCATATTCCGGGACACACAAGACAATGCATTGCATGGTTGCTTACAATGTAAAGAAATAATTTCAGACTTTATTGGAAAAACTAGTTATCTCAAATATTTGGACTTGAAAATTCGATTTTTCGAAAACAGATACGCATTACATTTTAAGATTTTTCATCACTAGAAAACATTTATTTCATCTTACTGAAACTGTTTAGCTTTCAAAGACAGAGGAACCGAAGTTGTACTGTAATTGAGAACAGTTGAGAAATCAGCAGTTTATTATCAGAGTTCCCATTCACAGATTCATTGTAAATGCATATGTAGAAGTTGGGAGAAGCATCGATGTTGTAAGATATTAGCAGCTGGTATATGTGATTAAAATTAATGTCTTGACTACTGCGTCAGAGGAGGAAGACATACATCAGATTATTTGATCCAGGCATCTAAGATTGGTAAAGGATTTATACACGTGTAACTATTAGATGCATCTGTATTAAACTCTAGCCATGGAATAAAGTGCTAAGTTACAAACTACCTCAAGTAAGTGCCATTGTCGAATCTCAGACATGGATATAACACAGACATGATTGCAATGATAAATGGTTAAAATTGAACAGAGCTAAATATATGTATGATATTCTGCTTAGAAGATGGTAGAGCAACTTTCTTCCTTCAATTAAAATCGATGAAATATTATACACATTTATTAAATCTTCTTGAGTGGTATATAAAATATTACAGATAATAAAATGCTAAAAATAACTTTATGTAGAAATGATTTAATAAAAATAATAATACCTTATTGGCAGTATTTAAGTTTAATGATAATAATAATAATAATAATAATAATAATAATAATAATAATAATAATAATAATAATAATAATAATAATAAAAAGATAATGACATTGTATTATATTAAAAGATATTATGTTTAATAATATTCATATAATGAATGGCAATTTATAAACAATGATATTATTACGTATGACTAATAATAGTATAAATAATAATAGTAATGTTTCTATTAACGACAAAAATATTATGGTAAATAAATAATAGTAATTATGAGTAATATTACTGCAAATGACAAGAGTTTTATAATAAAAATAATATTAATTATGAGTAATATTACTATAAATGAAAAATGGTATTATAATAAATAAATAACAGTAATTATGAGTAATATTATTATAAAGGACAAATAATATTACAATAAAAATAATGGTAATTATGAGTAATAAATGAAAAATAGAATTATAATCAATAAATAAGAATAATTATGAGTAATATACTATAATATTTTTGTCGTTATAAATGACAAATAGTGTTATAATAAACGAATAATAGTAATTATAGGTAATAAGTGACAAATGATATAATAAATAAATAATAGTAATTAAGAGTAATATTGCTATAACTGACAAATAATATTGTAATAAATAAAAAGGAGTAATATGAACTTTAATATTACTATTTGTGTCTAAAATAATAATATATTGATAGTCGTGATAATAACGCCAATTTGCTAATAAATATTGTAAAAATCATTTTACGCCGAATTTTTAAGACGAAAAAGTTATTGGCAAATCATTTCAATTTTTACTACATTATATTTAACATTTATAAATGCAAGTGCATATAGCTTATTATTAGAATTATAAAAAATTAAGTCTAGATTTTACGTAAGGATTAGTTATTGAATATTTGATTGTTATATGAAAAGCTACAATGCAGTGGACTCATATAAATTGTTGCGAGCAAAACAATACGATTTCGTTTAATTTCTCGTTCATAATCAAAATTTAATTCGCAATTAAATTTCGTACAATTTTCCTGAGACAAGCCGCATGGCGAAATTTACTGAATGACAAATGAATGGAATCCGTGAATGAAAATTCACTCTACTGATACTTTTTCTATCGTAAGGTTCACCATCATTCTTTCAAGAAATATTTGGCAGTTTGATCGCTGTGAAAATCCCTATAATTTTTTAGGCGTATCACGCGACATTTGAAACTATTTGATATAATATTCTTACACGAGAAGCTTTGTTTCATCAAATTAAACTTTTCTAGTATGATAGAAATAAGAAAGTTTTCATGTATTCATATCACATGAAATTGTTATTTCTCTCTCCTTTTCTAAGAGTTCGTTTTGCTTTTTAACCAATAATTTCAGCTGCGAGTCTTGATTAGAGAGCTAATAACATTTTTGTTTTTCTTTTTTCTTCAGTAAAGAAAAAAAGAATTTATAGATGATCATGAATCATTAAGAACGTTAGTTAAAAATGATATCTTTATAGAATAATTATTTCCGAGATCTTATTTTTCGATTAAATGAAAGACATTATACCGAATTTCCCCCTCCCCGCCGGCCTTTCTCATTTACATGAAATTTCTGATTGCAAATTTGTTTTATTTCCAATCTTTATTTCCATATATAAAAACTTCTAAGCGACTCTTAACTAATTATTAGCTTTGGATTTGGGGAAATTAATTATTTCTTACCGAAAGAGTATATATGTTACCGTGAAAGACCGAAGTTGGAGAATGTCGACTTGCACCGGAGAATGTCAACATTCACCAAATACGTCAATGAAAGATCGAATATTGCATTACATTCTTGTACATTCAGACCCTTACCCGTGTATGTCGACAATCACAGATATAATCTGGTGTAGGTCGAAAACAGAGGCGTCAAGAAAGAGGCGACTGGCTTTCCCGCCAAATCCTTTTTCTGGTGGGAGTCAGTCAGCTTTGTCAATCTTATGCAAGGTTTGATGGTGCAAGCAACGTTTTCTTAACTTTTTTTCCGATACCCTAATTTATACTGCAGTGAATCGTGATCTTTTTCTTGAAAAGTTAAATGCATTAATTGCAGGTAAACGAGAAGACAATTGTTTTTATTTTTCTCAAGGAAAGTACTCTGAAATACATTCTGAAGTGGTTTCTGATAAAACTAAGTGCAAGACACATTTGGATTACAGACGATTAAAATGTTTTGACGTAACGCTTTAACGTAATCAGTTCGTAATTTGTAAAGAAAAGTTACTTTCCATAGATGAGATTTATTTTCAAGAAACGTCGCTGAGAGAAGCAGCTGCAGCTAATTCGAGAAGGCTATATACGCTGTCATTGCAAAAGGAAGTATTCCACAAATAAATGCAGTTGTAAAAAAGCAAGGGCCTCTTGTGAAATTCAAAGTGTCATAATAGTTTAAGTTGTTGCAATAAAAAAGGTTTGAATCACATAATTTAGTAAGTTTTAATTACTATCATTTTATTTTCTCGTTTAGAACGTACTGTAAAAATAAGTAAGCTTTTAACTTCTACTATTTTCTTTCTCATTTTGAATGTAATGTGTGTTTTAAGTTCTTATATTCTTAAGTTCTTACTTGAAGTCTCAAGTGCGCTTTTTCGAGACCTGTGTAAGTCAGAAATAAGAGTATTTGAAAAATATTTCGGACATACACCGAGAGACTATGTGAATGTTGATATTCACCGGTGAAAGTCGACATTCCTCAGATTTCGGTGTTTCACTGCAGCATATACATGAATTTAATTAAATCTATCCGATCTAATTAAATTTAGAACTAATTAAATTTGAGTTACCCGTCACAACTACCGCGATGCAAGTTTCTTAGCAGCAACCAAACATAGATTATAGAAAGCTAATACTATAATATTGAAATGGCTAACTTATTGTTGCATTGTTTTAACTAGCTTTTCACTTTTAGGCATGTGTCTAATTCAGTATGTAGTTTGCCGTCGGTGTATTAGAAAAGACAAATTCTACAGAGCTGGAAATATTATTCTTGTAGGCGCAAAAATGATTGTGTTTGTAAATAAGTTTACAAAAGTAAGGTTAGTATATAAATTATTGCATAAATGTTTTTAGAAAAATAGAAAGCATATTTAAATTCTGTTATATAAGGTATTTCCTATTCATCTTAGATTCATAGAAAAATATATTCATTGATGCATAGAAGTTCTCTTTGGTAACGTAAATTCCTATTCAATAAGCGTATATACGAGCCAGGTTTCATTAGAAAGTCCTCCATGAAGACTTCCCTTCCCTTAGGCAAACAGCCGTCTAGTGCTTTGCCGCAACCATATTCGAAATCTATTCATTGATATCTAGGTATGCATAGACAGCTCAGTGATTGCTGCTAAAATTTACTGCTTATGTGGACTGCAAAAATATTACAGTGATTTCCAATGTGTGATATTCCTTACAAAATCACTTGATACGGTTCTCTGGGAGTCTTTATAAACATGTTATCTGTACCGAAAGTGAATCATAAGAGGAAGCAATGAAGTTTATTTATTCTTCTGAAATTAAATTCAAAAGAATTAAATCATAAAAACAAATATTTAGGTCTAAGTTCTTAGCAGTAGGTATGGCGATTAATTAAATATCTCTCATTTGTAAAACAAAATTAGATGTTGCAAAATAATGTCTTCTAAGATAAACGTAATAATAAACAGTACTCGGAAATTACGAATGGATAAATATTAAAAATATCTGAGATTGCAAGGGGTGTACCGTTCCTAGCATGATCAGCTTCAGGATAGATATCTGTACAAGTGCTCGAGTAAACACTGGTATTATAGTACCAAACCGATTTCCATTAGCATGAACAGTTTGCTACAAGATTACGTTTGCTGTTTCATCATTACGCAACCTAAGATACGAAATAGTTTCACTTATATTGGTTTTAGTGAAGTGCTGGGACAATTTATCAAAGAATTTCTCGGATATACAGCCCGCATAAACTTAGTAGTCGAGCTTTTTCATTCGGAGTGCATAAAATATGGCCCATTAAACATAACTCTAAGATGGGCCATTTTCAAGCAAGTTACGAAAGAGAAAGATGTGATATCACATCTCATGTAGAGAAAATAAGCTTTATTAGAAATATGAACATGCATATAACAAGGCTTTGATACAAAATGATGCTTAAAATTTAAAATGACCACCGCGTGATTATGACGACCACACAATCGGACTCACGTGCCTAATCTAGCGGTATAGGTGTTCCATGTGTAGCATAATTCTAGAACCCTAGTTACGTAATGCTGTATCCTACTTCAAAATTGAGGCGTAATTGTGTAAAGTTGTACTGTCATCTGTATGATGTTCAAGCCTCATGCCTACGACAAACGTAATATTGCACTCCTTGCCACGAACAATTTGTGTGATTGTTCTGATTAGATGAGATAAGCGAGATTATCTACAGCAATAATAACAACAAAAAGGCTATACCACGAAAGAAAGCAGTAATAAGAATCGTATTTATTTTACATGTTCGTTATAATGAAAAGATGACATGTCTACGTGTTCAGACAATTTCGAGTTAGAGAATATTCAGAAATCAATACCCAGTACTTGCCCCTCTAGCAATACCATCAGCTCTTTTGCATTTCCGAGAGAGCTGAGAAGCTGTAGTCCCTCTGTTATACCTCGCTAAAATGGACGAATAGCGATCTTCTCTGGCCGTCGTGGCTCTTGGACGACCTTGCCCAGGCTTTCTGTCGATGCATCCAGTATCCTGGAACTGTTTCCATAGGTTACACACGACGCTGGGCGTTAAATTAAACTCTCTTCATATCTGAGCTTGCGATTGGCCTGCGTCTAGCCTCCCCACAATTCGCCACCTCATTCCACCATCTAAACATTGGTGGTTACTCCGATGTCGATTTAACCGATTGCTGCAAGACAACACCAAGAAATTCGCCGAGGTGTGCTAGCGAACGCAATTCGCCAATTCCAATTCCAATTGCTTTCGCTCGCACTTGGTTTCAACTACACAGAGTTATTACCAAAAGTTCAGAGTTACCAAAGGCCAATCACGGTAGTAAAATAAAAGGGATGTACTTTAGGTACATCTGTCACCCGGAGGCGTAAAAAACTCTCAGAGCTTGGGACTGGCATTCCTGGTCGTGGTGGCAAATGTTGCATTCAAAAATAACAAAAGTCGTAAAAATAAAACATAGAAAAAAGCTGAAAACTATTAACATAAATACAACTACCAAGACGGGTTGTGATGTATGGTGCGTGGTCTTTTGACCACATATTCAACAGTAGGGTCATAATCGCACAGGCTTCTAATAGAAGCGTAGGAAGAGGTTCTAAGGCTTTCAAAGAAATTATGTGAAGTGGTCAAAATTTGTTCATGCATGGCCTTCACATTCAGATCCTCCTGAATTTGAGAGTTCCTCACAAACCACGGTGAGTTCACAATCGCTCTAAGTAGTTTATTTTGTATTATGTCTAGTTTAGCACGCTCAGTCTTGTTGGCTGTCGCCCATGCTGGCACTGCGTATAACATAATCGGTCTGATTAAGGACAGATACAGTGTTCTTTTGATTTTTATCGATAAGTTAGACTTCCTGCCAATCAAGTTGTAAAGGGCACAGAACGCAACATTCGCTTTTTCCACTACGGCTGTAACATGGTATTTAAAAGTAAGCTTGCTATCTATAATAACTCCTAAATACTTATAGGAGTCAGCCATCGGAACTGTATCGTTTTTAATTTTGATATCCGTATTAACAATTACATTCTGCCTGTAGCGTCTGTAAAGCACAACACAGCATTTACTAGAATTTAAATTGATTTTCCAATCCTCGCACCATTTCGTAACGATATTTACTTTGAATTGCAATTTTTCCATTGCAAGAGGCGGGCTGACAGAATCCGTAAGTACGACCGTGTCGTCGGCGTATTTTAGAATCTTAGAATCCAAAGGATTTGGGAGGTCATTTATAAATATATTGAAAAGACAGGGAGCGAGGACTGATCCTTGCGGGACACCACTGTAAATTATCTTTTTCATGGAAATTGCATTTCCACACTTTACTTGGAATGTTATACGGTAAAGATATGAGATCATAAGTTGAATAAAGCTGACCGGGAGCAGGAAATTGCTGAGCTTATGGATAAGTCCTGCGTGCCACACTCGATCGAATGCCTTTTCGAAGTCGAGGAAGCACGCAGCGACTGTGCCTTCTTTTTTGAAAGCTGCCTGCAATATATCGAATCAAATTTAAAATTTGATGCGTAGTGGAATGACCGCTTCGAAATCCAAATTGCGAACTGTCGATGAGGTCGATGAGGTCTCTCAAGGTGATTGGTAAGTCTGATTTTTAGAACTCTTTCAAAAAACGCAATTCGCCTTACCCTCGACGCGCTTATAAAGCCCTGTCTTACTGCTGGCTCCGTCTACACACACGAGTACGCTTACGTTTTTGCCGTACAAGATTTGCATTTTTATCTAGCATCACTGATTTTTCCTTCGGTTTAGTTCTTTTCGTACAATTCGATAAAATATGCAAATTCTCTTAATTTATTTCACCAGTGTATTATGAGCCGCATTTTATATATAGTAGTACATTCTGATTTTCTTAACACTCCTCAAATCGTTGATTTGTTGGTTTGTCATAATTATAATTCTTAACTTGCAGTAGTATTTTAGGCAATATTATATTTTAAGTATAAACATATACATACTTTAACGTCAACCTTGACATACTGTTTCGTTTACTTTTACTTTCTTGTAACTGAGAGAATATTCTCTCCTCTAATTGCATTCATCACTTTCAAAGGAAGTTCTGTGCTGTGTCTTCTGAATTTTCTTATTATTCCAGCTTGTTAGAATAAATGTATTAGTTTGCTGACTATCGTAAATATTTCATATCATCTTATTCTTTTCATACTTTTTATGCCATGTCATTTTCTCTCTCAGTAATTTTATTAATGTCTTGATTTACATTCCTTTCGCAATTCTGTTTATTTGAGATTAATAATTTAATATCTTTAGATCTGCAGGAGGGATTTATGTTTTAAATTTATCTGTGGAGAATATTTTATCATTCTGCCAAAGTGTTTTCCTAATGCTTCTAGACTTATCTTCAGTTTCAATAAAACATATGTTGTTTTTAGTTAGTAATGAATTATTCCCGTAGTATTCGTCACTGAACTGGGCGGGAGTTTAAAATTATAGATAGATGAATTAGAAATGTATTAGTAATTTCTTTAATGCTTATATTGTAAATTCTGATAACATAAATTCTGTCCATTTTTTAGTTCTTTCACAGCGAAGTCACGCGCTATCAGACATCGGCAGGTCGCCCGAATTGCCTGAGTACATTTTCTACCTGGTGCTTTCCACCATCACATTAATGCATGGCTCATTGGCCGTTGCCACATTGCGTATTTGAATTCTAGAGAAGTTCCTGAGCTTGGGGACCGTTGTAAAAGTGCGTATTTTAATTCTGGAGAAGTTATTTAGATGTTTCGTTGTTGCCACATTGCGTAATCAAATTCTGAAGTTCCTGAGCTTGTGCACCGTTGCAAATGTGCGTATTTTAATTCTAAAGAAGGTCTTGAGATGTTTCACCGTTGCCACATTGCGTAATTAAATTCTGGAGAAATTCCTGGTGTTAAATAACACGCCAATCATTCTTTTGAAGAGTCTTAATACTCTCTTTATTGACTCTTATCTATTGTTTGAATGCTTCTCTCAGTTGCAATCCTATCCTAAGTGAAAACTGCACACAGTGAGGGAAACCGCACAACGATCCCCAACAGGGAAGTAATCGCTTAAGCAGGTTCCTATTAACGCGTAACATTCTATATGGCATGGAGGAAGGATACCGATTCCAACAGAAATTTGTATACACGAGCGTTTTAGAAGTTTGAAAGAAACAGATTTCGGCCTCCACAAGTGCGAAAGAGATACAGGAATTTCGAACTGATTCACACAAATTGTTCGTGGCAAGATTATATGTCTATAGCAAAACATATGGCTGCCTTTCTTTGCGGGGGGGGGAAGATTGTCTTCTTAGATGTCTGTCTAAAGCAAACTGTTTGAAATCCACGCTGCACATTGAAAAAAAAACCTCGAGCAACTTTAAATGTGTTAAAAAATTAAACTAGTTAGTTAGTATAGAGTTGGTGTCTCGTCTAGCGAGTCAATTCCTGCGGATTCGATCGAGTTGACAGCCGAGCAGCGAGTGCCGAGTGGGTCATCGAGTGCACCGAAAGAGTCTCGTAGTGTATCGAGGTTAGTGCATTGTCGAGAGAGCGTGTTGATCTCCGGGAATGACTGAACCGAAGAGTCGGGAGCTGTGCTCGTCGAATGCATCGAGAGTTGTAGCGTAGAGAGTCTCGAGAGTACGTAGAGTTCCGAGAACAACCAAGCAGAGTCGGGAGCTGTACTCTAGTGTTTTGCCGTCAAGCTGTCTCCACCGTGATAGCCTGATAACCTGGAGGCTGTGTCCCTGATCGTGTCAGCATGTTTATAGTAGTTCATTGACGACTGTAAAAACGTGTTTTAGACCTGTCCTGACAATACTGGCCAATAATTTGCCAATGCAAGACAATGTTTCGATACTTCATCAAGTGTCGTAGTTATTCACTCCAAATCTACGAACCCCGTACGAACGTGGGGTCAGAAAATAACGCAAGAATATAAATATTTAAAAATTAAATTTTTTAACAAAGCTCATCAAATTTAAAAAAAAAATTGTTTAGAATGAATTGCTAAAACATATAAAACATCTTTCTCGAAGGGTAAAAATTGCGATATTTAACAATGCTTTCTTTAAAAAAAGTAAGATCGTAATTACCACAGTTCCAGTTTCCCTTTCAAAATTTATTACATTTCATGTTAAAGAAATAACAAACAATTTAAGGAAAAATAACTGCTGAAATTCGTTTGGCTTAAGGCTGTTTGCTCAAATTGCAGAAAGTATATATGTAGTTTTAAAATAAATATTAATTCTAAAATATCGAGTCAATAAAGTTTTGGAGACTCGAAAATTAATTTTCAAGTATGTAATTTTAAGAAAATGGATAATGTCTCAAAAAAGCTAAATGTGAGGACTTATTTTTATTCGAATATATCGCATTTTTTACCTTTTGTCTCAAATAATAAATATTGATCGCAGTGGAAAGTATAAAAATTTGCAAAAGTAAGAAATATTCTAATATGAAAAATTAAACTGATTGTTTAAAATTAAAAAAATGAAGAAACGGAGCTGTCAATACGTATTTTAAAAAGGTCTCATATGAAAAAATGTTTTTTGTCCCTTACATTTCTCTTATTACGTTTTCTATGACAACCGTATCTTCTTATGTTCATTAATGCGGGTCTGGGTCATAATCCCGACAGCCGAAATCCCGAAAGGGTCAAAATCCCGACAAGCCAGAATCCCGACAGGGTCAGAATCCCGAGTGTCCAGAATCCCGACAGGGTCGAAATCCCGACTGTCCAAAATCTCGACAAGTTAATATCTAAATACAAACACTCAATTTAGCTTAATAAAATACAATTTTTAACTAACTATTACATATTACTAATTAAAAGTTTAAATCAAAAATTCATAAAAATTATGTCATTACTTAAAATAATTTTTAACAAATTGAAATTACCGTTAAAATTTGAAATGAAGATTTATAAAATTCTTTTTATTAAGAAAAAGAAAACATCACTTACACATCCAAACGGCATATTTACAGTGACACATTGTGAGCGATAGCACGAAGATATTCCATCACAGGTCGATTATCACGATCGTCCACAACAGTCATAATTCTTTCTCTATCATCATCTACCTTTCTACGTTTTCGTTGTTGTTCTCCGCGAAGAATGCATTCAACTTGGTATTCCACATGCTCCTGTTCTTTTTGAAATCCTTCTTTGATGTTATAAACGCCAACATGGCCCGTCCAATTAAGGTCTCCCATCTTCTGTGCCAATCCTCGACAGCATTTTGAGTGCGCGGAGCATTTATAGCTGCCTTTTCTAGATCACTAATGATTCTAGATGGCCTCAGTTCAATATTATTTTCTTCAGCGAAATCAATTAAATCTTGGAATAATCTTTTGCAATTTTCTTCAGATTTGCTAGTCATCAAAGCATATACTAGTTGCAGCTGTGGAAGTATGTTAAGGGGTCATTAGGCTTTATTGGGATTTCGCCCGTGTCGGGATATTGGACAATCGGGATTTCGACCTTGTCGGGATTTTGGCTTGTCGGGATTTCGACCCTGTCAGGATTTTGGTTTGTCGGGATTTCGACCCTGTCGGGATTTCGACCCTATCGGGATTTTGGCTTGTCGGGATTCCGTCTGTCGGGATTCTGACTTGTCGGGATTTTGGCTGTCGGGATTATGTCCGGATACCCATTAATGCATGAAACTGAAACAATATAACGGTACAGGTATCTTTAATTTTATATGCTCGGAGATCCAAATATTTTAAATTTTATTTTAATATGAAACAAAAATTAAAACAATTATTCATATTGTGATGTAGCCGTTCCTCAATAGACACTAATGCCGGCTAGCTTTAAAAGGATTTATTAACAGAGCACACAGGAACGGTTACAAACAAAAGAAATATACATAAAAATGAAACATATACCAAATGGAACATCAAACATTGAGAATAACATAACATAGTAAGCTATCATCATGGCGGCTGGAGGTCGACTGACGTTTTTTCATATCGCCACGAGATGGCGTTTAAATAAAATAGTTCGGTTACAGTTCATGAGTTCATAGCGTGAATAAAATAGTTCAATTACACTTAAATAGGTCTGTTACAATATGCTTTTAATATAAGCTATTGTAAAATATTGAATACAAGCAGAAGCAACGACAAACTGAAGAAACACAACAGAAACGAATTACTACCTTTTCAGCCATAACGGTTTTCTGTGAGGATAAAGAAAGGTATTTTCTTAAACTACCAAGCTACAGAACACTAGTCAAGTTCCTCCGTGAAGCGACCAAGCGGTAAAAGCCGCTGGATACTGGTAATTTAGTCCAGGTTTCGCGTCCTGGTGAACGGGCTGCCTGTATTGGCGTTTTCGTGGTTTTCCTTACATCTAACGTGGGTACGAACTAGTTTCTCTTAAAACCTCCTTCACGAGGCATCCCTCCCTTTCCATGTAGTGCCTAATTGTGGAGCACGTAATAAGAAACACGCTCCCCTGTGATAATTTTAATTCTTCTTTCATAATGCTTGGTAATATTCCATTTCTGAAGGTTAAAAGATGCATTCTGTGAACTGTAAGTCGAAAAAATTTGTTTACAGGATTATAATGCTCAAAAACTAGCATTTCTGCCTTCCTGTTATGATACAAAATCAATATCTGAAACACACTTTTGTCAAATTAGGCACTGGCCCAATATTACATACCGACAAGGGCAGCACACGTTTCGACCAGCCTACTGCTTTGTATTCATCTTATGAGGTCCGCAAAATTAGAGCAACAACGTAATGACTTCTTCACTACTTCTGATCTTTTTCCGTTAATTATTTATTACTTAGATTTTAGGGTACGTGATCTCCAACCATTTCTCGGTTATCAAATCAAGAATGGGAAAAGCTAATGATTTTAATTTTTCCCGTCATTTTTGAAGAGCGAAAGCTGCATTAAATTCAGATAAATTCTTTCATTGCCTATCTAAAATTTTTCATATCGCCACGAGATGGCGTTTAAATAAAATAGTTCGGTTACAGTTCATGAGTTCATGGCGTGAATAAAATAGTTCAATTACACTTAAATAGGTCTGTTACATCCTCCCCCTCTGACTTCGTAGACGTCTCGGCAAGAAGTCAGGAACTGACATTTGTCTACTTTGTGCAGCGGGTGGAGAATCAGATGGACGGGCTCCAGTTTGACAAGCAGGAAATTTAGCGTCACCTGCACCTTGTGCAACAGGTGCAGATTCGGGTGGTATTACACGTTTCGGGCGTCCTCTTTTCTTTAAGGGAACCACTGGAGTTACACGAGCTGAGTTTTGAAACTTATTTCGATCTTGATATGGATTCAAGGCTGAAACATGATACTTGCCGAGAATTTTGTCTGGTTCATGAGGATCGGCAATATCATAAGTGGTTGGAGATCTTGTAGTCACTATCACATAAGGACCATCTCTCTTGGGCATGAATTTAGCAGTTTTCTTCAGTGGACCTTTGCTGATTGGATGGAGGGTGACCCAAACTTTATCTCCAGGAACGAATTTCGGTGTTTCTCTTCGTTTTTTGTCAGCATATCGTTTCTGCTTATCTTGATGCATTTCGACTCTTTCTCGTACCTGTTGTACATTTCTTGCAAAACGTTTCAAATATGGAGTAATTTCGGGAACAAAATTATCGTTCTCAATTACGGCTTTTATATCATGCTTTACATCATCTAAGGTT